>NC_133971.1:62434216-63117970 GCF_031877795.1 Strix aluco
TTAGATCAGCATCCTTCCTGTAGCTGTGTATGCCAGCCATGTGCTACATGCTGCTACTTTAATGCACAAGACACAGAGGAGTCCTGCGTACTGCATAACTTTATCCATGAAACACTGTTGGAGCTAATGTGGTACACTGAAAGGAACATTAATAAAGTAAAGGAGTTGTCTTCATGACCTTGTTTAGACAGTGGCAGAACCACCACATCTGACTGACATGCTATTACTCCTCTATCACTGGAACCTGAATCACTCTCATTTTATTGGGAAGAGTTGGTTGCATCCAGTTTATGCACAGGACTGTGCTGTGAAGCACATTTCTGTTAGCTGTGGTCTTCCTGGTGAAGTATACATATCTTTTGAAGCGTAAATTGATGAAGAACAATTGAAGGTGTGCACAGAATTTCAGGAGGTTGGCAGGTGTTGCAGTGAATCAGCAGAACATAAAGAGATGGAAAATTGCAGTGTGACAGACTGCTGCATGTGTTCGTGCACACACAGTAATGTGTGGCTCAGAACAGCCCTTCTGACACTGCACATATATGCAAATAATTGGAGACACTGTTCAACTACAAAGAGTTCAGTGAGAGGGTTGGTTTTGGGAACTAGGGGCTGAAGTGATACATAACTGGTCACAGTAGTCACTTGTCTTGATGAAGACAAAGGTCTGCAGAGAGCATGAATGGATCAAGGGGAGGTGATGTACCAACAGGAGTTGTCACTCAGTGCATGCTATGGAAATGGTTTCCTGTTTCTTCCAAATATCTTTCTTGCTTTCTTCTTTGTACCCTTCTGATATACTTCTTCCTTCTTCATCCTGCTTCTTTCCTCCCTTTGAGGCATAATGTTCCTTCCCCCTCCTACCCTTGTTCTTTGTTAGTTGCCTTTCCTATTATTTTTGCAAATACATGCAAACACCCAGGGATTTTCAGCAGATTCAAACTGGTACCTCTGTCTAGCCCCAAATTGAAGCTGAGTTTTGCGTATTCTCTTCCACTTTATTCTGGTTTATTGTATCTCTTCCTTCTGCATTTCTTTAAATTGTGCACTGAGGAATTCCAAGTCTTTATTTAATGATTTAGCAGAGCGGCTCTCTGAACTCACAATAAATTTCACTGAACATCTCTTTGTGAGTTTGAATTTTGTCTTGCTCTGAATTCTTTCATTTGCAGTGCATGGTTTTATAGCACCCTTAGATTCATTTAATCTTGTGTAACACATGAATGATTCCACTCATTCTAAAGGCCACATGCTTGATTTGGTAATTACTATGGGTCTGTCTGACTAGTTTGTTTTTGTCTCTTTGTTTCTTGTCTGTTACTTAATTATTTCATGAGATCTTGCTGTATCTTATCTTTCATCTCTAGTTCATACAGTTATTTACTGCTCTCCTCTTTTAATCCAGAAATCTCAATTCTGTAGTTCTGTTTTAAACATTTTTTTTCTTTTAATGCTAAACATGTTTAGTTTATTAGTTTTGATCCCTAAGAGGCCATCAGACACATTACCTATACCCTTTCACACACAATGTCCTTGCTCTCTAAGACCATCTTTAGCCATCTTTAGCCTGGTGATTTTGTAAGTGAAATGTCAAGGCAATGACCAGGTAGGTGTTAGACAAGCTTATGAGAAAGCATGAACTTTACTGGCTCCAATTCAAAAATCCTCTCTTCAAGCTCTCTCTCCTCTACAAAAAAAAAAAAAAACAAAAACAAAAAACAAAAAACCAAACCCTGTGATTGCCTTCAAAATAATTTGACCTGGTGTTATGGGTGCATGTATGTGTGTGTGTATGTGCAGAAATAAGTTAGAACATTCCTTCTACAGCCATTTATCAGGCCTACAGGACTGAAATACAGGGCCATCTCCAAGTGTCCTGAATTCTCTTCTGTGTGCCAGACCCTGGCAATGGAGAAAACTAAATATTTCTGAAAAGTGATTCAGAAAGTATATAGCAGAGTCTGCCCTGGGATGTGCATGTAGATGGAATTGGATCCTGCTGCAAAGGGCCTGCCCTTCCTTCCTTCCTTCCTTCCTTCCTTCCTTCCTTCCTTCCTTCCTTCCTTCCTTCCTTCCTTCCTTCCTTCCTTCCTTCCTTCCTTCCTTCCTTCCTCCCTTCCTTCCTCCCTTCTTCCCTTCCTCCCTTCCTTCCCTCCTTCCCTCCTTTCTTTCTCTGTCTCTCTGTCTTCCTCTCTTTCTTCCCTCTTTTCCTCTCCTCCTTTTCAAATGAAACCTAGACTTGCAAGTGTTCATGTTATGTCAGAAGTCAGAGCTTTCAGAAGAGCTCTATAATGGCCAGAAAGACAATAAATTTATTGTGTTGACAGCAGTGTATTGGTGGAAAGACAGATCAGATTTTGTAATTTAACAAAGTCTGCAGAGCTAACCAAGGTTGCAGAGATAGTGTAATATTCCTGAAGAGCTCGTTCTGATCCCTGTTCCACCTCTCAGGAGATGCTTCCCTGAATTTTGGGTTATTCTGCTTTGTGCCTCCACCGTGCACATCTAGGTGTGTGATATCCAGGACAGTAAAATAGACTATCATTTCTAAGAGACAAAATGTTTGCTGTGGCAGAATGAGTGTTGCAGTCCTGAGCATGTAATTTTTTCTTGAGCAAAGTGATCTTTAAAATGTACAGGCATAGCACAAATTACATGACAACTAGGACAAAAGGACCTCCTTATTTTGGAAATGAAAAAGCTTTTCATCCAGAGGCTATGAGAGAGTATGAAGTTTGTGACATGATCATTCAGGTGCAAGTGAATAACTGGACCATTTTCTAACAAAAATCTTAATTTGTGATGTGTTAAAATTCAAAAATTAAGATCAGAAGAACACACAGATAATAGAAAGTTTTGCCTGTCAAAATTTTTGATCAAACTGACAGCCTTTGATTTTACTGAGAATAGTTAGTGTAATTTTCTGATACATTCAATTATATTATTTGAATTTAAAAAATATTTCTTGATTCAAAACAAAGTAGAGCTGCAAAGAAAATAGCTAAATTTTGTGGGTTTTTTTCCCCCTTTCTTCCACTCCCTTTTCCCCCTCGACTGAGGAGATAAACAGGAAAACCAAATTATATTTATTTTAATTTCTTCTGATTTGAAAGGAAGTGGATATTGTTTCCAATTGATGAAAAATACTTTTTAGCATGAATAATTTAATTGAAAAAATAAGTACATTAAAATATCAATATATTTGCATATTTTCATATGCAGATTTTCCCAGTGAACATCTTTCAACAGCCCTGCTCAGATTATAACTCTCCCAATGCCTTCAGAATTTTGGGAAGACTTGGGTATACAGCTGCTCACACTGACCAACTCCATAGTCAAATATTCTGAAGTTGAGTCTGAAGTGTTTTTCTAACATTCAAATTGAAATGAAATAAATTTCCCAAATACAGATTTGAAAAGGTTCTTTGACTGCCAGGTGTCAAAGCAGTTGCTCAGTTAATTGCAATTTGATGAACTCCCGAGGTAGAGGAGCAGCTTTCTGCAGAACAAAGGAAAGCTCTACCACCCCTCATTCTCTTGTTGCCCAGTCTTCTCCCCATTTTGCAAAGTTATAGAGGAACAGTTCTAAGGCTGGCCAATCCTGTAATCTCTTGTGACCTACCTGGAAATTGAATTTGTGATGACAGCTTGGCTGTTTGGTGGGTTGGGATATATATGATAAAGCATGACAAGGAATAACATGCTGAGACCAACTCTTCTACCAGGCAAACTCTTTGTTGAGGCTGCATTAGAGGATGCTAACTGTGGTTTTATCAAATTATCTGAAGCGGCATACATGCACGTAAAAAGAGAGGCAGAGGAAAATAAGTCCTTTACCAAACTAGCTATCTTGAATGAAGGTTTTTTCAGTTGTGATGATCTTGTTCTCCAGAGCATTAATATCTCAGGGTTCCATTGTGTCCTGTGGTCTACACTGGAATTTGGAAAGTTCTTCAAGGACTTTTCTGGTCATCTGGAAAGACTGTCAAACTGCAGTTTTCAAGGCTCTTGTCAGCTTCAAGTTATGAAGGGTTTTTTCCTTCTGCCCAAAGCAATGAACTAGTAAGATAGTTTTCATGTCTCTCTTAAGTATTTGTCTCCAGAAATAGTCACCAGAATTGTCTCCAGAAAAAGTCTGAAATATATCTTGCCATGGCTTTAAAACCATGTTAGTAGTTCCCTAGGGTAGGCAGGAAAGCAAACATATAGGGGGTTGTATTTGGCATTCATATTGTTCTTCATGTTTGCTTCAGTACTTTTTTTCCCCTTTGAATGTGGCCAAATGCTCAGAACTAGAACAAAATCCCTATATTCTCTGATCTTGCTGTGTGTGGAAACTCCTCTAAAGGTATTTTCCCAAAGAAGCAGTCTGACAACCTCTGAGAAGAGAACAAGCCCTGCTCCCCTCTCCTGCACTCTTACCTCACTTCAGGTCATGTGAGACACTTCCCTCCAGCAGTACATCATGTTCTTGGAGAAAACAAATCCTCAGCTTCTCAAGGTCACTGGTATTGTTTTGTCTCCTGCATAGGGAGCTTGTTCTTGCAACCAGATTTCCTTGATGTCCTTCTCTCATTGAGGGAATTAAAGAACTCCATTTGTGAAAGGCTGACAAGCCCTGGCATACTTGGAGAGACCAAACAAAGGTTAGTGTGGGTGGATATCATGAGTCATTTCTATGACTAAGAGTCTGGTATAAACTACCCCTTCCTGGTAATCTAAATTTATTAAGGTCATGGGCCACCTAATGAATCAGTATGTCTAAATGAATCCAAGTGTGAGGCTCATGATGTTAAACATGAAAAAAAAAAAAAACCCAAACAGGTGAAGGTAAAGCTTTAGCTCTCTGTGATCTAATTAAGGATGAAGCCTTTATTCCTGCATGTGCTATCAAAATGTGGTTAGCTGGTACTGCTGACGTGGTGCTTCTGTTTCCTGCTATTTCCTGTTATTGATGCTGGACTTCCACAGTCAGCACTTATTAGAAGCCACTAAAATGCCTTGTATGGTCTTTGAAAAGACTTTTCTGGCCAAAGCCTGAATGGAGGAGATTCCTCCATTTTTGTGGTTCAAAAGAGCTTGGACTCACTAACCCCCAAACTACTTTTGAGCTATTTCTGTCCTTGTTCGTAGAATTTTAATTAACAACAGGGAATTTAGAAAGTGGCTTAACTTCAAAGGCCATGCATTAATTGTGGGCAATGAAAGTTGTATCTGAATGCAAAAGGAAGCCTCACACAGAAAATATCAGCTACTGGTGCTGTGGACACAGCTTGCTTTTAGGAGATTGCAGATCCTGAATCCTTAGTAGAGGCTAACTGCCATCCTTAAGACTTGATGACTTGGGCAGTAACTGATAGAGCAAGGAAGAGGGAACACTTGCAAAGTGTGTGCTGCCAGACCCTTCTCTGTTCTGTTGCCCAAGTCACAGCTCAGTCCTGACCTCTGTCAACCCTCTTAAAATGACATCTGTAAATGACAGTCCCACCATGGAAATGCTGAACTTGCTGTTTGGTTGCATTCAGGCTTTCAAGCACATTTTCCTCCTTCTTGCCTGCCTTGCCCTCTCTTGCAGGCAACCAGGTGATGCAACATACTCTTCATTCATGTGTGGTCACCTAATGAAGTCAACAGGTCATTTAGGGAGATGAAGTGCCTGCCTCTGAGTGGCAGCAGAGTCTTCAGCAGCAGTCCATACCCTTCCAGTCATCAAACTGGAGTAGTGGGGCTGGACTTTAGGGAGTCACCTGAGAGCCCTTGTGTAGAAGATGAAAAACATCTTGTTCTGAGTGTCTGGCATCCAGGAGAGGAAATGAACTTGGGTTTATGAAATGGGTAGCAAAACAATGGGAGGTCAGATTATGGAAATGCCTTTTAAGTGATGTTTGTTCTTTTGCAACGTTTTCAAAGTAGCTGATAGATCTTTCTTTAGGAAGGACTTGGCAGAGGACCCCATAGTCTCTCACCTAGCTCCCACCAATAGTGAGGAATAAGTGTTGGGTGTCATGCTACAGACTTCACTTCTAAAAAGCAGGAAGTCTTAACTGCTCTCAGGGTCCAGCTTCAGACTCCCAGACCTGCTAATATTTTCAGATATGTGAGAACTATGAATTCTTTGTAGAAAGAGGTTCATGTAGAGGACTTGCAAGGATGCAATAAAAAAAAAAAAAAACCATAAAAAATAACACACTACCTAACAACCCTATTGATTATGTTTATGACAACTTTTTCTTTCTTTGTATGTGTGTGGTATCCTTATATTCATTGTGATCTTCAAGCTGGGTTCACATTTATGCAGGTATGCTTTGATTAATGCCTTTTTTGTTAGTCCATAGAATGCAACCCTGAGTAGTTTAAATATCCATTCTGTTTGGTACAATTTTACTTATTGTATACATTATTGAGCAGAATATTTTTGTTGGTTCACTCACAATGTTAAGTGCTCTTCTTTCCAGGGTCATCATCAATGCTTTTACATTCTGATAGCTTTGGTCTTGCTGCTGGCACAGGTCATTGTGACTTCATGTCCAAAAATGTATGCCCTGTTGGGTATGCTGAGAAGATGTTTCATTATTGCTGTGGAACAGAGTACACTCAACTTATCTCTGAAACAAAAAGGTGGTTGTGAAGTGAAATTTTTCCCTTTTTCCTAGCGGCAGCTCCCTTTCTGCATGTGTGAGTATGTGTGTGTGTGTGTGTGTGTGCGTGTGTGTGTATGTGTTTGTACATTTGTGTGTATGTGTATCTAATACTCACATCAGCTGCTTAGGAATTGTATGCTGATTTCAATGTATAAAACTCCTGTGGAAAACTGGTGAGCACAGAGATTTGCAGCTTACTGGTGAGAAACTGAGGCACAGAAAAATTAGAAATAAGATTTTCTCAATTTTGAGACATAAATTTTAAATGAGGAACTGATACTCAGAGAACTACTGCATAGCACTTTTTATAGTGTACCTTGAACCAGACACAGTGAACAGTAAAAGCAGTAGAAGTTGAATCAAGCTGTCCTCTTTTGTGATACCCTGTGGCTGAGACATTTGCGACAGGTACTAATATATTTATATATGACAGACTGCAAGACTGGACAGGGCTAATTCTAACTGGGGATCCTGTCTGAAATGGCTTCTTCCCATCTTTTGCCTCTTAGCATTTTCTTCTGAAATCCTGAAAACTCTCCTTCAGAGACTCAAAATATTCAGACTTCTAAGTTAGTTGCTTATCATTGTCTATCCTGGCATTGAAGGATCACCCTTGCCATCCTCATTGAGCAGGGCTGGATGTCAATATGCTACCCAAATGTTCAGCAGAGCTTGCAAGCTGAGACTGGGTGGTGACTATAAGTCAGGCATGGAGATTTAAATTGTTGCTGGTCCAGGTTATTTGGCTCTTTGATTTGTGTTTGATAATTGGATCACTCCTAAACTTGTAATGCGTACATGAGGTAGAGACACACATACAGAGTAAAGGGACAGGATTTGTGCCATCCCTTCCCCTGTTTTCATCCAAAAATCTAATCTCTATTCATGGAAGCAATTTTGTTGACCTCATGCAGACCAGACAACACAAACCCAGCAAAGAGGATGAAAAGATGCTCCAAAGTACCTATGCTCCAGTTGTGCTTTCACCTGATAAAATGGTGTGGGGCAGTCTGAGTCAAACCTCCTCAGCAGTGAGCTGATGGATACTTTGTGATAGTCTGACTTCACAGATAAGAGAGTGCAGTGGTAGAATTACCAAGTGATTTTTTTAAATGAACCTTAATTAATAAGCACCTCTTACAACAACTCTGTCAGAACTTAGCCTGCAGACTGGCTGCAGAGCACACTGAAAGCAGGTAGAAAAGAAATAAAAAGTATTGTTGAGCAATACCAAAATGTTGACCACAAGGGTCCCTCCAGTGGAAAATATTCTGGGATACTAATAAAAATAAATCAATCCTTCCAGGGAGCCAACTTAAATATCCCTTGATGTAAAGAATTAAGATTCACTATTTTTAAACACTGAAAAAAAGAAATTATCACTTGTGCGTTGTTGTTACAAGACTTCTTCCATAGCCTTTAACTCAGGCATATTTTATAGTGTGCATTAATACATAAGCAATCACACAGAGTGGCTTATATTTAACAAGAAAACAGGCATAAAAAATTATATGTGCAGAAGAGAGGACTGAACTTTTTCTGGGCCATTAAGTGTTAAAACCTTCTGTCTCCATAGTGGTTTGCCAGAATCCCTCCTTGCTCCAGCAGCAGACAATGAACTAGATTGTGACTCCATGGAGCTGAATTCCTCCAAGCAAATAGCTGGGATGGATAACATGCCATGCCCCAGCTCCTGGTGCAGTATTTGCTACTCAGAATTTTCTAGCTTGTAGACATGCCCTGCTTTGTGGCATTAAGCTATTCAGGAATCTGAAATAAATCAACACACTAGAGAGGTTCATCTGTGTCAGGAAGGGCATGGGGCATCAAGAAAGAGGAACACCACTGCTCATTAGAGACCACTGAAATAAAAGACAGAAACAGGCAACAGAAATTTCATATCTGTGTGTGCTGTGTGTCAAGGAGAGTTGTTGCCTGGAGAGAGCTACTCTCCATTATGGGGTAGGACAAGATAGCTGTAGGGTCAGTGCTAGAAACCAGTTCATCTTCAGTTTTGGGGATCTTACTGGCTAGCACCTCTGTCAAGGGGGCAGCAATGTCTCCTGCTGCCCTGCAGATATGTGGCAAAAGTCTGAGAGGAGACTGTCACAGCTGAGTCAGTCTCTGCAAAGAATGGGAGATCTTCTCAGGGTTTGGTAAAAATTGTGTTTGTCTGATGAAAGCACTTGCAAGAGATCAAAGAAGTAAACTGCTCTGCTGACACATCATACAATTTACTGGCTGTCATCTGAATACATCTTGTGCTGAGAAAATAGACTTGAGGTGCAACAGGAAGCACTGAGGCATTGAAAACTTGATCTCAGAGCATTAGCAAGGTGGCCACACAGAGAGCATTACCATGTACTAGGCCACCTCTCCTCTTCCTGATGTGTACACAATGCGCATGGATGTTAGAAGTCATGCATACCCTCCTGTTTTTTATTTCCTGGGAACCCAGAAGAACTTGTCAACAACATGGAGGACTGATCACAGGCCTTCCACTGAAAAAGTTCATCACCTTTTTCTTTTTTTTTTGTGCAGTTGTTTTCAGTATAGCTGTAGTGTTTGACAATAATTCTCAGGGAGTGGAAAGCCCATTACTTGCAACAAGGAACCAGTCAGAAAAGCAACAAATGTTCAAGGATGAAATCTCTCTTTATGGCTGGTGAATGACTCCATACTAATCTGAAAAAATTTGGCATGTCCAAAGATTAGCCAAATACCTGATCAGACTCTGTCATCCATGTCAGGGATGGCTACTGCTTTGTGTTTCAGCTGTGCAAGTTATCCCATGGAGAAGTGGCACAGATGTTGCCTGTGCTGCTGGTACCTGATAAAGACATATACTTTGAGAAGTAGGTTTCATCCTTCTGTGATTGCAATTTATAATGCCACCTTAAATGGGTTGAAGTAATGTGGCAAATAACCCCTTCTGTTGACAACTAAACCTGACATCTCTCCCCAGAAGCTAACATTTTGGGTGCTCTGCCTCTCAGAGTTGGTACTGGAGGCACCTGAAAATCCAGCTGCTCCGTGGAAGCTGATCTCCTCTAAGGCCTGGGTCCACATCCCTGCATGGCTGTGACTATATTGTGAATTGCAGACTTAACAGCTGGATCACGTGGGCTGAACCCCATGATCACTCTCTTTTTGGGAGCACTGCTGCTGTTGCGAGTCTGTAGTCTGAAGCATTTGCACCATACTCAGAAAGAGCTGAGTTTGGGGTGGATCCTGAGGGAATTGGATGTGGTGCAGTCAGTCCACTCCCTTGGCCTGGCCCCTTCAAGTCACAGGACAGTGGCCTTGAGGCTGTGTTGGGATGGCAAGCAAGGCACTGCTTCCTTCTCCAGCATCTTCTGAGCTCCAACTGCAGCTCAGCCCATGGCTGCCTGGAAACACCTTGGGCAGGATGTGAACCCAGAGAACAGAAAAAGCCCAGCTCTCTCTTAATGGACAGTTTGGGTCTCCAGAGGGTGCTGGCCTTCAGCCATAAGTCATGCTCTTGTTTTCTCTGGATGGTCTATCCGGGGAGACAAGCTTCAGTGAAAGACTAGGTTCCCCTATTTTCAGCACAAGGCTACTCCAGCCAAAACTTCTGCTATGAGGGACATTTTGTAGTAAATTCCTGGATGGGCATGGCACAACTGTGCTCCTGTTCTGTTCTGATGTAAAGCAGGAGGGATGCCACTGTAGTCTAAGAGTTGGGACTGAAAAGAAAAGCGCTTAGCTACACTTCAGTCTGATTTTTTTTTTTTTTTTTCCATACATGCCCTCCATTGATCTCTTTTAATACTGAATTTGAATTTAATGCTGAATCTGTGAGCTGAACTTCAAGCAGAAGTCTCTGGTCCTCAGAGAAAGCAATTGCTGTTGTGGCTGGGCACTGAAGGTTGGCAGTCTCCAAAAGCAATACAAACCACAGAGGCAAGCCCATGGTGACTAGAGACCAAGGAAGGGTCGCCAGGTGGCTGTTCATTGCAGCAGGAGGTTCAGCCCACCACCTTAGGGCTGACCCAGTGAGGAAATCTTCCTGAAATATGTGAAATGGAGGTAATATAATGTTAAAAAAATACTGAACATATAAAGAAAATGAACTTTGCAATGCAGCTTTGTGCTAGGTTCATCATTAAGATTTATGCCATAGGTGATGAAATCCACAGGTATCTTCCTGGCAATAAATCTCATTTTACCTGCTACATGGATCTCACTGTGCCATAGGATGTTAGAGAGTTTGGCTCAAACTCCTGGTCAGTTTTCAGCCAGTTATTACTTTCATGGTAGCATGATTTTATACATCTTTGTTGAGAAAGAGAGCTTCATTGCTAGCTGCCAGGCACCAGAAAAGCTCCTTAATTGCTCTCCACAGAATCTGCTGACTAGAGAGAGCTCTTGTTATCTTTAAGCAGTTCTGTTTGTGTTGAAGGATCAAAATCACTCACAAAGAAAACAAAACTGTCTCCTCTCCCCAAACCCCCATGATGTTTCCAATTATGCTAGATTGCTGTCTCTGTCATTGAGTAGAAGGTCATCCAAAAGATAGGACATATGGAAATAGCCCGTTAGCCCCCTCCCTGGAGAATTTATACTCCACACATGAGGATGGAAAAGTAGATGATGCCAAGGGCTCACTGTACACATAGCAGGGAAATGCAACTCCTGCCACTCCTGAGGCCATCTCCTCTGGTCACAGGAAACTGTCAACAGCCCAGGGGGAGGATGAGGAGCACCATTCCCAAAGACAGGAGGAAGGCTTGATGTTCTCTCTGTGTGTTTCACAGGTCCCACTTCAAAGCCAGCAGGAAGGTTGGCATGTTCCTTCTGGATGAGGGATAAGAGCCGTGACTTCTATGAGGAACTCAGGCCTCTCTCCTAATACATCAGAAACCAGCTGAAGATCAGAGATAAAGTGTTGCAACCTAACATTCATTGAAGTCCCTGTGGCTGCTCAAACCAAAAAGGACCTCTGGGACTTTCCCCAGTAGCACACAGCGAGCAAGTGGTTTATCACAGATTAGAATCAGACCTCTCCCTCTAACCATAAGACTTCACCACATCCTCTTATTTGCCACTGTTTAGCTGCACACTGACAGGCACTGAAAGGAAATAGTGAAAAGAGATGTGGTTATGCCACACCTGGCAAATGTCTGCAGGGGCAGAAACCTCTACAACTACAATACATACTTACAAATGTCTCTGAATGCACCATGATCCTGTTTGTGTGTATGTCTGGAAAGTCACATGGCTCCTTCCAGCACACATTACTTTGTGTGTTTTAATGATATGCCATTGTAAATAAAACGCTACTCAAGCGCTTGTAAAAACACAGAAGTCTTTCAGAACAAGCAAATTACTCCAACTCGTAATTTCATTGAAAACACTGTAAAAATAGCCATACCCTTCATAAACCAAGGAGGAAAAGGTGATGGAGATTTATGCTTTTCCTTGAACACACAGATTTATAACAGTGTGTAATGTACATTCATTTCATCCATATTTATAACTGCATTGATACAGAGTCTGGTATCCATTACTTTAATCTATGTAACTTGATCATCAGAAATTTAAACCATAATTTTTAACACATATCACCAAGAATTTCAGTTTGATTCAAAAAAGAGGAGTATATTAAAGTCCCAGCTGCAATTAGTTATTAAAACTGAACTTCTTTGCTTAAATACATCTGTTTGCTCACATAGACTCTGTTCCATTCTGTCTTGTGCTGGGTATTTTACTTCAGGTTAATCCTACAACAATTCACTACAAAATACCTTGAGGGTAGAATGAAAAAAAAATGCAGTTAAGGATCATATTTGGGAGAATTCCTGTAAATAAATCTTTTACATCTTGGCAAAGTGAAATCAGAAATTGAAGAGTCAGTGACAGCAGTAGCCTCTAGTCACTTAGAGTGAAGTGGAAAAAATAATTCCAGGCCAAGATCAAAGACTGCAATTGACAGACAGCAGAAATTAAACCCAGATACCATTTCATAAACATGGAGCTATTGACGCTCACCACATGGTTATTGTCCAGCACTGGAAAATAAAACATCTGTACTCCTCGAAGTCCTGAATGGATGACCCAGAAATTAAATTACTCAGTTGCCTGATGCTAAGAAGGTGTTCCACTGGTTTTCTTACTTCATTTTGATTTTATTCACTCAGCAGCATGAAAAGGTGAAATACACGGATTGTTACAAAATAGTACATTAATACAAACATCCATTCGTTTTGTAATAGAAAATGACCTTCTTTTTTCTTATCTTTAGGTCTATATTTTGCTCTTCATACTGCATGTAAACATCAGTAATTCTACAAATTTCAGTGAGTTTAGTTTGCATATAGGCAGGAACACAATCTTAGAATTGGAAAAGGATGCTGTCTACGATGTTGTAGGAGCATTGTTTAAGTATATGCACTTCATGCTTTCTAAGGGATGTAAATTAAATTTTTCAAAATAATTTTTCACATCTTCTTTTCCTTTCTCTGCCTTCCTCATTGTTTTTCTTTCAGCATCATTAAGTTGTGCAAATAAAAACAACAGAAATGAGACCATATGGGAGATTGTTGGTGAAACCTTTGTATTATTGGGACCAGCAAGGTGATTTTTTTCACTGAAAGCTACAAAATGTGAAAATGATCAGTGAAAAGGACAAATCATTTGCCATTTAGAAATAATTTTTGATTGAAGACTTTGATTACTTCTGTCTTACTGTCCTCAGTCCTCACCCAATTGAGTATCACTTGAATAAGGTCTACAGAATTTGCGTGTTGTGCTGCCTGTCAAATTATTTTCCAGCGGTAAGAAGTAGAAGGCGTAAACCAAAGAACTTAGAATGCGTGACATGAAGACCTCCAAAAAAATAGGAGAGTACCCTGTTGTTAAATGAGTTTTTTGTTTGAATAATATTATTGCTTTCTTTACAATAACTTCTATGCTTAAGTGTGAAATAGCTTATTAAACCGGGAGTGTAGGGAATGTCTTTTATAGAATTTTTCAAAATTTGTTGCTGTAAGAGAAAATTCTTGATCACCATAACCAAAACAAAAGAGTGTTCCATGGCCACATTAGTTCTATTGCATGTGGGCTGTACTCAACCTGAATCACTGAAAAGACACTGAAAGTTAGAAGATACAGAAAAAACTCAGGTCTTCTCTATTTAAACTTCAAATAATTTCCTCCACAGATCATTAAATGGAGTGGCTAGCTGGATTCAGAGCTAGGGATGCTCAAAATAAGGTTTTACTAAAGTCATGTTGTTCTGTTTCAGATTTGTCTTCAGCTGCAATGCAGTTGCCATCCTCAGCTGCAGATAGAGGATAAAACATGAGCAGGGAAGAAAAAGACATATCTGGTCACTTTTAGAAATGTGGGAGATATGCAGAAACTCTAAATAAAGTTTCCATTTTCTGTCTGATTTGGAGAAGTTCCAAGAAACTCAGCTACTCACCAGAAACCTATCTAAAACTCTAACTCTAACATGTGGCAGAACATCTCAAAACCACAGTGTCCCCCATGAGTTTCCTCCTTTGTTTCTCCTGGAAAGATCATGAAAACGGTCTCTTTTCCAAAGCTAGACAAATTATTTCAACAACAATGGAAAACTCAGATAACAGGGATGTGCCATGCATTTTTTTTTTTTGCTTCCTATATTATCCATTTTCTAGCAGCCCAGCTTCTAGAGAGCCCCAAGTGCTTTCTCTCTGAAGATACCTTCTGTTGTATCCTATAGCTATAGTATTGTAACAGCCGCCACAAATTAGATGTAGTAGAGAAACAAAGAAATCAGTTGCACATTTCAGTTCCCACAGAGACTTCATTTTAGACATTGTTCTAGCAGTGTGCAGAGGTCCACAGATTCCTTATGCTGTGAGTCAATTCAGACCTCCCTAGCCAGCACACTTCAAGACTTGTTAACATAACAGCCCATGTAGTTCATGTTGAGCAACTCCTACCACTGAAAATATGTACAGTGATCGCATTGCACCTCCATTGTGCTATGTTTGCTGAAGAAGCTGCTCACTGTACTGTCTGCACCTACATGGTGAAGTTAAGATCCAGCTGCTGGGTTTTTAAAGACATCTAAATTTTTCTGCTGGTGAGAGGAACAGCAATTTTCTGTCAGTCATCATGTTTCCCACAGCTGCCATCACAGCACTTGAAAACAGACCCCAAGTGACCTGAATCCCAGATCCCCTTAGCCTAGGCAATGTGTGAGTTGCCATATGTCGCTATGGGTAATAGCTGACGCTGAACAGGTGTATGTCATCACAGTAGACCATCTGGAGGGCAGAAGATATATATATATAAAAAAAATCCACCCAGAAAGGTACATTTCCAATATACAAAGCTTTTGGATAACTTTTTCAAGCAAAGGCATCTAACAGCTGCCTTTTTTGTTTTCTTTCATGCAAGAACCTTTCAATGACATTACCTAAAATGAAAGAAGCCATTACACATGTTTTACTGGACCTGATTCTTCTTTTGTTTATCAATCGGTGGTCTACCTCAAAACTTGTTTTGATGAAATGTCCTCAATAACAATAATGAAAAATTCGAATATTACATTAGAGTTCATTGCTTTAGACTATTCCGTTAACCTCAGCAGTGGACTGAATGTAATAGGAGGGTGCCACAAAACTAGCTGTTACACATAAAGCAATAGTTGACTGAGTAGTAGCTGTGCTGAAGAGACTTTCTGAAACATCACCCACTACTCATATTTAACTTTGGTTAGTGGGAGTGGACTGATAAAATTGTTGAAAATATTCTGATCATCCCACTTACCTCTGTGAGCTGAATCAAAGCAATGGCATCTGTTCTCTGGTAAGAATTTTGCAATTTTGAATAGTTCTTAAATGTTATATCAGAAAATTTGAATCTAGATGCTCAAAATTACATAAGGGATTTTTTTTGTTTTGTTTTCTGTAGGGCTTCTTTTCCCCCTCCAGGCAGAAATCTAACATCAAGAGAGGTGGGACTTTTCATAGAATATGCCCTTTCTCTAAGATCTCTGAAGTGAAGTAAATAATAAGTCCTCTTTCAGTTTGGCGTATAATGTAAAAGGAAAACTGGTGGTGACAGGCTTTGATTTGACAACACAAACTGAAACCTGGAATCTGCAGGACTCATCACTGCTAACATCTCAAGATTCTGTGTCATAAAGCTGTGCTATCTCCAAAGCCTGGGACATTCAGATTTAGCATCCTGGCTGAGTCTGTGCTATGAAGTTTGGATGTATCTAGAAACTTTCCAAACAATATTTTTTATCCAAGTTTAATTTAGACTCCCTACATAGTAACATTACAGTTCATTAAATCATTTGTACAAATAAAAGCTGGGTGGCACCTTTTAAGTATGTTTTTAAACTTCACGGTACTGACACATTTTTACCACCTTAGAGTAATTCAGTTGTTAGTTACAGGGTTTGAACTCTTTGGGGATTTATTTTTTTTAACATCTCTTTAAAAAAAAAAACAACCTAACAAAAGCAACTAAGTGCCTTTCATGCCTGTTTCATTGTTTTTTCTACAACAGCTTACAATGTCAATGAATTTTATGTTCTAATTATTAAACTTCTGTTAATTCTTGACCCAAAAGATACTAGAGTCAGTGAAAACCAGTCCATTGTTTTTATGGGACTTCTTTGTTCTTTTAGAGTTTTATAAATCAATATAATTTTCTAAGTTAATATTTTATGTTCATAAAAATGATAATAATGTGTAATATTTAAGGTAGCCCTTTGTTTTAAATAAAAGAGAACATAATACCTCTGATACTCAGAATCAAGTGATTTCACTCTTTTTCTTATTACCATGGTTTCCAGATGAACAAGACACACAAAGCGTGGCTTCAGATCTTATGAGCAAAACAATGAATTCTTAGTGTAACTCCACTGAATTTAACAGAGTTTACATCAGGGAGTAATTTTGCCCAGCAGGATTAGACAAGTCATTTACATAAAACTGGTACTGTACATCATGTGTCGAGTTGATGAATTTGCTGAGAGATTGACTTTATAACAGTAGGTTCACATCACACATAATTATTTGTATCATCCTCAGCTTCTTATTGTGATGTGCACTACACATCCCAAAGGATTCTGATAAAGGACATGCAATGCAACAACATGCCACTGAAACATGTGGCAGCTGGAGAAACAACACATAGACTTTGTCTTTGGATATTGCAAATATATCTAGAAGTATTACTTTTACAAGAGAGGAAATTAGGTGGAATGAATGGCTTGACTGAAAAAATATACTTTGTCTCTGCCTTCATGGTTTGTGTTGTTGACATTTTTAATGTAATTTAAATTAATCTGATATTTTCAGTAGCATAGGGCACCTTGAACCCCAAGTCAAGTAATGCTTACATGTTGCTCAGAACCTCAAAAAAAAAAAAAAAGTTTATTTTTAGGAGGCGCTGTTTAATCTGATTTTATCACAGATCCATAATTTTGTCCAGAAACACAAAGAAAAAAAAAAAAAAAGATGTGAAAATAGTGCCAGCTGAAATGACAAAATATTTGTAGAGAATACCAGTTACCTTCCCTGCACCCACAGCAGAGTCTCAGAAGACAGTGAATGGCATGTAGAGGAAACCAGCTTGGACAAATGTGCAGCTGAGAAAAATAGATTCCATTGTCTGGAAGAGCAAAGCTGTCCAGTTTGGCCTTCCTGCATTTCTAAATAGGTCTTTACACAGCATTAGGAGGATCTTGATGTGTAAAATCTGGAGCACTGTGGGCAGGTGGGAAGATAATGCACAAATAAAATGAAGGAAGCAAAAAAGAAATCAGAGAGATCTGAAGGAAGAGAAAGGAGGACATAAGCTTGACTCGCATCAAACAACCAGGGAAATGCAATGGATCTCTAACCATCACCAGCCTGAATGCCTATGTTCATAGCGATGTTTCCAGCCTTTTCTTCCTCACTGACCTCAGAAACACTGTGGTTCAAGCTATGTCTTTGTCCAAAACATAGTAGTATCAGTTCATACGCACAGCTCTCCTCAAAACTGATGAAGTTTCATTATAAATCTCCATGGTCGTTTGGTCCTGAACTCTGCTGAGACAACTCATCAGCTGAGTGGCTGTCTCAGATACTGCAACAGAGAGACTTGCTATTGCATTAAAATTGTACAACTGAAATTGTTCCCCTATTTTGTTAGGTATCATTTTGACCAAGAAGAAACTTCTCTGCCAGGAAGAATCCCACCCTGGAGGTCCCCAGGTCCCCAGAGAGGTCACCACCTTGGTGCACAGGCTCCATGAACATCCTCCAGCTGCCAGGGTTCCCATATGCTGGGATGAGAGAGCATCTAACTTCCAGCCATGTGAGGATTGTGACTGCCAAAGTGTCTGGCCCCTGTAGGTAATACACAGACAGTGTTACTAGAGCTGGGCAAGTCAGGCAGCAGAAGAAGAGTTAACTTTTACATCTTCTCATATGCATGTTGTTTCAACACATGAGGCTTCCATGAAAGTATTCCCATATTAGACTTTGTGCTAACTTGAGATGTTACCCTTGCTGATTTGATCATTCCAGTAAAAGTATGTATGCACATATATATAGGTGGTGCAGCCTATTTTCCGTCCAGCCTGTTTCCAGAGTAACCTTCTAAAGCGTAAGACAAGAGAGTGTTGAGCTTCTGAAGAAAAATGCTGATTCCTCAACCTCAAGACTACAATTGTAGTAACAAATCCAACCAGGAATAATCTGTTTCATTCCCACTACAATCTACTGCGTGTAGTAGCACTTCAGAGTTTGTAATAGGTGATATGGGTGCTCCATTTTTGTGTAAAGCATGCTTACTACACAGTGCTTTGTAGCTATTCAGGGCAAGCAGGCACTGATGCACTGTGCCAGTGAATACTTCCAAAAATAGACTATAGATACTGCAAGGTGACTGCTTTCTTTTGAAAAACACTGTGACCTCAACATGATCATAACATGTCTAAGAGTCATGCTAAATCAACTGCAGTTAAAGTGCCCAAAGGGAAGTGAATCTGGGCACATCACTGTTATAATTGTGGGGAACAGTTCAGGAAGGGTAAATAGATAATTTACAAGTCATTATTTTTAGTCTCTGACTTCTTTGATTGTCTCTAAATCCAGAAGAGAACAAGAGCTGCCTAAAGACAAGTGGGCTTTTTTTTGTATCTGCATGTGCTACGTTGCCTCATAGCTAATCAATATATGGAAGGCAACTTCAGATGTACTGCAGAATAAATGTGCTTCAGCTGAAAGAACGATGGTAGATGAGCTCAATAAATCTTCAGCAATATGAATGGCCTTACATGAAGGCAAAATAAACATGTAAATGGAACAAAACCAAACACAAATAACGAGCAATTGCAGACAGTGTAATGTGAAGTCACGTGGAGGCTTTTGCGCAGCTGATGCATGGCCAATCTTACATATTATTTCACCTGTACAGATAAAAAATAAAAGGTGTACATTCACCATTGTGAACACCCTCAAGATATGGCTGAGGTTAACAAGAGTCATGTGAACACACACACTGACAGAGGGATCAATTTGTCAGCCACTGACTGAACAGTTAAGAATTAGGCACCCTAATGTCAAAAACACAGCCCCAGATTGTTTGAATGTTACCAGCATTGCTAACACTGGAAGAGTTTTACTGACAGGTGTGAATGAAGTGAACAGCCACCTTCAGTTGAACTTGTTCGACACATGGGCCATGAAGAGGTCTCATTTTTCCTTCTCAGCTGAGCTGGCACATAGGAGTGCCAGTGTTTTCTGTCAGAAGTCTCCTTAGGGCTGTGATGGAACCCAGCTCCAAGAAGACCCAAATGCACAAATGTCTTTTTCTGGTAACCCATCTGCAGAGTAGGCAAGTATGTGGCTTTCCTGAAGACATCTCAAATTGGGGAGTGATGGCTATCATACAACCTGGAATAGCTTTTGAACCTGTGGTGATGACTGCAGAAGGTGATTTGAAGTTGGCATGCTTCAGAAACCCTGATGGTCTGCCATAAGAACACACTCAAACTGTATTGGGATGGATTCAGAGTACTTGTATTCAGTAGTCATCATGTTTATGGTAACATTTAATTGTGTGGTAAGATGCATGAAATTATATGTCCTGAAAGTGTGCTTCTCCCGTCTCACTTTCTTCATCTTAATGCTGAGTCTTTAAGGCCTTTACCAGTTCATATGTCTAATTTCCTTTTGTTACATAATCAAGCCCTGGAAAGAGTGAAATCAATCTTTGGTAATCACTGTGAAACTCTTCATGCTGGCATCTGCCCAACTGGAAAACTAGGTAAGAAGTATAGGCTAGCTAACAGTCAGAATCACAGAATCACAACATGGTTGAGTTTGAAGGCATCGTTGGATATTGTCTAGCCAACCCCATTCTTGAAGCAGGGTCAATTAGAGCAGATTTCTCAGGACTTCTTCAGTCTGGTTTTGAATGTCTCCAGGGAAGAAGACTCTATGACATCTCTGGGCAATGTGCTCCAGTGTTTCACCACTCTTCCAGTAAAGAAGTGTTTTATGACATTTAAATGGAATTTCCTGTGTTTCAATTTGTGTCCATTGCCTCTTGCGCTTTCATGAGGGGACATGAGAATAGGCTAGTTCTGTCTTCTTTACAGCCTCTGGTCAGTTATTTATCCACATTGATAAGATCCTCACTGAGACTTCTCTTCTTCAGGCTGAATGGTCCAAGCTCTCTCAGCCTCTCCCCATATGACAGATGCTCCAGTCTTATAATCATCTTCATGACCCTTTGCTGGACTCTCTTCAGTATGCGCATGTATCTCTTGTCGTGCAGAGACCACCACTAGACTTGCTCTATTACAGAACCACAGAATCATCTAGGTTGGAAAGGACCTTGAAGATCATCTAGTCCAACCATTAACCTAACACTGACAGTTCCCAACTACACCAGATCCCTCAGCACTATGTCAACCCGACTCTGAAACACCTCCAGGGATGGGGACTCCACCACCTCCCTCAGCAGCCCATTCCAATGCCTAACAACCCGTTCTGTAAAGAAATACTTCCTAATATCCAGCCTAAACCTTCTCTGGTGCAACTTGAGGCCATTCCCTCTTGTCCTATCGCTTGTTACTTCATTAAAGAGACTCATCCCCAGCTCTCTGCAACCTCCTGTCACGTAGTTGTAGAGGGAGATGAGGTCTCCCCTCAGCCTCCTCTTCTCCAGACTAGACAACCCCAGTTCCCTCAGCCGCTCCTCGTACGACCTGTGCTCCAGACCCTTCACCAGCTTTGTTGCCCTTCTTTGGACACGCTCGAGTAATTCAATGTCCTTTTTGTAGTGAGGGGCCCAAAACTGAACACAGTCATCGAGGTGCGGCCTCACCAGTGCCGAGTACAGGGGTAAGATCACTTCCCTGTCCCTGCTGGCCACACTATTTCTGATACAAGCCAGGATACCATTGGCCTTCTTGGCCACCTGGGCACACTGCTGGCTCATGTTCAGCCAGCTGTCAATCAACACCCCCAGGTCCCTCTCTGACTGGCAGCTCTCCAGCCACTCCTCCCCAAGCCTGTAGCGCTGCTGGGGGTTGTTGTGGCCCAAGTGCAGCACCCGGCATTTGGCCTTATTGAAACTCCTCCAGTTGGCCTTAGTCCACCGCTCCAGCCTGTCCAGATCTCTCTGCAGAGCCTCCCTACCCTCAGGCAGATCAACACTCCCACCCAACTTGGTGTCATCTGCAAACTTACGGAGGGTGCACTCGATCCCCTCGAGCAATCCTCTTTGAGCAATCCTCGATTGCTCAAAGCAATCATAACAGTCCCTGACATACAGCGCCACCCCACCACCTCTCCTTCCTTGTCTGTCCCTCCTAAAGAGTTTGCAGCCATCAATTGGCACACTCCAGTCATGGGAGACATCCCACCACGTTTCTGTGATAGCCACGACATCATAATTGTCCTGTTTCATCATGGCTTCAAGCTCCTCCTGTTTGTTACCCATGCTGTGTGCATTGGTATACATGCACTTCAGATGGGTGGATGTTTTGCCCCCTTTCCCCTTCAAATCTAGTTTAAAGCTCTGTCAATGAGCCCAGCTAACTCCTGCCCCAAGATCCTTTTTCCCCTGTGGGACAGGTGCATTCCATCTAATGACAAAAGGTCTGGTGCCCTGTATACCAACCCATGACTGAAAAATCCAAAGTTCTGAGGGTAACACCAGTCTTGGAGCCACAAGTTCATCTGTTGAGTTCTCTGGTATTCTTCTTCATCCATCCCACCAACTGAAGGGATGGAGGAGAACACAATTTGTGCCCCTGACACCTTAACCTGTTTCCCCAAGGCCCTGAAATCTCTCTTCATTGCTTTAGGACATCTCCTGGTAATCTCGTCACTACCTACCTGAAAAACCAGGAGAGGGTAGTAGTCCTTGGGTCTCACTAGAGTGGGGAGTTTTGCCTTGAGGTCCTTGACATGGGCCCCAGGGAGGCAGCAGACTTCCCTATGAAGTGCATCTGGTCTGCGTATGGGGCCTTCGACACCCCTCAGAATGGAGTCACCCACTACAATGACTCTTCTGGGGTTCTTTTTAGAACTGGTTTTAATACCTGGTCTAGAATGACCTGAGCTTGGTGGACCTTGGTCTTCCTCCTTGTTTTTCTCATTCTCTTCTTCCTTTTCTTCTTTCAAAGGTTCCAGGGCCCCGAGTCTATTGTGAAGGGACACCATGGAGGGTGAGGGAGGTCGGGAGAGGATTTTCCTGCCTCCCTGAGCGGGGACCTGTTTCCAGCCTCCCTCATCTCTTAGGTCCCCTCCTTCTGCCTGGTGGCAAGAGGATGAGGGATTACCTACCTCCTTTGGAGCCTCCATTTGCTCCTGTTGCTTTAGGGGTGCTAGGGTGTTACTCCACCAATCAATTTCCCTTTCACACTCCCTAATACTTCTTAATCTCTCGACCTCTTCTTTGAGTTCTGCCACCAGGCTGAGCAGGTCACCCAGCTATTAACTCCATCCAGCATTAACTCCATATCTGTTTTTTACTGAGGAGCCCAGCATTCCAGACGTCTCTCTACAGGGTTGAGTAGAGGGGAAGCATCACCTCCCTTGACCTGCTGGCAATGTTTCTTCTAAAGCAGCTCAGGATCTCACTGGCCTTCTTTGTCACAAGAACACATTATTGGCCCACAGTCAGCTTGGCATCCATCAGGACTTAGATCTTTTTTTGCCAAGGTGCTTTTTAGCCAGTTGGTCCCCAGCATGCAGGGGCGTTATTCCTGCCCAGGTGGAGGACCTGTCTCTTCCCTTTGCTGACATGATGAGGTTCCTGTCAGCCCATTTCTCCAACCTGTTAAGGTTCCTCTGAATGGCAGCACACCCACATCCACTCCTCCCAGTTTAGTATCATTTGTAAACTTGCTGAGAGGGCACTCTGTCTTACCATCCAGATTATTAATTAAGAAGTTATACAGTATTAGTTGCAGCATAAGCCCATGAGGTAGACTACTGGTGGTTGGCCTCCAGCTGGATTTTGTACCACTGACCACAGCTCTCTCAGCCCAGCAGCTCAGCAAGCATCCAGTCCACCTCAATGACCACTTATCTAGCCTGTACTTCATGAGTTTGCCCATGGGGATATTATGGGAGGCAGTGCTGGAATCCTTGCAAAAGTCAAGATAAACAATATCTGCTGGTCTCCCTTCATTCACTGAACCAGTCCTTTCATTGCAGGTTAGTCATGCATGATTTTTCTTTACAAATCCTTTCAATCTACTCACAATCTCCTTCTTGTCCTTAATGTGTTTGGAAACAATTTCCAGGAGAATTTGCTCCATTGCCTTCCCTGGGATCAAGCTGATTGGCCTGAATTCCCTGGATCTTCCTTCTTGCCCTCTTGAAGACAGGAGTG
The DNA here is from genome assembly GCF_031877795.1 of Strix aluco. Lineage (NCBI taxonomy): Eukaryota > Metazoa > Chordata > Aves > Strigiformes > Strigidae > Strix > Strix aluco. The sequence goes on from NC_133971.1 coordinate 62,457,733, forward strand.
ACATCTGCTTTCTTACAGTCCATGGGAATTTCCCTCAATCTCCATGAACTTTCAGAGATAATCATGGGTGGCCTCACAATGACTTGGTCTACTCCCTCAGCACTTGTGGGTGTATCCCATTAGGTCCCATGGACTTAAGTACATTCCATCTGTTTAAATGTTCTCCAACTGAGAGACTGGTGTTACTGTCAGGGCTTTGGATTTTTCAATCATGGGTTAGTATACAGGATGCCAGACCTTTTGGCATCAGATGGGATGCACCTGTCCCAGAGGAGGAAAAGGATCTTGGGGCAGGAATTAGCTAGTCTTATTGAGAGAGCTTTAAACTAGATTTGAAGAGGGAAGGGGACAAAACTGGAACTCCCAGACATAAGCCCCAGGGAAGATTACCAGAGTTTGTGGGCTGTTGTGCCAGCAACAACACTTGCCCTGCTATCCCAGTGAAGGCAAGGAATGGAGACATGCAGCGCAACCAAGATGCAAGGGATATTGATGGATCAGTAACTGTGGTAACACCTGTGAAAGCTCAGGCTGGACGTAGGACCTCTAAATGTGATAAGGTCCTGGGGACATCAGCCCATCTGAAGTGCATGTATACCAATGCACACAGCATGGGTAACAAACAGGAGGAGCTTGAAGCCATGATGAAACAGGAAAATTATGATGTCGTGGCTATCACAGAAACATGGTGGGATGTCTCCCATGACTGGAGTGTGCCAATTGATGGCTACAAGCTCTTTAGGAGGGATAGACAAGGAAGGAGAGGTGGTGGGGTGGCACTGTATGTTAGGGACTGTTATGATTGCTTTGAGTACAAGTGTAGTGAAGACAGGGTGGAGTGTCTTTGTGTTAGAATCAGGGGGAAGGCCAACAGGGTAGATGTTGTAGTAGGAGTCTACTATAGGCCACCCACTCAGGACAGAGAGGTGGATGAAATATTCTATAGGCATTTAGGAGAAATCTCAGGATTGCTTGTCCCTTGTTCTTGTGGGAGAATTTAACTTCCCAGACATCTGCTGGAAATACAACACAGCAGAGCAGAACCAGTCCTGGAGATTCCTGGAATGTGTGGGAGATAACTTCCTGACGCAACTGGTGAGAGAACTGACCAGAGAAGGTGCCCTGCTGGATCTCCTCTTTGTGAACAGAGAAGGACTGGTGGATGATGTGGTGGTCAGAGGCCGACTAGGGCACAGTGATCATGAAATAATAGAGTTCTCTATTCTTAGAGAGGCCAGGAGAGGGCTAAGCAGAACTGATATCCTGGACTTCCAAAGGGCTGACTTTGTCGTGTTTAGGCACCTGCTTGAAAGGATCCCTTGGGAGACGATCCTGAAGGGAATAGGGGTCCAGGAAGGCTGGACACTCTTTAAGAAGGAAGTGTTTATGGCTCAGGAACAGGCAGACCCCAGGTGCTATAAGAGAAGCCGGTGACAGAGAAGACCACCCTGGCTGAACAGGGAGCTTTGGCTGCCACTCAGGGAGAAAAGGAGAGTTTACAGCCTTTGCAAGAAGGGGCTAGCCACTCACAATTACAAAGATGCTGTGAGGCTATGCAGGGCAGAAATCAGGAGGTCTAAAGCCCAGCTAGAAATTAATCTGGCTTCAGCAATCAAGGACTACAAGAAATGTTTCTGTAAGTATGTCTGTAGCAAAAGAAAGGGAGAGCCTCCATCCCCTGCTAGACACAGGAGGAAACATGGTAAAAAGTGATGAGGGGAAGGCTGAGGTCCTTAATGCCTTCTTTGCCTCAGTCTTTAATAACAAGACTAGTTGTATTGAGGGAATCCAGCCTCCTCAGCTAGAAGACAGAGACTGGGAGAACGACCCCCTGGCAATCCAGGAGGAGATAGTCAGTGACCTACTGCATCACATAGACACACACAAGTCTATGGGACCGGATGGGATACACCCGAGGGTGCTGAAGGAGCTGGCTGGGGTGCTCGCCAAGCCGCTTTCCATCATTTACCAGCAGTCCTGGCTGACCGGGGAGGTCCCGACAGATTGGAAATTGGCCAATGTGACACCCATCTATAAGAAGGGTTGGAAGGATGATCCGGGAAATTACAGGCCTGTCAGCTTGACTTTGGTGCCCGGGAAGCTGATGGAGCAGCTCATCCTGAGTACCATCACACAACACATGCAGGACAACCAGATGACCAGGCCCAGTCAGCATGGGTTTATGAAAGGCAGGTCCTGCTTGACAAACCTGATCTCCTTCTACGACAGGGCGACCTGCTTATTGGATGAGGGAAAGGCTGTGGATGTTGAGTACCTTGACTTCAGTAAGGCATTTGACACCATTTCCCACAGCATTCTCCTGGTGAAACTGGCTGCTCACGGCTTGGATGGGCACACACTTTGCTGGGTAAAGAACTGGTTGGATGGCCGGGCCCAAAGAGTTGTGGTGAACGGAGTTAAATCCAGTTGGCGGCCGGTCATGAGTGGGGTCCCCCAGGGCTCGGTTTTGGGGCCACTCCTGTTTAACATCTTTATTGATGATCTGGACGAGGGGATCGAGTGCACCCTCAGTAAGTTTGCAGGTGACACCAAGTTGGGTGGGAGTGTTGATCTGCTTGAGGGTAGGGAGGCTCTGCAGAGAGATCTGGACAGGCTGGAGCGGTGGACTAAGGCCAACTGGAGGAGTTTCAATAAGGCCAAATGCCGGGTGCTGCACTTGGGCCACAACAACCCCCAGCAGCGCTACAGGCTTGGGGAGGAGTGGCTGGAGAGCTGCCAGTCAGAGAGGGACCTGGGGGTGTTGATAGACAGCTGGCTGAACATGAGCCAGCAGTGTGCCCAGGTGGCCAAGAAGGCCAATGGCATCCTGGCCTGTATCAGAAATAGCATGGCCAGCAGGGACAGGGAAGGGATCTTACCCCTGTACTCGGCACTGGTGAGGCCGCACCTCGATGACTGTGTTCAGTTTTGGGCCCCTCACTACAAAAAGGACATTGAATTACTCGAGCGTGTCCAAAGAAGGGCAACAAAGCTGGTGAAGGGTCTGGAGCACAGGTCGTACGAGGAGCGGCTGAGGGAACTGGGGTTGTTTAGTCTGGAGAAGAGGAGGCTGAGGGGAGACCTCATCTCCCTCTACAACTACCTGACAGGAGGTTGCAGAGAGCTGGGGATGAGTCTCTTTAATGAAGTAACAAGCGATAGGACAAGAGGGAATGGCCTCAAGTTGCACCAGAGAAGGTTTAGGCTGGATATTAGGAAGTATTTCTTTACAGAACGGGTTGTTAGGCATTGGAATGGGCTGCTGAGGGAGGTGGTGGAGTCCCCATCCCTGGAGGTGTTTCAGAGTTGGACTGATGTAGTGCTTAGGGATCTGGTGTAGTTGGGAACTGTCAGGGTTGGGCTCATGGTTGGACTAGATGATCTTCAAGGTCTTTTCCAACCTAGGTGATTCAGTGATTCTGTGAGCCTGATCCTTCTCCCCTAAGGATAAGTGTTCACTCTTCCAGCGTTTCTCACTGGAAAATTCGGGTACGGTGGTTAAAGTGATCTCCCTTCAGCAAAGATATTACAGGTGAAAGAAAGGAGTAGATAATTTTTTTGCATAGGAATGAAAAGACTTCCCCCAAGGTCTTGCATTAAGATGCTTGTCTAGTGGTTTAGGGCTTTCCAAGCTTTAAAAGGAACCAAATGTCAAGAAGGTTGCAGTGAATATGTGTTATAGTCACACTTTTGGTCTAGTTCAGACTAAAAAATAGCTCCCTAAAAGAGCAATATCTAAACCAGAAGGACATTAAACAGGCTTTAATGGATAGCTACTGATGGACAGAATTCCTGAAAATTGGTATAATAGTATGGCCTCCCACTTATAATCAAAGAAGCCTAATGTTAACTCTTGTTTATTGGTCACCTATTTTTTTCAAGCTTGTGAATCAACAACAGGCTAACATGGCATAAAATAAACAGTTAAATATTCCACATCTAAGCTATAATTAACACAGCAATAAAATAAGAGATTATTTTATGATTGTGAAATCTGTATGCTAAATTGCATGGCTGAAGCATCAGTAAACGGACAGAGTACATAGTAGTGATACAGGCTAGTGGTGTTTTTTTCCCTTGATAATGGTGGTATACAGCAGGTTGATGGCTACAGGTTGAAGCTTTTTCTTTGTGGGTTCTCTTGCAAAGGGTTTTCCTGAATTTTCCTGAATCTTAATTCTGATTTTGGGATTAAGGGATCTGTGTTGCCATTTCACCAGTTGTTAGCCAATTTAAGGAGTAAGAAGTACATGGCCAACAGTTTTTCCTTGCAAAGCTGTTACAGGCTGCTAATGTGGTAAAATGTTGTGGATATTATACAGAGAAATAATTTACCACTTGTGATCTGCTGAAGCACTTGTGAATTGTCCCGCATACTCCAGTGTCTAAAAGACTCGGACATAGCTAATGTGATTTAACAGTAGTATTATATTGTGTACTCAGTCACTGTGCAGTGAAGGAAACAACTTGCTGCATCATCAGAAGCACCCTTGATGGGATGTCCTAGACATATTACTTGTTAGGTTGATTTATTGATGAAAGCTGTTGGTTTTGCAATTATAACGGAGCTGTTGCCAAGCCCAGGAATCTCACTGGGTTTATTGATCCCGAGGTGTAGAGAGCTATTGGCACAAGCAACTTCCTTGAATGCCTGAGCTCCAGAAAACAATCCAGCCATTATCCTTGCTCTGTCAAAATCCAAATGAGTCCACTGTCAGTCCTTTAGAGGAGGCATCACTTAAGTTTCCAAAGTCATAGCAACAACACTCTCAAATGCATATCATCCTGCTTTTTGGAGTAACCTGCAGCTCCCTGCTCTAAAGAGATAGCAGAGCCAGCCTAGGCCAAACACAGGCCAGGACACTAGGGATCCTGATTTATTACATTCCCACATCTAATGGTCCACGCTGCCTCACCTACTTGCTTGCAATTTTTCAAGCACGATCTTTGGTTTCTTTCATACTTGTGGTGAATGTCAGATCCTCTACTAAGTCTTGCTGGGCTTAAATCCCTCCTGGGACATGTTGCATTTGCAAGTCTCACTGCCTCTGGCTGTCCCAAAACCACAATGAGCTGTCTGCACAACAGCATAAGCTGTGTCCCATTATTTTTTGAAGTTGTTGATGATGGGTGTTCTTTCTTAGTGATCCCTCTATCATTTTGGGTAGAGCGTACTCTGATGGAGCTGTGTCCTGGGATCCACATGTTAACAAAATAGTGTATTCTTCTTTATTAGCTGAGCACGATCTCAAGACACTGAGAAAGACACTGATGGGGCAGGCTTGTTTGGCACTGTTAATGCATCTGCTGTGGAATGCCATGCAAGTTCAGTTGTTCAGGATGGGAAGAAAGTGTTGGAGCAGATAAATGATGAGATGGCATCTGTGTGGAAGCAGCTGAAGATGGGAGAACCCAAGAGGATAATTAATGTGCTGAAATAGGAGCCAGATGTCAATAGAGTCAGCTTCCCTGGTCATTTGAATGCTGATTCTGTAGTCTCTGTTGATGGGGAAGACTTGTCAGGCAGCCTGTTTGTGAAGTTCAGTATTGCTCATCTTAATCGCTTGTTAGGGGTACTTGACACTTTCCACTGCAGGTACTGTCAGCTGAAGAAAAAATAAAATTTGAGGAACTGTTTAGAATGAGCCAAAGTTTCAGTTTTTTCATGGAGAGCCCTTCAGCTGAATGGTATCCTACCTGAAGTGAAACAATCTGCCCACCACATCTAGATCTCCTGTTTTAAAGAAAATGGGCGCAGCAGGAGACCTGCAGGAACGTCTGTGGCCCATGAAGGAAGGAAGGAATGAAGGCAAGAAGGATGTTGTCTGTGCTCACACTGGGCCGTATCAGTACCTAGTGGAGCCAGTGGTTTTGTTTCAGATGAAAGGGACAGGAGTGCATGTGAGGATTTACTCACACATGTCCTGTGCCAGGCAGAGTCAGAGCCCTGTTGCCTTGCACACAGCTCAGTCTAGCTTTGCGGCTGAAAATGTCTGTGTCCAGCTACTGCATTTTCTCATGGGAGACCAACCCTCAGTTTACCAGAAAGCCAGTCTGGAGGGAAGAAAGGGTGCTTGTTCTTTCTGACACTCAGGACCTCTATCCTGTCTATGCAGGGTGGCAGCTCAGCATCAAAGTGAAGGAAGCTCTGACACCAAGGTGCTTCACTTGTGGCTTCTATTTTAGAAAGCTCATAAGGATGCTGGGAAAGCTGCTTGTTTGCCATTCCTATACCATCCTCGCTTTTATCTAACATTCACATTTGCAATTATGAAATATCCCATTGATAAACAAGCTGCCATCCAGCACCCCTGATAGGACAAAGCATGTGTAAGGGACTGCAGCTCCAGCCTCTGTGCCTCACTTCAGTAGTCACAAGATACACATAAAAGGCAAAGCCATAACTTTTGCACCTACTAGGCATTCATTAGTTTTGTAAAATTAAGTAGCTTGTGCGTGCATTAGGAGGATGGACATGTATTTCAGGACAAGAGGCTTTTAAAATGCATAAAAACACACCAGAAGTGCTTCTGTTCATTTGTACCCTGTAGTGAGTTATTTCACTGCTTCTGTCCCTCTTCTTTCTGCAGGGTATGCCTGTTCCAGACATTTTGCCCCTGGCGCTGAAAGTCAAACCACCCAGGGGCAAGGTACTTTATCATTTATATGGAACTTACCACTTCTTTCAGAAAGACCAGGGGACAAACTCTTACTTCAAATGTACTGGTATGAATTTGAAACACAAAATATCCTGGTTTAATCTGAATTTGTGCTGGTAGTAATAAAATCAGATGTACCTAAAGGGAGGGGGTTCATGGCTCATGCCCTCAGCTGATGTAAATCAGAATACCTCCACAGAAGTTGGTGGAAATATTTTACATCTGCTAAAGGTCTGACCATGCAAGCTAGCAGTTTCTTGTCTAGTTTGCATTGATGTTTGTTTTGGCCTTGCTACGGGACAAGAATGCACATACCTGCTGCTTCCTTATGCAAGACCAAGCAGGAGACAGTCCTCTGGCTTACTCACATTCCACAGCAGTCTGGACCATAGCAGTACAGTGTACATGAGGGACAGGTCACTGGAAAACAGGCAAGGGTCTTAACCAGCCTTAACTGGTGCAGTGTTGACTTCAGCACAGCCTGGGGAGGATTTATGTCCTTCAAGAAAGAGAGTTGACTATTGCCAAGACGTTCCTATGTAAGCAAAAAGTGACTCTTAGCTGGGGTACGCTTTACATATTTCTATCCAGTCAGGCCAGGAAGCATGTCTTTTCTGGTAGACTTGTTCAAGATAAGTCCTTGGGAACATAGACAGATTTCCACTTTCACTGCTGAAACAGGAAGAGCACAACTAGGTATACACACAGGTAAGCTGTAGGCAGATGATATCTTTGCAAAGACTTAAAAAAACTGAAAGAGACAATTCTCACCAATTCCTTAAAAATTTCTCAGAAGTATGCAGGAAGGACTGGTCCCATGTAATTTTCCAAAAGTTTGAGCAGAAGTGAATGTTAATGAAGAAGAAGTGTAGAACAGTGTTTTTAAACACACTGAAATTTATCTTCTTTCTTAGAAAAAGGGACTGTGTTATCAGCCCTGCTAAAAAAAATAGCTCTGTGTGTATGTGAAAGCGTGTGCTATTCAAACATTCAGAGATATATTTATTTAAAATGTATGTGGCATCATCTGTTGATATATTATTCAACTATTCTTTGATTAGCATGATCTGTATGGCCTTCACCCGCTCTCATCTGTATGAAATAGCAATAAGATCTGAACCAGGGCTGCTTGGCCCATTACCCAAATACAACTCGCATCTTGTTGCAAGAGAGAGATCTTACAGTAGCATTGCGCAATCTTCTCACTGGCATTTTGACATCTTTAAGAAATGGCTATGGATAGACAATACCCGCTTTTGTACCCTCCACCAGTGAGCAGTGCCTGATGCTTCAGAAGAAGCTGTGACCCTCCTGTAACAATTCATGTCTGCAATTTACAAGGACTTATAAGAAAGTGCCTGAAGTTGTGCAATTAACAAGAAGTTACTCCTGAGGGAATTCTGTTCTTCATCTCAGCTGATGTTCAACTCATCTGTGAAGAATATATACACTCAGCTTACATTCTTTTTATCTTAGTTTGGTTTGACAGTAATTAAAGTCTTTCCTGAGCCTGAAGACCTGTATATATTTATTTTTGGTCTCCATGAGACTGCAATACAGACCTGCTGCATGATCTCTGGGTAGACAGTTCAACTATGTGTGCCTTGGTTTCCCTTCTGACTCCTAGTCTGTCTTGTTTATCAGTGAGCCTGTTTGACGTCCCCACTGTGTGCACACACTGCCCTAGAACAAGGGGACCTCAATGTTGGCTGGGTCCTACAGGCCCCATTAGAATACAAATTGCTAATCATTACTGAGAAGATTAATGTGCTAAGAGTTCTTTTCAGTTGCAGTATGTATAGTTTGCTAATCCCTGAGGTAATATTAATTTTAAAAAATCGTAATGTGCAGCATTGTTGGCACTAGTGATTTTATCATGAGTCTCCTGATACTTGGTGTTTCTTGTCAAGATCCACTTCCTGGAAACCCGAGCATCTTGTCTTGCATTTTGAAACAGGCAAGTTTTTAGAGCCTCCTGTAACAGTGAGGCTGGGAAACATTTCCCAGGTATGCTCTGGAGACTCAGAAAGGCAAAGAAAAATACCTTAAAATGTGTTAATTAAAAAGAAAAACAAGGATTCTGCAAGAAAATATCTTTTATTTTTCCCATGGTTTGTGTGGCTTGCATTGCTTTCGTTGTGCAAAAATATGTATCTTGGAGTGTGATAGGAACACTCCCAGTGGTCGTCAGGGAAAAGAGATAAAAGCAAACTGATTTTAATATCATAGCTATAGCTAAGTTGGTACTGTCCCTTTAATTGTATCTATTTTGTTCATTTTTTCATCCTGGTTTATTTTTAACAGCCTCAAATTTAGTATTTTTCCCCTTGTAGTTCTCTTTCTTAATGTCCTTGGGGTTTGCTTTTTCTTTACTTTGTTCCTGCCCTCACTTGGTTTATTTTTTTCTTTAGTCTTGATGATGTCCTCAGACTTGATTCAGGTTGAATTTACATCAAGGAAAAGCATGAAAGGCATGAAACAGATATCAGCGGTACAGGGAGCAGTTTTCTCTTACTGTTCTCTGTTGTGATCTAAAAAGAGCCTGGAATAGTTAAGAAAACGTTCTGGATTTATTTATGCTCTGCTGTAAGTGTCACTGGTTGAAGATTTCCCATTAGTTGAAGGGTGATGTTCCACAGGCCACCATGCTGTTTTAGTAACTAATCTATTTCAATACTTCTTACATAGACATGCCAACAAATTTCCAAACAACCAGAAAGCTTTGGCAAATAGTGTTGAAAGCAGACTACTGGACTTAGACAAAGCAGTCTGAGTTACTCTAGTACCTTCTTTCAGGGCTGGGCTCTGATAATTAGGTCAACTGACTGCTGCAGCAAGGTAGTGAGACAGCTATTTGCCAAAAAGCAAAAGCCTTTCTTGGGGGAGAGGGAGCCCTGATGGGGTCTTGGAGCAGGGAAGGCTTCCAAGGAGGTTGGAGACTTACTGTGATGCTTAGGTGTTACATGGCCTCTTCCATCAGAAGACTTCAAAGTGCTTTACAGAAGCAGTAAATATAACCTGCATTTTACAGGGAGGAAACTGAGGCCCAGAAAAACATCTCAATTTGCTCAAGGTCACCACAGTCCCACCCTGCTGCTCTTCTCTGCTCAGCCACAGTGCCTGCCAGCCAATGGAGGGCTGGGGGTGAACTAATAGTGTGGGCTGCCAACGCATTGTGCAATCAGGGATATGGTGGAGAAGAGAGGGAAGGAAGGGAGAAGGAAAAAAGGGAAGGCAAACCGTAGTGAAGTATGCCCAGGAGAGGGGAGTGGCATGTTGCACATGCTGGAGATATGTCTCAGTGGCTGTAGGAGGGAGAGGGGGAGCAGAGTCATGCAGAGGGCCAGTTTTTGTCTTCATCCACACATGCAAGTTTCATCGGTGGTTGGAAATGTTTCTGCAAGAACTGATGGGAATGTTCTGTGGAAACTCTCAGATCTATTGACATGAGGCTTCGTCTTCTTACTCTCCAAGCCAATGTCTTTGAAGAAAGAAAACTTCTGTGTTTAATTTTTTTTGGTAGGATGTGATAGATTTCCCTTAACTTTGCTAGCATTTTTCTTGTTTCTTTTATTTCTTTTTCTTTTCTTTTTTTTTTTTTTTTTAAAAAAAACCAACTATTTTCCCTGTCTACTGCCAGATCTTTCAAAGGAAAAGCAAGCTCTGCATTTAGTTTCTCAGTCCTCTGCTCTAGATAACTTACCATTTCATCCTGTCTGGAAATCATGAAATCCTTATGCCTGGAACCTTATCATAGACATTTCTGCTGCAGGAAGAGTGATCAGACCAACAACAGCATCTTGAATTCAAGGCAGAGGAAATGGATGACTGCATAGCTTGGATTTGCTGTTTAGGTACTCTGCACTTAATGGGCTGATTCTCATCTGTCTGTCATATCCTTGGAAAAGAACCACAAACTGCACTGAGAACTTTGCATCATGTGCTATGCTGTCTGACCTGTCTGCTGCCCACTCCTCTGTCAGCCCTCTGGAAAAGGTGCATGTTCTAGGTTCCTTTCCACAAGAAAGAAGCAGAGTTTAATTCGGCTCTATTCTTTTTGCCACTGTCAATCCTTGTGTGGGACAGAACAGCCATAGGCACCAGACCAGTTTGCCTTCTGGTGTGCGAACTCTTTGAGCTTCAAGTGATCAAGCCAATGCTTAGCAAGTGCAGGGTCATCATCAGTCACAAATGCACAGTGGTGACTGACTGGGAGATGTTTGCTTGTGTTATGAAATGTGGTGGAGTGAGAGTACACACTGGGGATTTGTTCTTTTTAGCAAACCTGGCAGAACCTTCCTGTGACCTAAATAGAATACCTTGCTCTACATAAAGCATGCATCAGGGTATTTCCTGATTTATTCATGAAAGGTTTGCTTTACAAAGGCATTTGGAACTGTGTAATCTCAGAATACATGATACATGTAGCTGGCTGCTCAGCTGGCATTTGCACAAATTGCTTTGATATATGGCTGTAACATATGAAAGCACAGCGAGGCCAATTTAAATACTTGATACTGGAGTAAACTGGTTAAAAGAGTAAATTAGATCTAACCTACAGATTTTCTTGCTACTGCATAGAGAAGGTTGCTCTCCAGGATGAATAATTGATAAAGGGATGGGAGACTCCACTCTAGTAAGCAATAAAATCCTCCAATATTAAATGGGCAGGGTTAAGGGCAGATCCATCAATGGTGTACACTGGTGTCACATCTTTCACTTTAAAGGCCCTTTGCTGATTTACATCAAATCGGGATACAACATAGTGTTAACCAGATCAATAACTGAAAAACTCTGCTGCCTTATACTTGGGACACTTTGTGCCCCTGGTTGCTCTTTCCCAGTGGCAGAAAATAAGTCTAAGGTAATACTTTATCAAGTCTGTGCATTTATTAGAGAATGTCCAATATATACCTTTGAAGATTTGTCTATATATTTTTCATACATGTTTCCTGCTGTAATATATTCAGCAGCAAGGTAGATGGGGCTGGTTGCTTGCAAGCAAGCCTTATTTTGGAGCTTTGGAAGAAATTGGGGTTAATTTACAATAGAATGAAAGTGACATTTGTAAAAATGGTAAGGGGGGAATGCCAGAATTCATTACACTGATAATCCTACGAATGCACTGGCATTCTCCATTGGTGAGTTAATGTTCAAATCCTATCAACATTACTTGCTGAACTTACTGCAACTTAATGGGAAGCTTCCAGATTTTTATCATGCCAAACATCGTATAATAGATGGGACTGCACAAATTTTTCAGGAAAAATTTTCTCTGTTAAGCTTACTGCTATAACACAGTAAAAATTTGACTCATTTTGTATAATAGTGGCTGTAGCATGAACAAGACTGTACTCTGTGTTTCCTTTGATGAGACTCAGGGGAAGCCTGCAGTGGCTTAGGTGGTCAGCAGGATGCTTGCTGCCATTTTTGTGCCAAGCAACAAGTACATCTTTAGTGTAGTGTGGTATTAATTCAGCCAAAAATTTTATACCCTTGAAGAAAGTTGGTATAGTGCTGATTGTTCCCGATGCTCCCTTATGGAGATTTCTGTGACCTCTCAATCTGAGCTACCAATAGCAGGAAAAAAATCTCAGTGCAAAATCCTGCAACTTTTTGTGTTATTCTCCAGAACTTCCAGATATGTTAGATGATCACATGGATAATAGGGTCATGTCTCAGAAAAGTCAAGTAGCCTGTCTCATACCAAAGTGGAAACTTTGATTACTTTCCTGAAAACAATCTTACTAAGCCTCCCATGAAATTAACTTTCTCATTTCTCAGTCTTGTGGTCTTTTGTTTAAGAAGAAGCTTTGTCTTGTGCAGCTTTGGAAGTAAGCTGGAATAAGACTTCTCTGATTACTGTGTTTCTGGAAAAAAACCCAAAATGTTTCCTAGGAGGTTACCTGATCAAGCAGTGATTTAAAATTAATACAAGTCAACTGTATTTGTCAGTATTCACCCAGCAAACACAAGGGGCAGCAGAAACCTTGGTTCTCCATTCTCCAGATAGCAGAAAAATAATTTTTAAAAACTTGTTACCGACACCATTGGCTGCCCAGAACAATAGGACACTGTCAGATTGATATATCTTTTCATATGGCATACTTTATAATATCAAGTGATGTTTCATCTGTACGCACAGAAGACATCAAATGAAGCACAATTCTTTCCATATTTTTACTTTTAATTTTATCGGTTCCAAGCAGTGAGCAATTGGAGGTCTTTCTTTCTCTCTCTTTTTCTTCCCAGTCTCCCTCCCCTTTTACATTCTGGACTAGAAAGGATCTGTTTCTCCACTGGCTTTGTAAATCTGGGCATTTTAGAGTTAATCAGGACCTGAAAAGAGCAGAATGACATGAGGTTTGCATTAAAGAGTGGTATGTGGACAAGTGGCAAAGGCATGGATTATGTGGTAATAAAAACACACTGGGTGATATTTTTGTCAGAGGGCCTCACTTCACTGCCTCTAAAATGCAAAAGCATCAGGAACTCAGACTGCTGTCTCTGAGACATGATTGCAGAAGCAGATCAGTGTGCACCTTACTCCCAATTTACTGAATCATGTTTAGCTTTCTTCTGCCATATCAAAAACTTTCCAGGTGCAATGGTGATGATGAGAAAATAGGGTTCAATGTTGCTTCTGGATTAGCAGAGCACCCCTAAACTGAAGCCGAACTTTTCACTAAAGAAAGTGGTTTGGCTTGCTAATGGTTTGACTAGCCAAACCAGAGAGAAAATGATGATAAGTCAGTCTGGCTTCATGGGGAGATTTTTTTCTCCATGTGTAAAAGCTGTTGATATTTTTGTTGTTTACTTGGATACTATTATTTGAAATTCATTGAAATCTTTTAAAACTCTTCAGACTGAAGCATCAGTTGGCCTAAATCAGTATGTCCACTGAATCTAACATGGCTGGTCAACTGTATGAAGATCCTGTAATTCTGGCCACCCATTTTCGAAGTCAGAAGATCTTGCTGTAATTCTCTCAGCTGATGTCCTGTGTAACACATGGCACATGTACAGCACTGCTTTTTCGTAGTAGGGGTAGGGATTGCCTGACTCCCCTTGTGTTCCCTTGCTCCATGTCCCCGTCGTCTGCAGTGGGAAAAGACTGTGTCTTTGACCCATCCATGCAATTAAAGCCAGTTGTTGATAGTAGCCTTTCTTTTCTTTTTTTTGGAGACAGTGTGATTTTATCATGCTGCCACTGAACTTTGCTTCCCTTGTCTGAAGCTGAACTGGATGCAGAAGAGTCAAAGAGCTAGAGAGATGAGTAGAAGAGAGACAGTGTAATGACAGAATGTTTCACATGCCTTTGAATTTCTAAGGGGATTAGGCGCTCCCCTGGTGCCTTGACATGGAGCCTATGGCAGCTGCTTTGGCAAAGTCTGCCAGCAGTTACACAAATATGTTATTTTTCCCTCATTTTCCCAAGGTGCAGAGGACACAACAACCTCTGTTACAGAGCAGCAACAAAGAGCATTTGGAGCTGTCAGAGTCTGTACACTCGTGCTCCCACAGTCCTCCTCCTGCTCACATGCAGGAGCGCCTCTGAGAACTCGTGCATCCATTTACGTTGTAGTTGGGCACCTACCACTTCTCTTGTTGAAGCATAATTCTGCAATACTTACTGAAATAAGTGCCAGAGTCACGCAAGTCAGTCTTCATCCCCAGTCTCTGCACCTCCTGAAAGAGCTTCTCTGGGTTAACCCTTTTCCCAAGCATCAGCTGAAACAAAATCCTCTAAGTTGCTGTAATTTTATCTGTCCCACATACTCCAGAGAGTTCTTTGCACAGCAGAAGTCCTTTTCCTGAAATCAGGACAGGGACAGCAGGTGTTGTGCTGGTGTCCCTTCAGTGGAATCTGATTACTGGTTTGGTTGCTTTTCTCTGTCTATTTGATATGGTTGTTTAGGAAGCCATGGCTGATGGTGCGTTTTTAAGCTAAGGACTGACAGAAATCAGGTGTCTTCACTTTATAAAGAAACATTAACCCACTGGTTGAGATCTGCCTGCAGCATCACTGGCAAACATGAAACTTAAGCTGCAAAATGACTGAAGTTCTTATTCTAAAGCATTTTATGGATGTTTCAGATACAAGGTTTAAACATTTAACAATACTAGTAGTGGACGTGCAGCAAAGAAAGGATTCCCTGAATAAGAAAGAGTAAGAGATGGGAGGAAAGGAGGTGATCCCTCGTGGTTGGAGAAATGGGCAAGGAAAATTACCACAAGGGAGAAGCATCAGTATTCATAGCTGCAGTGAGAGTTGAAATGATGGTCAGGGCCTGTCAGTCCCAATACCGCATCCTTGAGTCACATGCACTGATTCAGACATTAATTTGGACCTCAGATGTGCATGTCTGACTCCCAGTCAGCCCCCCTGGAGGGCAAAGAGTGGTCTGCTGAATACAGTGGGTGAGGTTATAAGGCCCCAGAACAAGCGTTTCGGGCAGCAAAACCTGCCTCATTGGCACCGTCAGGAGACAATGGCATTTGTATCTTTGGACGGTACTTGGCTTACTGATCTCAGTGCAAGCCACACACAGACACACAGACACGCACAGAGGGTTCACTCTAGCACCAGAAAGCTGTTAGTGTAAATGAACACTGTCACGGATAGAGTAGCTGGGCTTTTTTGTTGGGGTTCCCCTCCCCCCACCCCCCTGCCCCCGCCCCTTTCTAGACAACCAGCCAATTTAAAAGCACAGTTCAGAGGCAAGGGATTCTTGTTATGCTTATGAATCTCAAAGATTTCCTACAGGAAGAAAAAAGAGGCAGAAAGACAGAGAGAGCTGGAAAACCAGGAGCAGGCAGCAGACTTGGAAAGAAATGTCCTCCTTCTCCCCAGCCCAGGAATGCAAACAGGAAGCCGCCAGCAGAATGTTTGGAGTGTGTGCAGCTGCAGTTGGGTCTGAAGACACTGAAAGCTGTGCTGAAACTATTCAGTTTGCCTCTTACAATGGAGGGGAAACACTTGCTTTGACACTGCATTTGATAACCATTTTGTAGCAGGAGTGCAGACCCTTTCATTTGCAGGGAAAGGGAAGACAGCTGTGGCTGTCTTCAGCGAAATGTGCTATTCTATAAGTGAGAGAGTGTGCTTGTTAAAGGAGGACAAAAGGGTGCTTACTGAAGTTCTGCAGGTGGCTTTTGGTTATTAACCAAAGGAGCTCAGCTAGTCCAGAATGTGTTGGGCTGCCTAATTCCACACTAAAGGAATTTCAGTTGCTGCTTGGGATAAATGGTGCCTTTTTGGAGCCTGCACTGTGTATCGCCTGAAACACGAAGCTACTCCCTTGGAAACAGAAGTTTCATATCTGCTAGATCATTCTTCCAGAGCTCATGTTTTCCATGTGTGAGTTCTGATTTGGGGAGTTTTGGGGAGAAAATGATCTGTAACATTATCTTCTAATTCATATGTAGACCAACCTCATCAAGGTACCAGGATAAAAACACTTGAATTATGTAAATTGAGATAATTTCTTATAAATTACCTTTCAAACAGGTTGGATCTGTGTCTTAATTCAAACAGCTTTAAAATTATCTCACCTAGTTTTCCTCCATTGTTCTTGATCAGCAATTGACCTTGAGCTGACTTCCTTCTTAAAATAGATCAAATAAATGTATCACTTCTTTTGATTATAATATGGATTCTGTTTTAAGAAAGTCTTGCTGAAATGAGTCTTGCAGGTTCTTCAGTTGCTAACATTTTATTACTACACTTTGAAGCTGCCTGAGATTGTGCATGTGACAGAAAATCCATATTCCTAACTAACCAATTGTTTCAGCATGTATTTCTGAGAGAGCTGCATGGTGCTGTGTATTGGTACTTGGGTATTGGTTATATGTATTAATCTGTTTTTTTATGGATCTGATAATCTGGATTATCTCTTCAGACTCCTGTCTTCTGATGGATCAAATGTTGAAGTTTGCACCTGTAACACCATTGGAGAGTTTGCTAAAGACAATAGTTATGAAATGCTTTTGTAAAAGAACCCTTGGGGGACAGCATTAACTTTATTAGGACTAATTGCACTATGTGTTTCTTTGTGTCTAACAGGCCTGAATTTTACTAAATGATAAATTATTGTTCCTGGTTTCAGCAACTACAGAAGAGGAACATGCAACAGCAGCTCTGCAAAAAGCATACCCAAGCTATTTCTCTGGTCTGACTCCTTAGCCTCCACATCTACCACCCAGCATGGTCCTCTCCAGAACTCCCCACAACACATTCCCCCAGCAACCCCAATGCCAGGTGCTACTCTTGCTCCTGTGCTTCCCCAGTATTTGTGGTATCACCTTGAGCTCCTGCCCAAGACCCGTGCTCTGCTCTTCAGGACTCAGAGTTTAACTCAGCCCTACCACTGTGCTGTTATTTATGGAGAGAACCAGATACGGATTTAACGCTTGATAGTTCCACTGCACACCTATGTGTTTCAAAAGCAGGAGTGAGCGAACACCTATTATTTCTTTGTGTAATAGGTTAGTAACCTCAGATTAAGGAAGGGATCTGTAGGTAAGGCTCAGTCACCTATCTGGGATCAGGCAGGAAGCTGGGAATGAAAAACAGTTTATGTTATTCCCCATCTGGGACTACAACTATGAGGTCACCCTTTTTACCAGGAATCATATCAAATTTGAGGGCAGACCTGCAGTGAAAAGTGCTAAGAGCAGGAAGAAATCACAGACTTCTGCAGGTGGAGGGAAGGGTGGAAGTCAGAAAAGGAGGAGATACAGGAGAAGTGGAATGAGATTGCATTTTAATCAGCCTTTAGGGGAGGTTGGTAGGGAAGGCTACTGGATGCACAGAATGAGACAAGACTACAAAACACCTTGATAAGAGAAGAAAGCCCTGTGTCAGCACAGTTGCCCACAAGGCAAGAGCTGTCAAATCACTGTTTTCTGACACCTTCTGTCTCTTCAACACCTTTTGTGCCGTTTTTCCCATCTCATCAGGATTCGACTGACAGGGTGAAAAAAAGGGTTTTCAGAACAAATCACACCCTGAGGAGCTTCCCCAGTTGCAGATCGTTACCCAAGGGAACTCCAGACCTAGATCTCAACCCATTCCTCAGTAAACAGCAAGGGTCTCATGAGATAGAGATTGCCATTGCCACATCTTATGCAACAGCACAGATGTTGATTCATAACTCCTATCTGTTTTCCAGTGCAAAGATCACTCGTCAGCAGCTAGATGTTTGGAGAAGGGAATTTGTCTGGGGCTCTCAGTAACCACAGCCATGGGCTATCACCATTGCAATCACAGATTAAGGAAAAAGTGCTTGCAATTACTGTATGGAAAACAGCAAACTTTGCCAGTTTGGACAGTGAACCAGGAAGGGTGATTAAGGCAGGCTCAAAGAAGCTGATTTTAACACCTGGATTATTTTTTGAGACCCTTTGAAGGGACTCTTATTTTGAAAACAAATAGTACCTCACTCTGTAAAACTGATGAAAACTGCTTTTCTATTTTTCTCACCCGTGTGGATTGTCTTATGATCAACCTGCAATTTTGTCTTATAGGGGCACACATCTGGGTCTGTCTCGTACCTTGTGACCTATTTTCTTTAAATGTGAGAGAATGTAATATCTGCAAAACCTTTACCCCTCCCCCTGACAATGTGATTAAAATCGATTGACTGATTCAAAAGCAATTAGGTGGGACTGACAGACAGACAACACACAAGTTTTCTTCGGTAAGAAATGAGGCAAAAAACCTCCATGGTCCTTTGAGATATCCTATGGCCAGTATCAATAAAATTATATTTCAGATGTGAAGAAAGCCTTGCATGTTTGATACCTTGCCCTTTTTATCCCCCAAATCTATCAGGTGGTCTAACAAAAGATATTGCCTCTTCCTACAAATGTTTCCTCTCTCTATAAAATGGGGCATACAAAATCTCTTGTTCCCTGGGAGTATTTAGGGTGTGTATCCCTATTTTCTGTAAGGGAGGTTTTATCTTCCTCTGGTTTCAGTGCAGTACCTTGCTGCCCTGAGTGCTGGAACTACCAGGGATATACCAAACCAGCCATGTGCTTTTTGTTATTCTTAGCCTCATCACAGCACTGTATTTCCCACAAGGTCATGGGCAACATTGAATCTTCTTTGGGAGGATCATTTCCTTTGTTTCTTCTCCTTATAAACAAATATAGTCTAAGCACCTGGCTTGCTGTCTTGAAAGGTTTCCAGAATAAGGTGGTGTACACAGCAGTATATGGGATAAGCATGTTTCACTAGTCGACAGCAATTGCAGCAGCAGCATCTGAAATAGAGGGCCAGAATAATTCCCTCTGTGGCAGGGGTTGTTGGGTGATGTTCTCTGACCTGTGTTATGCAGGAAGTCAGACTGGATGATCAGAGCAGTCCCTTCTGGCCTCAAAACCTATGAATCTATGTTCTGATTAGACATCTGAGAATGAGCAACCAAAGTTGAAACTGGTGATTTATTGAATGCTAGCTATAGGCAGCTTCTTGTTTCTGAGTAAGCAACTGCTTTTAAAAGGGTCCCTGTAGCTCAATGGGGTACAAACAGCTGTCAGCTCTTTTGAAAGTACTCACCAGTCTATTTCTGTAAAGTGCATTTTAAATTTACAGCTCTGTGCAAGTGATGTTTCATAATAAGGATTGACCCTTTCTGGAGATGGCTTTGTGGTTGATTTATAGATACATCCTCAGTAAGACTGCTTTGGAATGAGGCCAAGGTAGGTGAGATCCATCTTTTCTTTCTTGGCTAGTGGATCAACTCATATATGAAAGCATCTTGGTTTGGTGGCATGAATTTTGTTGTTGCATCCTGATGATGAGTATTTGAACCTTCAGCCTGTTGTTTCATTTCCTTCCAAAGATGTCACATGCAGAGCAGAAGATGCCTGCAACTGCTGTGAATCACTTTAAAGATACCAAGCTCCAACGTCTTGGAATAAGTGAGCCCCAGTAGTACCTTCAGATGGCTGGAAGGAGCGTGATGCATCTCAGATGCTCTCTGAGAGCTGTGGTCCTTTAAAACGCTGAGGAAGGGAGGGCAGAAAAATGTCTTGGTGTGCTGGTGGTCCAGTGGTGGTACAAAAGGCTAAGGCAATGGGAGAGGTGGACAGCCAGACTTTTAACTCCAGAACGCTGTTGGGATTTCAAACAGCATCTGTTGGTCATGTTATTGACTTCAAAGTAGTAGAAGGGGTATTGGCCAGATTTGAAGCAACAAAGGTTATGTAAAACAAATAATGGACCAAGGAACCTGCATTAATAATAAGTTTATCTCTCAAATATGGCATCTATGGTAATATACTGCTTTTGATGGTGGAAGTCTGGGACTGTATTATTATTAAATAAAATATGATGGCAGTAGGCAAACATAATTGACTAAAGAGCTCTGCATATTCAGGAGTGTTAGGCCTTAGTTCTGGAAACTTCTCTTAAATCAATTATGGCCTTACTGCACTTCATTACAGTGGTTAAATCTGCCCTAACAATGAAATTGTCACTTTGAATTAGAGGAGCAACCCATTAAATGGTAAAACATGTAAATATTAAGGCAACCATATTTCTAGGTATATACATTATTTTTATTTACAGTACTCCTCAATTGAGAGGATTAACTGAGTAGAGATTGCACTCTAAACTATTCCGCAATTATTAAAATGCATGTTTACACTTGCCTAAATTGTGCAAAAGTAATTTAGAAGATGAATTTCAAGAAATATTGAGGAAATCTGCATACAGAGAATGTAATTATTATTGATATTTGCATACCTTCCTTTTCCACTTTCATGCACTATTACAAACCACACAGAACATGACTAAAGAAATGATCGGAGAAGCTGCTGTAAGTACAAATATGGATTCATCAATAAACGTTCAGGCTTACAGGCGAAAAACAAACGGCATGGCTGTGGAGAAGAAATATTACATTTTATTTAGATAGTTATTTGGAATGGGATCTGCACAGATAAATCCATACTCAGAATATAGCAGACTGTTGTGACAAAGATGAATGTTGTTGAAAACAACAAGTAAAACACAGAAAAAATTGCAAGTGCCAATGGAAGCCAGTACAAGGACTCCAGATGGTGGGGGAGGGAAATGGCCAACAGTGAGTTAAGCTTTCCCTCCAGCACTGATGAAGAGGCCTTGATTCAGATGTGCTCGTGTACCAGTGTTAAGCAAAGCAGAAGTAGACTCCAAGTGCAATAGCAAAAATCTGTATCAGAACTTTCTTCCTTACTTGAAAATAAGAGGACCCTGGTGATATCCAAGTTCACAAATCCTGATGCACAGCTATGTGTCTCCTGCAGTCAAGCAACTGCTCTGTGTTCAGCGAAAAACAGACTCCAGCTGCCATCCAAGGGCAGGTGGAACATGGAACTTTGGGCATTTCCTAAAAAAAAAAAATAAAATTGTGAGCTGGAAGTGAAACAGACCAAGAATGAAATGACAAAAACGATTAGTGGAGCACTCTCTGGAAGAAGCAGCTATGCCATATATTAGGCTTCTGAAAGAGGTCAGGGATTAGTGACTGAATTGCCCTTCAGCTTCTGCAAGTCAGGACACTTTAAGAGATGCATGAAGAGGGCATCCAAATTCAGCAGGTGCATTTGGGAACCTTAGCCAACACATTCCTACCTGAGCTGCAAAAAAGAGCTGAGAATCCCACAAGACCTTGCAGTGCAGCTGATATGGGCCCATGCACAGAGAAGGATCATATATGTGTCTATTTATATTTATGTGCTGTATCTAGTGAGACAAGCAATAGAAAGGAGGAGCCTTGTCAAGATTATCTGTCATGAGATAGGAGAAACCCATGTATCACTCATCCTGAAGGCTGTGCACCAAGGAGCAAAAGAACCTCATGCTCCCCTGACAATGAAAATAACGAAGTCAGATTATCCAAGGAAACTGTGAGTTTGCCTTACCCACAAACCTCAGCCCCAGGGATGTAAGAAGAGTTATCAGAAAATCAGAAAGGTCATTCTGAGCAGTCAGAGTCATGGATGGAGCTGAACAGCCACTGAAACCCATAAGGAGCAAACACAGAGCTCACAAGGAGGGGGAAAGCAGTAAGAGTTCAAGGGAGATAAATAACAACATGAAAAATGTTAACACTACTGAGGAAATGTAGGAGACATTTCTCTCCACATTGTGAAGACCTACACTGGCATGCTGATAGGATCCCCAGAGAGAGCACATCATCTATAACTATGCAGCACTGCACATGCTGATACTACTAATAAAAGAGAATGGTTCAGATCACAGAAATTAATTAGTTTAGAACTGCAACCACCAGGAAGAGAGCATGCACACAGCAGCATCCCAAAGTGTGTTCATATTAACAATTCTCTGTCTGGTGTGCTGTTGACAGAATCCTGTCTGTCTCAACAAAACTCTGGAAACAGCTTTAAACTTCAAGCCCCCATCAAACAGCAAGCGGTCTCCCAGCAGCGTGCCTGCATGGAAGCTAGTAAATCCAGCAAATAAGGACTCGACAGCATCTCCTGCTGTCACGAGGAAAACTTGAGCTGCTGTACTGGAAATGTCCCTTCTCCTTGAGGGGCCATCTCTTTGCATGCACTTAACATGCCTGAAAAGCAGAGCTGTGCTGCTAGTTCTTGAGGCTATGAGAGTCCTGCCCTCCTAACAAAATCCGTCTGTGGAGGGAAAGGGGCAGAGATTTCAGGAGTCTCAGGCACCCTGCAGGATGGAGCCATGCTCCTCACAGGCTCTCTGCCTTCAGAGAGCATGTTTTTCCTGTGCCTAGAGGCAGAATGAAGGCTTGCATGCATTTTCCTGCCTCCTTGCAAGAGGGGGCTCAGCACTTTGGAGTCCGGAGCTCATTTAGAAGCACATCAGTAGTTCAGAGTTTCCATGTCCGTTACTTCATCAGCCACAATTTACTGCAGTGCGATGTGATATACAGCAGGGCCATTTCATCTCCCAGAACTTTAGAGAGGGGCCCTGTGTTTTAGCATCTACTAGTTTTATCTCTGCCATCTGAATCTCATTTCCAGGATAACCAAGAGTCCTTCTAATTAGTGCTCTGTTGAATGTATATTGCTCCAAGTCCTTGTGATTTGGCTGAAACCTGGGGAACTTCGAACTGATGTCGTTAGTCATTTCTTCAGGGAAAACCCACTGACACCCAGTGAAAAATAATAGTAAAGGTGTATCAATCTGACTACCTATCTGGCTACCTTGAGTAAGGATAATGGTTGAAGAATACACCTGAATTTCATAGAAATTTAAGCACAACAAGCACCATTGTAAGACCTTGATGATGGCTGGCAGCATATTCTTATTCAGATACCAGAGAGGACAATGGTATTTTATATAGCTAACCATGGCTTGTCTCCGTGCCGGAATACACATGCAGGTCACAACTCAGGGCCTCTGATACTCCAGGCGTTTGCTGCTGTGGTTCAGTGACCACAAAATATGTGGGGTCTGCTCTCACCTCTGCTGATGATTTGCTGTGTGACTTTGGGCACGTTGTGTCCCCTGCCTCAGTTTCCACATCTAATGTGTAACATTTTCAAATCAATTATCCATGACAATGAGACTAGAAAGAATGCGGCATTGTTGTTTTGTTTTTTTTTTTCCTCTCCCCATTGGACATGAAAATTGTGATTTATCTATTACATTGGAGTACATATCTATGCAGCACTCAGTGTCTTGTAAATAGTCATTAATGGTCCCTGGAAAGCCCCCATGAGGTTGGTAAGCAATATTGTTCTCATTTTGCATTTGAATCACAGCAATACAAAAGACAAAAGGACACATTTTAAAAGCAATCTTTTGTCTTTGTATCTACCTTTATTTGCATCAACCTGTTCTTTTAAAAGCTGGCAAGATGAAGATTCCACAACCTGCATGGACAATCCTCCCCAGTCCTTAACTATTCTTACCATCAGAAGGTTTCCCTAGATGTCTGCCTGATCTAAATCTTCCTTGCTGCATTTTAAGTCTTTGGGTGTGGAAAAGCATTTCTATCTTTCCTTTCCATTTGGCTGTATGTAAGGATTACCTTCATGACTCACCAGTTTTCTCTTTTCAGAACAATCCTACCTCATTTGGGTTTTCCTTCTTAATCATGTTTCCTTCTTAGTTGTGATTTTTGATCATGCTGTCATTTCTCTAGCAGGGTCTCTGTCTCTCTTCAAGTGTCCAAAGCCAGACACTTTGTTCTGGCTGAGGGGTTTCATGGAGAAAAATTATTTCAGGCACCTGGCAGATGACACTCCTATTCATACATGTGAGTATGATGTCAGCCTTTCTCAGTAGCATGACATTGCTGATTCATCTTCAGCTTGTGACTGACAATCATCTCCAGATGCTTCTCTACACAATCACTGGTGAGCCAGCTGTTTCTTCATCATGTATCTGTGTGGTTGGTTATGCCCAGCCCAGTCCTTTTGAATTGTAATCTGCCAATTTCAGACCAGTTCTGTTAACTGCCAAAATAACTTCCCATTAGCACACTTGCAGCCCTTCCAGTATCAGTGGTCTCTGTGGATGTAACTGTTTCCACCAATCATCTAAATCATTAATGAAAATGGTGAATCACAGAATCAAAGAATCATTTAAGTTGGAAAAGACTTTTAAGATCATCAGTCTAATCATTAACCTAACACTGCCAAGTCCACCACTAAACCATGTCCCTAAGCACCACATTTACATATCTTTTAAATACCTCCAGGGGTGGCGACTCAACCACTTTCCTGTGCAGCCAGTTCCAGAGCTTGGGAACCCTTTTGGTGAAGAAATTTTTCCTGATAGCCAATCTAAACTTTCCCTAGCACAACTTGAGGCCTTTTCCTCTTGACCTATTGCTTGTTACTTGGGAGAAGAGACCAACAACCTCCTTTCAGGTAGTTGTAGAGAGTAATAAGGTGTCCCCTGAGCCTCCTTTTCTCCAGACTAAACAACCCCAGTTCCTTCAGCCATTCCTCATAAGACTTGTTCTCCATTCCTCATAAGACTTGTTCTCTAGACCCTTCACCAGCTTCATTGCGCTTTTTTGGACATGGTCTAACACCTCAGTGTCTTTCTTGTAGTGAGCAACCCAAAACTGAACACAGAATTTGAGGTGTGTCCTCACCAGTGTTGAGTACAGGGTGATGATCACTTCCCCAGTCCTGCTGGCCACACTATTTCTGATACAAGCCAGGATGCTATTGGCCTTCTTGGCCACCTGAGCCCACTGCCAGCTCATATTCATCCAGCTGTCAACCAACATTCCCAGGTCCTTTTATGCCAGGCAGCTTGCCAGCCACATTTCCCCAAGCCTGTAGTGTTGCATGGGGTTGTTATGACCCAAGTGCAGAACCAGTCACGTAGCCTTGTTGAACCTCATACAACTGGCCTTGGCCTATCAATCCAGCCTGTCCAGATCCCTCTGTAGAGCCTTCCTACCGTCAAGCAGGTCAGCAGTCCCACCCAACTTGGTGTCATCTGCAAACTTACTGAGGGTGCACTCGATCCCCTCGCCCAGATCACCGATAAAGATATTAAACAGAACTGGCCCCAGTACTGAGCCCTGTGGAACATCACTTGTGACCAGCCACCAACTGGATTTAACTCCATTCATCACAACTCTCTGGGCCTGACCATCCAGCCAGTTTTTTTACCCAGTGAAGAGTGCATCCATCCAAACAATGAGCAGCCAGTTTCTCCAGGAGAATGCTGTGGGAAACGGTGTCAAAGGCTTTACTAAAATCTAGTTAGACAACATCCACAGCCTCTCCCTCACCCTCTAAGAGGGTCACCTTGTCATAAAAGGATATTAGGTTAGTCAAGCAGGACCTGCCTTTCATAAACCCATGCTGACTGGGCCTGATCACCTGGTTGTCCTGTACGTGCCACATAAAGCCACTCAAGATGATCTCCTCCATAACCTTCCCTGGCACTGGGGTCAGGTTGACAGGCCTGTAGTTCCCTGGATCCTTCTTCCAGCCCTTCTTGTAGATGTGCATCACATTTACTAACCTCCAGTCAAACTGGGACTCTCCAGTTAGCCAGGACTGCTGATAAATGATGGAAAGTGGCTTGTTGAGCACTTCTGCCAGCTCCCTCAGTACCCTTGGGTGGATCCCACCTGGCCCCATAGACTTGTGTGTGCCTAAGTGGTGTAGCAGGTCACTAACCATTTCCCTTTGGATTATAGGGGCTTCATTCTGCTCCCTGTCCCTGTCTTCCAGCTCAAGGGGCTGGGTATCCAGAGAACAACTGGTCTTACTATTGAAGACTGAGGCAAAGAAGGCATTAAGTACCTCAACCTTTTACTCATCCTTTGTCACTTATGTTTCCCCCCACATTCAATAAAGGATGGAGATTCTCCTTAGCCCTCCTTTTGTTGCTAATGTATTTATAGAAACATTTTTTATTGTCTTTTATAGCAGTAGCTAGATTAAGTTCTACTTGGGCTTTGGCCCATCTAATTTTCACCCTGCATAACCTTGTGACATCCTTGTAGTCCTCCTGAGATGCCTGCGCCTTCTTCCAAAGGTCATAAACTCTATTTTTTTCCCTGAGTTCCAGCCAGAGCTCTCCGTTCAGCCAGACCAGTCTTCTTCCCCACCAGCTCGTCTTTTGGTACACAGGGATGGCCTGCTCCTGTGCCTTTAAGATTTCCTTTGTGAAGACTATCCAGCCTTCCTGGAGTCCTTTGCCCTTCAGGACTGCCTCCCAAGGGACTCTTGTCAACTAGTCTCCTAAAGAGGCTAAAGTCTGCCCTCCAGAAGTCCAAGGTAGCAGTTCCGCTAACTTTCCTCCTTACTTCTCTGAGAATCAAAAATTCTATCATTTCATGATCGCTGTGCCCAAGACCGTCTCCAACTGTCACATCACCCTAACAGTCCTTCTCTGTTTGCAAACACCACGTCCAGCATGGCACCTTCCCTAGTTGGCTCCCTCACCAACTGTGTCAGGAAGTTATCTTTCACACACTCCAGGAACCTCCTAGACTGTTTCCTCTCCACTGTATTGTATTTCCAGCAGACATCTGATAAGTTGAAGGCCCCCACGAGAACAAGGGCTAGTGATTGTGAGACTTTTCCCAGCTGCTTATAGAATATTTCATCTGCCTCTTCATCCTGATTAGGTGGTCTATAACAGACTCCCACCATGATATCTGTCTTGTTGCCCTTATCCCTGATTCTTACACATAAACACTTAACCTTATTGTCACCATCATCAAGCTCCATACAATCAAAACACTCCCTAACATGCAGGCCTACCCCACTTCCTCCCCTTCCTTGCCTATCCCTTCTGAAAAGTTTATAGCCATCCATTGCAGCACTCCAGTTGTGTGAGTCATCCTACCATGTTTCTATGATGTCAACTATATCACAGTTTCCTATTGCACAGTGGCTTCCAGCTCCTCCTGTTTGTTGCCCATGCTGCGTGCATAGCTGTAGATGCCCTTCAGTTGGGCTATTGATCCCATGATCTTTTGTGGGAGAGAAGCCCTAATTCCTACATGACCATTTTCAGGCACTTCTGTGGTTTCTATAACACATCAATAATCCTTGTGTCTTTGCTGCCACATGGATCTCCATCCCCTACCTCCACTGATACAGCAGACTAAAGGAGGTCACTAGCATAACAGGACTTTTATGGAGACAGAACCCAGAATGCTCTTTGAAACCTCTTTAGATTTTGACAGTCAGCCATTGATAATTATTGTCTAAATATGATTTCCAAATATCTCACACCCACATTATTTCAATTTTGTTTATTTTCTTAGCTTATTTATGAGAATGTCTTCTTAAATGACGTCAGAAGCCTTACAAAATTTGAGACAGATAAGATCTACTATCTCCATCCACACAAGGTGTGTTTCTCTGTCAGAGAAATGAATAAGGTTGCTTTGACATGATTTGGTCTTCATAAACCCATGTTGGCTGCTGCTCATTTGTTTTCCTCTCAGTGCTTACAGGTAAGTCTAACTGGGACAAGGGCTCAAAATAGTAGCACAATGTCTAGCAGAAATGGAAGTTAAACTGACTGGATTACAACTCCATCTCTCTTTTCTCGTTAGAGCTGCATGTGGGATTTGTTCTTTCTCAGTTTTCTAGAACATAATCCTTTCTTCTGGGTTCTCAGGTAAAACCAGTAACAGCTCTGAAATTGCTTCAGCCTGTTCTTTTAAGTACTGGGGGATAAGGTTCATGATGATGATTTGATAAAACTAATTTATTGGAGTGTTCTATAACACATTCTTTTCCTTTTTGGGCCTGACATTACCTCTTTGTTGCTGGCATTCCTTGGATTTGCCACCTGGTTGCAGTTGATCTCTTTACCAAAGACTGAAGCAGAAAGAGATCAAATACTTCACCTTTTTGGCATCATCTGTCAGTGTCTTTCTCTCCCATTGAGCAGCAGACCAAGACCTCCCTTTGTTGGGGTTTTGGAGGGTTTTTGTTTGGTTGGGTTTTTCTTCTTTACTGAGAAATTTGTTGGTTTAGTTATTCTTATGTCCTATTTGCATCACTGGTTTGTGTTTTGTGTTTTTTGGTCCTGTGTGCTTATGCTATTCTTTTGGGTTTGTCTTTGCAACTGGACTTACTTTTTATCTCCTGTATGCTTTTTAACTTGTTCTTCAGCAAAATGCAGCAGTTGTGATACAAGCAGGTTTCTCTCTCCTGCATTTTCTCTCCATCCTCAATTTTGGGATAAGTTGTTCTTGTGTTGTTAGTATTGCTTGGTCTCCCTTTTTCTGTGGGCTTGTCACCCATGGGATACTACCCACCCCCTGAATTTACTGACGGTTGTCTTCTTGAATTCCTGTAAGGGTTATTCAGTGTTCTCTGTGTTCTTTCTTGGGATTACAATTGCTTTCACTCAAATTATTCCCTGTTAGTGAAGAATGAAGTGCATTGTTTTTAACAGTGAGACTAATTCATCGTCAAACAGACCAACTCTTGTCATGATCAGAATATTCCATTTTTTTCAAAACAGTGTTGTAATGGAGTGATGTAGGCCAAATGCAGAAAATATTAGGTGGTGTCTCCTCACCTTTAAAACTCTATATCTCTGAAAGTTTACATAGGTGTTTGTTGGCTCCCTCACAGGAAACCTGCAGCAGAGCCAGTGGTAGAACCAAATCCCTGTGGCCTGCTGCAGTGTCAAAACCATGGATTCATCCATCATTGCTCTCTAAATTATGTCTTTTGCACTTAGATAATTTAGACTTCCCTGTATTTGAAGGAAGTTGCTGATTCACTGAGCAATCACACAAAACCAAGCAGTCCAGAGACTGAAAGGGCAGTTTGAGGGACTGATATGTAGAGACTCTTTGGAACATGATGCAGCAAGATCCATCAAAAGTAATTCAGAAGTCACTTTAAAATTTGCAGGTAAAGCATGACTTCTGGATTGAGATGAATTTCCAAATCCCTTTTAAAACCTGTACAAAGAACACAAATGATGGGTTTTTTTAAATCCTTACTGTATGTTTAATATACATGTTCCTTTGTTGAAGTAGAGAAAAGCCATGTGTTTCATTATATGGGGTTGTATGGACCCATATCTTGGTTTTTCCTCTCTTTATTAAAATCAAAATAGATGGCACTAATCCCTGAAATAAAGGATAAGTTATTTCTTCATGTTCAAAGTATGAGGGTTCCACGGTTGCTCTTGCACTGATCAGTTCAATGATTTTACTTAAAAATGGAACGGTTTAAACATAAGACATAATTAAATAAATACCTGCTATAGTTACCACATTGGTATGCTCCCTTTTGCTGGTTTGAGCACATATTTCCTCTACTGAAGTCAGTTACGGCCCATACAAATTGATTTCTACACCTCTTCCTACATTCTGTGAGTATCTGCAGAATCTGGGCCTATGTCCCCTTTCTGATCTCATACTGATGTAATTCTGCTGATTTTCAATGGAATTACATCAGTGTTTAAATTGCTGGCTTTATTTGGGTTGTTCACTGAGATCCATGTAGAATGGGTCACTTAAAAGGTCATACATTCTTCTTTTATGAAAACAGCAAGTGCTTTTGGGCAAAGAATGTCTTTTTTCTTCCACATTTTATGGGTCTAACACCTAGTTTGTAGGTACTACCACAATATAAACATTATTACTCTTGAGAACAGGTACTAGACAAACTACATTAATTCCGTGGATTCTTGAAACTCTATGTGTTGCTAGGAGTTGCTTTCAAATAGGGGAGAGGATTTGAGATATTTGTAGTAGAGAGAACATTCCAAAATGCTCATCACTGATGACCTCCATCTCCTTTCTTTGGAGGAAAGATTAAGTTCTCATGGGCTTCAGTGGGACCTGATAGGCTGTGCTTCCTCTTCTAATCATTGTGACTGAAGGAATATATATATTCATGCTGCTAGGGATGATATACATCAGCTTGTTCACTTGCAGACATCTCTTGCTGACAGGAACTTGGACCATTGTATTCAACTTAGTGCTTCTACAGCCATTTTTGAGGATACAGTTGTGGCTTAAACTTGACTAGTTAACACTGATTTTTCCTAGAGGGAGCTGCACCATGCTAAACATGTTTTACATCAGAGCTGTATTTTTGCAGGAGGTTTTGCTGGTGTGATTGTATTGGTGCCAGAGACCCAAGCAGATATAGGACCTTTGCTCTATCTCAGCTCTCTGGGAATAAAATTGTGTGAAAAAATCTGAAAACCACAATTCTGAAAGTCCTGTTAAGAATTAATGCTCAATACCTCATATTATTGTAAAATTATGTAATTTAGCCTTCCAAGTCTGGGAATGGGCAGAGCAGACTGTTGTGCTTTCTAACTCCTCATTACAGAAGCATGTCATGTAACAGAGGCTGTCTTTCCTACACTTGTGTTGCTGTTGTTGGTTTACCTCTGCTCTTAAAACACAACTTCAGTCTTTGCTTCACTCCTCCCTTTCCTGTCCCAGTTCTGGGCCAAACTTGGCAGAATGAACTGATACAGTGTAAAAAACAAAAAAACCCAACAAAACCAGGCTGAACCGAAGAATACCCCCAAAGAAATGAATGACCTCTGCATCACCTTCACATCAAGGACTGAAATGTAGGTAAAGGGTCATTATGTTCTGCTGGGCTGACACAGCACAATACTGATTTCTACTTTTGCCACATCCTATCCTCACTGTAGATGGCCAACATAATGAGGACAATCTGCTCAGATCGGGAAACCTGTGCTCTCTGATGTATTCAGGGGTTATATCTACAAGACAATGTTACTGGAACTTAGGGACTCTGTAGTATTGCATTAGGCACATATATAAACAAGTGAACTGTATGCACTGAAGTGACTTGAATGAGAACAAACGGTTTCAATGTAATTAAAGCATAATTCAGTGAGTTAATTTTCTTTAGTTGTAGGTGGACACAGTTAATTGAGACTGCAGATAATTGACACTGCAGATGTCAGCAGAGCATTTGGCCCTTCCTATTTGTGCTCACAGATTTTTGTTTGTTTGATGATTACAGTGCTGCTGATCCCGCATGTTGAAAATAGACTACCAAGAAATGGCCAGAAGATTTACACTTTCATAAGGAAACACACCCGAATAAGGAGAGTAAAATCTGGCCAGACCTTGGCTAAATTGCTTCACAGTCAACCTCCCAGAGTGATTCCTCTCAGGAACATAGCAGGCCCCTACAAACATGGGTTGGTGCCCTCTGGAAGGGCATTTTCTTGACGTAACTCTCAGACCCGGTGGATCTCCTTCAGCTGCCTGGCTTCTAAAAGGTGAGGGAGAGACTCTGACTCTCAGAGCATAAGGTCTGGCTGACCTGAGGTGAGGCTCATTTTACAACTGAGGTAGGAGCTCTGTGTCCTTGACAGTTGCTGGACTGGATCAAGGAGGTGCTCAGATGCAGCCATGTCCTTCCCAGCCTAGCAAGTTTGTTGGTGTCTCATGTGTGTTTCACAGAGAGCATCTGCCTCTTGGTTTTGCTGCTTGGTGAATGATTGCTTTCTGTTGTAGAGGACATTCAGTCTCTTTGCGATGATCAGAGAATCAAAGTATAATTTAGGCTGGAAGGAATCTCAGGAGGTCATCTAGTCCAATCCCCTGCTATGATGTCCCAGAAACCTGATCAGAGAGTTTAACACCAGTTTTCTAAGTACAAGAAGGCAATTTGGTACTGTACCGATAAATTTGAAGTTCATATTAGCTGGTTTGAAGGATTTTCCAGTGCACCTATTGTCACGATACTTGACAAGTCATTATATATAATTCATTGTTAGAGTATCTTGTGCTTCAGTAATTTTTTTCTTTGCAGTGCCCTCTGGAAAGAAATTTCACTGATAAAGTTCTTTGTTATTAAATATCAAACTAACTTAATCAGGAGCTGCCTGCCACTCACTGCTGTGTTTTAGTGCTTTTAGAAACTGCTGTATCACAGTGTCTATTTATTGAGTTGATTGTGGTCTGCTCCAGCTGTACTCCATAAAGGTATGTAGGTGACTTCTTCGCATTACTTCAGCTGTTCTTCCAAAATGTTTAGATAGCTTCAGGAGAACTAACAATCATTTCACATGTGAATGCCTCACTCAAGGCAACCATGACAAAACTTCCATGATTAAGACAGCAAGGAATTTCTCTGGCGTATGTACATATTTTGGATTTTACTCTTGGATGGGTTTTTTGCCTCTGCTGAGCTTGAAAATTCATTAAAGCAAAGATTGTCTCTTTCAAGTACATTAGCACAGTGAAGCCATGCTTTATGAATGGAAACAGACATACTGTTTTACATGGCACGTCCCAGTATGCTACTCATCAGTACATCTGACTGCAAGGTGATTGCTTTCTGTATTGGTAATCTGACCATAAGGACATGACAGAGTCTTGTGTTGTTAACCTCTGTGAGGATCTGTTGTTGTTGTAAATTTCATCTTAACTATCTCTGGGTTACTCAGAAAAGTTCAAGATTAGGTAATAATATAGACCTCATTCCCACCCTGTCTTTTTTAGGATCTGCCATAAAGCTCCTAACAATCACTGTGTTCTCTATTTTAAACAAATGATGTGTTCAATAGTCCTTATACAGTAATCTTGACTTTCCTGATTCTTTGATGTGAAAGAATGTGCCACAACTCTTTCTTCTCCTCTTCTTCATCTTTTTTGTGTTGAATTGCATTTTCTTTCATGATTAAACTTGATGTTTTCTGCTTATGCTCATTTTGTGACCTCTCCTAGCTTCTGATCATGTCCCTGCTGAGTGCACGCCTCTATTATCATACTGTCTGCAATGCTGTGGACACCTGCTAAGACTGAAAAAACCATCATTTTTCAGCTGAAACAATTCTCTAGCAGCCTGTGATTCCAAGAGTTAAGCTGTGGAATTTGAATTTTTTCCCACTGGGTGTTTAAAGTGCTCAGCACAAGTAACTTGCTGTCTAAGCTAAACTGTCAATACTGAGGCATGTCAGCTGACATTTGAGCAATTTTATCTCCAACTGGTTTGCTAGGTTTAAAATAATGCTGTCTTTTTTCAGAGTTGTAGGATCCAGGCAGACCCACATGTGATCATATTCCTTCTTGTTAACGTCCTAAAATGTGAACCTTGTCTCTCACTGGAGGTTGGATGGATGTTTCTTGGTAATTATTTAGGTGTGGTCAAATACTGATATAGGTTAGGCAGAAGGATTAGATAGCCTCTCAGGATTCTGTACAGTACTATTTTCTCTCTTAGCCATGGGAAGGGTTAGCCGATTTTCACATTATTTGAGTGTTTTTCAATTTCTTCAATGCCTGTTTATTAAAGGACTTGCACCTGTGCATATATAAAATGTTTCCACTTTCATTTATGCTCATTTGATCTTTGAATATATGTTAATACTCACATTCTTACTGTCTCATTTGTGACTATTTATGTTCAGCTGTCCCAAAACCAGTTTCCCTTTCAAGAATTAGTCCTATGGGTAAAGTAGTCAGCCCAGTCTGCAGAGATTTTTTGTGATTAATTATTAGTAATTTTCCATCCACAACTCTTCACTTCCACAAATCATTTAGGTGAATTACACAGGGTAAAATGTTCTAAGGATTTGGGCACAGGACTTTGATATGAAAGGTGCAACTGTAACTGCAAGATTTGCTCAAACAAAGGAATTGTGAGATTAAATGTGAGTATTTCTCTCACCAGATATCTAAATGAAATGAAGAGAAGCATGTTTAGAAATATGACTACAACTCAACTGCACGTTCATCTTCAGTGTGGAAAAAACTGACCTATTTCTTCATGCTTTGTACCCCAAATAGTCTATATACTGACTTAAAAAAAAAAAAAAAAAAGACTATTCTCCATCTGGAAATGTGCCCCATAGTTTGCCACTTCACATGTATTTGTCAAGATCATTGTGCAACAGCCATGTCCTGTTGTACAAGTTCATTTAGTTCTCCCTGATGGTGTTACTGATGGGACAGCTGTATTTGTTTATAGGGCAACTACAGCCAATGTTTGCACTGGATGCTCTCAACTTTCATGGCATTTGCTGTACCAAGTGTAATGAAGTGGAAGGGAAAACCAGAGAAACAGAAATAACGATATTAGTTTACATTAAAGTGTATTGATCAAAATACTAGGTTTTCCAGTCTCTACTTACCGTGTCATGTGTTCCAGCCCCTGAAAGGGTTTTGAATGCAGTGAAATCAGAACTTCTAAAGCAGAACAGAAGACTCTCAGAATTTAATTTCCTATTAAGTACTGCGATACCCTGTTGATATTGGTGCTGTGTAATGATTTCATTGTATTTTGATATCAAAAGATGGATTTATTTCCTAGAAAGTAGAAGTATCTAGAATATTACTTGCAGCTGCAAGGTCAGCTCTCCTTTCTTCCACCCCTAAACCAAATTGATTTCCTCTTGATTGTCAGTTTCAGTGCAATATTTTTCATTATTTATTGTTTAGAATTTATTCACTTTCATTATCTTATTACCTTTGGGGAAAGCATTTGATAGTGTTGAATGGCACAGAGAGGTTGGACTAAAAAGAGAAAAATCATCAATTAAATGACAAAATATGGACTGAAACTGTAAGAAGCATTGTAGCATCTTTGTCTCAAAGCTAGGCAACACTGGACATAATAGCAGTGCTCCTCTGCTTACGTGACTTTATTCCCACTTTGTATTTTCCCTTAACAAATACTGAAAATGAAACCCATAGAATGACAATTAGCTGCTCACCTGTAAGTAACGATGGCTTACAACAAGTTTAACAATTTGGTAAAATTTTACTCTGATACATATTACATAGTCTCATATAGGAATTAAACAGCAAAACTGAACAGCATGCCCATGCTGAAGATAGTCTATCCAATTTTTTTAATATTGTTATCACGGAATATTTCGATATGTCTTATCTACACAGAATTCTTGAAAGGGTATTTATAGATGTCCTCTGGGATAGGGGACATGTCAGATTGACATTAAATACCCTGTTGCAAAAGCTCAATGGTTAAAAGATATTGAAACAGGTGGCAGACCTCTTACTATACCCAAACAGAAAACATGGTATTTTTAGTTTCTGCTTTAAAGGAGTAGAGAAGAACCTGTTTTCCCCATTAATACTCTTTCTAATGTTAAAGCCCTGTACAATGCCTCCATCCCTCAGAAGCCTGAATTAAGTCATTTCTTATTGGGTATTATCATCACTAATTTGAGATCATAATTGAACAATGTGCTTTTAGATCTGACCTAAAACATTTGGAGTCCATGTGGGAGAGCTTGTCTTGCCTCATAGTGCTGTATAAAAGACAACACAAGCTTTCTTAAGCAGAATAACTGAAGCCTGGGGATATAACACACCATTTTCATCCCTTGGAGCTAGTCAACTTACCACAAAGATGCTGCCCACTTCTCATCTGTGCTAGCCTGTCCTTTGCTGAGTTCATGGATGATCTCTGACTATGTTAACTGTTACCGACGCAAAAGATATACTAGCTAAGGATATCCGTGGTGACTGTATATTGACTGGAGAAAACTGAATGTTCTGCATGTTGTCCTGTCCTCTACATGTAATTTCTTGCTATTATAACTAACATTATTTGGCATTTTTGTTCACAAATATGAGCTTCGAATAAACTAAGTCTTACCTATCCCTTTGAATTGTTTTTTTCTGGGGAAAACACTTCTTTTTTTGATCATGACAGATACATAAAAATAACTCCAATTAAAAAAAAAAAAGGTAAAACATTTTTCCGTCCTTTTTCAAAAAGAAAAAGGAAACTGCATTTCAGTGTCCATACATTTGGGATAAAAATTTGGGGTAGAAATTTAAACATGCAATTTTACATGACATTTTTATTTAGCATCTTACATTCAGCTTTAGATAGCCAACTATATATTTCTTACTAAACAAAATATTGACTTCCCCTCCACAATTAATTTCAGTTTTCCACAGTTAGTCAATAGAATCAAAGCAAACAAGACACCTGCATTACTTGCAATCTGAGATAAAGCAGTCTGGTGAATAAAATCCAGTAGTCTAGGCTCCACATTGTGGATTACCTTTGGTTCTTTCATCAGCTGGCCTTGCAAATTAAGGCAAAAACTCTGCCATCCTGACACACTGGCATTTTTGCACTCATTTTGCAAAGACAAAAGTAACAGTGGCAGCACAGCAACTGGGAATCATGATTGCATGGTTTCTTTATGTAAATGTGTTTTGCTGAAGTATCATTGTGGACAGACATGTTAAAATAAAGTATAACATGTGTTTACATTACATTTGCTTTTGTCATGAGCCCCAGTCCTGCCGCTATTGCATTCCAGAAGGATGTTGCTTTAGCAGTCTCTCATAAAATGTGAACTGTTATTTTATGTCTCCCTCTCACTGCCTACATTTTTGTTTTCCATATTCCCCTTGCACTGCATACACTTGTGGGCCCAATGCACATGGTGGCATTTTCTACTGAACAAACAGCCTTATCTGCTAGTCCATGGAGCATCACTTGGAATTGTCACTGAATATTATCCCCAACCTCACTCATTCTCTCTATTTGGAGATGAGAAGAATGATTTCAACTTAAAGGAGTTTCATCAGGGATATATTTGCCCCAACAAGCTGTGGGCTGTATAATGACAGCCAACCCCTCTGTGTTGCAGGAGGCCTCCCCCTGGAAGAATCCCATTGTCTGGATTGGCAATTTTCCTTCTTTGGCATGAAGAGCTGGCATACGGGATCCACTAGTGGGCTGATAACTCAGTAAACAGTGAAATTAAATCTTCTGACAGTCTCCTATAGGAATTTCATTAACTGCAGGCCCAATTATAGAACTTCACTGCAACTAAGGCACAGGGATGCTATTTAGCTGCCTTATGGAAAATATGCTCTCCACTTCCTTTGGTAGTAGGATGGCCTGTCCTCCATAGGTTTACATGTGCTTTCCATCTCTTGGCAGGGGGGATGTTTGTTTTTCCCAGGCCTTTGAACTCATAAGTGCTTTTCAACAGATAACAAGAGCTGAATATTTATCCTCCATATGTGTAGTAGAAGGACACAGTTTACCATCATTGTACTCTGAAATGTGCGCAGGAAGTTCAGATATGTTTGACTATCTAATAGTAATTCATGTTTTACAAATCATGACTAGTTTGGTACAAGTGAAAGGGTTTCAGAAGCTTTAGATCCGCCAAGAGGAAAAGTCCAACTATGAGGAATCACTTGAAAACATAACCAATGAAGGGGAAAATGGAAAAGAAAGAAAAAGACGCAAGTCAGGAATCAGTTTCACAGCACTGCTAAAATGCTTCAACATCTTTGGCAGCACAGGTAGACAGCCATAAACTTGGCAGGCCCCTAAACTGAGTGCTCATCTGTACCAAGGTGTCACAGGCCCCCTGAAAAAATAGAGGCTGAGAGAGGTGCAAGGTGATCTGTGTTTTTTCTGCCTTGTCTTTGGGCTGCAAGATCTACGCTGCAGCTCTAAATCATAGCTGTGTCAACAGCCAATAGAAAAAAGTATTGGGAAGACACCAATGCTATATGCAAGTGGGAATCATCTCACCATTAGGTCCTTTCAGGAATGCTACACAGAGGCAATGATTAAGTCCTTACAAATGTTGATCTATCCCGTACGGCTGGTGGGGAAAAAGCTATGAAACAATAAGGAAATGGGTAGGTTTCTAAGACAGAAGTAGAATCAGAGGATAGATATTTATGTCCTGGAAATGCAGGGTACTGTCAATAGTGATTTTGGAGAGGCTACATTCTACATGATGGCAGAATATTCAGGAAATGTTCTGGGACATATTTTAAGATTGGAGAGAAGAGAGCAATCCATGTGGTTAACCTGGGAATGATCCACATGGAGGCTGTGGTTTACAATATGGAGATTGCCAAGAATAAGGATATAGGACCTGAAAACTGCAGCAGTGGAGAAAGTAGTCTCATCTCTGAGAGGGGACTGCATAATTTAGGGTGTGTCTTTAAGAAGTTGGGAAGAAAGAGGCAAGAGTGAACAATGTAATAACCCTTTATGATTCCACCAATTACTGCATGGGAAAAGTCAAGGAAACAGTAAATGAGAGACTCAATAGCCTAAGGTATAAGAAGAATAACAGGTATATCAGGAAAATAATCAGGTTTGTGGAGTAGTGGACACATATCAAGGAAAATAAAAATTTAGAGAAGCCCCTTTGGAGAAAAAAAATTCAAAATAATAAAAAAAAAAATTCTGCTTTGAAATACATTGCAGAAACAAGCATTGATTGGAGCTCATTTCCTTCAGGCCTGTATATTAATGTCTCTGCAGTATGTTTTTATTCTTCAGCCTGATGCTGGTTTGATCACACTGGCTGGGGTGAGTTGTGCTTTTTCCCTACAGTCACTGCTTTCAAAGAGCAGAAGGGTCTAAGAGGGCAGAGCTGAGCAGAGGCAAGCTGCCCCTATGCAGCAGCCTTTGCACCTCATCTCTCCCATGGAATTAACAGATGAGACATCTGACCATTCCCTGTTATGGGATCTTACCAAGCAGAACTTTGGTGAAGCACTAGGTGGCCTTGTATTTCATCTCTTCTGGCAGAGGAGATGACAGTATGGTATGGTAGTTTGCAAGTCAGCTTGATGTCTTTCGAAGGGAGAGGTCTTCAGTTCCCTTCTGACTTCAAGACTTCAAACATGCCAAAAAAGAATTTACATGCTTAAAATGAATAAGTAATTTTATTGTGCAAGTAAGATGAGTGGGATGGCCACATGTTTTAAAGCATATTCATGTGCGTCCAGAGATACGAAACTGACCCTTGCTACAGACTCATGCTAAGAACTTCTCTGAACTGACTCAGCTGCAAACACACTAGTTCCACCTGTGGAGTCAAAAGCAGACGAACATGACTGTAATCATATGAGTCTCTTGGGCATTGGGACTGGAAAACCTTCTTCAACCACGTTCTCCAGTGGGCCAAGGATGTTCCAGAGTGCCTTTGATACCCCTGCCTGCCACAACTTTCTCCAAGTGCAATGTCATCAAGGAACAGGGAAAATGTTTTGTGCATGGCTCAGTCAGTGTTTATGACTACACCCTGAAGCTATTGCATTGTGCTGGACTTGTTTCAGTGCCGAGGCTTGCTTGTTGACCTGGATTCATGAAGTACTTTGAAACTGAGACTACTAGCCTGTGCTAAAGCAATGAAGTGAACAGGCGTTTTGTCTCCAACATGGCAGGACCAATCTGCACAGGTAATCAGAGAGGCTGACCAAGTTCTTTCTCATTTTTTCTCTACCAAGTCTGCCTAGTCCCTTCCAAACCTAGCTGAAAGCCAGATTTCTTGTGTGAATTGGCTTGAAATTCTGGGTTAAAGAAGCTTCATATACCAAAGGACAAATCAAATGAGATATACTAAAAAAACCCAAGTAAATATATTTTTAAAAACTTTCTGACTTCTAGAGGTTTGTACAAGTTCAAAACAATATACCTGGAACTAGATTTTGGTGTTTGTACCAAACTGTTTACTTGTAATATATTATGCAACATCTTTCTCTGTGGGCTTTGTAAAAATCTAAGCTGTGTGTGGTCCCTGGTACATATGGGAAACAGAGCTGGAACTTAAACTGTCTGTGTTTGTAGCTGCATTTACTGTCTTTAACGGACATTTGCATTACATTACCAATACCATAAGTCTTTTCCCAGTCCTGCTACACCTAGCTGTATTTATAATATATTGTGAACAGGAGATGGTAGCTAGTCAGCTGCAAAAGTTTTCATAGAAACTGCTAGAGCTCTTCCTCTCTCCTAGCCCACTCTACCAATTTACCTTTTACAGAATAAATTCTGACTAACAAATAGAGCCTGGAGTTGAATCAGGTGACATAGAGTATCATCGAAGATTGAATGTTACCTCTTAGCAATTTCTATTGCTTAGTTTTTGCCTAGTCAGTCCTTGCTATTACTGCCCATAGGTCCTATTGTTCATTTTGTAAGCCTTGGATTATCAGTAATGACTGAACCATTTCCAACTATCTGTATGATCTGCTTATTATAGACTTCTGAAGCCAATCCACCAGGAAGCATCCACCTAGATAGTTCTTAACTATTTCTTAGTCTTGTCTGGCATTTTCTTCAAGGAAATTTTAAAAAAGTCCTTTTTCTTGGAATAATAATGACACTGATAAAACTACCTTCAAAATACTTGTTAGGACTTAGAATCAGGGATTGGTGTATATTAAATACCATATGCTTAGGAAAAAAGTGTCCTTGCTGAAGTTGCATCTCTCCCTCTACTCAACTACTCTCTCAGTTCCTGTGAGATTGTTGCTGAATTTCCAGGGCAATGATGTCCTATTTCTCAGTGACCTACTGACACAGGGGAAGGTTTAATGCACTGGCTAGCCTTGCACCATATAGGATATTGCTCCAGTGTCTCTTGCTGTAGGGAGTATGATGACATATTCGTGATGATAAATTGTTGCGATATACTAGAGCTACTGCTGTTTTCACATATACTTGAAGGATCAACACTAGGCACTTATGCATTAAGTTTCAGCTACTCCAAAACAAGATGGGGCAGGAATTTCTGGGATGCCACAGCTTTTTGTTTGACAGGTTTCTTCAAAAGTGATTAAGCTACATCTTTGTGTTTAGGATCCCTTCCCTTCTAAAGTATAGTCCAACATGTGTTTGATAACAGCACAGTGAGCAGCTGATGCAAAGGAGATGACCAACAGGAAAGGATAAGGAAAAAATCTGCTTTTGTTTACCAGACAACAATTGATGTTCCTCCATTCTGACATGTTTTGATGGTAGATAGCTTAAGAGGAAGGCAGGAAGCCAACTGTTGACCTACAGTACTTAGCAACGAGTTAGTGCTTGGAGGGAATGTGTCCTGCCTTTGGAGCAGTTGGAAGTTTTGAAAAGCATGTCTGCATTATAGCTAGACCTTGGGTACTTGGCGGTGACAGTATGATGAAATTGTTGGCATCCTTTGTGACTTATGTATGTCCTCTGAGTTGACTTTTTAAACTTCACTCTATGAGGGGTCTGTAGGGATAAAAGGGGACAGTCAATAGCTATGGAAGGGGATCTGTCAGGGCACAAAGATGCTTGCTGTGGAAGAAGTGGGAAGATTCCTGCTCTCTGCAGGAAGCTCATTAACCCCTGGAAATGTGCTTTTGGTCCCTCTCACTGCTCTTCCTGGTTTCAGCCAGAGGTTTAGGTTTCTATGTAGTCAGTGACCAAGAAAGTTGCTACTTGGCAGGGTGAGAAGGCCCGGTTCCTCTTTGGCTCTCCAAAAATTCACCTCATCCAGAGTTATAACATCAGATTGTCTGTGATAGTGAGCACATGTTTCTATCCCTTACATCTCTGGGACATGCCAAAATTCTTCCCTGCTGCCATTTTACTGTTATCTTTCTCAGTGATGACTGTGGCAAGCCACACAACAGTTCCTTCTCTATTAAAAAAAAAAAGGCCTGTAGTGAATATGAATGAGGAGACTTGGTACGATTTTGCTTGATCACTTGCTTCCAGCCTATATAAGATATATATTTTATTCAGAGTTTATCCAGGTCCTCAAAAGATTACTCAAACCTAGTCATGACTGACCAAATGCTGAACCGCCTCTCCAGCCATGCCCATGCAAGCTGTGTCTGGGTCTGAGCATATCCTAGCACCCCAAGGGCTGCAACTGGTAAACCATGAAAATATTGACTCTTGGACACTGGACGAAAAGGCACTAAAGAATCGCCTATGTGCTGGTTCAAAACCCATACACACTAAGGTGAAGGGAGGATTAGAGCAAAAGCCAGGTAAAAGCCTGAATGAGCCCTTCACTGTGTTGTATTAGTACTCCCTTTGGTTGGTATTCACACAACACTAGGAGTTCCCATAACATTCTCCACCATGGACTTAAAAACAATTAGTCCCTAAACTTGATAAGTGCCCACCCCAACCCTACTCTAAGTAAGCTCTTTTCTACCTTTCACAAGCCACAAAGGCTCCTGTGACAATGTGATTGATGCTATGGGGCCTTTTCAAAATGAGGGCGGTTGGGCATCCTATTGGATGTGAAACCCCAGGCCACTCTGTAGTTTGGGAAGGAAGCACCAGAATAGCTGCCAGCACCTGGAGCAAATGCCAGCACCTGGCAGCAAGTGGGAGAGGGTAGCAGGTTGGGACAGGGGGAAGCATGCTGTGAGGACAAGAAGCCTACTGCTGCAAAACAACATGTGATGGTCAGCAGCTCCTGCACAGGCAACTGGGATATTTCTGAAG
Source organism: Strix aluco (assembly GCF_031877795.1). NCBI lineage: Eukaryota > Metazoa > Chordata > Aves > Strigiformes > Strigidae > Strix > Strix aluco. Next base: position 62,500,080 of record NC_133971.1, read on the forward strand.
TTTTCTTGGCTGGTGAAGAGGCTTCTCTGGGTCTGTTGTGCCTCTTGAGTCCCTGCTGTTACTACCATTCCTTCTTTCCCAAGCATTCTAGCCAGTGCTGTTAGTCCATGTGATGCCTTAAATTTTCACATGTTTCAGTGAACAGGCCTTGAAACCAGCTCCGCTCAGACATCCTTTGATACAGGAACATTTTAAAGTTATTTTGTTTGTCAAATTGGAGTTTCAAATTATTGGCAGATTTGTGTCTCTAGCCGCCATTCCCAAGATAAGAAAAGGAATAGACAACTGAGAAAAAGACCAAATATTTTGGTTCAACATTTTTATAATGAAGCATTTTGGGGTAATGTTCTGCTTCAGCACATAACTAAATATAAGTTTCTGAAGCAGAAACTCCACCTTACCCCTAACTTAAAATATCTGATCCTGAATGAAATTCTGCAGACAAGCAAGGCTAGTAGAAGAGTGGGGAAAAGAGGAGGAAGTAGGCTTTTGGAGAAGGCAAGGTACCTAAGCATGATTATTAAAAGGAATTATAAGAGAAAAGAATGCTAGTTATTGCCAAGCTCTAGGTGTAACTCTGCCTGCTGATGGCTACTTTGCTTTTTGAGCAGCTTTTGTCTAGGACCGTCTGAGTACAGCCTCTGAATTTTCCATGGCCATTTGCATTTGGAGGGGAACTGGCATTACCTTTGTTCAGCTAGCTGCTGGAAAACAGGACAGAAAAGCCCTGTCTTATACCACAAGACATGGAACCAGCTCACTTTCCTCTCTGACCACTGGCCACATTTCATCCATGGGTGACACTATCTCTGAAAGCACTTGGCTGCACAGCTCTTGTGACATCCTCCTGAGGCAGTATATTTCAGTCTCACACAGCATGCCCATACCATATTCACCAGTCCTTCAGAGTCTTACAGCAGAAGCTGTTGCAGTCTTAAATAAATGTAAAGGCCTTTATTGCGAAATCTCTGTTGCAGTTTCTGCAATGTGGAGAATTATTCTATTTGGTGCTACTAGGGCTCTCACTGTGATATACTTTAGATTAACAAGACATCAATTCTCAGTCAAGAGGCTACTTAAAAGCACTCCTAATTCAATGACTTGTGCAGTTGAATTAGTTCATTCAACATAACTTTTGCCATTTATGCAGGTGGTGGGATGGGTGTTGTGCCTCCTGTCTTTGAGATTCTTGCCTTCTTTGTGCAAACCTTGCCTAGAAATAAGTAGGTATGGTACATGGTAGGTATTTTTTTATCAGCTGAGTTCCAGCATTGAGACTCAAACGGCATGGGTGAGTATCCATAGAAGAGGGGGGGATTCTTTGGAAATGAGGTGATCAAAATAAACATTGAACATTGGATGTTTCAAAAATATCAGATCCCTTTGACTTCACCCAGAGTGATGGACAGCTAAGCTCTCTGGCAGTCAGTGATACCTGTGGACCACAGCTTTGTCACTAACACTTGTGCTCTAGTTTTCTTTCTGTGTGGATAACATTACACAGAAGAAAGGCTTGCCCCTCACTCCTACTCCATCCAGGCCTGCAGTGACACATGGTCTGGCCATTGCTTCTGTGGGAAAGGGCAGAGATGTTACCTGGATCCTGGCTGATGGCCAGAAGAACCCAGAACAACAGAGGCTGTGTACAGGCAAGAAACTAAGCTCCTCCAGGAACAGAAAAGTAACTGCGTAGGAAACAGCAGGCATTTTTGTTCCTGTATAAGGCTGTCCAGTTGTCTGTGTGAAATATAAATGTGATGGCCACCATCCAGATCTGGATCAAAAAGTGTCCACAACAGACCCCTACTTTGCAGCAGCTGATAGCAGCTCTAGAGGTACTAGTGGCTGAATGGGTAAGGAGAGCAACCATATCTGGAACTGTAGGCAGGACACTGATGGGAAGTGGTCATAGTTACTGCCAAGTTGTATCTGCTCTGCTGTGAAAAAAGGCTTTCATCTCTACAGTTAGTGGTCAGAAAAGAAAGAGCTTCATTGCTTTTAAAGCCAGCAGGATCACCTGCTGTGGTCCCCTGTGTGAAACACGTGGTAGATATGACAGCCTTTATTGTTTACTTTGAAAAACTAAATTCTTGTAAGTGGGTTATTTTTGTATGTTTTAATTTTGTAAGCAGTTTTCCATCTCAGTATCCTATGTGCATTAGCAGCCACTGATGAATGAATAAAGTGTCTCAATTATATGCATGATGAATTGAATTCCAATGTATTTTACAAAATTTTCCCTTAAGCAAGGATTGTGTGATAGTGTTTGAATGATGGGGTTTTAAAGCCAAGTTGGAGGTTACAGAAGTGTATGAGATCTGTTAGGCCTTGGAGAAGTTCATGAAATAGGACAATTATTGAGCTACAAAAGCTGAGAACTTGAGTTGGAAGAGAAGTGGATTTAGATGAACTGTTGTGTCTTTTGCAGTGGGCCCTAAGAATTAAGGGTGTGGGAGAATGACCTATTGGAGAAGGACACAAACATTCCAGATATACAGAGATCATGAAGTTGTAGGACAGACTAGAAGTTCAAATTATGGTATGAGGGAAAGATGTCCATGCTCCTATTTGCTGTGTTTTGGAATTCCTTGGGTGGGTTTGATGGTAGGAGAATACCTCAAAAAATCCCTTGGTGTCAAGACCAGAAGAGAAGAGACCCTCTGAAGAGAAGAACAGATCAGCTATAGAGTCAGCAAACAGAGCAGGTGGGGCATTTTGTGGATAATTAGTTCTTCTGGAGAAGTAGGATTAACTATCACCTAGCTAAGAGGTTTTCCAAAAAGACGTCTGGAGTGGCTCTTGATGTGACTGTTGGGACAAAAAAATGTCATGCTGTGTCCAGACTGGTGGATGTTGGATGTGCACAGGAGCAGGGATGTCCAGTTCCTGCCATGAGTCATTCAGTTGAGGGCTGTATTCTTGACCTTGACCTTGTATGGTCATCTCAAGCAACTTTGGTTTAGAAAGCAAGTTGGTCCTTCATTTCTGAGTGCTCATGCCTGGACATAGTAGAGAACAGAAAATTCCATCTGTAGATGGTCTGAAAAATCAAGTCCCAGAAGCATCCTAAACATCAAACCACCTCTGAAATGTTGGCTTTGATGGGTGAGGGTTTCAGCGGTTCTGAGCTGTTCCACTCAGTTGGAGTGGAAAAAAGGACGTCTGTGAACTTTTGTAGGACTCCAAGTTCTGCACAGGAAAATGGAGATGCAGAACAGAGGCTGTTCTACTGCAAATTCAAATTATGCTTTCATTCCACCTAAGCCTCTGGGAACACAAGGGAGTTCACACTGTTCTTCAGCAACAACAGCTGGACATGTTGAGGCTGATGTCAGTTTCTGGATCCTCTCTGATGACAGTCTGAGTTATTGGTCTCGATTTGATCCTGTGCAACATGTGGTTGGAGTACAGGACTCAGGATTGTAAGGTAAAATTATTCATAGATGATCCTGATTCTGTGTCAGAGAGGACCTTGCTGCTATGTGAAGATTCTCCTACCTGCATGTCTCTTTGGTAACCAGTGAGAAGGTTTTTCTCATCTCAACAATCAGCTTTATATTTTTACCCTATCAATGTGTCATGTCCCAGCACCTGCTTAGCTCCTCAGATAACCTCAATCATTATAGATTTAAATCCACCTTCAGATTTGGCCCCTTGCCAACCATAGGGAGGAAAAAAAGAAATCAGGCATAACATGGATTAAATGATGTATGTGAGACCCAAAAAGTCACCTTTGGCTGGACTGGGTCTTGAACTCGGGCTCACAGCTTGCTGAACTGCTTTTATACTCCAGAGTGAAGGTGGATTACACTAAAAACACCCACATTACAAGTGCTGAAGACTTCTTCCTGATGGGGAAGTTGCTAGGCTGTTGTTTATATTTCTAAGTGCCATAACCTTGCAGTTCTTGATGTATGCCATGTATGGAATTGCAAGCTGCTCTGCTCAGCTTATATTCAGCTCTAAAGAAGAGCCTGATCTAAACTGCTTAGTGAACACACTTACTACTTGCTTTTTAGTTGTGAGGTTCGAAAGAGGTCCCTAAAGCTACTCACGAAATGGGAATGAGCTCAGGAGAGAGAGGGATGGTCACTGTGGCTCAACAGAAGTTCAGAAGGCTTTGTGTAGTCTCATTGTGCACAGGTCTGAAGCAGACTCTGCTCTCCTGTAGGAAGTGCAATGGGCCAACGGCTACAGCAGGCAGTGCCAGCTGGTATGTGCACAGGCTGTAAAAACATCTTTAAAGTATCTCACTCTTTGCCACTAAAAAAAAAAAAAAAAAGAAAAAGAAAAAAAATTCTTCATGTGGTTGGTAAAGAACAAGAAGAACAAGATGTGACATCTTTATCACTGGGGGAAAGTTGTTTCTCACCTAAAGTCCTTTCACTGAAACTCTTCCTTGAATTATCAAAAAAAAAAAAGAAAAGATAAAAGGAAAAAAAAGGCAAAACGTCAAGAAAACACTTGGGTTTCTGCAGACTGCTTTGCCTTCACAAGTCTGAGCACCTGAGATTCAAAAAGCCCTGCGTTTGAGAAGGACCCTTAGCAAGTATTTATTTACCACATAAAATTGGTAAAAGACTGCTTTCCCTCACCCCCCGCCCTCTAGCATACATTGTGTATCAATTGGTTATTCTTCCTACCTTTTCCTTTTCCCTCATATTTTATTGGGGGGGGGGGGGGGGGGTAATGAAAGAGGGGGAGATGTTGCTATTGTAAGGAAGATTCTGGAATCTGTGAACACAAAGTAATAGTATTTTAAATAATGAGAAAAAATTCCACATGGAAAGCTCATCTGGCTGTGGCAGTTTGTGACTGAATGAGAGAAAAGTGCCCTAGAAGCTATTCATTAGGAATTCACTGGAAGCTCTCAAACAAGCCTGGCAGAAGCTGAAATTGAAGTGGTCTCTGACCTAATTTTCTTCTGCATGAAACATCTGCATCAAGGCACTCTTTGATGTATTCCACTTGGCTCTGTCTACAGTATTGTATCACATGGCTCCAGCGTTGCCTCAGTTTTAAAAGACATTTCCAGCCTGTAGAAGGTAATGTGATGTTACTGTTACCCAAACTAATCACTCAATGTGCTCCCGAAATAGAAACAATAGAGGTTCAGACAACGATGTCTGCTTTGCAGTCGTTGTTGCTGCCTAAGCTCACAGTTTAAAAAACCCAGATCTGTGATATTCATCCATGTAATTCATCAACACCAGGAAGGGGAGGGAGAGGGGGGAACTGTGAGCCTTCTGTGTAATAGTATGTCAGAGGACACAATGCTTTACATGTGTGAGCTTTGCATTCTTTGCTGCTCCAGCCATACAGTTAGCTTAGCACACTGAAAACAAAAACAGGGAAATGTTGGAGGACATTATCATAAAACCTCAACAGAAGGAGCTCCCGGTTTTCATTTTGCTGTTTGTTCTCTGCTGATTGACACCCAAAGCTCACGGTGAAAGAAATGCGAGCATGTTTGTGTAGATGTGTGGATGATGTGTGATGTATTTTGAATATATATATTTTCCCCTCCTTTACTACAGTACACATTTCAGATCCTCTCTCAAGCTCTTCTCCAAGTGGTGTAGAAAACAAAGCTGCACGAAGATATATCTATATATGCACACATACACTTACACATATATACACAGATAAATGCATAAATAAGAAATGATTAAGCTCACTTCTTTACTTTGAATGAATAAATCTTAGTCTTTTCCAGAAGAGTTTTCTGCTAAGTCTTACCTAATGGCATGCTGCTGTTTCCCCAACCTTGCTTGTATTATGTGAATAACTGTGGTGTCTTTTGTATTCCACCCCGTGAAGAAGAATCCTTTGAAATTCTAAATGACTGTGCTGCAGATTTTAATGTCTGTCTCTTACAAATAGCCAAGCAATACCCACTCATAGAGCAAGATGCAGCAAGCCTTTTGAAAGTTATTCAGCCTGCTTCCTCAGCCTCATGAGTGTGTGCGTGTGTGTATACATGTGCTGTTTAATTCTCTGAATGTATGGCAGGAATACATTATTTCCCTGTGAATCATTTTCTCTCTCCACCTGTCCATCTACTTCACCCCCCAAATCTCTCCTATTTTTGTTGACATGGGAAAGATAAAGCTAACTGGCTAGGGATCTTGTATGGGTCTTGTTCATACAGCTTGAGATGAGTTGGTAGCTTCTCAGTAGAGTTCCTTGAAGAGATCAGAAAGAAAAGGCAGCCCTATTGCTACTAACTAGATGCCTCCAGGGTAGTCACAGCAGAAAAGCCATGGTCCAGGAACCTCAAAATAGCCTGCTTCCTGGGGTAATTTTCCCAAGTTTGGGCTGAAACACATTGGGAAGGCAGTGTGGAAGGAAATAGACTCACAGCTGGCAGCTACCTGTGTCCTCTCTCTGGTGCTTCTCCTTTAAGCCCATGTTTCTTTGCTTCAGTGAGAAGTGGAGGACTTGTATGTAGTAGTGACAGTATAATTAATTCCTTACCCAAACAGCTGCTCCATCCCCTGTTAAAGTGATGCTGTGCTAGGAGCTCTATGCACTGTGACAACCTGCTCCAGCTCTGGAGGACTTCCTTAGAAGTGCACCATCCTGAGACAACTAGGGCAGGCAGGGAGAGGTGAAGAGATGCACCCAAGGTCATGCCACCAGTAGCCAGGAAGCAAACTCCATCTCATCTTCTGACAGCCAAACTGCAGCACTTTGCAGTGGGAACACCCTGTCTCATCTTCTGCAGGCAAGGACCAGGCCAGCCCTCAGTGCCTGTTGGCAGTAATAAATCTCCTTGAACTAATTTTATAAAGGACAAAACCAACACCGTGCAAAAAAACCCCAACCCCACAGCTTCTTTGCATGTCTGTTGTTTCTGGAATATCAGCAAGGAGCAGGGAACCCCTCTCCCAACACATTCACAGATAACAGCCCCAAAGAGTTATTTCACAGAATATGTTTAAATAAGAAAGGCAAGGTCTCCCAGTGAGAACTGAGGTTGTTTTACAGTTCTGCATGGACGTGGTTGGCTGTGGATGCTGCCTGGCAGAAGCTTATCATGTGCACTCTAAAAATAACAATCTCCAATGGGCAAGATCTGCTCACTCAGACCCAGCCTTGGTTCTCAAACAGGGACATGACATTCAAAAGAGGCCGAGAGACTCTTTGGCAGGTCTGTGATGCTGAAAAATCCAGAGAGGTCAGAGCAGCAGGGCTTGAAGCAAGTGGTTCCTGCCCAGGGAGAGGCCAGTTTGCTTCCCAAGACTGGGTGGTGCCGAGGGCTGGGGTTTTGTTTCTGGTTTGTTTTATTTATTTATTTATTTTCCCACAAATTACTCCTTTACTCCCTCTTCTCCATCCCCTGTCCCTGCTTTTTCTCTGGGTTTTATCATCATGTCAGAGACCTTGCCTGGTATAGGAGATGGTCATGCCTTCCAAATGTTCCCCACCCAGCCCCTGGTCCTTGGGTAAATTAAAGCCATTGTTGTTTCTCACTGCTTGTCCCGAGCTCTGGAGACCCCTCTTTGCAGTCTAGAAAGCTCCAGCCTCTTCACCAGTGTGATGTTTCCTCTTTAACCACCCCTTACATCTGAACTCTGGAAGACAAGCTGGGTTTTGTCTATTCATTTGGCAGATGGTTAGATTCAGATCTTACAGTAACATAATGTTAGAAATGGAGCATGTGTATGTTTGTGTTTGTGTGTGGTGGGGAAAGGATCCCAGATCATTTTCTTCCTCTGTGGTCTTATAACTGCTAGCAGTTTCACAGAATCTCCTGTAGGTAACCGGAATAAAAAAGCAGCCTTCCCCTCCCCCCTCCCCTTTTTTTTTTCTCCCCCAAGTATGTACTGTATATACCAGCAGTGTGGTCTAGGCCAATGCTGAACATTTGTGCCTTGGACAATAGCACAGCCTGGCCTGACTATTATCAGCTGCTGTTTTCTGGTTAGCTTTCCTTTTATTCAAGTGCACAATGCAAGCCTTTATCACCCTTCAGTCATAGTGACTCTTGAGGAATACATCTGGTTTTCTCTTTCAGCAGCTCTGAAAAGGTCAGTCTGTTCATTTCTTATTCACAGGACACCACAGTTTTTTCTGAGCTGGAAAGACAGGCCTACACCTTTTCATTCTATCTTGTACATAATTAGACATGGTGTCGCTCTAGAAACCTACCCTTGAAATCCTCTCGAGTAACTCTTTCAGAGACAGGAAACATGGCAACAGAGAGAGTGAGCAGGGGGACCACTTTCATCTGATCTTAAAATCTCATTGCATGGTCGCAAAAGCACTTCCCCAGTGTTGCCAGCCTGCTTTTTGCCTCTTGTCCTTCTCCTTCTTCTCCTTCTCCCTTTCTTCCTCTTCCGGCCCTTTTCCCTCCTAATGCTGGCTATTGCTTTACGGACACACTGCGCATGGTAGAGGCTCTCAGATAAAGTCACATAACGAAGTCCTCAGATTATTTGTGCAAACGAAGTTGCAATCATTTTCCGTTCCACAACATCCCACATTCCTCAGGCAGGCTGTAACACAATAACAAGTGTGCCCAAGAGGACAGAGCTCACAGCAGCTGGTGTCTGACAAATTATCCTGCTCCAGACAGGCAAATGGTGATTTGATCTCCAGCCATCCACGGGATGTGTGTTTTGGTTTCTCCCTCCATGCTGGATAGGGTAGGATAAATCCTCCTGTGATGAAAATCAGCACAGTCCCCTTGGAGCCAGAGAGTCTCACCTCTGCTGGAGGTCATTTTCCCTTCCCAGCTGCTGCTTGTGTGTTTTGGTGTGAGAGACACCAGGCAAGGCTGTCACAACTGCCTGGGCAATGGCTGCTTCTGCCACCTCCATGCCGAGGAGGAAAATGGTCTGAGAACTTGGATGGTCCTGTGCTTCTCTTGAGGAGTGACTGCCAATATCATCTGACAAGGAGAAAGAGGAGGATGTTTCATGAAATTAATTATTGACCAGTATGAAACAAGCTAGGAGCATCAAATTAATTTCTGCCAGGCAGACAGGTTTACAGTTGCTGACACTCAGTCAAGAGACACTTGGTATAAAACCACTAGTTTATTAACTTATCCTGCCAGAACCACTAAGGTGTGGGAGTATGATTCTTGAACTGTTGAAACATACCCAGGTTGCAGAGTTTCTGGTTGGTTTTCTTTCTGTATTTCTGCTTTTCCTTTTTTTTTTTTGCATCATTATTTCTCTCATGTGGTAGAAAAGCCTACTGTAGCCTAAAACCTGGGAGAAAGCTATTTGATTTTCTTTGTGTCCACCCCATTTTTACATGTGTTCATGGTGACATGCTTGCAGTCCATCAGGGCAGCTTTCCTGGGATGAAATCCTTTCCTCTTTTGTCCTTTGCAAACACCATAGGATTTGAGTACTTGGTGCAGGGCTTTTTCCCAAGCAGGGGTAATCCCTACAGCTGAAATCTCATAACAGTAGCCCCGAACCTCTAGAAATCACAGTCACCTTTTTTTTTTTTTTTTTCTATTAGCAATTCCTACCTCCAGGCTAGATGTGGATATGCCTCATGTCCCCACCACTACCACCTTGCTGTGGTGTTCAGAAGAAACACAGCAGAGTATGAAGGGGAAAATGCACAGTGGGAGTGCAGTATCAAAGTGGCTGATGAAGGTGAGAGCAGAGACCTCCCATTTCCACTCCACCATTTCCAGAGAGCTGGTAGGTCTCTTCTTGCACAGCTGAGCCCAGAGACATTGCCTTGCCCCAAGGAGTTCACAGCAGAGTGAAAAGAGAAAAAGAAAGAAGAAAATTAATTTGCTACCACACTATGCTACTCCATGAGCTAGCTGTGAGACTAGGAGCAGACACTCCTCCTCCTGCATCTATTTATTGAGCCACTGCACCGTATCTTCTCTATCTTCTCTAACAGACAGCCCCTCTTGTTTTCTTTGCATAGAGGACTTGATCTACTGTTCCAGTATGGCAGATGTGTTTAAACAGCCACATTTCTTATTTGAGTTTTGTATTTTAAAACAAGGCTAAAGACAGAAAGAATTTAGTTTCTGGTATTAAATTTCTTGATTGGTTTAGAGTTATATATAGTTTTTTATATATATTTCAAATTAAAGCCTTCTGAGACTTTTTGTGATTTACAGTCCTTTAGTAGTGAGTAATGGCTTTAGGACACAGAAGGAATGTTTGAAATCTTTATTAAATTGTCTATATGGTAGCACCTCCTACTAATAACATCAGACTTTGGGGTTTATCGCAGTTTCTGTCAAGGATCCTGATTTTCAGGGGTTTAGAACAATGTGGTCTTAAAACCTGCCCACAGCTAAAATACATTTTGGTCTTATCACACCAGAATTACAGTAAATTACAATAGAAATTAGAGAAGTGCAAGAACTGTTATGTGGTTTCTGGTTACTTCTTGTAGAAAGACATAAAAGTTCAGAGTCTTGGCCTGCTGTAAAAAATAATGTTCCTTTCATCCCAGCATTGCCTATCTGACAATTTATGTATTTACATGATGCTGAGTTATCACCACCTTGTCTCACAAAATTTGCCTGCACATGTGAGATACCACAACATGGAAAGAAAGATCTGCACCCTGGCTGAAAGCCTGAGGTGTAGTCATTCCTCACTATGCTCTTCTGTCTTGAATAAGGATGGAAGGTTGCTCTTCCTTGAAAAGACACCCCTCTCTTTAACATCCTGTGGCAGCAAGTTTCATAAATTCTCCACAGAATATATACCCATTTAATTGTTTGCTGTGTGTTATTCTTTTACAAGTGCTGATTTCGATGGCTTTGTGTTTTCAGGATAAAGCAAGTCATGGTGATACCCTCTTTCAGAATACAAATCTATGACAAACATTTTTTTTAGTTTTTTTGACCAATAGAGATGTCTGTCTCCAGGTGCAGCTGTAACAGAAATAACAATGAATGTAATAAATTACAAGTATGAGACACACCAGTAGAAGCTGATTTAACCACCCATTGTTAAAAGCAATACATTATTATTGTATCTGCCGAGCAATAGGTTATTGATGTAACAATTTAAACCTTTATAAAAAAAACCATAATCTGTTGATGATTTTTCATTAGAATTATTTTCAATTTGGAAGATGACGCTGTGACAAACTTGAAAGATTTCATTAAAATTTTTGAAAAAAGCTGTCTTTGTAGTGGTCAAAGCTGTAAGACCAAGAAGAAGCATTCCCATAAGGAGGGGTAGCTTTACTGCAGCTGTCATAGTCTCAGGACATAAGCAAGAGAAAGTTTATAGTTTCCAATGAACTTTTCTGTCAGAGATGGTCTAACAGATACATATCCGATTTGGCTCAGAGAAGTTATTTCTAGCTTTGAAGTATTTCAAACATAAAGAAAAGTTTTTGAGTGGAAATCTTTTCTGCTTTTTCCAAGTACACCTGGCTTGTTTATTTAAACATATGACTTCAATGTCAAATGTTGTCTTCAGCGAGGTCAATTTGATGTTTCTGGAATACTTTCTTCAAAAACTAATTTCATATGTAATTTCCAGATTTCATTCCAACTGGAGATGGGTGACACCAAATCTTCTAGCATTTCTTAGTGAATTTAAAGTTCTAGTTTTCCACCAGGTCTTCTACAAAGACAGACAAATTTATTCAGATATAGGGACTGTACTTCATCTGGCAACCTTAAAAAACTGTAAGCCTTTCCGGCTTGGGAGTTGCCTGAGATGAGTAGCCACAGTTACAAGCCAGAGGTGTGTACTTGCCTGCAGCACTCTCTAGGTTTCAGAGCATCCTCTCTTTCTGTGAGAAGCCTGGGAGAGTTTTCAGGTATTCTTGCTCCTAATATTTCTGTGTGGAAAAGGCAAGAAGTTCTCAGATGAGAAGTCAGAGCCCTGTCTTTGCCCATCTCGCTACAGCTGTGTGTCTGTCTGCATGCATGTGCTGAGAATATGCATATAAAGGCAGGTATGTGCATTTACATGTGCACTGTGTAAATAGAACAGCCATTGTCTAGCTGGGCACCTTTCACCTTCTTGAAATGCAGACTGACTTCAAGCAGGGATAGGAAATGCTTCCTTTACTGGAGGCCAAACAAACCTTTTGCTCCTGACGTTGGTTTGCACATCCCTCTGTAGAAGTCCAGAGCAACACTTTCCGCCTCCTGCCTGCCCCTCCCCTCAAAATAGTATGTGCATAGACATGTGAAATGAGGTTACAGGCTACATCCAGCCCACCAGCTGTAAATTCCATAACCTGACATGACAGCATCATAAGGCTTTTCCATTGTTTTAACCTATTTTTCTTCACACTCTACAAATCCTGGTGAGACTCATGCTGAAGTATTTTATTTTCATTTTTTTCCCCCTTCAGAATTATTCATGTGTTCCCATTGTAAATGTTGCTGGGTTGCTAATTAAATGCTATTTAGACTTTTGTATTATTTTTTGGTTTAAACACATGGGGGAAAATTGCATGACTAGTGTTTTTTAAGTATGTTCACAACCAGATACATATCTCCATAATTTGATTTAGAGGAAATGGCAACAAAAGCATTATCTATGGAGTCCCTTTCAATAACTCATCATTCCATAAATGTGCAAACCCATCACCTATGTTTAGGGATATAATTTGTGTCCTTTTACTGGAAATCATATATATCCTTAAAAGTGTGCCCCCACTGTTGAGCCTATCTACATAGGTTTGCTGTGTCACTTAGGTGACCTGCTGCAGTTCAAGGCGCACATATGCATGGAGTTTTAGGAAAGGGACATGATTATTCTGTGGAAGTGCAAAATATTAGGTCCAGTTCTGACATGTCTTGAAGTCCCTTGCAGTGTCCAATTGAATGGGACAGCAGAGATTACACTTTATGGTGTAACATCAACAGAAGCAAACTGTATTTTGGGGCTGGACTCATGGACTCCTGTATGCTCCAGGAGACCCCGATATCAGGATTCCAGTAGCTTTCTAGGCCTCTTCAGTTACCATGCTCAGAATCTGAATAAAGACTATCACAATGTTTGTGTCGTTTTTCAGAAAAGGTTCAGCTCTGTAGCTGTGTGGCTAAAGATGGGGAAGTAAGTCCTATCTGTTTTGATCACCAAGGGGAGGGCTTGAAAATTCAGGATGTGAATCAAAAGCAACCAATATGTTATTTCACTAGCACTGTAGACTTGATTCATGATGTCATACCACTTGGTGACAGCAGTGGTAGTCTCTTCCACTCCTCTGTGTGTATCACCCCTCTGCTTCATTTTGCTTCTAGATGAAATCCTAAAGCTTGTCAGGGCAAAAGATATCTCTTGTGTACATATGTGTGCGGTGCTTAGCAAACAGGACCCCTGCAGAGAGCTCCAGCAGGACTGTTCTGCAGATGTTATTAACAGCTTACTGTGATAAAACATAAAGGACCAACCTCAGATGTAGCAATGGGCTCAGATCAGGTTTCTGGGCTCAAACATCCCTGAAGCTCAAGGGTGTTGAAAATCCAAGCTCAACTATACATAGGGATGTCTCTTACACCTGGAACGTCCCAGGCTGACACTGAAACATCGCTTACCTTGCTACAAGGTGCAGGTGACAATTCTGAAGTCTGTGAAGATCTCAGCAAGCAGCAACTGGAAACTCAAAGTGTGGATTTCTGTACTCTGTTAGTATAAATTAAGCACTTACTGTTCCTTCTTTGCAGTTTCTTATGTGTTAATCCAGACACTCTATCAGTCTGTGAGGGGGGCTACTCACTTTCTTAGCACTCAGCATCATTTGTTTTCCTTATTCCTTGTTCCTGTCAGAGGGCAAACACTATTGCTGTCACTTAGAAAAATAGGATTTTGCCTGCTGTGCTTGAGAAATCTTCAGCACCACGCTGATTGTGTAGGTTCCAGGAACTCCTGTTGTAAGGTTGGGATTCAGCCGACTGATCTATAGCTGCAAAGGTTCACTGCTTTACTGCACCAGCATAAAATGGAAATGTTGTAACATTCCCATCTGTGAAGACTTGCCAAAACAGTGTAGTGTTTCAAAAGCTGCGTACTGAACGAAGACAAGATCTCACTACAAGCTGTGGGAGCTGGGAGAGTTTATGAAGCAGAAAGTATGGGCTAAGGGAGAGATCAGACCAGTGATAGTTTACTGGCCTTGCAATTCTTTTAAGAGGCACTAATGGTAGTGGACTGCTACAGTGGAAGTAGACCCAGACTCATTTAAGGCAGAAGCATGAAATTGGTTGCAATAAAATTATGCATTAAATGTGCATTATGTTTAATAAGACTGTATTGCACTCCCAATGTTTACTCTGTGCCCATTGAGGCTGATCCAATTTTCTAAAGTTCTCCAATTAGTTCGCTATCAGGTTTTCAGCCAGAAGGTCAAATTTCACTTGCTGTTAGTACATGTCTCCATTACTTTTCTAAGGCATTTACACTCCATATTCATTACCTCTTCTTCTTCTTTTTTATCTGTCACCTGTAACTTGACTGCTCCAAAATGCTCCCTGTAGGTGGCATGTTTGACACAAATGAGATCATTCTTTAATAGATGTCAACTCAAGAACATATGCATGTGTGAACACACACTCACAGAAACATGGAAAAGAAGGAGGGGTAAGCCTATTTCCAGACCCACATCAGAGGTAATTTTATGTTGCTTCACTCAAGGTGCATAAGTGACCTCTGTGAAATCATGGGTTTTGGATATGAAACTGGGAACATAACTAGAGAGGCTGGAATATATGTTTAGAACAGTATGTGATCATGACTATACCAAACTGGGAGCTGGATTGTTTTAATCAGAGGCAATGATAGTTTTAGTGTTCCAAAAACACATTATTGCCCATCATCTCACCAAACTCTGTCAGCACTGAACTCAATGTGGGTAATGCAGGCAAGGAACCAGCAGGCGTACTTTCTTAGGGCTTTCTTCATAAATGCTTTAGCAGGAAAATACAAACCTGCTTATATTCTGTTCTCTTCTGTTAGGAGATCATGTTGAGACAATTCAGTGTGTTTAACAAGTCTCAGCCAATAACATAGCATTCATCACTCGAAAACGGACTGTCGCTGTTAGCAAAGCTGGCTGGGTTACCCCAAAAGCCATTGTCTGGGACACTCTGTAGGTACTCTGCTTTGGCAGTGAGGTCTATGCCTAGCCTTCAGCTTGATTAGTTAGGGAAAATGCAGCGGAGGCCCTAAAAAGTCTTGCCTATGCCTCAGATAATGAAGCGTTTGAATTAGCTAGCTGCATTGTATGTCCACCCTGCTGTCACCACTCTGTCTCCAGGCTGATGGATATGTACCCATGTTTGCTTTAAAGCTATCTGCTGGTGGGCTGCTAGCTCTACGCCCCCAAAACCTGCCCAAGACGCTGTTGGGGAGCCTGCAGGGTGTGCTGGAGCATGGGAGCCAGCCTGAACAGAAAGCATGAGCCAGCACAGGAGCACGAAGTCATGGCACCAGCTGCTTTTTACAGTGCAGCTTCTTCTCCAGAGGGTGGCTGGGTATCAATAGGACCTCTCCACACCACCTGGAGACCTCTCCTCACCTGTGTATTTAGAGGGGAGCCCTGCTAAAAGGAGGTGCTGCATCACTTCAAAGCACATGGAGGCTGGGGCAGAGCACAAGGCATCTCTGATTCACTACACAGCCAGCCTCCTCCACCACTTGTGTGCCTGCAGGTAGAGACTGAGGTAATTTGTGCTACCTCTGTACAGAGGGAGCCACATTTTGTTGTCACTCTTTTGCCGTTCATACAGTTATTACGTGGAAGTAGCAGTCCACAGTTTCAGGGGCATCACTTACTGCTGGGGGAACACTGCTATTCATTTTTGAGCTTGCAATGCCTTTTTTCCATAAGATATTGAGCATCTGACCTATTTTATAAAAGCTCTTTGGGTGTTGTAAGCTGGACACCAAAACCTGTGGTCCCCCAAAGTCATTACTTTCAAAAATCCTCAGAGAAATTTTGCTACCAACCTCTAAAGGAGGATAATGTGTTTCTTGAACACCATCTTTCTTTACACACATGCGATGGTCCTGATAGCACTTTTACAAGGGTTTACACATGCAGCTCTGGACACCCGCCCTCCTGTAGTGCCATTGCTTGGGGCCCTGAGTCCTGCTGGCAGGCAGGGAAGACCACACAGCTGAGCAGGAGATGTACCTACCCCTGAGCTGACTCAGCCTCTGCGATGTGCCTTTGGTCCATATGTGACACGGGTGGGTCCCCATCCCCTTCAGACAGCCCAGAATAACTTTTGGCAGAGGACTGGGGCAAACAGCTGAGGCAGCGGCTGCCTTAGCTAACCCAGCTAAATCCATCTCCAGCCATGAGTCAGAGCCCTAAATGTATGTGCTTGTAGTCCCCACCTGCTTCGCACTTGTCCTTTCATTTTCCCTCAAACACTGTGCAGTGGGCCTGTTTTCTTCTGGATGTCTGTCCAGGCTATCATGGTGTGCTCATCTTTGTTGGGATGTCACATTACTGCAGAAGATAGTGTTGCTGTTAACTGATCCCCATGGATGTCCTAAAGGTCCTATGTGGAGGGTCCTTTGGAGGGTCAGAGAACTTCAAGGAAGAAAAGGGACAGCTGTCCCTTTGGCTGCATGGAGAATCCTGGCTGAGAAGCATTGTGGTAAAGTTGCACCTCTCAGGAGCCTTCCCGCTATCAGGCAGTCAGCCTGGGCAAAGGGTCTAGGCTTCACTCAGGCTTCTTCAGTGGGCACTGTGTTTTGGACATATGTAGTCCCCACTCAGAAGGATGTATTCACATACATGTGTAATTATTTTGCTTGTCTTTTTCTTTGGGATGCAGTTTTCTGCTTCGTCCCAGCTGTTTGCATTTGTTACCACTAACTTGAGGCTGAGGGGTTGAGGAAGGAGTAAACTTCATTGGTGCCTGCTAGTCAAAGACTTACAAAAAAAGGGTACAGATTTGATTTGGGTAAATTCGATTAAATTGCTGAGAACAACAAAAGCAAACAGCCTCAGCTACCTGGTTTCCGTGTATAGGATAGAAGGACCTAATCCTTTTCCCACTGAAATCAGCAGATGCAATCTCACTGAAGTCAGTCTGCATTGTATCAGGCTACAAGTAAATATTCCTTATTCTGGTGGTAATTTTTGTTATTATTTTTATTATTATTATCATCACAATTGTCGAATTGTTTTGGATTTGCTTTAGCATCATTGTGTTCCACCAGAAGAGTGGACGGTGGAACATGTTTGTATGACGATAGATGTTCTGTGTTATTACATTCCATGATTTACATATAATTGCATAATTTACATGTAATTGGTAGAAGGCCTGTGTAGTGGTGAAAGCACAGCTGATAATACACTTTCGGTTAAAACTCCCTTGTCAAATAATAGTTGCTCACACCGAAAAAGGTAAAAGGAACTGGCCTGCTTTATATCACATATGGATTTGGACCATAGTGATTTGTGTTTTGGTGGCTTTTAAAAAATAATATATATAATTTGCCACATAGAGGAAAGGTCATGTTAGTCAACCTTAAAGTTTTCCTTGGTCCTGTGCAAGAGAAAATGAATCTTAACTCCACAGCAGCCCATGGAAAAAAATCGTTGTGACTTGCATGGAGCCAGATTTAGTGTAGGAACCCACAATGTCCTTAAGTGCAACCGTCAAAGCAGAGGGAAGAAGACTTTAAGACATACAGCCTTCAGTTCAAAGGACAATAAAGTCCTGTTTCAGCACAGCACAAGCACAGTCATTTCAACCTGAGTAAATGTAAGGCTGTAATCCAGGAAGGTGCTTACACACATGCCTAGCTGTAAACAAATACTTAATCCCCTTGGAATCAACTGGGCTCCAGCTCAGTTTGAATTTTCTTTGCTGTGCTGAACTTAAACATATACAGTGAAGGGAAAGATGCTCACAGCACCCTTATCTTTAACAAGCATGATATGGAAAAAGTTTGCAGTGAAATCAGCGGGACTTCAGCTAATGTGATTAAGTGCCTTTCTGAACCCAGCCTTCTGTAAACTCAGGCCTATGGACACCATTCAAAGCCTGCTGAGGGCAATGGGTGCTGGATCAGACCCTAAATGCAACTGGATTTTCTCACACTTCTGCAACTTCAGAAAAGGCTGAAAAAATACGAGAAGGAAAGAAATGGTAATCAAGGGTTTGTTTTATCGCTTCACCACCTTTCAGAAAAGCAGCTGGTGAATAAAACAAGTGAGGTTATGAGAAAGTAGCTGGTTCCAAACTGATTCTTTTATTTCTCTCCTCCAAATGACCTGCAGGATGTTAGCTTTGGTTTCTACTCTCCCCAGAACTAACTGAGATCAGCAAGCTGCGGATCATGTGAAGAGCAGAGATTATGCAGGAATAAGCTGTTCTCTCATTCCTTCCAGCCCTGATCTTTTGTGTGTTCCCTGTCAAAATTCAAGTTCCTTCTCTTTGTGTTTCAGGGGGTTTGTCTGATTAAAACTAAATAGAAGCTGTAGGACTAGATGTCGTCTGTGGCTCATGCCCATATTTCCTATAAACTGCTGGCAAGGATATGAAGGGTTCGCCAAACTGACAGTGCACACAATGTCCAAATCTAATTTGAACTGCATGGTGCAGCTTCAGCTTTCAATCACAGAGCACTTCCTCTAAAACAGTGTCTGCAGCTACATTTCCAAATTGGGACATTTTTGAAATTGCTCATCACACAGCTCCCTCAATAGACCAACATATGTTTCAGCAGAATCAACAGGCTGACAAACTCCAGGACACTGAGAATTTTATGTATAGGAGAGCGCGTGTCATACATGAATCAAAGTGCGTGTCATGCTTTGGGACTTGGTATGTGTATATCTAGAAACATTTTCCAGTACGGTTATTAATTATCAGAATGCTGGAAACAAGTCACCCTTCCTCACACATTTTGTTTCAGCTCCATGAAGAAAAAGAGAGCTCATGCCAAATGATGTAGTCAACCCAGAAAGGCTCCCCCACCTGCTTCACTCCAATGTCAATGATCTTATTGTGCTTGATGGGACATGCTTGTTAAGATTAAGGACATTGTCAGTTTTTGTGGGATTGACATGTAAAATGCTTGGAGAAGCAGGGGTGGGGGTGGGAAGGTAGAGAAGACCAGTCTTGTGCATGGCACAAAGGAGAGGAGTTCCAAAGGTCTGGGGATCTGTTCCTGTTTCCAGCTGAGGTTTGGCCCTGTGGCCTTTGCTCAGTCTCTCAGCAATGAGGACATTACTGGTGACCAACCTCTGTGGGGTGTTGTGAGCATAAAGTCATTAATGTCTGGCAAGTGTTCAGAGACAACAGTGACAAGCACTATAAAAAAAGCTTATAAATAATAAGTTTCCTTTTGCTGACTAATACATGTTGTCCTTTATCTTTTAACTGCATCAGAAATGCACAATTAACCACTACACAAAAACACTGACGTAAAAATGGGGTTTCAACACAGGTTTGAAGAAAGGTATGTTCTAAACAGGGAGCTGGTGAAACCAGGAAAGAGTTTTTCTGAGATGGAAACATAGTTTCTCCACCATTGCTAGCAACAAAAACACCTTTTACATAACAAGTTGGTTTTCTTCAGGAAAGGCAATTTTTGCCTTCAGTTGGGGTGAGTTACGGGGGGAGAGGGTTGGGGTTCTATTTGTTTTTCTGTCAACAGTGGTTCCTAAAGAAGTGGCAAGTAGTAGGGATGGCGAGTTTGTATTTCACTTTCTCCTGGAGGGATACCCATAGAAGGCTTATTGATGTTCATCACAGAAACAGTTCTGGGCCATCAGAGACCATATCTTACAGAACTTCTGCCACAGACTCTCTGTGTGACAACTGGCATGTAACTGAATGCTTTCATTTCCCACACACTACAGAAAAAAAATTTTTTCATGAAAAGGGATGTATTGGGAGAGTGAACTAGCAGCACTGTGCTTTGATGGGCTGTACTAATATCTGCAAAGATGCACATTGGCTTCAACTCAGAGGTGACTGTTTTTCTCTCTTAGAGGGCAAGTCATGCTTGAACTGAGTTTGCTGCTGCTGAAAGTTCAAGAAATTTGCTAGACTTGGAGACTTGAGTCTAGGTTTTTGACTGGAATTTGTGTTGTTATACTTTAATTTGCTATCTGTTGATGGATGGTCCTTTTGTTATTTTAATATACAGTGGTTCTCCCAAGCTGCACATTATGTATTTCAGAAGGTGGAAATTGGGAATCTTAAGTCTTGGTTTGGATTCTGTGGTGTCTTAATAGACAAACTCAAACCATATTAGGAAATAATTCCTTTCATTAGGGCTACAGGACTTCATGTTCTAAGTATGCACACTAGTGTCCATGCACAATGTAGAGGCAGTTTGCTCACAAGAGAAAATGCTTCACTGAGAGACTTGACTGTATTTTTCCAGTTGTGTTGCTGTCATGCCATGCTACTTAGAAACATCTGTTATCTCTTGGTGACTCAGTTTCCCTATCTGAAAATTACAATGCTTATGTATTTCTTCCACTGTAGAGAGTTTAAAGTGATGCCATGAAAAAGCTACTTTAGAATAACTATTATATATATAACATATAAACAGACAGAAAATTAGAGTGACGTGCACAAGATGTTGCTTAATCTAGTGGCACGAATGCACCAATATGCCAAGTTTTATATCCCTCAAGCTTTTGCTCATCTGACTTTTGTTTCCAGAAATTGTCCTTCTGTCTCATTCAACTCTGCCACATAAATGTGGAATCAGAAAATTCCAGAAGTAGGGCTCATCAGATGGATAAGCTTATCTTCCTGAGGTGTTTATCCAATGTTTTTGTTTGTTCTATCACCTTTTTGGTTAGGAAAATTTCTGAACTGTGCTTAAGAATGCCACCTCTCCTTGGGTAGCCTTTTCATGTTTGTGTTTTTATTACTGGCATGTTATTTCAGGTCAACTGCAGCAATGTAGAGCAGGTCTTGCTATTGGCATGATGGAGATGGGTGTGACGAAATGTTTACTAATGCTAGAAAACAAAATGTCTGTGAAGGCAAACACTTGCTGTTTTCCATTTTCTGACTAGAGGAACATGATACTGTCTTGAACTATGCGGTGGCTTCGAGTTCTAGGGCATTGGTCTGGGGAACCTAGCTAGGGTTTGCCTTCCCCAGTGTTCCAGTTGGCACAATATTGTAGCCATGCACAGGGGAATTTGTACCCAGCACACAGTCCTTCACATAATGGATAAAAATATGATTCTTGGAATTTACCAAACAATAGGCAAGAACAGTATTCCCAACAGACTGGAGGGGAGCAGTTAAAGTATGAAGGAAACACCTGCAGAAGTGGGTATCCATTGTTTCCTTTTGATGTTTATCACTATGCCTAAATCTGGAAAGAATAGGCCTCTGGCCTTCAAAAACAATTTCCTTCCTAGCCTTTATTGCTTGGAGGAATCTGTCCTTCCAAGCATTCCTGTTTTGGAGACAGTGAAAATTATCTCTGTGCCTGGGTGAAATTTTATCTCCGGCTCCTCTCAAGACTGAGCAGGTAACTTTTACAGATCAGGTCATTTAAAATGAAGGGCTGTGGTGAGTGACACTTGTGAGGTGCCTCTTATGGTGGCATATGCTGATACACTGGCACAGCATTACAGTATCAACACTAGGAGGGAGGTACAGAGATGGATAAAGAATGGGACCAGGCTGAGGCTGCTATGTGAAGGTTTCCAGACTAGGGGCCTGACAGACACAGTCCTGTCCTTCAGCATTTCTTTAGCACTCTGATGGTTGAAAACCACAAGAAAACAAATGGACAGCCCAATCCTCATGCATTTTTGATCAGCAGAAGGGGCCTGACCCCTGCATGTTGCAAGGTCATGAGCAGATCCCTCCTTTTGCCTTGTCACCTTTGGAGAGAGAAAGCATGTCTCCAAAGCCAGCCACTTCTGCAAGCCCCTAGATGCTCACACAGCTTTAGGAATCCAGCTCTGATCGCTATCCCTTATGGCCAGTCCCATTGCTGCTTTGACTGCCTGAGATTTGTCTTCTCTTTATAGCACCTTTTGTTATTCTTTTGACAGGCCTTGAATAGTGACGATGAGGAGGCAGGGGCAGACATCCAGTGCTCCCAGTGGTACTGTATAATTGTATGGTTGTTTTTCTCAAGCTGCCAGCTGGTCCTGACACTCTGCTTGTTTCCTTCCCCCTCAGGAGGCATTCTTTTGGTGGAAGTTAACTTGATGACATTTAACTGGAGCAGCAAGTGCTGATGAGCTGTCTTCTTCTCCACTTCAAGAGGAGCTGCGTGTCCAGCTTTCTCTTTGACCGTGCCCCACCACTTCTCACCTGGTTTCTCTTCATTCACAGCAACCCAATTGCTTCTAGGTTCCCTCCCCTTCCCTTCCTTGACCAAAATCTTTCTTCTACCCCCTCCTTTGCTGATCTTTCCTCAGGCTTAAAAATCTCTGTAAGGAAAGGCTTGATTCTCTTCTCCTTTGTGCTGACAGAAACAGGAACAAGGCAGCAAAGGGCTGTAAATCGGCCAGGATATCTCAGCAAGGCTCTGTACATGGTTATAGTCCTCTCCCTTCTACACTTTTAGCCCCTTGTATGGTTCATTCAGGCTGCCCCAAACCACAGAAGATGACAACCAGTGCATGGCTGGCAGACCTCAGCTCACTCTGTAAATTAGCAAAGCATGAGCCTACCCCATTGCACTCATCATGTGGTCATTTTTGCCTGGCATTGTGACACCAGCAGGGCTTATTAGTTTGGGCATGGTACTGTGTGCATGCTTTCTCAATGGCTCACAGCCAGCACAAAGCATGGGCAATACAACCAAGCCTGTGCCTACTTGCAGTATTCTTTGTGGATATGCACAAAGTGATGTCTTTATCCAGACAAGGATCACAAGGGCACATAGGCAGCCATTCAGCTCCCACTGACCACCATAGCACATACTTGTCCCCATGCCTTCAAAATTCTTCCTGTGTTGTTGTTTAACATGGTGAAAACCTCTAAGTTGTCAAGATGACCAGGAGGGCACCAAGTCACACCCACAGACCAAGAATGACTGTCTGAGAAGAGGGGATGCATATGGGAGACAGAGGCAGGGAATCACAGCTGATCAATGTTGAGTGTGTGATGAACTCCACGTTACTGCTATTGCTTTTCCATCTAGCTTTCTCTGCTGGGCCCTCATCTCAACACTGGATGGTTGCTTTCAGTAACAGGAAGTGTTTTTATTGATAAATTCAAACCAGAAGAAAGAAATAAGCTCAGTCTCTTTCAAGATCATTACTGTTACAATGAATATGTAGGGTATTCACATACTATAGTGAACTAGGCATATACTGTTATGCATATAGTGTAACACATTATATATTGGACATATTTCATATTATATATTGGAATATATTTTATATGTAGTAACATTTTTTTCTGCATATTCTGGCACCAGCTACCCCAGTGTAAATGCAGTGTGATGACACCAGCTTTACTGGTGTCACCTTTGATTAACATAGTTTAACAGCCGTCAGAAACCACCAGCCAGAGCAGGCCAAAATGTGCCTCACACCCCCAGGTTTATTTACAGTATCAGTATAAACAATCTGTATGAGACCGCATGAGACTGTCATCTCATTCAGACTGTTACAGCCACCTGAAAACTAAATCCATCTTGCTGCTGCTGTAGAAAATCAGTCTGAGAAGTATTTGAGACTCCTCCTCTTCAACAGGACATCAAGAATGTATTCATGCAGCTACATTTGAGTTTGTGACACACAGCAAGGCAAGCAGGAAAACACATTAAACTGTCACACCTGGAAGAACAGGTTGGTCAGCAACACCCTTCTGTAAGTATTTTTGGATCAACTCGAAATTATATGCAACTTTTGCCCAGCATTTTTCATCTCTGCAATAAATGACTGAAGGAGTAAATACCAGCAGGCAGATGTGGCATGTGTACATGTTTA
Source organism: Strix aluco (assembly GCF_031877795.1). Classification (NCBI taxonomy): domain Eukaryota; kingdom Metazoa; phylum Chordata; class Aves; order Strigiformes; family Strigidae; genus Strix; species Strix aluco. The sequence goes on from NC_133971.1 coordinate 62,523,945, forward strand.
TGCCGCCAGCAGAGTAGGGATCTTTGATAATTTCAACCTCTGGTCTTCTTAAATACATACTTAATGATTGCCTAAATCTCTTGAGATAATGCTGTGGCTTGCCAGTGTATACCTTTGCTGTTATTTATATCCAGTATCACTAGGAGACCCCAACCACAGTTGATTCTTACTGAATTCAGCTGTGGATTTACTCTAAGAAATAACCCAGCACCAACACCTTCAGCTAACGACCCATCTGGGAAAGCTGCTGAGATGCTCCTTGTCCCTGACTCTCCATTGAGTTGGCCACATTGGCTCCACTGGCCACAGAGTATTGACTTCCTCCTGAACACTGAGGTGACAGAGGTTTCAATTTCTAAACCTTTTCCTTGGACATTTAGTTTGCATAAGTTTCACTGTACTGGAGCAGCTGTCTCTCCTTCTATTTGTCTTTCTCACTCTTCTGAGAAGACTTTTTAAGTTACTGATCATTGCAGCCATGGCCATGCTTTGCAGCCACATAGATCAGGAGCACTTCCCCAGAGGACAGCACTGCTGGGATTAAAGCTGTACAAAGTAATGCAGTCGCAGTTTGAGCATGGCCTTCTACATTTATAGCACTAAATTAAAACTCTTGGGATGCAATAATCTGAAAGAGAAGATGACACAGTTCAGCAGTTATTTTGGAAGCTATTTATGTGGTCTTTCCTCAGCCAGATCCAGACAGCCTGATTCAGTTCTCATTACACTTTGCCCTCCAGAAGATTCACTGTCTAAAGGAGGAAATCCTCTTGACCATACGCCTTTTGACTTCACTGAGGTCAACATTTTACTCAAGGATACTACTTGAGAAGACAGTAAGGGATATGAGGGTTACTATAGTCTCTCTTGATATACAGAGAAGCTGTAATCAGGATTATGAGCTGCTTGATTGTTGTGTAAAACAACTCAACCATTCTCATTTAGCCTATTTCATCTGAAACTTACTACCTAACCTGGCTCATTCTCTTTCACCACTCTTCCACATACGCCTCATCTCCTCTGTTTCAGTGTTTCAGCAGATAAAGTCTCACTCTTTCACTCCTACCATTATTCCAGAAAGCCTCCCAAATGGATATAGCCATGTTGACAGTGAACAGTTTAGTTGTTGGCTTAGTCTGCATCCTTTGAAGAAGTGGTGTAATGACACTAACAGGAAAAATCTTCCCGTTGCTCTCTATGCTCAGAAGTGACAACAGCACAGGGTCTGTAGCATGGGCAGATTCTTACTGCTGCAAATCCCAGTGGTCAGAATTGAGCTAGTGCTCAAAACAATCAGCTGGAGAAAGTATATAACGTCAGGTGAGTACCATTTCTAAATGGTGATGTAAAATGCATCAGACAACTTTGTACTTTTTATGCTGATGATTGGTTAAGTTTCTGTTTGTTTGTGATCATGCTAACATTGGTTACTCTACCTACAGGAGGTTTGAACATTCTAGAAGGACCAACCTACTTTAATCCTTCACACTTTTGTATCTTACAAGAGTACTTTGTGTGCATTTTTGAGCAATTTTGTCTTAATTTTTTAATGTTCACTGACCCTTGTACCTCACTCTTCCCTTACTCACTCTTTAAGAACAAAATAAGACTTTTCATTCACTCCATTTTTTGTGACCAGGAACACAGTGATGATTTTTTCACAATAGACATACATAAACTGTGATTATGCTTTTAAAAAATAAAGGAATTAAAATTCAAAATGTTGAAAATGCTGGAAATGAATAGTAAAAACGATTAATGTTCCTGCTCAACTTACAGCAAGCACTTAGGTTTTCCTTTTGCACTTAAACAGTACACAGTTTAGAAGTCTGTGTATGAATCTTGCATGTCTCTGTCTCCCACTTTACAACAAAATGATACTTGGCCATATCCCAGATCTCAGAGAGCTCAGCAATTTTGTGTAGGATATGTCAAGTTAAGGGAAATTTGGTAGGGGCTGAAAGCTGCGTAGGAAAGGAGACAAGGATTGTTGAGCCTTTCTTAAATTCCAAAGCACAATACAGACATATACAACACTGTGGTAAAACAGTTCAACTTTGTTTCAACCAGATGACTGTATTATGGGGTGCTTTAACTTTGGCTTTATCAAAGCATATTCAGAATTATTGACTAGCTCTAGCCAGAAGAACTGCAGTATTTAAAATCTGAGAGCCCTGGTGGACCTGCTCACAGTGAGCACTGTGGCCAGGACCTCTTCTGTGGACCTCCACCTCTGGAGGAGGTTCAGATCCTGCAGGTCTGGCCATAAGTGCATCCTAGGGCAGGCAGGCTTGTCCTTCCCATGTGCTGGGAACAATGTGACTAAGACCATCAGGTGGTTTGAAGGATGATGTTGGCGGCACTCAGATTGGGGCTGGTCTCATTGATGCTTGTTGGCAAGCTTCAGCAGTGTGCTGGTACACCCTGAGCTTTTGGGCTGCATTCAGAGGTAAATGGGGGCTGACACAGGAGGGTGGTTTTTTTCCTCAGCATTTCTGCACTCCCTTTAAGACTATGGTAGATGGTTTCCTACTGGATGACAGAAGAGACAGAGTCATTACAGGTCCCTCAAAACACTGAGTGGAGGTTTCCAGAACAGGGTTTTCTTGGGAGAGCCATTCTATCTGCTGTACAAACATGCCTAGAGGCAACCAGCCATAGCTATTTTGGGATTTCTTAAACTGTTAGAATTCAACAGTGAAACCACTTTTCTGTGTTTTAGTCACTTGTCATGGTGACTTTTGTAGGTTATGACAAAATAGGAACATATATTAATGGAAACAAAGAACTTGCACCTTTTTTTTTTTTTTTTTTTCAAATATAGACTTTTTTTTCTCCTCAGGCAGTAGTTTCTACCTGTTTACAATATTCACCAGTTTGTCAGTATTTCATTTAATAAAAAAATCCTTTTTCAAAAGTAGTTTTAACTGAGCTTTATAAACTTTACTGCTCAATGAAAGTTAGTTTACAAGGTATGTGACTGGGAGTCATTTTTTAAAACCCAATTAAAAAATATATATAGTTTGGTATTTTTTAATTATCTAAAATTAAAACTAACGTAAAACAAAATGGAGAGTTTATAAGTTTCAGATGGTTTCCTGAGGCTTTATAACTTTGATCTAAAGATGAAATTGCCCTCCTACCATTTTTTTAAAACAAAAAAACTAACCAAAAAAAAGGAAAATGTTGTGATTTTAAATCTGATTATGGCAGGTATGCAGTAAATTTTGTCCACACTTTTTATAAGGATTTTTACTGGCATGGGTCCTAGGCATGGCACCACATCGAAGTCTATAATCAGTCCACAGGTGCTGATCCATTCCCCCACTCATACTGCACTCGGAAGTCTTCTGGTAGTCTGTGGCTCTGCTGTCATGCCCAATGGTGCAAATCCACAAACAGTTTAAGTAAAACCTACAGATAGTTGCTTCTGCCAAAAAACAAAAACGTGCAAAGCCACTGTCCTTGCTTTCCCTCAGATGTTGTCCCTCGGTGAAAGAGACTCTGGTAGTACAGTGGGACACAAGGAGCTCTGTGTTATGCATCTCTTCACTGGAAAAGAAACAGAAAATAGCCTTTGAAAGCAGGCGTTCACCTTCCACTGAATACCAGAGGTGAGGCTGGCAGATGTGGTGGATCCAGAGCTGAACATCAGATGTATGCGAGGCAGTGGCGACTTTGGGATCCAGCCAGAGCAGTGTGGGTAAGAGAGGAGGCAAATGAAAAGCTGTCTGCTGGACCGAGCACAGGCTTTCCCAGCAGACAACCAATGAGCATCAGGAGGAATTCAGCTCATTCAAGAGTTTTTAATAGCCAGTTCCCAAACTGGCTGTAATTTTAGCAGCCAGTTTAACTGGACTGGACTGAGCTCTTTCCAACATAGCCCCGTTCAAAGAGAGCTTAAGAAATCCCTTTGCCTGCTGCTCAAGACCAGGTAAGAAGCACATTTCTCAAAGAACCTTTTACAATAACACAAATGAGACCCAATACTATAATTACCATAACAAGCTCAGCAGATATCCTTCTGTTCATAGCATGCATTTTTCCCTACCTCCTAACCTCCTAGATCTGAGATATACTCTTGTATCATGCATGCAGTGGTTTTAAGTTTCTGACAGCATGCCTTTCAGGAGGAAATTTTGGGGAAATAAATAAAACTTCAGTCAAGATTGGACTATGAGATACAATACTTTCCTGTTTTGCAAGGGGCATAGTTTTACACCATAATCCTCTTTTGCCTGGAGAGCAGATGCATTTCCCCATAACCTGTTTGGAGCAAACTTCAATATTCTGAGCATTGTTCAGAGTTTTGTCTCTGAATCCATTTGAGAACAGCCTCCTGTGGGCTAGACAGCTCCCTCCTTATTCAACTTCATTGTCATGAGTTGGTATACCCATTTAAGACAAGGGAATCTAGATGTGAGCAGATGAGCAGCATTTTGGTCTTTGCTGTAGACCCACAGCAAAGGTGGGAGGAAAGGATATTTGGCAGAAGTGCTTGTCTACAAATGGGGCCAATACAAAGATGCTGGAAGACTCTGCTCCAGCTCTTCTTGCAATATGGACAAGGCATAAAACTCAAAGCCAGCTCATCTCCTGGTGGTCCTCAGCTTTGTAACTAATGTCATAATCTCAGAAGTTTTCAGTTCTCTAGAATGTGACTTGGCTTGTCACCAGATCTAAACCCAGGGTCATCACCTACATCTAAATCGCCATCCCAAATCTCTTTGGCTTATGTCTAAAATAAACAGTTCCAACTGCATGTTTAAATAATGTCAGGGTCTCAGTACAAACCGATAAAAGCCAGAGGATTCAGCCTAAAGGTGAATGACCCTGTTCTCTGTAACATGTTATAATCATCCTCCTCTTTTTCTCACAACAGTCAAGTGTTAGCACATTACATCATCAAGCCTTTGAATTTCCCTGCTCTTGTCATGTTTAAACTCGATTGTCTAACACTCGCCTTTTACGTGTTGCCTCTAAGCTTTTGCAGTCAGCAAACCTACTGCTGACAGATGGTGGGGAAAAGTGGGCTGAGCTGGACTGTTTCCAAAAACTATGTCTAGCCACATGATATGTAAAACACAAGCTCTCACTTAAAATCTGGTCCATTTTTGTTTTTGTTGATCTTTTAGAACTATTTTTATTTTGGGGAGGGTTATTTTCTGTTGGGGATCTTTGTTTGTTTGTTTGGGCCAATGATAGCAGTGTAGTTTCTGGCTTCTACACCCTGCTTTTGGCAGTTTCTGAACTACCAGACAGGAAATTCTCCAAAGTATTGCAACTGAGAATTGGCCCATTTTCCTGGAACAGAGATAAAATGGAATAGTTTTGTCAGGTTCTTCTCTTCATATGGAGAACCCATAGTAATGCATATAAAAGTTCTGAGCCCAGAAATCCTCAGTAAGGGCTACCGATTGATGAAATCTCTGTCAGCAGATGACTGGGCCATTGTAAAGGCAGCATCTAGAGTTGTAGCTTATTAGTTCTGATTTTTTCCTAAATATTTCCCTCTGAACAGTATAATGAATCAAGCAGTTTCTGGTGAAATCTGTGAAAAGGCAACATTACTTCAACAGAAGGATATGACTTTCCATCAAACCTAGAAAAATATTTATGAGATGATTTTGTATTTATTTACTTATTCATTCAGAAACATTTTATTTTTTCCCAAGTTAAAATTAATACATGTATCATGAAATGTCACCTCATTTTCTTGGAAGACCTAAGGCTAGGAAGGAATGCAAGCATGGTAAATATTATATTGGCTACACTTTCACATTTTTAAAAGATCATCTGAACCCTCAAGTTGAACATATAAAATAAAAATTTAAAAAATTGAATACATTACTAGTACACTATACTGTAGGAGATAATCTTGAATGATCCCTTATCATTCTTTCAGCCAGCTTTATTTTCCACATGGGACAAGGCGTGAAAAAAACAATCCCACTTTTACATGTTCATATGTATCTAATCTGGCAGTTAGATTGCCTCAATGTGAAGGAAGACCATAGGTGAATGCATATATTGGAAACTAACTCAAGGAGTAGCTCGGTTCCTAAACAAAAGTGTTATGGACAAGACATTGATTAGCTGAGTCATCATTGCACTACATAAAAATCTAACTTGCTGTAAAAATGTGCATCTAGTGTAGGATTGGTGAGGCCACACAGCGACTACTGTGTTCAGTTTTGGGCCCCTCACTACAAAAAGGACATTGAATTACTCGAGTGTGTCCAGAGAAGGACAACGAAGCTGGTGCAGGGTCTGGAGCACATGTCGTACGAGGAGCGGCTGAGGGAACTGGGGATGTTTAGTCTGGAGAAGAGGAGGCTGAGGGGAGACCTCATCGCCCTCTACAACTCCCTGACAGGAGGTTGCAGAGAGCTGGGGATGAGTCTCTTTAACCAAGTGACAAAGGATAGGACAAGAGGGAATGGCCTCAAGTTGTGCTAGGGAAGGTTTAGACTGGATATGAGGAAGCATTTCTTTACAGAACGTTAAGCATTGGAATGGGCTGCTGAGGGAGGTGGTGGAGTCCCCATCCCTGGAGGTGTTTAAGAGTTGGGCTGACGTAGTGCTTAGGGATCTGGTGTAGTTGGGAACTGTCAGGGTTGGGCTCATGGTTGGACTGGATGATCTTCAAGGTCTTTTCCGACCTAGATGATTCTGTGATTCTGTGATTGTATGCTATTTAATGATATCAGGCCATAAAGCATGGTGCCATGACTGGTCATAATCAAATTTAACAGATAACGCCACTTTTGTGGTTCCTTCCAAAACAGCTCTTTGTCAAGCTATAAAAAAGCAAGAGAGATTTAGTGTGCTGAAGGAACCACAGTTAGAGCTGACTGAAAAATGCAGATGGGGCAAAACTTTCACAAACTTCTGTCCATTTGGGAACATCTCCACACACTGTGTAGACAGAAGATGAGAGGTGGAAGATATGAACGTGAGGGAGTTTACCAGTGTACTGCTGGTGGGTGTACAAGGCAGGCGGGAGCAGCACCAATGTCTGTTGGTCCCTCTGGCCAGGGCTCTGCCTGCAGACCAGGCTGTCTATCTCTGTGCAAGTGCACTATTGCCTGTCTATAAGATCCAAATCACAGGTAAGTGCCTTCAGTGCCAATACTCAAAAACTGGAGGGTCCTTTGGGTCAGGGCAGTGACTGCAACACTGGGGTCTTGGTGCTTGGCTAGTCTGCTAGTAATATAGATATTGCTTTCTGTGCATATCCTCTTTATATAGAACTGGCTATGGAAGTAGAAAAGTAAGTACAGCTGTCAAATGCAAAGACCTTTAGCGGAGATAATAGACAGCTACATTCAGAGGGAAGCTCAGCATCTCTAGATGGCAAGCCTGACCTCTAACTGTGCTCCAGCAACACACAAAAAGTCACTAGTATGGTATTACATTTATCTGATTCCTATTTTAGTAGATGATAAAGGCCTGAGAGAGACTGGGACCCCATTGCATGATGCATTGAACACCACGAACATGATCCTGGGAACTTTTGTGCACTATGCATGCACAGTAGAAAAGTCCTAACACCTAATTATGAAATACTTACATCATGTAAAAGAAAAGCAGATCAGGAAATAATCAGAAAAAAAAATAATCACAAAGATATATTTCCTTGGTTTTTATTTGAATGGTTGGAATGGTGTCATTTTGTAATTTTAAAAATAACTCCCAGTGAATAAAGAGCTTCTTAAAATGTTTCCTTAAAAAGAATTCCAAACACCAAGTTTTTTAATGAAGTTTTTAATGCCTGAGATCCAAATGATGGTGCTTCCATAAAAAATGAGAATCAAATTAACAGTTAACGTATTTTTCAAAGCTTTTGTCATTATGATTTAGAAAGAAAAAATGAAAGTCTTAAGGAGTTTGGAAAGAATGTCTAGAAATATTTTCAGAAATTTCTAAGTCTTGTTGGGTACCAGAACTGACCACTTCATGAATTAATATTAGTTTTATAACATTCACCTCTGTCTGCTACTATTTATGCAAAAAATCTGTATGAAAAAATGCATAATTTTAGAGTTTAAATGTGTGTAGAACTGTGTTGTGTATGGTCTCCCTTTTAAAGCCTCATTGGCCCTGGGTTGGATCCTGAGAAAAATTCAAACTGAGTGAGAGCTACTTTCAGAAGAATTTCCAAATTTAGAGGAAAAAATTTGGAAAGACACAACAGTTTGAAGCTGCTTGAAAATTGTTAGTTTAAGTACAGATATGGTGCAGGCAAATCACAAAGCTGATTATATATCCTCTGTGTGGCGATAAGGTCTGTGTGATAATTCATAGAGCTGTACAATAGCAGAATGTATTCAGGATTTGTAAATACAAACAGAGACAGACATTGAAAAATTGCACTTTTTTGTTGGTGGTTTCAAATTTTATGTTTTTTTCTGGATGCTTTTGGTTTATTTTCCCTTCTTGGTTTGCAAAAAGCTGCAGTTTTATTGGTAGTGAAATATATTAAAAAAAAGATTGCTTCAAAGCCCTAGACTCTCTTGCTCTCACATAACTGGGCTAAATTAAAGGAACGTGTAATATGTAGGAAATGGAACTGTGGCCTCCATTACAAAGACCCTCATACATAGCTAAGGGAAATGGAAGAATTTGCAGAATAAAATCACTTTCCAGCTTGTGTCATGAGATGGCTTATTATATAGCTTCCGGTACCTCATTTATCAGAAACTGAGGTGGCTTCTCTTATCCACATTAACCTACTTAAATGGCTATGTAAAGAGAAAAGAGAAGGGACTACTGGTCTTTGTGGGAGCATTGTGCCATGACACCAGGAATGTTTTGCTATGGATCAAATCTTGAGCAGATGTAAATCCAGAAAGGTCCACAGAGAATGCACCTATCTGACTGCAGTGTAAAATTCTTACCATTTTTCATGTTTCTTCTTCAGTTCTTGCTGTAGTTAACCTGATGCCATGGTCTGAGAGGACAGGCTGTTGTGTAAACAGTTCCTTATGAACATTTTTGTCTGTGTGCTTCAATCAAACCACAGAGCACCATGAAGAGCTTGGTGTGGAAGCAGCACCCTGGTTGGAGTTCATTACAGACTTTATGAACTGCTGCTTTGGCAGTGTATTTGGTGCTGGAGTAGCACCTTCCCTGGTGGCATTTTTGTTCAACAAATACAAGCTCAATAAATACAAGTTATAAAGACTACTGCTATAAAGACTACTGGAGCAAGAAAAGAAAGATTGACTTGAGACAAAAAATGGACAAAGACTTATCTTCCTTTATTTTTCCCATGCTTCTTCCTTTATATGCTTTAGGTCCCTCAGACTGTCGTCCAGACCTGCACAGTGGCCATTAACACTCCCTGAAACAGATCAGCAGTAGCATTTGACTGTCACGTGTGGTGTTGGATGAAATCACCTTGCTTCCTTGTCCCCCACATCATGGGATTCTTGCTGAATCATGGCCTTGCTGTGCATGAGCTGTGCTTTGCAAAGGTTGTGAAATACAGAGAAGAAGAGGGGGGAAAAAGAAAATAAAGAGTAGTTGGTGAGTAACCAGAACAAGAAATGATCCTGTGAGAGTGCAGAACATAAAAGACATCGAGGGAGCGAAGGGTCAGGCAAAGAAACATCCCAGGGATCACACAAATGTGTGTATTCCCCTTTTTTTCACAGGCATCTGGTGTAGGGTGTCATATGAACTTTCACAAGTAATTTCAACTCTCTGTGCTTCTGTGTTCCTCCTCTTAGTTGTGCAAACTGCAAATGCTTTGGCGCAAAGGCGGCCTCTTACTCAGAGTCTGCTCAGTGACCACGTAACTTTAATGTGAGTCCATTCCCTAAGGGCAGATGGTAACAGGCTGGATATCCTATCTTTCAGTGGTGGAACACCACCAGGCTGCAGAAGAGTGTGTCTGTGTGAAAAAAGTAGCAGGCATACGCTTTCACCACTTTCACAACTTGCTTCCAATGCCTCAGTCACATCACGTGTACAGGCTCACTGGAGGTGGAGTTGGGTCAAGAGGACAAGCCTGTGCTGATCAAAGCCAGCTCTAACATTCAAACCAGTCTTGCTGCCCATTCAAAGCTGTTTCTCCCCAACTTCATCTTCATGAGCATAGCAAGGACCCACCCTTGTTCATCAGCAAAGTCTACAAGGCCTGATCTTACTAAACTTTTAGAACAGGTATGAACTTACTGGTAGGGAAGAAGCAGTATGGGGGTTGTTGCACTCTGTCCTTTCTCATCAGCAGATGCAGCACATGGTGAAATGGTTGTGCACAGTCCCTCCCCAGCTGCCCTGGAAATCATTGGATTAAGACCTGAAGAACCAATGGCAACATTATGACTCAAGGCAGAAAAAACAACAACAAAAAAAAGAAAATTAACAAAGAAAAGTCATATAATAAATAAATAGCTAGCTAAGGAAAAGTAGGCCCTGATCCAGCAATGCTCTTAAGACACTGTAAATGACTCAAAGCATAGGAGGAGGCAAGTACTCAGGAGCTAAAGTGCTTTGCTGGAGCAGGGTCTTTATATATAAAAGAACAGCTGGATCTTGAAGCTGGTGTAGTATGTGTCTTTAGTGTAGGGATAGGCTAGCCCTGAAGCTTTCCATCTGAGTTAGGTATTATTTCCTCAGCTGGCTGGCTTTTGGCAGTCTGTTTGGTCCATGCTGTGGGAGGTGTCTGAAGAAATTACTCTTCAGCAGGAAGCAGGGGGAGATTCAGCAGGATCAGAGGTCAGCTGCAGGAGAACAGCAGACAGGAGGACTCATCAGCTTGCACCAAACTGCAGCTTTCAGCAATGCCAGCAAAACTCCTGCCAAGGAGACAGCCTCCCTCAGGGAATGAGGGAGGACTGATCTGTGCAGCAGAGTGCTGCACAACTGGCCTGGTGTCCCATTTCACAGGGACAGAAAAGACAAATTCTTCAAATGGCCCTGGAATTCCTGCAGTAGATTTTTTGGTTTCACAGCTGACTGTTCCAGCTCTTTGATGGCACACTCAGATCAATAATATTTCATGGGAAGCAAGCAGAAACAAATACACACTTGTCTAGTCACTGATTGCCAGTGAAACAGCCATCTCCCACTGCTTGCCAGCCATGTCCCTGGTGTGCCTGTCAGCAGCTATGTTGCTTGAGGAAACAGACAAAGAGGAAGGCAGGGAGGAGGATCCTCCTTGATATAGTTTAAAAGGATGCATGGTTATGAAAGTCTCCCTCCAGTGCCTGAAAACCGACTTCAAGCTGGCCCTGTTGGTTACTGAAATGTTGGCAGGGTAATCCTGCTCCCATTGAGACTGAAGTTTTGCCATAGGCATGGGGAGGAAGAGAATAATCCTTTCATAGGAAAAGACATAGCCATAACTTAGATATGTTTTACGGAGGAGTCCTCTAGACACAGGGCTGTCCTCTGCTACCCCCAGGCTAGTGTTTACATGGTGGTTGGCTTCTGTAAATGAGAGTAGCTGCCATCCCCTGAATCCTTGGGTGTGCAGACATTAGAATGTGGGAAGTCTTTAGCTCACAGCAAGTTGTCCAAAATCGCTGGAGAACCACACTGATTACTAAAGATCATCAAATAATGGGCAAAAAACTGGAGGGCAAAAACTTTGATAGCTTTTTCTGAGAGTTTGGTTTTTTCTACTAGACAGCAAATGGAAAAACAAATTTCAGACTGCTTCAAATCAAGCATCAGAATGCTTGATTTGCCTTGAAGAGGAAGGTTTTGCTTAACTTTGGATGTTAGAAACTTTGGTGTGGCTGCCTCCTTCTTTTTAATTTAGGTTGCTGTTTTAAATGATGGTCACTTCTTCAGAATAAAAGATCCACCAGCGTCTTCTTCCTGGACTGTCAAAACAAATTATTTCAGCCTTTCTGGGGGAAAAAAACAACAAACCAAACTCAACCCAAACCCCAATATGTTGCTGGGACATTGTATTACAACACAAAATACCCCAAAGAAAACAAAACCAAATCCTCCCTCACCCCCTTCCCCCACCAAAATTATTGAACTGAATTTATGTTCTTGTGACCCAAGCTGTAAATATTTCTGGTCACCTGAAAATTCCTAGTCTGGAGGGTAAAATTGCTATTGGTTTAGAGCTCTCCTCTCTGCTCGCTCTTTGTAATTTTTCTGGTGCAAGTTGTGTGAATTTTACAGGGAGGGCTGACACTGCCTCTCAAGAAGAGGTGTTATATGGTGGCATTTGGAAGGGTGCCGCATTGCCTTGTCCATCCATCAACAGCGCTTCTGCCATGTGATCTGGACCTAAGTCTTGGGCCCAGCGCTGCCTGCCTTGTTCCCACCATGGGTCCAGCCTGCTCTCCAGGCTGGCAGCAGTGGTGGGAAGCGAGCTGTGGAGAGTAAGATGCTGCCAGAACCATTAAAAGGGAGGAAAAATTGGCTGACAAGTAAGGAGAGGCAGGCTTGGGCAGCTGTTGAAAGAGGGCTTCATCTCCTCCACCGCTTATACCTGGGGAGATTAGGGAGAGAGCAGAGAGGAGGGAAAAAGTATTTTCTTAGGCTGTGAGAATGGAAAGCAAGGGCATCAAAGCAACAGGGGAGCGGGAGCCAAATTTTCTTGGCAATAATCTCTCAGCTTTAAATTCATTGAGATTTCTCATCCTCAGCATTTGTCGGCTTATTAATAGTTGTCCTGTAGTTGGATTTAAATCTGCATCCTAGGTTGTCAAGTCTGAATCAAAGAACCAAGTGGAAGAGGAGGAATGGCTCATGATGGGCCCTGAGCCAGCTTGAAGGGGTGATGGTGGGAGGTTTCATTGCCTCTAGCATGAGCTGGATCCATTTGATGTGGGAAGCATCTGTTGAGAGTCAAATGGGTTGGGCTTGGGATGTCCCTGTCTAAAAATAACTGTCAATGAGCAGTTCATATCAGGGAAACTGCTCTTCGGTGAATTCTGTTTTCATCTGAATTTGCTTCTTGGTTTTACTTATTCAGCAACAATTTCTGGTCATGTTTCAGAGCTGCTGATGGCACAGAGTGAGCAGAGAACCAACCACCTGGGACACTTATTATATGTAATATTAGATATTGTTCCATATATACCATCACTTCTCTTACCTATGCATCATCATTGTCAAGTGCCCTGTGTCACAGAACAAAGTACCTTAGACTACTTCCTACTTCACAGTAGAAAGACACCCAGGAACATGTGTTTTAACCATCCAAAAAAGTTGTCCAGTGCCTGAATGTGACCCCTACAGACTCATCTATTCAAACCAGGTTGTGGCATTTGCAGTCCACTTGGTAGAGGGCAGCAGGGCTCGTTGTCCCTTGAATCTGCTAGGCAGGGGGAGAGGGAATGAGCCTGATTGCTAGCAGTCCCAGGAGAGGCATTGAAATGGTGCACACTGACAGAGAGAAACAGTATACTGTTCTCACGCAGGAGCCAGCTCTGTGTTAAAAATGCTTTGCCTCTGATTCAGGGATAGTGCCAAAGTCTTCCCCAGAGAAGGTGTTTGTGAAGTCCTTGGAAAGCCTGTAACACTGTGGTGTTTAGAGTATGTGTTTTACTTTTGCTTGTAGAGAAAAAAACCACAGACTGCTTGACTGCTAAGGCTCACCTCTTTGGTTGAAAAAACAACCAACCAAGAACCCCAAACCACCTCTGAGCTAAACAACTTCACAAGAAGTAAGGAATTGCCCAACACAATCAAATGCCTTTTTCTACATTTAGCAAAAAGGCAGTTTCCTTCCTGACTGGCTGCATTCAGGATAAAATTACAAAGCATTGATCCTGCTAAAGGGATGCTCCTGCTTTAGGAAGTAATGGAGGGAATGCCCATTGATTCAGGTGAATTACTGATAGAATGACATTTCTTTCTAATCACAGCAGAGTTCCTTTGGAAGGCAAAAATTTTTGTTATGTTTGTGTGTTAGCACTGCAGACTGGACATTCCAGATGCATTTTGGTTAATTCAAAGCCACAGACTGCCAGGATTCTGCTTCAGCTTTGTAACGTTAGACTTCTCTGACACAGGTGGATGTCAGATCTGACCTGAGTGATGTTCACTGAGCCAATAATTTTCACTCTGTGCCTGCACTCCATTTGACGGGACCTGGAGGAGTTCAGGGCAGGCAGGCTTGCTGAGCGCAAAGTAGCATATCTGTTTGATAACATAGCTGCCTTTCAGTAACTCAAGAGAAAAAAAAAAAAAAAAAAAGAAAAAAAAACCTCTCCAGGTTGAATGAAACATTCTGTTCAATCCAAAACATGTTACCTGAAATTTCAGAGTTTCTGTCACATTTTCCAAGCCAAGAAAGGGTTGTTTGTTTTCACTTTGGGGCTTCTTTTTAGTGGGGTCCTTAGACTCAGGAGACCAAATGGAGGAATTAATGCCTTTACTCTGTTGTAAAACTCTGGGACAGTGGTCTATCCACAGAGCTATAGGGTGTTTGAGGTGGAGCTATGTGAAGCCACAGCTCAATGAACTTTTCTTTCAATGGTAGTGCTGGCATAACTCACACCCACCTTTCTGCTGCTCTTTTCTCCCTCCTAGCTGCTTCCCCAGTTGTGCTATTACAATGGCTTGTGGGTGTTAAAGGATTAAAAAAAAAAAGCAGGAGTGTTTTTAACTGAGACAAATTTCCTCATTCTATTCAGCTGCAACAAACTTGAGCTCATACAACAGAGTGGGCAGGAGTGAGAGGTAAAGGACAGATTACGAACAAGTTGTCCTTTTTGGTATAAGGGAGTGTTCGTCAAATTACAACCTCGATTTTTTCCTGTTAAAGCTGTTCGGATTTCTGCAAATAGCTTGCTGCGTATGGGGACAAAAAGAGAGAAGGGCTTTGCAAGCAGGTGAGCAGGAAAAATTAAAGAGGTGCATTTAAGCCTTTACTTGGCAAACCAGCAAAGCAGGCACTTGAACGAAGTGATCTCTTTCTGAGGAAGGAGAGGAATAACCTCTGGGATTCCTTCCCCTCTTCCCTGTGCACAAGATGGAAATTTGCCATAAGCAGCAAAATAAATATACTGAGTAAAACAGGTGTACGGAGGCACAGATACTCAGAAGGAACGCAGCATCAGACAGTTTCAGCCACGTGCAAAAGCAGGCAGGCAAGCCTGCAAGTCATCCACCGGTTTCTGACACTTTCTTTTACGTGGCAGGGAAGGCTAAAACCAACACTGAGTGAGTGGGACATGAAGCTTGACAAAATTAGAGGAGAAATATGGGGAAGGACATCAGTGGAATGACTGTTTTAAGAATTTGCTGGTTTCTTCTTTCCAAAAAGGTAACCTACAGTTCAGGTTATGGATTTAATGGAGAAATTATTGGAATAGACTCCTTGGATCACCTTAGGAGAAAGAAACAAAATAAGTGACTGTGCTTGTCCTTGTGTGCTGTAACATCCATGAGAAGCACAAATAAACAAATTGCCAAGAACAAAAGATGAACAAAATCTTTCCATTTTGCCAATGCTTTTGCTTAGAGCTCTGATCACATATGTCTTCTGCTTATGCTTGATAACAGCAGTGAAAACTCCCAGGCAATCTTATGCCCAAGGTATTGGGACCTACTTGTTCCCATGTGTATTTCAGTACCTCCCTGCAGTTACGCTGCAGTAAGACATATTGCTGAACCCCCAGAAAGCAAGTTTTTTGTTTTATTTGGATGTTTGAGCAGCTGGGCAGGATAGAGGAGAATAAGAAAGCCTTCTGGGGCGGGGGGGAATCATGAAAGGTAGGTTACTCAGTCTGTCCAGAGGAGAATTACTGGGTGTATGTACTTGACAGACTGCAACAGCATAAAAAGACCTTCAGAGAAGATTACTCGTACTAGAAAACAGAACAAGGCAAGGCCAGTGTGGGTGAGTTATATTTTAAAACATATGACAATTTAAATAATTGGGTGATACTTCTGGTAGAAAATGTCTGGTGATACTGCTGACAGGAAATTTTAGTGGTCCTTGCCCAGAATGCAACATTACTAGGATAATGTTTTTAGCATCTACACAGTATCAAATGAAAAAACAAAGAAAAGAAGCTGCCTTTGTGCATAATCAGGGATTCATTTATGAAGAACTACATTCCCCACCCAAAAAATACATTGACAAATTTAACTCTCCTTTAGGAGTTTGCTTGCTTGGCCTCAAATAATGTCGATGAATTGGGAGCCCTAGTTTCAGTTTTGAATTATTTGAAGCATATATTTATATTATACTGGGATTTCTTGTGAATAACAAATACAAAGCATAATGTAACAGTATATTTTTGTAGTTGGTGCTGTAAATGAAAATCCAAAATGACTGATAAAATGGTGTATGATTATAATTAACTATTAGTTACATGGTCATGTCAGCAAGGTTCCATGGCTCACTGACTAGAATAACTCTGAAGAAATTAATATAAGATGTCCATAGTGTCTGGAAGAGCTGGCAGAATATAGATAGAAGGACAGACCAACTGCAAAGCCTGTCCATGTGGGCTATTTTATTTCTGGTGCCTGCATAACTTAAATAGCTGCCTATTAGACTCCTTTTGCACGATCACAGATTTTTCAGGAAACCTTACATGTAAGCTGTGGGAGAAGCCACCCTGTCCATGAGGTCTTTTTGCCTTGTGCCCACTTCTAGCTGCACCCTTGGAGAAGAATGTGCCTTTACCAACCACCTGAAGAGGAAAGTTACTCAGTGTAATTTCTCAAAGTCCTAATGCATGATGACCAAAGCGTTAGACTAGGAATTTTGACTGGGTTTGGTTGGGTCTTTTTGGCCACTTGAGGTATTCAGTGTTGTGGGGCTGTGGACAGGAGGACTCTCTAGAAGAAGAGTAGCTCAGTGCCAGTGACTGTTTGCTCTCCCTATTCAGAGAGCAGAGGATGAGGGATTTGCCTCTCACAATTTGTGGAGCTAGGCGAAACACATGCACTGGTTTCTTTGTTTTCACTGTTAGCAATGACTTGCTGCTCTCAAAGTGGGTTAAAATAAACTATGTAAACAAGTGCTTATTCTGAATAAAAATATTCCTGCATGGAATTAATTTGGAATAGTTGCATGCACAGAAGCTCTTAATAGCCTGAGGACAAAAAGGAAAACAGCCAGTGGGAGGTGGTCTTATTCACTCAAAAAACCTGTTCCTTCAGCAATAAATCAAAGAGAAGAATTGAAGTGTCCTGACTTCCCGTCCACCTCCTAAATGCTAGCCCTCACCACCCTGAGGAAGAATGAACCTCAAATACTTGTTTGCAAGCAGTTTTTACAGAAAAACAATATGGCTGCCCATGGTTGTCCTCCTGTGTAACACTAGATTACTTCAAATATGGGGTCCTCTTTGAACCATGATGTTCCCACATAAAAACATACACTTGACTGTGGTTAGAATTATATCCTGTCCCCAGCAACAACCCCAAAGCTAACTCTCGAAGCAGGTCCATCTGCTGTTTCTTTCATACGTCAATAACTTCACAGTTAGCATGAGTAAAACTTCAGATATGGTCCCCCATAAAGCCTACTGCAAGCAGTACAGCATGATTGATTTGCTATATATAAGTAGAGGAGGTAATTGTAGTATCTTAGCAGCTAAAATTATTATATTTACTTTCAGGAAATCTGAACTGAAAATAATTGGAAAAATATAGATAATAATTCTGAACTCAGGACAGGGCGTTGTTAACTCTTGAGTTTTTCCTTGATGTTAAACAAGTGTTCTTTGCCCAATTAAGTCAACTGGAGTGTTTCTGTAGATCTTCATGGGCTTTGCTCTGGACCACCTCTGAACAATACCTCATTGCTAAGGGAAACCAGATTCCTGAGATATATGATGCTGTCCTCCTAATATGTGATATTCCTACTCTGTTGTAAATAATACCAACAAACTGGAAATTTCTGTTGCTGGGAATTGTTAATGAAACTGTGCCTGCAGACTGATTAACTCCATGAATAAACCCAAATCATGCATAACCTAAGAATTTGCCTGCTAAAACCAACACCATGAGATATAATTTGAGCATGAGGAACACAGCTCTGAAGGGACCCCTCATGAGTCCACTTGAAGCAGATGATGTCTCAAGGCACTGTTGGATTCCAGTAGATAGTTTTGAGCTAAAAAGAAGGGAGTTAATCTAACACAAAAAACCCCATAACTGTTTAAAATGTTGAGGTATCAAAACAACCTACTCCTTCTGTCTTGTATATTAAAAAATCTCTCCAAGCCCATGTGGAGTTAATCAAACCGAATGAAAGAAACCATATAAAATGCTTGGTTCAGCCCACAAAGCTGACCAATCTTAACAGTGGGGGAAAGGCGGGAGGATGGTTTTATTTTAATTTTTGGGAGAGGACTCTTCTTTTGAAGAGGAAGGAAGTGTTAATAAACCTCAGTAAAAATGACTTCTTGACTGATGCCAGTGTGGGAACCATTGTAAGCCTTTTCCTTTGGAGAAATTAAAACTTTGTATATGAAGTCAGGTGAACTTGTTTTCCCCAGAGTAGCTTTATACCCCTCTGCTATTCTACGTGAATATTCTTACATACAGACAGAGCATTAGAGGGAGTTGGCACATCAGGCTCTGAATGACAAGCATCACTGTGAACACTGCAGGACCAAAAGCAGAGCCAGTGGTGGTGTGGAAGGTCTCAGCATGGGGTGGATGCTCTGCCATTCCTGGATATAGCTTTCCAAATCTCTGCTGCAGCAGGAGGAGTGCTTTTTCCAGCCTGATGGCAAGTGGAGAGGAAGATCTGACATCTCCTGGCCTGTGTGCTCCAGGGATGGATAGCTGAGGAAGGAGCTACAGTTTTGCCTTTACTTGATCTGGAGAAACAACTATAAAAAAAATTATTTGATCTTTTGGGTGATTTCTTAAACAAATGCTTCAAGCCTTTGTGATCTTGCCTGTAAATTCCTTGTCCCATTTCTTTCTCTAGGGCTCAGAAGATCCTAGAGGTGAAGGTGAAACATCATGGAGATACTTAATGGCCCTCTTAAACTCAACAACTATCTCCATCCTCTCCTGCCTCCAGCTGGGTCATTCTTAATCCATTCTAACCTCATCCGGATGATTTTGTTTCAGAGACCCACAGTGATGAAAACACAATACTTTCACAGCATTGCATAATTTCAGCTATGGCCAGGTATCACCAGCCAGCAATCACCTTGACCCTCGGACATTACAGAATGATTGGCTAATGTATGGGAGCCAGTTTGGCATCCATTGTGAGAGACAATTTGCAAAGCAGCCTAAGGGAATCTGTCGCCCCATTCCTATTGAATTACAATGGGATTTGTGCATTGAATTTCCTTAGTTAGTCCTTTTAAACTTCCCCTTCTTTTTAAAGTAATAAAGGTGGGGTTTTAATAAGGACTCTCTGTTGGCTTAACTTTGTTTGTTTTGAAGTTGCTGGACCTTTTACTGCTTGCTTCAATCAGAGCATCGTCTGGCCAGTGATATGCAATTTTGAAAAACTCACAGTGAAGATTTTTAATTATTTGCACTTAAATTTATGACATAGAAGTTTATCCAAAAGATTAATTTAGGGGAAAAAAATAAAAAAAAAAAAATAGTTGAAGGGAGGAATCAAGCACAGTGGAGAGAAGTGACCTTGATAAAATTTAGTAAGTAAATTCCAAGGTGCTCTCCAAATGCAGTTTGGTTATCTCAGTCTCAAATAGCCTTGAAAGCCCTAGTTTTTATTTAACTGTGGAAGATATGAAGGGGTTTCCAAGATACTTTCCAGATATGGTACACCAGTATACTAAAATTCGGCTTTGAAGACAGAGTCCAAATTAACTTTCTTGAAGATGTTTTATCAGCATCATCTAAGTATTTGTTAAAAACCTCTTTTAAACTACATATATAGATTATTAGCTATTAACTTAATTATGTGGCCTTTGGTCAATTCAGGAAACCTTCTCTGAAATCAAATGTGAACCAGAGACTACTGGCACAGTTGCATATTTGGAAATAGCTTGAACTTATTAATTTTGCCTAATAACGCAGGACTTTCTTTGGCAGACTGGAAACCCTGCTTTGAAAGTAGGCAGTTATCCCTCCTGGTCTTGTTTTTACCACCATTTTGTACTGAAATTGCACAGGGGGGTGACACATGGTTAACAATGGGAGATCATTAACTTAAACATCTTCCATTTATGTGAAAGCATCAGTAATGCTCCCCAATGGGAGGGATGAGGCCACGAGTCAACGCTGAGGGCAGGCTCCAGGCAGTGGAATTTTCCTAGAGCCAGGTGTCAACACAGCCCTCTAAAAAAGCAAGGGATAAGATGCAGCAGAGGAAGCTCCAAGAGGAGGACCCCTGAGCAGGATGTACATACTTGGCAGGTGTTTTTTGTTCACTTGTAGGATCAGTCAAGGGAGAAAGAAACTTGCTGGGCTGCAGAGATTTAGAAGAAGACTTATGTGGAGGAAGGAACGTCCTGAACTCCTTAATGGATGCCTAGGCCCAAAAAGGAACAAGAAGTGTGAGGCAACCAGGCAGAACAGGGTTTGATTTGGTCTAAAGGTGTATTTTCCTTCTATGAGATAAAGTGCTGGAATGGTGGCACATAACTCCCAGAAAGGAGGTGTATCTAATTGTCCTCAGTTATCCCTAATTCTAAACAATACCACATGCTGTGAAGTCAGGGTGTCCAGCATTGCTCCAGGGCTCCAGACTGGCTGGATCATATCTCCTATTTTTATGGAGAGATGACATATGGAGAGCTTCAGCACTGTGCCAAGCAAAGGGGCTAAAGGAGAATGTTGTAGCTTAGACCACTGAAATTTTATGAGATCAAAAGTCCAGCAATTCTATGAGCCCTAGGCAAGCAGCTTAATGAAGTATCCAGCCCTGGAGAGTCCAGCTGGGCTTCATTGATCAGTGTCTTCAATGATCAGAAAATAAACTTGTTCTCTAATATTGAAATAAACTCTCCTGCATCTATTCAATTAATTACTTTCTCTGTATCAGTTGTGATTAGCATCAAAATGAACTGAAGCTCATGCAGTGTCTTCCATTATATGTTTCTTCATACATTGTATTCAAAGTTATTGCACTCAGTTTTTTGAGTCCATTACCTCAGTGGACAAAGGCCCTAGCTCTTATCAGCAGACTGGGTTTCTGGCACTAGTAGTATTTGGAAATAGGACCAAAGCAGGAAATATCTACTTTCAGTATATAAGGAAACTTCTCTTCTTTGTAGTGGGCAGAAGCAAGCTCAGTGGAGAGGGAAATGTTGTGTCCACTCCAGCAAATGTGCTCAAAAAAAAAAAAAAAAAAGGTGGAAGTAAGTATAAATTGCAAAAAGGTTCTTCAGAAAAAGTTCAGCTAAAAGGAGAAACTTTGAGATAAAAGAAGAAAAATGTTTTAGGTGGGGGTGAAGGAAGGCAGGAGAACGAGGTCTGATTTTACACTTTTTCTCTCCTTAATTCTATGAATATGAGAAATAGAATAATTCTTGAAGAGATTTTTAGAATTTAGGCTCAGCACTTCTCTTCAAGGCAACCCCTCTTAGTATTTAATGCTGCAAAAAGATAGTCATGTGCAAACATATCCAGAGGAAAAAGAACTCCTCACCTACTGGCTGCCCTTCAGCTAACAGGATTCTGTTTGTAAGCCTCAGATGCATATATTTTCATTTCCTGTTTGGACTCAGCTCCAAAAAAAAAGAATTTGTACACAGGGAAAAATTGCAATTCAAGCAGAGAACTCTGATTTGGCACTAACGAACTCAGTTGTCTCTAAGCTAGCAGTAAGACACATATCTACTGAATGTATGATACTGCAGGTTATGCTGACAGCAGCTCTCCTCTTGCATATTGCTGACAGGAGATGTTTCTTAAATTATGGCAAAGGCTGCTAGAGCAAATAGGACCCAAGGTCTGACACAGGCTCTCCCCTTATGGTCTCAGTTCAAGGCATTCTCCTCCATCCTCCATGTAGGTTTAACTGTCTGATGTGTCTGATTGTGGATATAAGACACTAATTCTCTGATTCCTCCTAATATGAGAGGTTGAAAAAAACCAAACCAAACCAAAACAACTGACTGTTTTAATAATTCCAGTTACACTGACAGTTTATGACAAGACTCCTTACTGTGGACAGCCCAATTCAAATAGGGGGCTACCCATATTTCCTTGCAAGTGCTCTGAGAGTGGAGAGATGCCCAGAGATATTTAGTCACACTTAAGCTCAGACATATTAGTAATGTATTAATACCCTTGGCATATAGTAGGAGGGTCAGCTGATATCTGTGTGTGTATAGGGATCCTCTATTTTTTCCTTGGATACAGTATTTATAGCCCTGGTGATCTGATTCAGTATTTCAGGAGGAAAACTCTAATGACGAGTAAGATTTTCTGCCACCATCTTGCTCTAGTGAATTCACAGTGTGTTAATGGAAATCATAGTTTCACTACCTTCTACCTTATTTCCCCTCTGGTCTGTTAATTGCTTCTGAATCACAGAATCACAGAATATTTGTGTGCAAGCAGCTATAGTTTCTCCTCAGTGCCCAGCACAGAGACACTCTGTTCCTAACTGGTGTTTCTAGGTTCTTCTCCCATGCAAGTAATGCTGTGTAGACGTCATATCAGGTATCTTTTGTATAAACTTTTCCTTCCAGAACTCTCCTATGACTTACTTTGCTCAGTCTTATGTTCGCAGATCTTAGGACGAGAGCACTAAGGGGAGACCTTATTGCAGTCTTCAGCCCTTCAGGAAGCATATAGAGTGGACAGAACCAGAATTTTCTTGGGGTTGCACAGCAATAGGGTGAGAGGCAATGGATGCAAACTGCATCAAGTTAAGTCCTGATTACATATTAAGAAAAAAAAAATGACAGTGTGGGTAGTCAAACACTGGAACAGAGACCCAGAGTTGTTATGAGACTTCTACCCTTGACATTAATAATTCAACTGGTCAAGACCTGGAGCAAACTGACCTAAATGACCTTGGTCTGGGTAGGATGCTGAACCACCAGATGACCTCCAGAGGTCTCTTCCAACACAAATTATTCCACCATTCTATGTCTACTTATTATCTTACACATTTAGGCTCTTAGGGTTTTATAGAATGTAATGATATTGAAAAAATTTGACAACAAACTGCACAAATTAATAAATAAACAGCCTTTTTTCTTATCTTGGCATTAATGAAGTTTTGTTTGAGTCTGAATGACACTAATTCCATTTTATAAAAAATGCAGGCTGATAAAGAGTAAGTGTGGCTTTTCTACCAACATACTTAAGAAAGATCTTCTGTAGTTTCATTTTTTTCCAATTAGAAATGCAGAAGCATGAACTGCTTTTATCTTGATTGGCATCACCTTTTATAATGGGACACTATGAAACCAGTCCAACCATTAAAATCAAAGGAAGCCCTTTTTCTTGACATCTGTGGTTTGCAAATCAAATCTTGTTGGATGTTGTCTCTCAGTGGTTGTTGGGCATCTTTGGGGTTTATTGCTTGGCTTTTTAAAAATGCATACAGTGTGGAAATAGCCATAGTAAATCACTGCTTCTTCCATATTTTCCATGAACCCTTCTTTCAGTGGGAAATGGTAGTAGAAGTGAAAGATTGCCCTTGAAATGACAGGGAGGGGCAGGATTTTAAAGACCCAAAACACACGTTTGCTATCTTAACTTCCCCTTTTTGCTATTACAAATATTTCAAAGACATGAAATAAGCTAATTAACTTTTGCTTTAATTCTTGAAATAGAAACTGAGCCAGTATTGTCTTTGAAAGTGATTCTCCCTGTATTTAAAAGGACAAAACACTAAATGATGTTTTTGCATTTTCATGGTAAAACTAATATGATAATGTTGCTAGGTGTTTTCCAAAACTTTTTTGTAAATTGTGGCATAATAAACCCACAGCTTGCATACACTGAGAAATTCTTTGGATGTAACAAATGGTGATATTCGTGTTGCTTTTCTTATCTCTAATCAGGACATTACAGTTGCTGGAGGTCTTGATAAAGCCCATTGAAATCAGAGAAATGACATTTACTGACCTCAGGGCTCCATGAGCAAGGCCAACAATCGTAATTTTGAATTTCTTATCTTTCTGTTTAATTTTTGTTTAATCTGGATGTTCTTAAAAGTTAATATGAATTCAAACTATTAATATGTTCCTTCAGTCTTAAAGCTTTGTTTTTTCCCCTCGCTTTGAATAGAAGAACAGACAACTTTATCAAAAAATAAAGCACATAATTTATGACATTCCATCAGCTGAGCAGAGAGGCTAACTCTCATAAATTGCATGAAGCTGACTGCCTGGTTCCCCAAGATATCTTCTTTTTTTAATTTGATAGAAACTGTGTGAAATGAATCTAGATCCTCCCCAAAACTCTGTGGGAACCCAGCACTCCAGCCATAGTGAGACTGTAGGACAAGAATAAGCAGCCTACAGCCCTGGACAGACCAAACCAATAGACAAATCCCTAGAAAACAGCTTTTTTATTCAGGCAAGCTTGAGGAAGGAAGTATTTATACAAAAGCCAATTTACTTTGCTGGTAGCTGTTTTGTTTATTAATACCACCAAAGACACCAGTGCTCCATTTCTCCCAGCCCAGGTTTCTTTTCAGCCTGACTTTCTGTCACATGACTTGAAATAGTATAATGTTGCAATGTGTTACCATGGAAATGATAGTGATGAAGGCATGTGTTCAGCATAGTCAAATTTGAACCTAATAAGAGCAGATGTGACTTTGAGCTTTCACCCCTAAAGAGCAGACCTGGTTATATCATCATGTCTTTACTTAGGAATCATGGAGAAAACTCTTAAACATAACTCTCTATGACTCTATTAACTGTGAACACCAATATGAATGTAAGCAAATAATTTCTACTTGCTGTAAACATCTTCCTATGAAATCAGACACACCCACATCAGGAGAGTTGTGAAAGAGGACAAGCCAGGAGGAAAACAAGAATTCTTAGCCATCTGCAGTTCCCTTCCTATTGCTGATGTGCATTATCTTCTCTAAACATAAGCAGATTCCTGTATGTCACTGGTGTTACCAGTTTTGGTGTCTACACTTTCCTAAGAAAATAACTACTTCCAGTTGCTGCAGGCCAGTATGACATGCTATGCAAAGCTGCATAGCACCATGAATAAATTATGGCTGTCACCAACTTCTCAGTCTAAAAAAGACTGTTACAAAAATAAATTAGCACTGCCCTTGAGCACTGCTAAGAGTAAACATCTCACACATGACTTTGCTAGCTAAAAGAATAAGACCTCCATTTCACCACAGTGAAGCCTACACAAGCAACGCATTCTCCATGTGAGAGAACAGCCACTGCGCTAACCAACCACAGAGAGAGAAAAGGTCCTAATGCAAGAAAGGAGCATTCAAACCAAAACATTTTAAAGCCAGTTCCAGCGTGTTAACTTGGAGCAGGATCAAGAACTCAGCTGGATCACGATCAGGAGAGAAGTCTAAGGCTCCTTCATAATTACTCTTGATAATGCCTTCTCTGTAGCTTCTTGGGAAGAGACTGAACCTCCAAAACTCCCCCTGCCTGAAATGATGTAGCTGTGAATCTCACCCATCGCTCTGTGTGAATTGTCTTATATTGCAAGTATTGTGGCTTTGTCTCTAGGTTTGTAAAAAAGACCAATTTTGGCTTCAGTTACACATATGTAACTGCATATTGAGATGGAATAAATCATCCTACCTTTGTGTGTGGAGTCCTGTCTGCACCTTTTCTTTCTCCTTGAGGTTTCCAGAAGTCCTGATTCTAAGCCAGAAGTTCAGATGAAAATGTTCATTGCTACATCTGTGAGAACTTTCTACTGGAACTCCCCAATGGACCTTACAGCAGTGGTCAGCCACCATTCAGAGACTATTTGAGAAGCCAGTTTAATCCTCTTAGTATCACAACATTGGACCAAAACCAATTAGGGCAAACCTGGAACTTTCTCATCAAAAACTAAGGTGCAAAGGCTCCATACAAGTTTCTAAACATAAAAAAAAGCTAAAAGAGGGAAGGGGGAGTACCATATCATTGCCTACTCCCGTTAATGTCTATGTGCATTATGTGGTAGAAAACATGCCTTTTAATATGTTCAGCGTGATCAAAAGGCAGCTGAAGCCCATGTTGTCCTTTCAAGCATCTGTTGCTGCTTTCCCTGTCCTTCCTGCAACTCCTTTCCCCCCCTTTCTTAAGAAATTCATCATGAGCTTAAACCAACTCCCATTTACAGGCTCTAAACTTAAACTTCAAAGTGACTTGGCTCAGCAGCTAGGGAGGGCAGGTAAGCTGCGCTTTCCCTTTGAAGCCTTGCCCCTTGCACTCCACTTCCCCATTCTCACAGCAGCTTCTGGAGAGCTGGTAGTCCTTTAGGAGAGCAGACTTCAAGATGCCCTTGCTGAGCATCTGGAAGGACAGAGCAGCACCAACATTGGCCAGCATCCCTATCTGTAGCTCTCACCCAGGCCGTGAAGCTCTCACCATCCTCAGGTGGGACAGCACAGCATGGCATGGTGCCTGGCAGAGAGTTGTAGTGCATGCTCCTGGACAGATGGAGTGCCAAAGACAGAATGCAGACCTATAAAGAGGTTGTGTTTCAGCCCACTGGGGGCTTGCCATCACCCTTCCTTAGTACTCGCCAAAATCAGCACAACTACCTGTTCCCTGTGCACTTAATATTACACCAGTCAGGTGGATTATCACATACAGTTCAAGACAATAGTGCTCTTTACCTGATTTTGACATCCCTGCACCATGGTGAGCACTGAAGTATGATGAGTGATGACTGTAGCAAGCAGCCACAGGACTGCGGAAGGCAGGACGTATCACCAGCTACAGCTGAAATGTTAGCTGAAAGCTGGGTGAAAGGAATCTGTTTAACAGGTGCACTAGGAGTCTGGCAAGGAGACTTGGGCTGGGGCCAGTACCACTGAATATCTGCTGTGTTGATTCACTGGCTAGCTAGAGTTACAGCAGGGTGGAGAGAACCGAACGCAAATGCCTCTTCATCTGCAGCAGCTTCTCGCCTGCTAGAAAATTCCCTCAGCGTTCCTGAGTGATCTACTGCGCAGGAGCTGCAGTCCTCTTTTTCTCTTGGTTTTCATTTTTCCTCCAAGAACACATGCAGTTGTCCTTTGCCAGGGGTTATTCCTCTGCAGTCCCAGTTTAAAACCAGAAAACACAGAGCAGCAGGGAGCAACAGTTCTGAGATTTGACTGGCTCAGTGCAGCCATCAAAATCTTTCAGATATGACTTTGACTAGTAACAGTGGGCAGATCAATGTCGTTTGTTGGTGAGATAACCTCAGACTAGGGATTTATGCAGCAGACTCATCTCTTCTGTGCAGTTACTCTCAGGATTGCCAGAACTACCTTAATCCTAGCAGGGAAATTACTCAAATTTCTAGACTGTCATTTCAAAGCTGCCAAGTCAACCTTCTCACCACATAACTAACAAATAACGATTGGAAGAGATCTAAACACATTAGGCTTGATGGTTTGGGACAGTTTTAGATAGTAAGCTGAGTAAGAGCTTTCTGAGCCAAAGCAGTATCCTCTGCATCCTCCGGACTTCAGTCACATGTCAGCCAGCCCTAATGTGTGAATATGTCTGATTGTGAGACAGAAGGCTTCCTGATGTCCCATTGACCTCACTGAGAGTTCTGGGTGTGCACAACCAGGTGACAAAAGAACTGGGGAAGCTTTCTTTGATCTGGAGTTTTCAAATATGCCATTACCAATTATTAAATAAAAGCTTGACTTTGTACGCCTGAGATCAATAGGAGCTTTGCTTCTGATCTCAGTGGGTTTTTTGGAAGAGCATTTAATAATATATGTGCTCCCGACCACCAATTACAACTACAGCAGAAACTTTTTACCAAGTGCTAGTGCTACATTGCACAAATAGAGAAGCTAGAAAAGCATGGATTTGCTGTACAAAAGTCCTGGTTGCCTCCAGAAAGAAGCCCTGAAGTGGGAAGCAGCAAATACTCCAATCTGCACAAATTCAGTTGAGCGTGGCTGGCCACAGTGTGATATATTCAGTCCACTGAAAATCTTTGCAGGACCAGAGCTATAATTGCTTCAACTCTATGTGGTCTTACTCTCATTCTTACTATCATACTTCCTGATTGATCTCCCAGAATGATGAAGGGTAGCAGAATCTGCCCAAGAATTGTTCAAATTGAAAAGAATTTTTTAGCACCTGAAAACAAGAACAAATGGAACCAGAAACATAGGTTATACAGGTAAATGTTCCTAAATGAGCTTAATTCCTTAATTCTTAAAAACAGCAAGCATGCAATCAGGTCAGGGAAAATTGCTAACCTGAAACAATAATTATGATTTGCCTTTTGTGATTTAGCAATTAATTAGCGTACGACTAGTGAACATTAGGTTTATACAGGATTGCAAATCTGTAGTCCCAACCCCAGCTGGAGGCTCTGTTAGACTATACTTCTGACATAAGTCTTAATAAATAGATTGGTAATCTTTGTTATGGGCTTCTTTCCTGTTCAGAGGGTAAGAAACATCCCATTCCTCTAGGTCTGAAGCAGGATTAATTGATTGGTCTCATATGAACCTGAAAGCCATTAAGAGCATGAAGGATGAAAAGCAATTCAGACTGCTTTATTACCATTTTCTAGTAAAGTACCAGTTTAGACTCTGGACCTACTGTGAAGCAGCAGGTTTCCAGATATTGACTGTGCTGGCATGTGCTTCTGGAAGAGAGGAAACGACTGATTCCTAAAAGCAGAAACATCTGCTCAAGTCATGAACACACTTTCTGGCTGAGGCCAAACAGCAGGATTGCAAAAGAAGTCCATGTGCTGCTAGCCCCATTGGCCAGAGTCACAGCAAAATGGTGGTGAACAGTGAACCACACTAGCTCCTTCTTCACCCTCAACACACCATTAGATAAAAATTAGTTTTACGGGGCTCACTGTAGTCCCTACCATGCTGGCTTTTACAAGTAAGGCAAGGAGAGTCTTTTGTTCCGCCTGGTATAGGTAGAGGAGCAGAGCTGTTTGTGCAGAAGACTCATGAACTTCAGAGAGGCAAAACTCGCCTAGTTGCCAGTCTGGGCACTGCACTAGGAGAGCCCACATCTTTGCTTAGGGTGGTTCTCTTACACCACGTTTTCATTTTTTGGGCTGTTCAATACAGTTGTTTCCCCATTTAAACCAGTATGAGTAAAATCTACCGAAGTCTCACTGGGGTAGTGATACAAGTAGAAGAGAATTTGTCCCGGTGAACGCAATACTGATGTTAGGACCTTATTTAACATGCTTTCTTTGTCTGCCCAGAATTCAGTTTAATTGTCAGAATGATGAAAGTATATAAGGGGAAGTGACCATTCCTATTCTGGAAGACAGCTTTGCTAGAAGGAGAAGAGCTGCAAAAATCCAGGTAAAAATATCAAGAGGCTTTTAGTAGTTTAGCACCACCGGCAAGTGAATATGATTGAGAAACCAGACTACCACTGGGATATCAGTCTGAGGATCTTAGTAGGAAAACTGTCCCCATCTTTTATCCTGAATTAGGAGGGTGAGCTTTTTCATTTGTGTCAGAAGGAAAACTTACTTAAAATCAAAAGAGTGACAGCAAAGTCTGAAGGAAAGGAAGCAGACAGCAAAATTCAACCCTGTATCAATGAGCAGTGTGTGTAGACTTACATTCTGCAAAAGCAGAGCATGAGTTGAATTTTGACCTGTGATTACCTTTCCCATTGAAGTCATCAGTTACTGACCATAGTATTTTCTAAAGTCCTTGCAGAATTAGGGTCATAGGAATGAATACAGCCCAGAGAGAAGAAAAGTGCATGGCCAACCTGTGGGGCATGATTTGCAGTTCCTTGTACACCTTCCCTTACAAATTATTTACCCTTGTTCTCTGCTTCACAGCATTATGTGGACATTTCCTGCCTCAAAACTAATACTGCAGCCTTTGATCCTGCAGTGAGACCTACAGTAAATGAGACCTGCAGTAACGGGCTTTCTTCTTCTTGCTTCCAGCACTCATGAAACCATTTCTCCATCCACACTTCAGCAATGCACTCAAGCATGTGCTTAACATTAAGGTCATGCATTACTTACGTATGTGATTAAAATTAAGCATGCATTTAAATGCTATGTGGAACTGGGACCTCAATGAGGATGGCTGTTGGATCAACCTGCTATGACCTCTGCTGAGCTGATTACAACTCAGCCTTTGTAGCATTCTATTTTTCCCCAAAAGTCATAGCTTATTCACTGTGTCTTGTAACAGAAATTTAAACTGTCCTGTTTGGGTTTTTAAAAAAAAAAAAATGTCTGTAACACTATGCAAATAATAGTGATTTTTCTAGCCCTGTAAATATTTGAGATGATAGGAAAGATTTCCCACATATCCCGCCCCCAACCATACCTCCAGTTCTGTAACACATTTTGTGCACCAGGAAGGCGTGTGAAGAAAAAAATACTTTGGGCACTTTTAAAGTTCTAGAAAAAAAATAAAATCCATTTCGTAAAAATTTCAAGTTTCTGCAAACCAAGTTTAAGAGGAAAAAGATGGAAGTTGGGTTTGTGTCTGCAGCAGAACAAAGAATGGCTAATCATCCACACCACAAAGATTCTTTTATTGTCCACTTTTGGGCATTGAAAAATTTGGAGGCATAAATAATGAGGCAGATTTCCTTCACTTTCTATTCTGAAGGAAGATTCCTTTCTTGCTGAGACTCAGAGGACTCTGAATATGTCTGTAGGATTAAGAAGCAGAAGGACATTTTTAATTTTTGTCCTGCAGATTCAGATCTATGGATTATGCCAGCCTATTACCCCAAAAGAAAAACAAAGCAAAAGCAAAACCAAACAAGCCATGAGATCATCTGCATCACTGCTGTAAACAGATTAGCCCCATGTCAAATGAAAACTCCTTATCACACAGATGGGATTTAACATATGAGGACTCACCCTTTGCTGCGTGGCCCTGCATGTCCATTCACCCTGATGTTCCAACTGCAAAATATTTTAACAGTGTTTTTTTCAATTTACCTATCACCAATATTATGAACAGAGAGATCTTCCTTCTGATTTTTAATCCTTCCCCCTTTCTGTCCAGAAGGACTGCTTAACCTAAAACCTTAATCCTTAAGCTTGGAAAGTCTGTAGTCACTTGCCTTCATAACTACATTAGCTTTATCACTGTATCATCAGTACTATTTTTTTTAACATAAAAGTCAATGTATTAAGCCTCTCCTTCAGCATTACAGCCTTCTGATTTTTTACCCTGAGATAATGCTAGTGTCTTTGCCTAGCCTTATAGCTGGGGCACTTTTTAATTTTAGATTATTTTAACTCATCCCCAGATAGCTGGGAAAACATGGCTAATCAAGAACCAAAAGTCTATTAAACATTTCGTATCTTACCCTGACGGAAAAGAGAAAGAACTCTTTACCTTAAGCAGGCAATTAAAAATAGGGATGAAAGCCCAGCATTGTAAAGTCAATGAAATCTTTGCTATTCATATCAGCAGGCCATAATTTTACCTGGGATGTTCTATTTGGTTCCTGGGTGTTCTTTGGCTCTATTCTGCTTCCACAGGCTTTACAATAGCTTCAGCCCTTTTTTTCCAGCAAGAAGCCATTTGTATAAATGAGTGTATGGTGTTTCCCTCCTCTCTCCCTGAGAGTGGCTAATAACTTCACCCTTTATTAAAGATGGGAAAATCCACATAGGAAAGAGATGCTGAAAACCAAAATTCATTATTTTTGCTACTCATGGTGGACTTTTTTCTTCATTAAGTGAAGTATCTTCAGGGCACAAGAGAGCTTTAAAATCCTTTTCCACTGGTTCAGTCTTGTGCTCTTATATCCTTTTACCACTCTATCCAACTATTTCTCCACTTACAGCACTTGCAGTTCATTTTTGGTCCTTCCATTCTGCCTCTCACAACCCACCTCTCCCCTGGACCGGTCCTTTTAAAGATATACAGAACTTCTCTATGATACATGAGATGCCTCTGCTTATACATGATATGCAAAATATATGCTTCACATTTTTATACTGCACTATCAAATTAGGTAATTGGAAGTTAAATCAAGTGGGAAGCACAGGGATATTCTTATTTAGCTCTCTGGTATTCATGCTAATAAAAAGCTGAAACCTCTTTTTTTTCTGGATATTTACATTCCAAAACTTAAACTTGTTTATAGGATAACTGTTCATAATTTTCTTTCTTTCACTCATGAAAAAAGCAATCACAGACAATATATTCCACTTGTTTTGAAAAATGTTAACTTTTCATTAAAAATAGAGAAAGTTTGGAATATTGCTAACAAAGACTGAAAAGTTTAGATTTAAATGGTTACTTCATGTGAACGAATTCATCTTGCAGAATTTCCATTTCTTTATTAAAAAGTCATGAGGAAAAATGATGGTCTAGTAGTTAATATCTGACACCATAAATTTATCAAAAAGTGAAGAAGGGCCTATAAAAAAATGGGAGTTCATCACAGGACTTCTGTGAGAGAAGCAAAGCAGTTAGACCTTCAGTCCTTAACATCTAGAGCTTCATGCCTTATCAATAGGGAAGGCATGCAAATACAGCCTTCATTGCATGGAATTTTCTGGAATTACAAATTATCATATGTTGCTGGAGTGACTGCCTGTGCATGTCTGGATTCCTGCAGTGGAATGGGCTTCATTAACTACTGCAATTAACTCAGCTCAGTTGAAGCCAATGTCACCACACTGTTACATACTGGCCAAGGATGTGGGAACATAAATGCAGACGTTGTTCCCTGCAGCACTGCCAGTGTGCCCACAACAAACATAGGTGGCTTGTGTTTCCATCACCAGGATGCCTTGGATTCCTCCTCTGAAAGGGTGCCTGGCTTGTTAGCTGCCTGGTAAAACAAAAACATAAGGCTCCTCTTGCTAACCTCTATCTCAGTCTTATCTAGAGGTACAAAAGGACATGTTCTTCAATTTAAAGAGTTTAAGAACAAGGAATTTAATCCGAAACATAAGCATTCCTGATTAAATAAATAGCACAACATCAGAAAGCCTGTGTAACTTCTGAGGAAAAGTTGAGGCCTACTTTGGCTTAGTTTAACATATAGATCAGTTTTGTATGTCAGTTGTGTTCCTAATGCAGAAAATTATACCATAGAGATGTTGTACTGCCAAGACTTTGGAATTTAATCTGTTCCCTTTTTCTTTGCTATTTATTTTAATAGCATCAGGCAAACTCAAGGCTCCATCTCGCTCGACCATTCATCAGAATGTTAAGCAAAAAAAAAGAAAATACGCAATTAGCTAAGGTATGCAAGATTTGTCATGTTAGTCTGGTTGATCCTGTCTCTGACAACGACCAGTAGCAGATTCTTGAGGAAGGAATATGAGGCCAGAACAGCTGTAGAGACATCTTTTCCTGGTACAGTCTTCCAGATTCTGAAAAAACCCTGAAGACAAGCCTCGACAAACCTGAATATATTACTACATGCTGTGAGAATTGTGTAGCTGCACGTGTGTGTATACTTGGTGTAATGCACGGTTGGCTAGAAAGGGCTTCCAGACAATTTACTCTAGCCACGAGTCCTGGCGGGTCATGGGAAGTACTGGGTGGGACACGGGGGGACGCAGGGGGACTTGGGGGTACACAGGGCCACCGGTGTGCCAGTGTCTGCCATGTGCCGGTGCGGGCGGTGCGACACTGGAGACAGTGAGGCCGAAGTAAGGTAGGTGTGACACCCCCCCCCCCGGCCCCAACTGTCCCCCGTGTCACCCCCCCACCGTGTCCCCCCAGGACCGCTGGTTACACCCCCGCAGGGGGAAGGGGCACGCAGGTGTGCGGGGAGGGGGGCGGGGCCTGTTAGCGCCCAGTCCCCAGGCCATGCTGGGGAACCCATCCCCTTCCCCGCGCAGGGGATGATGGGAACCAGAGGGACCAGTTCTACCAGGGTCAGTCATCCAGCCCCGCCCCTCCCTAAGCCCCGCCTTGCACACCCCTCCCTTAAGCCCTGTCCCATAAGCCCCACCCCTTTGCAAGCCCTGCCCTTATCAGATTGGCTGGATGTTGTGGCCCTGTCTCCTTCTTGCCCTGCCCTAGTGTCACAGTCAATTAAAAAATTTACTGGCCTGCTGCACCCCAGAACAGAGCTTTAAAACTGAAGTTTTTGAATGTGGTATCAGAGAATAGCACCTTGTCAAGTCATTCACCTTTACTTGAACATGGCGCAAATTTTCAGCTCTGGCCAGACTAGTTATATTCACCTCAGGAAGCTTGAAGATCACCACTTCCTCTGACCTCCCTCACAAAATAGATTTGAAAGGGAGTGAAATAGAGTGAAATATAACACACATCTAAACAACTGAAGCAAAACCCACATGGGATCAGACTACTCACTGTGCAATGGAAGAGCTAAACACAGAGGAATCTGAGGGCCTCTGGGGGAGTTAACACTGTGAAGGATGACGGTCACTCTTAAAACTCTTAAAAATACTCAACCCTGTGAACTATTTGGCCAAAATAGAACAGGCAATCCCTTCATTTCTATAGAACAATCCACACTATACTGAGCTTGGATTGGGTAGCCTGGAGCTTGCCAAAACTTTGACTTTATGAAACGTTCTTTAGTAGCTCAGCCAAAATAAACTTAATTTGACTGGTTGAAGAGCTTTCTGTTCTTTTCTGCTTGGGGTTCATATAGGAGGTACATCACTTGGGTCTCTGAGTGTTAAGGGTACTAAGCAAGCCAGCTGAGGTCTGTTGCACATCCATTCTCTTATCCTCTTCCAACAGGTTGTTTGGGCTTGCAGGTATACTGCTTACACAGTTATATGTGTTTGCAGGCATATAGCCTTCACATATAATGTGCTTGTGAATATACATTTGCATGAGACAAAGCAATTTAAAAGAAATACAGTTTCATTTTTAAACAGTGGTGCAGTTTGCAATTGTCCTTATAAGGCCATTTCTTAACATGGGCTCAAGCCCCAACAAGGTGCTCGTTCTATACAGCAAGTGTTGCCTTTGCAGTGTGGGGATCCACACTGCTACAGGAATGAAAGGCACTTGTTACCTTGGAAAACAGAAAAAGCTGATTGGTATCCCATGGAACATTGTTCCCCAGATTAAATCTTTCTGAACTGAGGGATTGATGGATTCTTTTATAAAAGAGCAAAGTGCAAGTGATCCTAGAAGGAAACACAATTTTTACTCAATTGGTCTAAAGACATGGCAGGAAGGAGCTAATCTTTTGGAAGGAACCACCTGAAAATGCAAACAAAACCCTAACAAGTGAGTGCAACAGGCAGCCCATAAGCTCTGCTCATCTGCTGCTTTGTGTGATGAAGCATTTGATGCTTGCATTGCTAGATGAGATATGAAACAGGGTCATGGAGGAGAGAGGAGAGGCATCCTGCCCCTGCTTGTAAAGTTAAGGCCAAAACGGGTCTTACTGAAAACCAGCAAGGATGCTCTTCCCTCCCCACTCCAGTCCTGATGCAGGCTGTCCTTCCAGACCATGTGGCTGAAAAAGAAACAAGCCAGTGGCTGAGCTGAGGAAAGGTAGCAGAGGCTGCTAGCAAGGACAGTGGGACTGCATCCAAAGCGAAGCACCACTCAGTGCAAGAAAGAGTAGATGCATCAGACCTTCAAGGTTTGAGTAAAACCCCATTGTGGTTGATAGAAAGCTTTCCATTCATTTGAGTGGAACAAATGAATGATTCATGACATATATTGTTTAGATGGTAGTGAGTAAGCAGTTCCCTAAGACAGGAATGAATCAGAAATGTGCAAGCTCATGATATGTATGAAGTCTTTTTTAGATACAGATTGCACTACAGGAAGCCTTTGAGCATCAAGAAAAATCTTACTTTGCCTTCCGCAACACAGTACACCACAATGAAGCAGGTATGTCCTCTGTAAGCCATACTTTCTCTTGTTATACTACCTTCACTTCTGCAACCAAATGTGAGTGACAAAATGTCAGGGCTGAAAAACACTGGGTGGAAGGAGGACAGGCATGCAGGTCAGGACACTTTTTTATTTATGAAACATGGCTTCCAGATTGATCAAATTGGACTAGGATTCATTCTCCCACAAATTGTTTCATATATCCAGCAAGCATCCTGCACCCAATCCAACAAATTGCTAAAGCATAGGACTTAATGTGTGTGGGATTCATCAGGATCGCTCACATTAGAGGTAGCAAAAGACACTGATGCTTTGCCAACTTGTACAGAAAGCAATACAATTACATTAGCAGTATGCATATCAAGGATGGTTTGTGTCACTCCTTGCTACACGTAGTAAAAGTAAACTGCTTACAGCTGCCAGAGGTAGAATAAGTAGTGATTATTCCTCTCCTTCTTTATTCACTTAGCCAAATACACCCGTGCCTTAAAGGAGGGTAAAGGGAGACTCATAGTTTGAGATAAAAACAGTTTATCAGTTAATTAACAGTTAATAATTGAAATACAACAAAACAATAACAATAATAGAAAGTACAAACAGGTAATGCACAATGCGATTGCTCACCACCCGCTGACTGATACCCAGCCCATTCCTGGCTAACAATCCCAAAAAATAAAGATCCCGAAACTGCAATTCTGGAAGTGACAGAGAACACTCACCCTTTCCAGCCACCCCTCATTTATATACTGAGCATGATGTTACATGATATGGAATATTTCATTGGTTAATCTGGGTCCGGTGCTCTCGCTGTGCTCCATCCCAGCTTCCTGTACCCATGTGCATGGGCAGGATATGGGCAGTTGGAAAGTCCTTGATCTCTTAGCACAACTGAAAACATCAGTGTATTATCAGCATTCTTCTCACACCAAATCTCATACTGAATCCAAAGTATGGCACTATTCTAGATACTAGGAAGAAAAACTAACTCTATTTCAGCTGGAACCAGGACAGCCTTAAATTGAGTACAGACACTCTTTTCCTGCTAACTGCATGTTTCCCCAGGCAACACCGGTATTGAGAGGTTCAGTTTAGCTTTCGTCTTGTTTCACTCTGGTTACAACTCTGCTTAACTTGGTCATTCAAACTTTGTTCACCTTCCTGCTTTACTCCTCTCATTATTTTGGTTATACTGGTAAGCAACCTCATTTTGACAAGGCTTGCCTGAGAAACTTTAGTTCAATGAGTATTAGTCTTCAGTATCTGCCATACCTACCCAATTTTTTAAGATGCTTACTTCACTTTTATACTGAAGTTGTTTATGTAACTGTAATACAAATACTTCTACCAAATTTGCCATGATCAATGAAATACAAATTCCACTTAAATTGTTCTGTAAATCTCAATTACTGTAGATATAATTTTCCTAAATTCATACACTAGGGAATTAATCTGTTTAATAAACTGGGATGTTAATAACTTCTAAAGTGTTGTGATAAAAGTGGTTTGAAAATATTCAATCCATGTTTTAAAAATCTTCAAATTGCCACCTCTATATCCACAAAAATTTTATAAAAAATAAGATATTTTAGTACAACTATTCTTCCATTCAAACCTCTGTTAGAGAAGACCATTTTTAAAAAAAAGAAACCCCTATGTGGCTATCAGAAAGTTATTGGGATTCCATTTATATATTGCTAATGAATTTTTTTCACAATTGGATCAGCTGGAATTAGTTTATCACTTAGTGCTAGACACATGCATAGATGCTTACAAGAATTATTTAAATGTCTTTTGAGTTAACAGTTTTCTTTGGAAAATACAGTTTTACCAAAATGCTATGCTATGATTTTGGTTATTTTTAATCAGAAAATGAATCATTAAAATGAAATGTGTTTAAATATTCATAAGAATTTTTGATTTCCTCTTCTGAATTAATCCAAAATCCAATTTCAAAATATCTGAGCCTTCATGAATTCAAAAGTGTGTTTTCCAGCCAACTTTATTTAATGTTTATTAAACATAACATACTCATTTATGAAAGGAAAGCTAAAATAAGAAGTGCCAGGATTCATTGGTGGCCTTTTGTGGTGTGTTTTTTAAGCCTTTAGAATGAGTTTAATTGGATTTCATTGCATTGCTGAAGTGACCCAATATACCCATAGTTCTCAGGAAGATCCACTGAAAGCCACTGTGTTTTGTTCTCTTACGTTTCTGAGGAAAGAATAGAGAATGATTTGTATTCCCAAGACTGCAGAGAAGAGAGTCATTCTGCCAATGAGAATGGGATTAGCTGGATTTCTGTCCTCACCTGCAAAAGTATTTCTTAATAAACCAAAGAAAATAATCAACAGTATTCAAGTTAAAAATTTTTAAATTTTTTTTACCCCTCGTATACACTTTTTTGAGATAGGAAAAGGTTAGATTGACCTCTAGACATGCAGTTCCTCATCTTTATAGCATCTGGTTCCAACACTTTGTTCCAGGTCAGTTCTTTGGTTGTCAAGGCCCTTCCCAGCCCCAGTTTCAACCTTGAGTACTCCATGGAGAAAAATGAGCTGCCAAAGAATGGCTGGTTAGAACAGGATGAATGACCTGGTTGGAAGTAGGGAGATATCCCTTCCTTGACTTCAAATGGAGAGTAAGTGGGCTGTGGCGCTAGCCAGCCCTGTTTGAAAGCAGATCCTTATGAAGAACAAGTGAAGGCTGCTTATTGGCAGGGGAAAATGGGAGAGGAAAGACCTGGTTGGCAGGCTTAAGCCTGGTGGCAGTCAGCAGCGGAGCTTTAGGAGACCTTGGGTATGCAGTGGAAAGCCCTGATAATAGTATAGCTTTGCATTTCTTGGTAGATAAGGTTGAAATCGTGAGGAAAATAGCCTGGATTTGATCTTGATGTGGCAATAATTTTTTTTCCTCCAGTGAAGGGACATGCTGTCAGGCTGCAGGAGTTACCACACTTACTACCTGAAAGCATCTGAGCAGTGAGTTTCTTTTGTACTTTTTTGAATTTTACACAGCAAGAAAAAGAATTACTGCTATACAGTGGAACTTGTATGTCTATTGCAATCTTCTTTTTATAATGCATGTCCACAATGTTAAAATCTCCATTAAGTTTGCTCTTGTTATTCTGGCTGGGAATCTAATTAAAAATAAAATAGGGATAGTGTGTGGGACTCATTAAAACTGAGAATTTCACTAAGCCAATGAAAAAAATATACACCCACCCTGTGATGTGTACTTGCATTTAGGTGTCATCATAAGATATGTCTATCTGCATCACTGCAAATCTGTTAGGTATTTTGGTGTTTTCTTCATACAGTTTAATAATGTAATATGTAAAATAACCTAAAGCAAAAATAGTGGGATGTAGAAAAACATGAAATAAAGAGTGGAGAAGAAAGAATACAATCTTTGCCTGCTGTTTTCACAGAGGCAAGTTGTTGAAAAGGGTTGAAGAGAAATGATGGAATTTCCTTATTTCTTCAGGTAGTATTAGAGACAGTGGAGTGTATTGGTGCCTTTATATCACACAACTCTCAGGAGCAGGGACCTCTACATCTATCTATGTAAAAGTTAGCAATGAGGAAAATAAACAGACCTGTTCAACTTCAAACGAGCATTCTGGCCTCAAGCTGTCCACTGCTTAGCTTGTTCACATTTGAAGAAGGTTAGATATCCATGGACAGAAGAACAGAGAAGGATTTTGAGCTTGGCAAAAACAGAAGCATCCCAGTGGCAGGATGTACGTGGCTTGGCTGATGAGTCTTGGCTGATGGGCAAAAGATCTGGAATCAGATGGGTTCTAGGGATAAAATGGCAGGAAGCCTTGAACAAAATGAAAAAGTTTGGCAGGCTTCATAATCTAGGACTGGTATAAGACTCCAAAACATGCTCCAAGGTTTCTGCAACTGGGGCCATGGGTCAGGCGAGGAGATTAGTCTAAGGGCTTGTCTACACAGAAAACGGACTGGTTATATTGAAATAATGACACTGCTGTAGCTTGGCTGGTCAGTTTCCTAGAGTAAGCAAGTCCTTAGCAAGCAAAGAAATCCTTATGAGAGAGGAAAGATACAAGGTTGGCTAGGCTTATCCATCAGGCTAAACTGTGGCTATCTCAGAACTGGTTAGTCCAAAGATGGTTTTCAGTCCTGCTTGTTGGGGAAGACTAAGGAAAACAACTTCTGACAGATGGACATGTTAGCTGGGAAACTGGAGACCTTCTGGCTTGTGAACAGAGACAAGAGCTGCACATTTCACAGGAATGACAGTGTCTATCTCCTGTGACTCATACTTCCTCTGCGTTTGTTCTTCAATCCTCATGCACAAGGGATGGAGACCAATTGTTTAACTTAAAGGAATAAAAGGATGCATGTTCAAATAAACTTGCAGAACACTAAAGCGTTGTGAACTGATGTTTGGTCAGTGCAGTTAGGTAGTGTTTCATGGAACAAAGCTGGTTAACACCAGCCCTCTAACCCAGGGAGTGTAAGATCAAGAGTGAGAAAGACATTTAGAGCTCCACACTTCCTCACCAGCAAACCACACTGGAGTTGGTATGCCAAAGGATTCTTGTTGCCATGAAATTACATGGCAACTTGATTTTACGCTGAAGAGTTTGAAATCCATGATTAACTAGCTATGAAGGCAATTAATCATTCATTACATTAATCCCAGGGACAATTAAGTAGGTAGGCAAACCAATTAATTTATTGGAGTCCCTATGTTTTTTCTAGTGTGCCATGGGTTCTTGCACTGGCAATTCCCATCTGC
This sequence comes from Strix aluco, assembly GCF_031877795.1. Taxonomy (NCBI): domain Eukaryota; kingdom Metazoa; phylum Chordata; class Aves; order Strigiformes; family Strigidae; genus Strix; species Strix aluco. The sequence continues at coordinate 62,564,539 of NC_133971.1, forward strand.
AGCTTGAAAGTTGTCAAGAGGGAAAATAGATATCATTGCAGCTCTAGACTTCCTCACCTGGAGGGCACAAGAAACGCTTTGAAATTATGGAATAAAAATTTCAGAGTGCTTCTGTGAAATGATCAAAAGAGAAACAGTTAAAAATGCAGGGCCAGCTCTAAAGCTGATGATTAAGTTAGAAGGTGAAGAATGACAATTTAAGAACATATTCAGAATAAAAAGGTTCAAATCTCTTGGAGCTATTGCTCCAGGCTCTTTGTAGACTCAGAAGAAGTACTTGCATCAGTTCATGTTTGAGGTACATTTATAAGGATTTCCTCTGCAGTCACAATGACTAGAAACACATTAGACAACATGCACACTTGGACCCTGGAGAACAACTGGGCATCAGGGGGAAGCTTCCATAGGCAACAGCACCTGCGGCAAAAATCACCACCTAAGAACAGAACAGGCAAGTAGCGACAACCATGATAATCCAGTCTGGAGTCAGGGAGCAATTTTCAGTGAAAATTCAATGTAACTGAATCTAACGTGCTGCAGCATAGACCTGATTATATCCCTTGCATGTGTAATCCACCTACCTTTCTATCTGAAGAGCTGCAAACTTGCTGTTGCCCTCAACAATTTTATGCAAAACATGAATGCCTACTGTTTTCCCTGAAGCTATTAACTTACTTGTGGCTGTTCTACAACCCTTTGGCTTGATTACCTTTGCTACAATCACTGTTCCACTGGATTTCCTGATACCCGCTATGACCCCTTCAATCTGTCCCAAATACTACGGTCGAATATCAACCTGTCATTCCAGCTACATCTCAGTGATCTCCTAAATCCCCTTCTCTGGTTACTACTTACACTCATGTCAAGTTTGAACTCTCCTCTTTCCCTTCCCTTCTTCCTTTCTTTTCCCTTTCCCTTTCCCTTTCCCTTTCCCTTTCCCTTTCCCTTTCCCTTTCCCTTTCCCTTTCCCTTTCCCTTTCCCTTTCCCTTTCCCTTTCCCTTTCCCTTTCCCTTTCCCTTTCCCTTTCCCTTTCCCTTTCCCTTTCCCTTTCCCTTTCCCCTCCCCTCCCCCCTCCCCTCCCCTCCCCTCCCCTCCCCTCCCCTCCCCTCCCCTCCCCTCCCCTCCCCTCCCCTCCCCTCCCCTCCCCTCCCCTCCCCTCCCCTTCCCTTCCCTTCCCTTCCCTTCCCTTCCCTTCCCTTCCCTTCCCTTCCCTTCCCTTCCCTTCCCTTCCCTTCCCTTCCCTTCCCTTCCCTTCCCTTCCCTTCCCTTCCCTTCCCTTCCCTTCCCTTCCCTTCCTTCCCTTCCCTTCCCTCTGCAACAGCACCTTCCTTTTCTTTGCTACTTGTATGCTTTGCCCCTATACCTCCCTTATTTTTAATGACTAGACATGGCTGAACTCCTTCATATTGCTTGCAGTACATTATAAGAAGGACCACAAAAGTCGAACTGGATCCTGTTGAACTAGGCACTGTGCATATGTCATAACAAACTCTTATATTTGGCTATTTAAAATCAGGTCATTCTCCCTACATTGGCTATATTTCCTTTGTTTTCTCTTCCAAGCCTTTCCTTAAGGTACACTTTCCCCAAGAAATTGTCTAACTCATCAAGTGTGTGCACGTGTCCTGGTTGTGTCCTGGTTTCAACTGGGATAGAGCTAATTTTTTTTTTTCCTTCTTAGTAGCTAGAATAGTGCTGTGTTTTGATTTCAGTATGGAATTTGATATGAGACGATTTGATAATGTGCTCATGTTTTTAGACGTTGCTAGGAAATCAAGGACTTTTCAACTTTCCATGTCCTGCTAGTGCGCAGGTACACAAGAAACTGTGCAGCAGCATACCTAAAGCAATGCACCCAAATTGGCCAATGGAATATTCCATATCATGTAGTGTCATGCTCAATATATAGATGAGGGTTGATCAGGAAGCTCACTCTGGCTTCCAGGATTGTGGTTTCAGGATTCTCTCTTCTCTGGGATCACTAGCTGGGAAAGGGCTGGTCATCGGTCAGCAGGTGGTGAGCAATCACATTGTGCATTACTCATTTGTATTCCTATTATTCCTATTACTACTACTACTATTATTACTATTATAATTTACTTCAATTATTCAATTGTTTTTATCTCAACCTACGAGTCTCCTTACCCTTACTACCCCAACTGCCTTCCCCATGCCCTGGGGTGGGGAAGGATGAGAGAGTGGCTTCATGGTGTTTGGCTGCTGGCCAGCTTTAAACCAGAGAGAGTGGGTGCCTCTGTGTGTGTGTGAGAAGATTTCAAGACCCAGAGCAGAAATCATGCTAACATTATATAATTAACATATCTGCTAAATCTCTGCTCAATCATTACATTCCATGTCAAGTTTTGATGCTCACCATGTTTTACTATTAGAATAGTAAGTACCAGCTTGATTGCAGCAATATCTTTTGTAAGACTACACAGAAAAAAGTACCACCCACTTGCAGTTGTCAGATTTTCAGATAAATTAGTTCATTACTGAGAAAATGATGGCTTTTTTCTGCCATCTTCTTTTGAAATTAATTCAAATATTAATATATTGATTGGACAGGTGGCATTTACATAGAGACTGATATGTATAAATAATTGTTACCTTTCTGAAGACAGAATGGAATGTTGAAATGTTTTTGTAATTATAGGTGAGGATTTTTTCCAAGTGTACTGATACTATTTATGGACTTCCTTTTGTGTTCTTCTTTGCATCTTTCTTTTGTCCTGCCTTCTCCCTATTAACGGGGTCTACCCAGCCACCTTGAAGGCTGAAATGTAGCCTGCATTTCCATAAAAGAGCTTGAAAATTCTGATACTGAAATGGTGCTGTCAAAGAGGACGCAAAACACACCAAGCCCTTTCCATGTGTTAGTGCAGCAACTTTATTATGGGCATTTTGAAGACAGGTAAGAATGGACATAGGTTATGAAATATATTTTGAAATCTGCTCTGCAGCACCTGCCTTCTTATATAGGCAGTTCTCTTTCACGACAATATGACTGCCCACCTCTGACTAAATCAGTATTTAATGGGCAAATATGAATTCACATTACAAATGGTGTCTCTTCAATTCCAGAGAACAAAACAGCTAGCTGTAAAGATGAAAACTGGAAACAACGTCTTCTTCATAAATGACACAACACTAATATAGATGAGATCTTACAGAAGAAAGGCTCCTTTGAAATATAGCATATTGAAATAAATTAATGCAGCGAGAAACTCCGCAAAATGCTACAGTTTAAGATGAAGGAAGTGAAGGTGAGCATTAGGGAACTGAGTAACTCTGGAGAGATCAGAAAGGGTAGCAGAAAAGAAATGTAAACTTTAAAAACAGAGTAATGTTGTGAGTTATCAATGTATCATAGTGAAAACATCAATGGAGAAAAACATGTAATTTCAATACATAACATCTACAGGTAAAAAGAGAAATATCTAAACTACTGAAAGTAATTGGCAAAGATTATTAACCCAATTAGATGCAAGAATGAGCCAGGCAGAAGGTTTAAATTAGCAGTATATCTATTGGAGTCAGTGAAGCCAGCCAAATTACATGAACTGAGGATTTGGCTGGTCATGTGGAGACATGGAATGGCAAAAAAAAAAAAGTGCCATAAATACGTGTGAGTAGGAAAAAAATCAATCTTTTAACAGAGATAAACAGACAGCAGATGGATGAGGAAGAGCTTCATTTTGTGTTGGTCACAAACTTCAGAGCACGAGAAGAATCTTCAACAGCATTTATTGAAACATCTCCAGATTTGCAGTAGCAGTGACAAGCTCACAGATAGGAAAGGTGTCCCCAAAATGTTATTACATTACTAGAAGAACAGAGTTTTGGCATGCGCTTTAGCAGTGTTCAAATTTCTGTAGTATGCATGTCTCTGCTCACAGGGAAAATGAACTGGAATTGACCCATATGTGCAACTGGGACTTCAGCAAAAGCTGAAGAAGAAACAACTTCATTAGGAAATAAACTGTAAGCTGAAGTATTTCAATAGTAGGAGATAGATAAAATGCATTGTTTCCTTTTTATATCTTCAAAGACATGCAATATGGGAAATCAACTACGCCTGAAATGCTTCCACGGGAAATGAAAATACCTACTGGATTTGCTTCAAAAAATGAAACTTGGGCTAAATTTGTAATGTATCAATAAAAATGTCATCAAACTGCATATACTAGACAGATTATCCAGCAGTACCAGGCACTTCCCTACAAAGCCAGAGATGGCCTTTTTCAATTTTATAGTGGGTCTAGAAAAATTAGATATCAGAAATACTGGCTAGGAAGTGGAACTCAAATCTATCAGAGGCTGTACATTATACAGGTTGAATAGGACATACAGAACAAAAATTATTTGACTGGCATTTGAGAGCTTAAGTTTTAAAAATACTGGAGTACTAGAGAGACAGATCAAGTGATGCAAGTGTTGCATTTAGACCTTAAAAAAGGGGGGAAATGCATTTTTCAAAGGTATGCAAGTAAGAATAGCTTTGTATTGAATTGCATAAATCTAGTAAAATATACAGGGTGGGGGGAGTGAAAAATGACCAGTGAATATAGCCAGAAACCATTTGTATCTGACCCATAAATTAAAAACCTTTTCACAAATCACTCAGCACCTACCTCTTCCAAAGACAAAATCAAACTGTTTCTCTCTTGAAGTCCTCTTAGTAGTGAGTATATTGGGATATAAGGTTTCTATACTAACCAGCAAACAGTTGTCATGATCCAGAAAGTCAGATGTTGTAAAGTGACTGCAGTTTCAATCTCACTGGCTCCATTTAAAACCACGCAGAAGTTAAATGAAATCCAGCTGTGTCTTTGGAAGGACTGAATTTCATAAAACTAAATTTGCACTTATACCAAAATATCTTTTGCTTCTAAAGATTTCAAAAGTTCAAAGTTAATTAAATTAAACTTTATGGTCACTGTTTTTTAACAGTAAGAAGTGAAGTTAGGATACGTCTTTAGTTGCTTAGCAAACACTCATCACGGTAATTACAGATTTCCCCCAAATCAGTTTGTTGCCTGTCTTCTGCTGATGGATAAAACACCCTTTCTACCAGACTGTATTTCATTCTTTTATTAAATCAAATTGATCATTAAAAAGAGGATATATACTGACAAATTATTTACTAATGATCTAGGGCCGATTGTGATTCATGTTTCAGTTGCTAAGGATTTGCTCTGGTTCCAACCCAGTTGGTTTTAACACTGAAGGAATTCTTTTCATTAACTCTACAGGGAGTTTGACTGGACACAAGGTTTCCTGCTGCCTGCACTTTTTCGACATGTTCTTAGGTTGGAGAAGTGATGACCTGTGGTACCCACCAAATCCACCCTGAAGTCAGCCATAACCTTCCAACACCATATACCCACTATTCTTGACTCACACCTAAATTAAAAGGTTTTGGAGCAGGCCTGGTTCTCTTTGTAAAGTGACTTCTTGGCTTCTGGTCCTGGTGTAGAGTTTCCGAGGAAGCTTGTGGACAGGTATAAAACAGAACCATGACTTTACCCAAACATCTGACTGCTGAAGGTTCAGTTTTCTCAAAGGAGCAAAAACTGTATTTCTAACAGATGCAACCTATACATCTCTCAGATAAGGAAGTGACTTCCAATACCTAACCCGGTCCTCACCAGTACACTTCTCTTAAGCATTCCCAGCAACAAAAAAAATGTATCTTTCTTTGGGTCTGCAACATGCATACTACATTCTGAGGTGTCCTTGCAGATAACAAAGTGACCTTACAGTGAAGAGCTTGCTCTTGGAGATTTCAGTCTGAGCTCTGCCAGAAATAAATCATTCCAAATATTATTAGCAGGCTGAAAGTTTTAGGTTTTAATGGAAGAATTTTCTGAAGAGTTCTTAAGAGCCTAGATTTGGATTATTTACATGTAAAGGCTCTTGAATCCACTGTCCTCTATAAGAGTATTTGCTAAAAGAAAATTTTGCTGATTAGATATCTCTCGTATTTCATGGATCCAAGTAGGATTTCTCTGCTTCCAACCAACCAGCTTCTCCACTAAGTCCTTCACAATAAGGAAACCCTTGGAGGTTAACAAAATAAGGGAGTTGCCAGGGTAAAGGTCAGAACAGCACATTTCTAATCTTCTTAGATAGGAAAGTGAAATTCTCTCAATAGCTGCAGAACATAATATGCTGGAGAAGGAGTGATGTTCAGTTCTTCAGTGAGCTGATACAATGCTTGCCTCTTGCATAAGCACTGTGAAATCTTGCTCCAGTAGGATAAAATAGCCCGAAGAAGTGGAGAATAAATAGGAAGTTCACTCAAACTTGTTGGAGGAAAAGGAAGAAACTCTTCCAAATCTGGGGAGGAAAAAAAGAAGCCACTTTCAGTTCTGTGAGGGGACATTAACAACACTGCCTCACTGTTGATTATGTACGAAGAAGTGTGCTTTCAGCATCTTATTTTCCACAATGCTTTCCTAATGTCTCCTGCTCATTAAGGCTGTGTTCACTGTCCACGCTAAATGTAGAAGAGTTTCCCATCCTGAGGAGCTAATTAAAGCCCATGGAGAAATGGATTTGGCTGAAAAAATAAAAATAAAAAATGGGAAGGCAGGATAACACCATCTTGAGCTTGCTGCTCACCACTCTGCCTGTGCCCTTGCCTCCGTGGGGCTCACTGTGCAGCCCCCCACGGACTTACAGTGTCTGCAGGATGCAGGTATCAGCCAGGGCCATGCAAGCTTTAATCATTGCACACCAGCAAAGATCTGGCCTGGGGATGAAGTGCTCGGGCCCAGGTTGGTCAGATTTTCTGAGTAAGGAAAGACGCAGCCAGTCCAAGAGGCTGGAAAATGTTTTCTCCACCACCCCAGGCCCTCCTTCCCCTGGCTACAGGGTGGAACATCGTCCATCTACCCCAGGTCGATGGGGGAAGATTTAATTTTTTATTTAAAAGCAAGAACATCCCCTTCCTGTGGCTTCAGACTACTCGGCGGACACCAGCGCTGCTGGGAAGACGGACAGAAGCTGAAATCCTCTCTCGCCCCCGCCCCTCCCACAACCCGGGGTGGGGAGCGGGGTGCTAAGCCCCACGGTGGGAGCTCCGTCCAGGCTTCCCAACTCCCGTCCCGCAGCCGGGCTGCCTGGCAGAGGAGATACCGGTGCCTTTGTCTACACCCCGACATCCCCTGGTGTCCCGGGCGACCCAAATGCCAGCACCCAGAGAATTGCAAACTATCTTCATTACCCTTAATGGGACTATTAACCCACCGAAGTAATTAGAACCAGAGAGCTGTCAGCACGGTTAACCTCTTTATTGCTGGGCACGGCACCGGGGCGAGCTAGGGGGGGCTGCCCCGCAGCTAAAGCCCTCTCCCTTCCGCCCACCACCCGTGGAAGGTCCTGCACCCCCCCGGACTTGTCCCCCTCGCCTCCACTGGACTCGGGAGCCAGAAGCGCCGGTTCCTGAGCGCAACCAGACGGGGGGCTCCGGGAGGGCTTCCCCCTGTCTTTTCCCTGGTGATTGCTTCTCGGTGGGGCTCTCCCAGCCCAGCGTGTCCACCTCGCTGTTGGCTTTCCCCGGAGGCGCTCGGAGCACGGTGGGGATAGCTGAAAGCCTGCGGGAGGAAGTTATGGACCACCCGACCCCTAGGGAGAAGCCTCCGGCCCCGTGCCCCCCGGCACTGCCCTCCAGCGCCGGGGTTGCTCTGGCTGCCCCGACCTCCTCCCCGGGACGCCGAGTGGGTGCCCGGACAGCTGTGCTCCCCGCCGGACCACGGGGGTCCCCCACGGGACACAGGAGGGACAACCCCCCCGCCAAAGGACGGGGGGATAGGGCCGGAAAACGTTTCCAGGCTACCTCCATGAAAACACATTTTCTTTTTTCTTTTTCTTTTTTTTTTTTTTTCCCCCCCCCTGAGGTTTGATGCCCACTCCTCCCAAGAGCCTTCATTTTTAAATAGGATTGTTGTTTCCCTGGAGGGTGGCTAGTCAGAAGTCAGGTGTTTTGGGATTTGTTGGTTGTGATGTTGCTCTATTTTACTTTTTTTTTTTTTTTTTTTTAATTTAAAATGTAATGCTGAGAGACAAAGAGGTAAATTATCTGCCTCGGCGTTGATGGTACGTCAAAGATTGCAAAGCCCAGGCGCTCTCTTCCTGCGAAGAGAATGATTTATAGAAAATTGCAGGCAGAACACATGCACATTCTGGCAGCCGTAAAGACAGTCCCTCCCTTTTCCTTAATGTTCTTTTATCAGCTTCTTAGGAGGTGTCTGCTTCATTTGTCTGCATAAAACCAGTAGTCTTAGTAGGAATCCCCAGTTTTGATGTTTTTTCCCCTTTTCTTTAAGAAGGATTCTCTCAATCCAACAGTGCTTCTTCTGCCCAGATATTCTTCCTCCTATTTCTCACAGCACTTGTTTGGGGCAAGGAGGGGGGGAGCGGAAAGAGGGGAGAGGAGGAGGGAGAAGATCTTTCTCCTGTTTAGTGATTAACTTGCATAGCTCAAAGAAAGAGAAGATTTAATGGGAGAGATCCTGCCTGTGTGCTTTGTACTCACTGCAGACTTGTGGATGGGAAGATCGGAGAGTGCATCCGTTTAATACTTGACTAGTACCTGGGCGAGCGATTTTTGTTATTTTATTTTATTACTATTGTTAGCATTTCTGCATTTGGTCTTCAGCTGAGCTGGGAGAGTTCAGACAATGAAGTTCTAACATGCCTGACCTCTCCCAGAGCCAGTAAAATCTGGACTTTTTTAAGAAGATCATCTCAGCTTCACCACTCGCATAAAACTTCCTCGGAGCAGGGGAGGGATCTTCCCCTTCACCCGAACCGGAGTTTTGTGGTTCTAGTCTCTCTTCCACCCATGCAAATTGCAGTGCTGGAGGGCTCGAGAAACCCCGGTGATGTTCCAATACCAGTCATGCCCTTGTGCTCAAATTGATTTTGCCTCACTCCCGTGTATTGATTTTCTGAGTCTGCACGTAACCCCTAATCCCCCCTCAGCCCCCCTCCAGTGCTAGACATAACCCTAGAAAGAATCTGACCTGGTGCTGTAGGAAGATTGAAGGGGGAGGGGGAGGGGGGTGTCGAGCAAAAGAAGTCGCTCAGCACAATGCTTAACAGAAACGAGACTAAATAAAAATGCAGGCTACAGCCGCTTTGTCTTTGCCTGCTTGCCTTCATCACCAAGATACCTTTCTTTGTGAGCCTTGATCGTTAGTTTCCACGATTTAAATAATCAGTCACAAAGGAGCAGACAACTAGGTGTTGGAAGGCATAAAAGTTAATTATTTATTTTATTTTGCAGCCAAAAACGTTTCACCAATGTAGGAAGTGATTTTGGTGCTCGGTAGTACAAGCTCTCTTTTCTCCTAAATGCTTGTGAGAAATAAAAAACCTGGAGATGACAGTCTTTATTTCCGGGAGTAGACTTCAAAATACGTGCCAGAAATGGACAATTCGAGTGTCCTTTCTCCACATCAAATGCGAGCTGGAAGGGGGATTAAAAAACAACCACGTGGTAGATCTGGTTTTATACTTTGCAACCTCCAGCTCCATTTATGTTCTCTACCCTGCTCAGGGAAGATTAGCCTCTAGATGGATGTGTCTGAGGGATCACCTCAGGGGCAGATCTGCATGCAGAAACCGGTTTTTGCCATGGCTGGAAGAGAGCTATGACCTAGCAGAGCGCTCCATCCGAGCGGCTCCCCGAGCATAGCAGGAGCTGCTGAGCGCTCCTGCACAGGAAGCTTTGTGAAGGCAACAGCTTGGAAGGGGAAGCTCTTCAGATCTTTCCCCCTTCTTCTCCTCCTCCCTGGCCAGTGAGTGATTCAGTGTCCCAAACCTTACTTTTTGTTACCACCTTCCTCCTCTTAATCTCCTTCATCTTCAACACCTCCTCCTCTATCACTACCATCATCTCCTCCATCTGTCTGCCTCCTGGATCTCTCTCGTTTGCTTGCTTTCCCCCCCCTCCTCTTCCACCTCCCTCCCTCTCTTTCTTCTTGCCTTTTCCTCCTCTCTTCTCTTTTCTTTCTCTTTTTCCTCCTCTTCCCTTACACGTTGTTGTTGTTGTTAGAAAGGATTCTTGCACCCCCTGGTGCTCTTGCGTTTTGTGTGGTAGGAGAGGAGATTGTCTTCTTTCTCTCTCTCCCTCTGGTTGCTCATTATTCAGAGAGAGACACAGAGGGTGAGTGAGAGAGAGAGAGAGAGACGGATATCTCAGGTCATCTGCAGCTGCAGCAAACCAGTGAAGGAGAGAGAGGGAGAGGGAGAGAGAGGGGGGGAAAAGCAGGGAAAGATGGCGATCCTCCATTGCTGAGACCTGGCAAGGAGCACATGAGACTCACAAAACAACTTCCACAACAATAACAAGAAGAAGAGCTAGGCAGAGAGGAAGAGGAGAGGAGGCAGCAGCAAGAGCAGCAGTGCTGGGACGCTCCTGTAAGTTCTTGCAATTAAAACCCATCTCCGGTTTGGCATTGGAGAGATCATCTCTCGTGTGTGTGTGTATATATATACACACATATTTTGCTTGGTCTTCTCTGTCTTTCTTTCTTTCCACCACCCTCCTCTGAAATCCATTCATTCGGTCAACGGAGGAAGGAGGAAGAAAGAAAGGAAGAAAAAAAAAAAAGAGAAGAGCGGGGAGCGAGAGCGGGGTGTTTTGTTTGAGCGAGAAGTCTCTTGCATGGAGGAGGAGAAGAGGAGGAGGTGCTGGTGGTGGTGGTGGTGGTGGGAGGAGGAGGAAGGCGGTTAATTAATTTTTTGTTGTTGCATTAAGGGGGGGGGGGGATATGGGGAGATAAGTGAGATATCAGCCGAGCTTTCGGGGTGGGGGGTGCCCGAGAGGATATATGTATATATATGTGTGTGTGTGTGTGTGTGTGTGTGTGTGTGTGCATGGTCTGGATGGTGCTGTGCGTGTGGACTTGGATCAGAGACGGGAGAGACACGGAGGAGAGAAAAGCTCCGTGCTGGCACGACCCAAGCAATCGGGTGACCTCTTTCTTCCTTCCTTCCTTCCTTCCTTTCTTTTTTCTTCTTTCTTTCTTTCTTTCTTTCTTTCTTTCTTTCTTTCTTTCTTTCTTTCTTTCTTTCTTTCTTTCTTTCTTTCTTTCTTTCTTTCTTTCTTTCTTTCTTTCTTTCTTTCTCTTTCTTTTCTTTCTTTCTCCTCTTCTCTTCTTTCCTTCTCTCTCTCTCTCTTTCTCTCTCTCTTTCTCTACCTCTTTCTCTCTCTACCTCTCTTTCTCTCTCGTCTTTCTCTCCTTCTCTCTCTACCTCTCTTCCTCTCCTCTTTCTCCTCGTCTCCTCTCGCTGCCCTCCTCCTCGCCGCTGGTGAGGCTGGTCCCTCACCCCGGCGTTGGTGCCCCCACCGCGGCTCTCCTGGAGTTGGGATGTGGGGGTCCCCGGCGGCGCAGGGGCTGGGGGGCTGGTGGTGCCCGCAGGAGGTTGCTTGGAGGAGGACAGCGTTCAGCTGGAGAGCAGAAGCCATTACACACGCTTGTGCTCTCCTTTGAGCGAAAGAGAGCAAGAAGGGAAGAAAGGAAGGGGAAGGAGCCCACTTCTTCTTGCTCAGTTCCCCGATGTCCCTACCTTTAAACCAGGCGAGGGAGAAAGCGCTTTCTTTCCTGCCCCTTTCTCAACCACCCGGCGCAGCTTTCTCCCTATCTCTCCCCCTCTTTCCCTTTATCTCCCTGTCCTCCATTTGCAAGCTGTCTGCTTTGGTTCCAGTCCAGGCTCCACAACACAAAGCTTCTCCTCGCTCTCGCACACATGCACACACAGAGTCTACAGACTCTTTATGTCTTCTGGAGTAACCTTCTTCCCCCCCCCTCCCCCCCTCCTCTTAGTATTGTGGTTTCTATTCTCCACACAGATCCTCCTGGAGCTTCATGTAGTTGTGATCTGATAGGATTTCTCCCCCCTTCATCTCCCTCTTTTGGGGGAGAAAAAGGAAAAGTTTCATTCGTTTTTCTGATGTTTGGAAGCAGAAAGACCTTCAAGTTTCAGTGCCTTCTGCTGCTGCTTTTGTGTGTGTGTGTCTGTGGGGGTCTGTTTGTCTCATGAAGCTGCTTGCATGTCTTAAGAGGAAGTGACTAGTTTGGCAGAGAGCTGTGATCTGAGTCAGGTAAGCCATGTCATGTTCTCTAGCTCCACCAGAAAATGGAGGAGAGAGAGAGTAGACAAAGCTGAGATGGAAGTGCTCCTAACATCGTGGATGTCTCTCCATGTTTGGAAGCTTTGCTGGCAGTAGCTGGCTTAATCATGATTTTTTCCCTTAAGGTTTCTTCAGTTTTTCAATGTACAACATTGTGATGGGTCTTCTCTCTGACTTCATGCTATCAGGAAATGAGGATTGGAGGAAATTGATCAGATTCTCCTTCACACAGAGAAACACATCCTCAGGCTTTTTGCTCTTATGCTTTCATGCGGAGGTCACCTTTCTAGATATTTTTCTTTGGTTAAAGACCACAGAATTTTGGAGGTTGATCAGTTGGCCAAAGAAATAGTGTATATATGCATATATTTATAGGTTTTTGAAAGCATTTGGAGGTAAGTGCATGCAGCTTGAGGCTGCTCAGGTTCTTCCAGAGAACGTCATGAAATGTCACTTTTTTTTTTTTTAGGTGATGATGGTGATGCCTCATTTTTTGGGATTTTTAACATCTGATTTTCAAGAGCATTCCTTCTTTTGGATGTAGTTTTAATTAGAGATGGAATATTTCTCCCCATGCGTTAGGTTGCATTAAAATGATACTGGCAAGCTTTTAGTAGGTTCCTCGGAGCATCATACCATACATAATTTCTCTTGGAAAAAACAAAACAGTTTTCACAGCTGTCTTTTTGGTGTATTAAAATATTTTTTTCTGAAAACTTACAGCAACATTCTTGTTATGATTTTAATGTCATTATGGAAACCTAAGATCTTTAAAGTGTGATAGCAGCTGAACAGGAATTTGTCTGCTTTTTTTTAACCCATCTTTTAATCTGGAATAATTTTGAGTAGTCTCAAACCAGGCCTCTCTCTTCCCACCAACCTGAGTTTGCACATCTGTTGAATAGTAGATTCAGTTCCTCAAAAAATTCAAACTACATGCTGAAATGCATGAGGGGGATACCAGAGTGCAGTGCTACTGAGCTTGAAGGCACAGCTCCATAGAAGGGTATCAGTAATGTTCATTCTTAGGTTACTCTGAAGGGTTTAAGAAGGAATGTGTTACATATGAGAGGTGTAAGTGACACGATAAGGGGACCAACAAAACTGAATCAGAACATGCTCCCAGATGTGCAAAAAGAATAGAAAGATTTGAGGATTGCAATGACTAGCAATAAACTTGAGATCCAGCTGCTGCAAGGTTAAAAACTGCCCTTATTTTTGCTATGGAAGAAATGGGTTAGTATGTAATCTAATATACTTGGGAAGGGTATTGCATTATCAACTGTGCATTTCTTCAGTTCTGAATGTTGATATGTCACCAGAGTTACTGAGATACTGTTGTTGTCTCCATCTTTCAAAGTGGGCCATGGAACATACCATTTCAGGTATCTTACAAAGTATAAAGGGAGGCTACATTTTGACAAAGTAAAGAAGGAGGTTAACTGTTTTTTTTTGGTTTTTTTTTTTTTTTTTTTCCCTGAGGTGATGTTCTTTCATGCACTTTGCAATCCCTGCACAGGTCTAAATCAGCAGCCACTGAAGAAACTGAAAAAGTCCTCACTGACCTTTGCTTGTTTGTGTCAGATCCTAAATATCTCTCCCCTGTATAAGAAGACTGTATGCAGTCTTCTTAGGTATCCATTTGTATTTCATAGTTCAGAATTGTGAACGTCCTCTTAATTCTTGAGAGGTCAATTCAGTGCTTGCACCACAATGTACCCTATTGATACACTGCTTTTGAACATGGCATGTGCAATCCAAGAACGAGTTTGAGATTTAAGCTGAGGATGTTTATGGGAGGGCCTCTTACCCCTCTCCTGTGGTGACAGACACTGTAGAAAACCAAATGTCATTGCAATAGTTTGAGTTAAAGTGAGAGTGGTGTTACTTCTGTGGGGGTTTCTTCACTCTGAGACTGAAAACCCTTTAGAGAATGATGTTCTTGTTAATGATGTTTCTTGTTGTAGTTCTGCCCACACAGGTTGAAGTTCACCTTGCTGTTAAAATACGAGCAGAGAGACTTCTTTTATTTTTAAAAACAACCCAAAACTAGTGTTAAAAAAGCAAAACAGCTTTAAAAGGAGCTCTAGAAAGATAATTAATCTTAATTCATGAGATGTTGATGACCTGAATGTTTCTCATAATCAGGCACTAATTTCTTCATTCCGACAATGGCTTTCAATTGCTTTTGGTTTGTGGGCACCCAGAACTTTTTCATGGTGCAAGCTCTAACAGAAACTGCATTCATAGCTTATTCTTCAGTATACAAACTTGCTATTCTTAATCACTTTTCTCAACCCCATTAGACATAGCCTATGGACCACTGCTTTAAAAATGTTTAAACAATGATTTCATTTCCTTATACATTTTTACTAGGTTCATAATGGGTTACATTGTTGAGAAATCTAAAACATCATGTTTAGAATTTCCATAATTTAAAAAAAATATTTTGTTACAAGAGGAAAACTAAAAATATATTGTGTATACTCAGACTGTGAAGAATATGAGTACATAATCAGATGCTGGAAATGGAAAGTAGAACAACTGCAAGTAGAAGTGGAAAAAAAAGATTATCATTCCAATTCAGTAAAGTTTATAATAAATTCTTTAGTGTTATGAACTTTGACTTAAAGGAGGATTGACTTCTATGAACACATGAGTGATTGAAAAGAGAGTTGATAAGTAGATAAGTATTGGAGAAGAACTGTGTTCGACATAGCTGTTTGGACATTTGGCAGATGTTACTCTGGGCCTCAAGGAATGGACAAGTTTAATTTTAGCCTTAAAAAGGAAATGGGAAGAACTGAAGTCTTATAATAGTACAAGTTGCAGTTTGAAGAAGGTTACCTCAGAAAAGCTCAAAGATGTCTCTTGAAATTTGGAACCCCCAGAAACAAATGTAGAAGTTCTCCTATGGAGTTTTCCTATTATTCCAAACCACATGGGTAGAGATATAAACTGAGATTGCGCCACTTTGCTGTAAGACTTTCTCTGCGTGGTGTTGTGGATAACTTCTTAAATTGAGCAGAAGAACACTGCTTTTAGTGAGAAACTAAGGAAAAAGGACTTAAAAGTGTGAAACTTGTGAATAGCTGTGTAGTAGTCATTAACTAACATTGCTCTGTTATGAAGCTATCACTAAGCAAATTTAGGGACAAAACCTGTAGTATCCGAAATCCCCCAGTGAAATACTGAAAAGAGTAGTTTGAAGAAGCATTCTGTTAGAGGAAGGAGATCCTGTTTTGACAGATCAGGAAAGGTCTATGAAGGCCTTGTGTCTTTTCACGTATTTTGTTTCCTTTGTTATACTTCCAATCTATTGTAGTAGAAAAATAATGTAAATACTCTCTTCACAGATATTTCTCTGTTTTGAAATTAAATAATCTATTTTGTAAACTTGTTCTGGATGAAGACAATCTGCTGCTAGTGCCAGAACTGTATGATTTGCTTAACTTGGTACTTGATCAACATGTGATCAAATATGAACTTCTAATTGCTGGCTTCAGTAAAAGTGTTGAACTTCATCAATCTAAATGGTTACTTGCTTTTCAAGCAGTTGCTTTGTTCTAGAGTACTAAATAATCAAGGAATCTGTCCAAAAGTGTTTAATGGAATATGATATTGGCCCATAGGAGTTGAGCAGGAGGTCTGTGAAGTGTTAGTTGAGGGAGGGGGGGAGAAATACCACCTTACTCTTCAGAGAGTGAGAATAATTTTGAATGGAAAAAAAAGGCATATGATGAGAATGAAGGCTGCTTAAACTAATCTGCTAACCTCTCAGAAAGAGGAACACAAATTGTTTAATCAAGAGGTGCTGGAGAAGGTGGTGTGATGCAAGTCTTCAGCTGCTGGCAGAGACACAGTTAACATTGTAAACGGTTGAACTTCAGCATGGCACTTCTCCAAATGAGTTGACTGTTGAAAATAAAATGTTCCAGAAGAACTGGGAGAACAGGAAAGAAGTTAAAATAGCATGGTTTGTATGCCAGTGCTGAAAGAAGGGGGGAGGAAGGGAGATAGCTCAACTTATGATAAAGGCTTTAGTAGAAGTTTCCAAATGAAGGGACTAGATTTAATAGAATGATGTCTTCCTTTGTGTCCTGAGTTTGGGGAGTGTTCTTTGGCTTTCAGCTTGTGTTTGGGAAGTTGAACACATAGGTAAATAAAAAGTCATGTGAGACTGTTTTGGTTTTTGTTCCATTTTATTCTTCTGACTGTAAAAACAATACCAAAGATCTAAAGTCTGCCCCTCATCTCTAGAGTTTTATGAAGCTGTGCCAGATGTTGCAGTACAAACACAACTCTGAAGGGGTTTGAAAGAGAGGTTTTGAGATGGGGAAAGGGGAGTCATTATTTCTGGTGTCTTATATGTGAAACACACTTATGTACAATTTTAATTTTTTTCTGGGTTCTCTTCAGCACTTAAGGAGTTGAAGATCTTGGTACAGTTGCTTTGTTCAGCTTAAGACAGCATGTGTTATTGCAGTAACTCAAAATATCCTTGCCTAATCACTACTTGAAGGAACTTTAAGCAGTGTTTGGAAAAGAGCCTTCCCTCATCATTGGTTGTGATTGCTTTGTAGTAATTTTTGAGACACACTGGTTATCGAAACATCAGTCCCAGACCTAGCAACAGTGTTATGCCTTTTATTTCCCCTTGATCTAAAAGTCTCTTAGTTTTTGATTAGTCTTTGTGATATAATTATGGATCTTCACAGCTGCTGTCTAGGTGGAATACAATAAGTTTTTGGCTTGGGCTAAAAGTGCCTTTTGGTTAGAAGGTGGTCTGCTCCCTTAAAAACCCCCATCAGTTTATGTTTATTTAGTAAGTTAAAGAAGATGGAAATGAGACATCTCGGGATGTGCAGTCATTGTTCTTGAGTGGAGTCAAATACAGCCTCTTTAAGAATGCATGTTTAATAATGTCAGCATAAAGAGCTGTAGGCACAGCATCAATGTCACGAGTGATTAGGAAGGACTTACTGAGAGTTTATCGGGGTAGCAATCATTACAAGGCCAGTGTGTTGAGGACAAATAATTCTGAGAAAACACTTGATTCAGTGGACTACTTCTGTTATTTTTGAACTAGTTAGATTAAGAATTCAGTTGTTGAAGTGTGTCGCTTGTTACTTCATGGTGGAAGATAAAACAATCTAATTGGGATTATGCAAAAAATTGGGGAGTTATTTAATGCCTTTGGAAGAAGCAGCTAAGTGCTTGCATTGTGTGCCTGTGTTCTTCCTTATCCTTTCAATGCTGGGAATATGCAATTAATAACTTGCATAACATTATCTAAGTGGGTGGTCAGCACCACTGGACAGTGTGTTTGCAGCACTTGTTACAGGTACAGGCTCTATGTTGACCTGAGGAAGAAGTGAGATGTTCAGTTATGGCATTACTGTTGCTATTAAAAAGCTCTGGGAAGGGGCCTGAGAACCCCAGCTGCTGTTGTGGTGGAGGAAGTCAGGCCTTCAAAGGATACAAGGATTAGAGTGTCAGGAAAAGTAAATGGTAGCATCAGCACAAGTGGAAAATAGGCAGAGCTATTCAGCAAACAGAAAAGTAGGCTAAGGCATGCCATAATTATGTGTAGTGGAAACTTGCTGCTAATAGAGCAATTGCGTGGGGTAGAGGCAGGAGAATGATTTTTCAAGACAAAACAAAGCAGACATTGCAGAGAATGATATAGGAAGACTGAGGATTCAGTGTGCTCATGATATGTGAAAGAGAAGACTTTGTTTTGAAAGATGCTAAAAATGGAATCTTCTGATGTACATGCGGTCACTGTTTCCGTGGCCTTGTAGGACAATAGGGGCTTCTTTGCACTGCCCAAATGAGCAAACTCTTCCTTCCCGCTTGCTGCTCTTAAGGTTCAAATAGTGCTGCTTCAGGGTGGTATCAGTGGTTGTGGAAAGAAGGCATCACAGGATATTCCTTTTGGGAAGAAGTTGGGTTATACTGGATTGGACTGTTGTTGTGCAAATGGATTCAAAATACAATAGCTACTTATCACAGCAGCCAGGCAAACACATTCCTCCCACACGTTGTCCCTAGACATTGCTGGCAAAGAAAAGAACAGAATGAGGGAATGTGACACACAGAACCTGAGCTGTAGCAGCCTGTATTTTGAGTTTTCTCCTTATATATGACATAAACAGGGAAGCTAAGGGAAGACTACATGTGCTGGAAGATTTTTGTGCAGCATGAGTGTGACATGCACAGTGGTGCATTTACCTTTTGATGACTTTGACTAGCCGAAGACTTTAATTTAGTGTCTAGCTGGGAAAGGGATCATTAATAAAGGCCTTTCTGTGGTCCAAATGCCAGAATTCTGATGATGCTGAAAAGTGTTTTTTTTCCTTTCTGCCTCGCTCTTCTTGATCTTAAATTGACAGCTCAAATAGATTCTAGGTCAGAAGTTCTAGAGCGATTGGTGAAGGTGGCTTACGTTGTTGGTGGTTGTTCTTTCCTTTTTTTTTTTTTTTTGGCCTCCCCAATGAAGTGGACACTCCAGTCTAGGCTAAACTTATGAGACAGCTTGGAGGAGTGCTGATCTTGAGGTGGATGCAGTGAATCAGGCCTGAGTGATCATCTCTAGTTGAACAACTGCTTCTGGAGAGAACTTAGAGAAGCCCCTGAATGTTTATTTTAACTCAAACTTGGATTCTTTAGTGTCACTCAGACTCAGAGCTAGATTTGTGGGTATGTGACTCTTTATAATGTGGTTTTAGGCCTCTCTGACCAAACACTAAGGACACCAAAGAATTAGTGTCCAGGCCTTGAAATCTTGCTCTTATTTAATTCCTTCAACCATTTATCCTTCTACCCAGTAAAATAGGTGTAATTAGGATTTAAAAGGGCCGTTGGAAATTAAGACCTAGGTGCTGGATTCTGTTGCTGAATGTATTGAAACAAACCAATATGTAGGGTAGAAAAAGAAAAATCTCCTTTTGGGAGTGGTTCTGGGGTGTGAGACTGGAGCAGACCTGCTTTGCTGTTTGCAAGCACTTAGAGATGGGAACCAGAGTTACCTGTCTCTGTTTCTATGTCACTGCTGTTCTGTGACATAGATCATGTGTTCTCAGCTGTGTCGCTGCTTGCAGTGAGTGTGGAAGAAGAGACTAACTATATATATATATACAGTGTCTACTTAGTTTAGTTGGTAATGCAGCAAAGTTTGGAAAGCAATGGCCATAAGGAGTCACGTTGTTTACTTCTGTGTTGTGTGACAAGTGGTACTGTCAGAAAAATAAAAAATTTCAATATGAACAAATTTGGAATGACTTCTCTCCTTATTTGATTGGAAACTCTTATCTTGCATTTAAGTTTTTCCCTTGTCTACATCTGGATGGCTCTGGCTGCAGGATATAGGACCTCCAGCACTGGTGGGGCTCTGAAACTGCTTTGTATCATGCTCAGCTAAATAACTTGACAAGTGTAAAAATGTTAATAAATGTCTGATGGAAAATTGAGAGCAGCCAGACAGCTCTCAGCCTGGTTAATTAGCTCTTGACTGCTGAATTGTTCCTGCCCTCTCATATGGCTGTGGCTTGCAGCCCTGCAAGAAAGGGTTTGGGTTCCTGGCCAGGAGGGCATCCCAAAAGTTGAATTCATGTAACTTGAAGTCAGTGTGGACTGGTTCCTTTTGGTCTAAATGACCTTTTTATCTTTGTTGGGGGAGGGCAGTGGGGAGAAAGCATATCAGCTTTCAGCTATGTCAGGTCATACAGAGGTCAAGTTCTCTTGTCTGTGATCAAGCATATGGTGTAAAACAGCCCAGTGTGTGATAGCACCAGGACCTGGGGAGAGGAGGACTTTATCAAGCCTTCTGGAGGTAAATATGACCGAAGGCCATGTTGTGAATTGGCATACACGATGGCTCTCAGTTTAGGGTTTGCAGGATTTCTGTATTTAACCCTTTCCTGGTGCTGGCTCCTGGTGTGTTTCCACCCTGGTAGGTTGAGAAGAAGCTGTTGTTTCTCAAGAGCGTGCAGATTTCTCCTGCCAGGTTATCTGTGCATGTGTGAGACCTTCTGAAATCCCTGGCTCCAAGGGCATAACTCCCTGGAGCTGCTGAAAGAGTGAGTCAATATATTTGGGTCTCCCAGCTGCATGAATAAATGAGTAAACCTGAATTATTTTTAAATGATCAGATTACAGAGGTGATAACATACTACAATGAATTTTCCATTCCATGCTCTCAACAAGTGTGCTGCTCTCCTTCCACTGTGAGAGAATACAAGATTTTAAGTATGTTGTTCTCCTAAGGAACCACATAAAAACTGCTGAGATTGCACTCAGAAAACGTCTTCCAGACCAAAAGCCTTGAGTCAGAAGTTGCTTAGCAAGATGACAGACAGGTTGACCAAAGGTTGCATGTGGTGTGCTCTTGCAAAATGAACATGAAATGCTTGTTGCCCCCCATGGTTCTTTAGTACTTCCAGAGGTTCACCCATGTTACTTCAGTGGTGTGCAGGAATATAATTTGCTTGCTGATATTTTGGTCTTATCTCTGAAGATACTTATTTTAAGAATTCGTGACTACATAGGTTTGTTAATACTGTACTGTAATATCAGATGGGCTGCTGAGACCTCAAGGGGGTGAGGAATCTATTTTTAGTGTGTTTGAAGGGTAGATGATGTTTCAGGTTGTGGAATAACTTTCTGGGGGGCCTGTCACCATACACTAAAGTTTTGTATGTCATGGCAGTGGAGGCAAGTCATACGATGATGAGTTAGTAACTTAAATGGGCCATAAAAAAAAATCCTGCTCTTTGGGGAAATTTTAAAGATAGATGGAGCTAAAATGCCACACAGTCTGTTCTCATGCTTGTTTTCCTTGATGTGCTGAAGACATCTGATCCTCTTTTCAGGTGAAATATGCAGTCTGCTTATGAGTTGAAAGCAATGCCTGTTGACATCCACATTGGAGGGTTATTTGTGTCTGAGTAAGAATTTTAGTAATGGGTGACCTAAAGAGTGTTTTAGTTGCCCAAGTGTTGTGAAGAAGGTGGTTTGTGAACTCCTTCCCCATGAGAAATGTCTCATTTGGGAAGTTGGATAATAGCAGTGCTGTCCTATTTAAACATATTTGACACCCCAGCCTGCAGAGATTTGGAGCTTTAGATTGAGAAGACTGCCTCAGACAAATGCATGTGTGTAGCAATCTGAACAGTGAATCCAACCTTGCTTTGGAAACACTGCACTGTAGTGGTAGCCATGAAGAACAAATTTTAATGATTTATTATGGTTAGATTTTATGTGGATTGGCTTCCTATTTTCTTTGGAAGGCAGTAAAACTGCAACTTCTACAGGATTCTTCGTACATTCCTGGGATTTTGTTTTATGTGCAGGCATGTACATTTTATTTATTTATTTAATAAATCCTCACTGCCACTGTTAGGAACAAAGACTTTTTAATAGGTCAGACCTCAGCTACCATTGCATTTTCTTGTTACTCTAGTACATTTGGCAGGTAAGAGAAGATGGGGGCTAAAGCCCTTATACTGTAAAAGCTTATTCATGTGAATAGTCGCTGTGATCTGATTTTGAATTTCACTGTAGCTACTCATGTGAGTAAACATTTGAAGATCAAATCCTTAGCTGTGTGGACTAATTCTTGTGGAGTTTTCAGTGAGGCGTTTGGAAATTACATCTTGAATAGAATATGCCCTCAGCTTTCAACAACTACCACCTACATACATGAGATGTTCATTTGTGGTTGCATGTTTGGGCATGGTTGTAGCTGATTTGCAACAGCCAACGGGAGCTTATGCATTCGATAATTCTTTCACTTTCCTTCATGTGCTCCTTTTGTTTCATTCTCATTCTTTATACTTTGACAGGGGAAGCATGTATGTTATAATTACTCAACTTTGACTTCAGTGAATGCTGGCATGTCCCTGAAATATGATTTCATATGTTTGTGGATGTTCTAGTGAGAACATACATGTTGCTGTGCTTCCTGTAGATGATACTCATGCATTCTGGAGTCCCATCACTAACTGTGGTGTTTTTGGAAGCCATCGTTTTTCACAGGGTTGGTTTTTTTTTTGATTAAGAGATTGGTTTGAATAGATACTAATACGGTAGTTGCCCGTTCAAGACAGGTGTTTTGGATCAGGGAAAGTGCAGCCTAGGCCCTTTTATAATGACAGGAGTGCATACCTTTGCATATGTGTGCATAACACAAGTTGCTATCCATGTGGTTCATACTGCTATGGTAGTTCATCTGGCAGATCATTTAAATATTTACTCCAAAAGATCTTGTTCTCTGTTGGTGTGAAGCAGCATTTCCAGTTATTTTTAGGTCATTTTCATCTTAGCAACCCTGCTGGAGATAAACCAGACACAAATGCTGTAAACTGTCCCTACATTTTGGTAGAAATTAATAAAATAAAGTTTAATGGTTTGGTCCCAAGGGGAGAACAGACCATATGGTTAACAGAAGGTTAGGCCAAGTAATACAGTGCTGAGAGTGCTACAAACCAACCTAGAATATCTGGTAGTGTGTCCAGTTGCTGCATGTATTAAGCATTGAAATGGTGCTTTCAGATCTGCAGAGCCAGCAGTTCTGTTACCACTGCTGTGACGCAGGAGATAATTCTGTTGGGCAAGCATCAGCATGGGGGTGGATCTACAGTGCAGGATGTGTAATGTCAACATGAAGCATGGGAGCTGGCAGTAAGAAGGAAAGCAGCCATTTCATGCCAGTGCAGGAAGCCTAAATAGATTTTTCCCTCTGCATCTTGTCCTTTTGTGCTGCTTTCATACTTGGTATTAAATGATTACCTTCTGCTTTGTCATCTGAAAACTTCAGCCCAGCAGGGTTTAATTTCTTTCTCTTTTTGAACCTGTTTGTTTTTTTTAAACAAGTGAAGTGCACTCCAAAAGCATGTCTGATGGTTTATAAAAGAGGCTGGGGGGAGGCTGAAGGGCTAAGCAGATCTGGAGAAAGAGAAGAGTTCAGTCATGTGAAAGTCCTGAGCTTCAGATGAAGTTTCATTGTAGATCCTTTTGGCTTTAGTGCAGAGACAGTTTGTTCAAAAGCTCTAACCATTTGAGAACATTGTAGTGAAGCTGCTAAATGCAGAAAGGTATGAAATACTGCAAGTGATAGTGTGTGGACTTTGAAACTCAGTAATTACTAAGAAAACTGTAGAAAGCTATTGCATTTTTTTCTGCTTTCTTTTTAGAACAAATGTCCTGTTAGAATTTCTTTTTCCTATTTGGTTAAAGCTAGTGACAAATTACCATGACACCATTTTTTTTAAGAGCCAAATACTGTTACATGACTGTCTAAATCTGCAGAACAGGAATTTCTAAATAAGCTTGCTAAGCATTCTGTTGACTTAAAAAATCTAGTGATATGTCTTCTGTCAGCTCAGTCACAGACTGGTCAATGGGTTTGGGATTTTTTGTTGTTTCTTTTCCCCAAAAACATTTGGAGGTATTTTTCTGGGAGGGTCTAGAATACCAGAGCTTGCTTCCTGATGGGCATGGCAGAGCTGAACTTCATAACTGGAGCTCTCATGGTTTCTATTGCCTGTTCAGCAGGATTTTCAAAGAATAATATTACAGCTCCCCTTGAATGAATCCTTGTCTTAGATGCTGTTCTGCAGTAGCCCTGAAAAGGTTATGACTTTCTTTATATCTTCCTAAGAACTGGAGTAATCAACCCACAGGTATGTTTTCCCAGTTTCAATTTGGTGATTGGAGGAGAGGATGCATATAAAATATGGCTTGTGTGTGAGGACTGTTTGTTCTGTTCTGCAGTAACTTCATCCTTACACAGTCCTCCTTGCACCACTGGCCCCATTCAGGAGATTTTTTTTTCGTTGAAGCTATGGGAGTCTAACACTTATGCATAGGGCACCTGCAAAGACATGTCACAGAAGAATTATGTGAAACTCAAACACTGTCTTTCAAGACAGAACTTTTTCTTGGTTCCATAGATAACTCCATGTTGTAGTAGCTGTTTCAGCATCAGAAGTATAAGGATGCAGGCAAATCAAGAGACTTTTTCTAAGGTATGGTTCATCTTCTCATGTCTGTCCATGTAATTTCCCTTGCAGGTTTTATGTTCTAATAGCTGGTAATTTTGTGTTTTTTCCAGAGGTGTTGAACAATTTTTAGAACATGATGGAGAACGTTCATCAGAAGTGTTTCTTCATATGCAAATGAATAATGCTTATAGATATTGTCTGCACATTTTCTCATAGAACATCTCTACACTGCAAAGAAAATACATTGTCCTTGACTTTTCCATACTGACAAAGGTGCTACTTGCTGAAGATAGTTTATTATAAATAACTACTAAGATGATAATCTCACCACAGCATGCTTGGCATTCTTCCACTGAGTTAGCCTATTTCAGCAAGGAGCTGTCGCTTAAGATACAAAGCAATCTGCAGGGACATATGATCACACACACTGACTGTTTTCTCTGTCATCATGGATGCCTCATAATTTCCTGTGTCTGATAATTAGGAACTGGAATTATTATCTGGTAGACCAGGAGGGTCTAGCACCAGAAAGATGGACTTGAGTTCCCATCTCGTAAACATCAGATTACAGAGAAGTTCTCAGTTAGGGAGGCACTAGTAGGTGAATGTCTGTTGGACATGGTTGTGGGGTTTTTTTGCTTTTTTGTTTGTTTTACTTCTGATGTCACAAGGATAGATGTGAACTACTGGGGAAACTCTTGATTTATCTATTTTCTGTTAGAAATTGTGAAGAAGTGTGTCTACCACTGTCAATGGTGTAGAGGGGATTTTTTTTTTTGTGTTGGCTTTGTTTCAGTAAATGACTTCAAGATCTCTGAATGTTTTGTTTTGTAGAAATACTGTCCAAAAGAAAGACTGTGATAAAGAGGTAAGAGGCTGTATCCATTTTTCTGAGGGTATTGGAAAACTAATATCAATACCCATATATTGCTTAGTGTCAAGATTCAGCTGTAGTCACATAGCTTGATGGTGACTTTTTTGAATTTGAAAAGTTGATACTGCCTTGTGGTACCTGGCTGTTGAGCTATCACGTTATTGCAACAGTTGTGTGATGGATATCAGTGGCTGTTGTACGCAAACTTCTTTTCAAGTGAAGTACTGGCAAGTGTTTGTGTTTTATTTGTTCAGAAACAATTTGGTCAGGCCATCTCTACTGCTTTGTTAACAGTATAATATGAATCAGAATTTTTTTCTAACATCCATGTTACTCATGGATTCTGTTCCTTGGCACCTGATGCTTCTCAAGAGTCCTAACAACTCATATTTCAAGCCTGGGCACCTATGGTTGCTTCAAAATACGGAATGTGGAATTTAGTGGAAGCAATTGGTAAGATTGAGCTAGAACAAATGAAGGTATCAACAATGGCGATGGAATTTTTTTCTCCCTGATTTGACAGATTGTGTTAAATCCTGTATGTATGTCAACAAGATCAAGGAGAAAACAGGACATGAAGAATTTGATTTGCAAGTCTTTAGTATCAGTCCTTTTTTCAAATCTTACAAGTGTTAGGAGTTGATTCTCATCTGGGATGTAATGTGCCATCCTCTGAAAGGAAAGCATGGAAGAAGGAGAAATGGTAACTATCTAGTGATGGTATCTTTCCCCACAAGGTCTACAAAGGCAAATTCCTGTGTTCTTTGCTGAAATTATGGGAGTAGATTAATGATAGGATGGATTCTGCTTGCAGATAAGATGAAGAAATTATTGGAACTGGTTCCTGATGTTCAGTGACCCATGCATGATTGTGGAGTGTTCTTCATCTCTTAATACCTGACCTAGATGACATTACACTTCAGCATGGCTGTTCAGAATCTGTCATGTCCAGAAGCCGTATAACGTGGGTGACCTTGTGGCTTTAAAGAAAATCCTGTGGAACTGTTAGTTTCAACCTTACTGAAGGACACATTCTGAAGAGCTAGCTCATTAAGCAAGCTTTGAAGGGTGTGCTCTGCAGAGCAGCTTCCTGTTATTTGGTTAATGGTTGACCTAGTTCTATTGCCATATGCCTCCTGGAACGCATTCTAATATAAAATATGTGCTAAAGCAAGTCTGGGATAATAGAAGGAAAGTCAAAGCCTTTATGAAACAGAAATCATAATGCTGTTGCATATTGGAGGGTATTGTAGTTGCTAAAAATGGCAATATCTTCATGGAACTGTATTGATTCTGATTGCAAACTCAGGAGTGTTAATCAGACCCATTCATGTATTTTTTTCGGACTGGCCTTGTACCAAAGGTTTGTATCAGTAATTCCCTGTGCTCCATATGTGAAGCTAAAGTTAGGGAGTGAAGCACTCAGAGTGATATTATAGCTGTGAGGAAAGATTAGATTAGATTTGGCTAAAGGCAGGAGGATTTTTCCCCCATGGTAGGTGTTTTTTTTATTGCAAAAGATGGATTAGCAAACTTTTTCCTCTTTAAATCCTGGCTAGAAGCCAGAAATGGGGATTCAAGCTTTTACTTGGTATGAGAGATGGCACAGCATACATACTTAGGCAAAAATATAAGAAATTTGTAGGTAATAGATAAAGTTCAACCTCCAGCCTGAATGGGTACTTTCTGACAGGCTGAAGTTCTGAAGAACCTAGGCTGTGTTTTCTGGTTAATTTGATTTTCTGCTGTAGGAAAAGGAAGGGTGTGTGATAACAACTGTTTTCATAAGTAGGGTGCATTATGGTAGAACAGGGGGAAGGGAAAATTAAAGCCATGCTTTGTAACCTTTTGAGAGCTCATGACTCTACCAGTGTATGTGGTGATTTATTCTTCTGTCAGTGTGGGAAACTGAACTGCTTACCAGACTTTACCGCTTTGAATATTCAGATAACCTGGCAGTGGCTAACCTGTGTCTCTTCAGTTGCAGATGGCTTGCAAGAAGTCCAGGTGTGAATTCTGGGCAAAGGTATGTCACCACAGCAGTGGGGGTGGCTGGGGCCAGCCCAATTTGTCTGTGTGGGAAGAAGTAAGCTGTCAGGACCTGTAAAGGCAGCTGTAGCTGAACAGCATGGGGAGTGCCTAACCTGTAGGGAAGTGGTGGGATGTCTTGTGGTGGGATCACCTTGTACCCCTGTAACTCCTTCAACTCAAGGCCCTTCCTGTGCTTCTTATGACTCTGGGGCTTATTTGGTGAGGCTATGAATACTTTGGCTTATTTGGATAGGATATGTGTAGTGACAGCATTACACAGTTTCCCCTTCTTCCTTAGTGCGTTAACCCTGAATGGTATTTTCATAGGAGAACTCCTGGATCTGGGGGAAAACAAACTGCAACATTTTTAGTAGGACACAGTGTGTTGCGTGAGCTGTAATTATATTGGTCATGAAAAAAATCACTGCTCTGGGGACTGACACAGGCACAGCTATTTGTGCAACCTGATCAGAACAAAGGATAATGCTTCTGCTGCAAGATCAGACAGATCTGACGTTTCAGCAGGCTGAGCAAATGAATGGAGGAAGTGGTCCGCCTCCTCTTATCCATTGTCTCGAAGATGCAGGCTCATAGAGAAGAAAGGCAGGTTGAATAATGCTTCTGAAGGAATATGCTGCTTTGTGTTCTGTGGGAAGAGAGCAAGCATGAGTTCTAGAAGTTCTCTGCATTGGCAGGCTGACAAGCTTGTAACAGGAAAGTGTGGCAGTGGACTACTGGTGTTGAATGAGTACTTTCTCTTCTGTAGCCTGCCTAGAAAATCTTAACTGTTATTAGGAAGCTGACTAAATGTTTCAGGCCTGGAATATGGGACCAAGTCTACCTTGAAGGAAGCTTGGTGTGGAAATCCAATTAACTCTGACCTCCTAGTAAAGAATGATTTAAGACTTTTTCTATACATTATGCAATTCAGTGTTGTTTTTTTTTTTTCTCTTTCTCATCCTCTTTCTTGTTCTCTTTCTTATTCTGTCTCCCTTGAATAACTCATCTGTGTGTTCCGGGATACCTCTCAGTTGTGTTCCTGATGGGATTTTTACATAGGGAGAGCTGGGCTGATCAAATTACTGGGACAGTCAGAATCTTCTTCTGCTTGGGAGAATTCTTCTGTTGCTCTTGCTCCAGCTGTCAAGCTGCCATAGCCAAATTATCGCAAGTGGGATTTTAGTAGCAAGCTCCCATTTTAAAGGCATAATGAGGCCAAGGAAATGTGAGAAGAGAAGGGAGCAGGACAGGGATTTTTGATAAGCTGGGCAGAATCAAGGGTTACTTCATGTTCCAGAGCTATAATATTTGACTTGCAGCCTCAAGGGGGATTTCAGCTGAGAAATGAATCCTTTAGAGGGAGGGGTGCAGAAGTTCTATCAGTATCATAGCTGGTTAGCTTTCTTCTGTATTACCTTTTTGTGCAAGGTTACTGGGACTAGAAATGGCTAGCAGTTAGGTTTCTCATGATGGTGAGACTTTCCTATAAAACCAGTTTTCTTTAAAATCAAGCTTTTCTTGGCTCAGGGACCCATAGCTGTCATTTTGTTAGCAAGCATGCTATAAGTTAATGGAGATTAGATTTGTGTCTGTGATAACAGAACCAGAACAGATCCATGGGATCCCTTTCATCCTTTGTTCTCCCACATACTGTCTAGAAGGTTATGTCAATTCAAAAGAGAAGTAATTAGTTCCACAGGATGCTGAAAGAGTCCATCACTAGTGCGCAGTACAGATGAAGATGCTGCTTTAGGAGCCTGCTTATAAAAGCACATCAGAAGGTCATCAGACTCCTTGAGTGTAACTGTGTGTTGAAACTTTAAAACGTGCAATCACTGGGTTGCCATGATTGGCATGTTTAGTATCCAGAAGTAGTTGTGAAAATTCCCTCTGTTTGTTTTTAGGAGAGGATTGGTTAAAACCCATCCCAGAGGATGTGCCATGCTGGATTTGACCCAACAGAAAATTCACTATTGGTTTCCAGCTGCTTTGACATAGAGGAAGTACTGTTGGGGAGAGGAAATAATGATAATAATTGCTTTGCCTCTTTTATTCAACCATGGTTACACTGTGTCTAAACTAAATCAGTGTTATTTGAATGGGGTGATCAAAGATGCATATATTCCAAAAATGTCTAACGGAAAAGAGTGCAGTGAGCTTTCAAACAATGCCTGGGTGTGAGGACAAGAGGAAAAATCTCCAGCATGGACATAAATATCACAGATAAATCAAGGACCATTCTCCTAAGTGATAAAGATTTGGGTCTGAGAGTGAGCACTTTCTGAAAGAACAGTATCAGCCTGATGCTAAGCAGAGATAAAAAGTCAACTGTCCATCGGTGAAGGCTGCAAAAGAATTTATTATCTTCTGCTTACTCACCTCTTCAGGAAATAGGAGGCATAGTAGGGGATCTTGGCTAGTTTTCGAGATCTTCAGAAAAGCATTTTTTGAGGCTGTAACATTTTCCAACTTTATATTAAGCAGATTTTATCTTTGTTTTGTGGAATGTTTTTATTATTTTCTTAGTAATAGAAGTCCTTAAGATATAAGACAGTTGGACCAATCACTCACTGTTTTTTGAAAAGTCAGAGCATCGTACCAATCATAAAGCTCATAATGTTTTCACAAAAAAGGCTGTATCATGCCCTAGATAAAAGAGTAACCATGAAGGGTTGGCCTGTGTGAAACTCTGAACAAGAACAATGTGCTTGGTTTCTCGGTCATTCATCAGGTCAAGCAAGGTGGATGTCTGAAGTTCCCGTGGCCGAATGTTTAACTTTGGAATTTACCCATTATACTTGAAAGACAACAGCAAATTTTTGAGCTGTTATCAAATGTTCGCAATGGAGTTGAGCTGAAGAAAGGGAATCATCAAAACATGTATTTGTACAATCGTTAGATCTAAGTCTAACACCTTTTGTGCTTTATTTTTCCAAGTGAAAGGGATGGAGAATGGGATCGGTTCCTCAGGGATCATCCAGATGGAGGCAACTGCTTTTGCAGCTCCAGGAGAGGGGACTGTGGGATGAGAAAACCTAACGCAGAGCATACAGAGGAATCATAGGTCTCACTGGCCACTGGCTTTTATAGTGTATTGGCAAAGTCTTTTGGGGCTTTCCATGACCAAAGTAAATAATGACCTTGCTTTGATAGATCAAAGAAATAACACCAGTGTTGTGCCTTTGAGAGCCTTGATCCCAAAGAGAAAAGCAAGGGTCTTCCTTTTTATTTTGGACCCATTCCATTGCAAACAAAAGCATCCTACAGGTCAGACAAGGAGGGTATCTGACAGGATTTAAAGCGACTTTTTCCTTTTTCCTTCTGTTCTCTACACCAGTAATTTATACTTAAACATGTATCAGACCTAAAAGCTCCTCATTCAGTTTATATCTGTAACGGATGGAAAAAGTGGAACAGAAGAAGTTCTGTGACCCACTCAAATGTCTTGGCTTTGTAGCCTATGTGGACTTTAAGAGTCCCTGTCTTCCTTTTAGCTTAGAAGACAGTGATCCTCCAAAGTAGGTTAGAATGGATAAGTGGACTAGTACAGCTTTTAGATGTATAAACACAGGAAACACTGTTTTGTCCCTCTGCTGATCTGTGCAAGTACCGCTCTTGGAATACTAAACCTGCTCGTGAGGTTGGCATGTCTGTAAAAATTAGTGTGGAAATGCTGGGGATAGTAGTGATCTGAAGTCTGGAAAATTGTGCTTCACAGTGAGAGCTTTCAGGTAGTCCATTACTCCCTTTCAGAGGTTTTGAGAAGTGATATTTAGAGGACTAAAAGCAGTTAATGTGCCAGGCTATGTCCAATATTATAGGAATCTGGAATCTGTACCAAGCTGTAACAAGATGCAGTGGCTGGAATCTAAGATTAGAAAATGTTTGCTATATAAATAGTTCTTTATTTCTAATTTAATAGTGGAAAAAGGTTAAGAGCTACTGGAATAACTAATGGACTCTGTAGAAAGTCCTAAGGCATCAAGCCTAAGCATATTTTCTTTGCAGATGCTGTGGTGGGAGACAGGCTTTAGACTGTTACCATTGAGTTGGACGTGGACAACTGTGTAGTTGTAGAAGGTGAACTTTCAGTAAGATGACTCCCACTGCTGTTATCTCATGTCAGGTCAGGGATTAGCTGTCTTAAAGAACAGCAAATGGGAATGCTGTAATGTAGAGGTGTAGGGAGTCTAAGGAGTTGATTGAGTTTTACCAGAACGTGCAAGAAGACTTTCTCACCTGGCAAAAGAAAATAAGGCTGACTGAGGTTTGTAGTTATCAGTTTATGCTTCATTATCTGTAGCTGGTTTTCCTCTATTTCCCTGTTTCAGGCTTAAAACTATGGACAAACAATATGCATTTTGTTCTCAAAGTAGAATCTATGCACAAGGTTGGTGGAAGCTGCTTTCCTCTTAAAAATTGGATGCATTTTCTTGTCTCAATAGAGGAAAAGAAGAAATGGAACAGGGTTTTTGTTGTCCTGACAGAGCTACTATAGACTTTCACACTGTGGTTTCTAAAGGATCAGAAGGGTCTGGTTTCCTCTGGACTCTATAACCCAGCATTTTAGTCACCCAGAATGTTAGTCCTGGGTTTACAGACAGGAACTAGAGATTTTGGTTCTGCATGTACCACAGGTTGTGGCATAAAAACCCAATCAGAATTTGTCAACATGTCAATTTCCTAGAGTAACCTAACTTTCTATTAGAGCTATCCCACCAATTATGAAAGCATTTCAGTAGATTCAAGGGTCTCGGCCCTTTCAGTAGTAATCTTATTTCATTTTTTTGTTAGACACCTCTCAGAATGTTAGGCTTTGGTCTGTTACGGATGATAAACCTAAGAAACTTAGAGATTAATTCTTTGTCTTCTGTGCTAATCAAAGACTTTAACAAGAAGCACTATCATTAGATCCTCTTCTTTTGATAACTGATGCACAAACAAGTCAGTTTCTGGGAAAAATGGTACATTAGCTTGGTTTCAAAGGTCGTGCTGCAGTAGAGGCCTCACTGTAAATGCTTTTCTTCTTAACTTTATAAAGCAATTACTACAGCAGGATGAAGAAGAGTTTTGATTCCCTAATTGACAAATTGTTTTCAGTTCTTAATTTGTAGTTTCAGTTTTGGAAGACTGCTTTCAAGATTCAGAACTCTGTATTGCCATATTCTAACTGGCTAGGTTAGAAGACAATGGGAGAACAAAGGAGTTCAGGAATGAAGAAGGAGAAGGAGGTCTGAGCCGTTTCCTGTTTCTTGGTTTTGGAATGAGTGACTATTTTAACCTGTAAGTAACAGAGATTAGTGGCTGTCTTCCATCATGAAATGCTTGTAAAGTTGAGAAGATAACTTTCCCTCAGCAAACTGTTCCCTCCATTTCTCTCCCATCGTCTGTGTAAAATCTCTTCTCACAGGCATGGGTGCAAAGGAGCCTTCTTTCTTAATTTGAACATTTCCTTTCTTCTAGTAATCAAGCCTACAGATATAGCTGTGTGCTCAGCTGAAAAGGAAACCACTTTTTTTTTTTTGACAGTGAAGCTTCACTGCCAAAATGATCTTGTACTGCAGGTGGCTAGAGGTATATGATACAAGTTAGTTTGTCAGCTTTGGAACACATCTGAAGGGCAGGCTCTTCAGGAAGGGTGAACCGTAGCACCAGTCCTATGATTAGCAAGTCTGGTTCTGCCTCCTTCTGAGACCTTGATGATCCATTGCAGGTTCTGCTTTCAGGTAGGGAGATACCTATTCCTGTTTTGACCCTCCACTTCATAATAAAAGGCTGTAGTAAGTAGTAATCCACATAAAGGTCTGATCGCAGTTGGAGAAAACTGGCAGAACTCTAGCAAATTTCTAGAAATAAAAACCTGAAGAAATCTCTAAAAGCATGGCAGTTACTGGGACTTGCACAGTATTCTGCAGCTTGTAACAATACAGCAACAGGAAGTTGGAATGACACTGATGGCTTAATCTTTCTGTGATCTCTTGTTTTTTAATGAGGGAGTAAAAATCTTTAGGAGAGAACTTTGTTCCTGTTCTCTTGGTGGTATTGGTTTGCATGGCTTTGTTTTTCTTTGAAAACTAATAGCAGAAGACTATCCAACCTTCAGGAGTGGAGCCATTATATGTGGGGCTGTGCAACAGGAGCCAAAGTTTAAAAATAAAATACCAGGCTGCCTTCCTGAGGATCCAGACATAGCATACACACACATGCACACATAAGCCGTATCTTGACTGACCACAGTTATATCAGCTACTGAGTTCAGAGCAACGGACAATGAGAACCAAAAAGGGAGTCTTGTTCCTCAAAAAGAAAGAGGAAGAAATGTAAGACTTCTGCAGCCTCAGATACCAGTTTCTGGAGTGCATGGGAAGCCCCTCATTATCAGCAGTGTTAAGAGACAGTAAGATCAGATGACTGTCAGTCATTGTTGGTGGTATCTGCTGTAGCCCTTTCCCAACCCTCCCTTTTCTCTCCCTCATTTTCTCTGCCCTACTGAGTAGTGGTTCTGGGCAGAGCAGTCTTCTTTGAAAATGTGCTCCTTTCTTAAGAGATACAAGCAGTGGCTTTTATTTCCTACTGAGTGCTGAGCGACCAGCACACCAAACATCTTCAGAAGAAAGACCAACTCCTTTGACTTCAGAGCTACCTTAAAGATACACCATCATCATTCTCTATTAGGCTGTGGAAATAGCAGATAATCAGTTTGCATCTTTCTAGAAGACGTGGAAAAGGAGGGGCCTACAGAGGAGGTAGTAGATAGACCAGGAAGAGTTATTTATGGCAGAAAAGCAGAAATTTAAGGCTTAATGCCAGCAATACAGCTTGGAAGGTGAGGTAAATTACGTTAGAAAGGAATCATCTTTGGAAAGAAAAGGTGACACTACTCGGACAAACAGAAAATTGGAAGATGCAATTCTTGATCACTAATGAAGGTAGACATGGATGAAGAATATGGAAGATTTAACACTTTTTTGCCTGCTTCTCTGAAACGCTGATGTTGTATCAACTTCCAGACTTTGCTTGATAATTGTGAGCTGGGCTGACAAGGGTGGGAAGTCAGGGTTCCTCCAGCGACTTGGTGTGAAGCAGCAGGGAGTGTTATTTTCTCTGGTGACGTGACAGAAACGTTGTGCATGTAGCAGCTGTGCAGAGTCTTACCTGCCTGTATGCTGCCTCAAGCTAGTGTGCTGAAAGATTGGAGCCTACACTTTTGACTGCATGGAGTGGGCAGATGCAGTTTCCAGAAAAAACCCTGATCCCCAGGTGCACCTCATAGTAAACGCGAACTAGATTCTTAGCTAGGCTTCTTCCAGCTGCAGCAAGCATGTTTGTGTATCTCAGCTGACAGCTACAGGGGGGAAAAAAAGAAGAGGTGTTACCACTTTGTATCTCTGCCCAGGCAAAGTAACAGTCACAGCTGCCCATGATACACTTGACGTTTGGCAGAGCTCAGGCTGGTTCTGCTCTGCAGACATGGGATGAAGCATGCTCAGTATGCTTCCTTCAACAGAAATGCCAGCAGCATCTTTGCTAACTACAGAGGCTGCTCTGTGTCTGTGAACTCCTGCAGAGTTTGGGTTCACATTAAATGGGATCAGGAGTCCTTGGTAGGCTGTGCCTGGCTCTCAGCACAAGCTAATCACCTTTTTTGGAAAGTCGTGTTTTCTTAGACATACACGCTGTTAAACTGGAACAGTTATCTTGACGTTTTTCAGAAGGAACCTACTAGCTTCACGTACCAGTTGAACATACACTGAAGGTGATGCTGTAGCCTAACATTTTTGTAAGACTTGATTCTCTTATAATCTGAATTTTTTTTAAAAAAAATCCATAAAATATCTGGGTCTTGTTTGTGGTGATGTCCTAACAATGAAGGGTAGGTGCAACTGTCTGCATGTGAAAACTAACTGGTTTGTTCTCACAAATTTTGTTAGCCAGGGTGGAGTGGAAGTGTGGACATGCTTTGTGGCTCCAGCTAGCATTTGTGAAAGAGAGGTCTGATTAAATCAAACTTCCTCTTCTTTGGTCATGAATATCTCCTGCTTACAGAAGACATTGAGGAAGACCTAGAGTGTTCCTCTTACAGATATTTTTATAAAGGTGCTATAAAGAAGATTCCCTTTGATGACTTCTAGTAAGTTTTGATGGTTTTTGTCCAGACATTACCTAGAACAATTATTAATATGTTGCCCATTATTTAGAATAGTTTGAGAAGAGAGTAGAAGGATTCAGCAGTTTGAGCAAAATCATATTAAGAGAAAAGCCTCTCAGACCATGTAAGAATTTCAGTTTTTCTAGCTATCAATCCCTCAAAACAAATATCCTTCCTCACCCCCATACAAATCTCCCTTTTTGGATGGCCACCCTTTTTTCCATGTTCCTCCTCCCACTGTGATCTTGAGTAATATGAGGGTTAGACCATGTTCACATCCCTAAACTGTGTCTCCTCTCATATTCTTCTCAGTTCTGGAGACATTTTGCTGAGTTGACCTAAACTCTTCAGCAAAAGGCCTGGATTCTCTGCAGAAAGCTGGAAATGGCAACTCCAGTTAAGAAGTAAATACAAAAATAAAGAGCATCAGTTATATTCTTGTGTGTGGTGTATGATTTACCCCTGCTCCTGAAATTTTAACTTCTGCTGCACTGGAGAACCTTTCATTTGTAGTTGTTGTGGGAAGTTATCACTGGGATATCAGGGACAGCGGCACAGAAAGGTAGCATGGCATAATGGGGAAGGGCTGGAGTCTGGAAACCCACTTTCTGCTGCTGGCTGTGCTACAGACCAGTAGTGTGATGTGGAGCCACGTTATTTCACTTCCCTGTGCCTTCTCTATTACCACACAAAGGAAGGTTTTCTGTGCTGCAGACTGGCTCACCTTGCTTTTCACACAGAGAGAGCCTACAACAGTGTGGCCTGAAGCTGCATGAGTCAAATAAATAGATAGTAACTGCATGGAATAGAGTGTCAGTATTGCTACTCAATATATTTAATTCTGCCTTTTTGTTCCTTACATATTACCTACAGGTTGTGAGTCTTCAGATTCTGTTCAGTAATTTGAAGCTGAAAACCAGGGCAATACTTAGTCTTTTCTCTCTCTGAGAGCAAGTCACTTCTGCTGACTTAAATGACATGTTTGTGATAAATGAATGGAAACCTGAAACGTATGATACTGTCTTTAGTTTTCCTTTGGTGTTCCATAAACAGAAGGAGAAACGAAGTATCTGCAGGACTGAGTGTGTACTTCTGGCATAGACTCTTTTGTCAATGAAGTCTTAAATTCATGTGAAACTTTCATTCTGCATACATTCCTGCAAACAAGAACCCACGCTTGAATGAATGCTTGTTGCAAGTAACAAAAAAGTACAAATGCCTTTTATTCAAATGAATTTTAAAGGGAAAAAAAGGCCTAGAATGGACTACAAAACACATTACATCTTACTTTTTTTTCTTCCATACTGTTAAAGGATGTTGGCTAACATAAATGAAGTGCCTCAAAATACTCTTTGTATGTATTTTGGTGTCATAAGATTCACGTATGCCTCTTTTGGGATGAAAAAACGGGAAGGAGATTCACCTGACTGGCAAGTGGTGTTGCTGAATGCTGTGTCTGAAGGGCTGTTCACTTAGCTGGACTCTTACTGAAAAAAGACATGTGTTGTTTATCTCTTTGATTGTTCATGTCTCCTCTCCATGTGTAGTTGAAAAGATGCATCCTGTCCCTTTCAACCAGCATAAATCTGAGCACATGCAATTTTATAGCAGTTGAATCTATGGTCTTTGTGGTTAAAGCGTTTTTTTTTTTGCTTGCTTGTTTCCATCTTTGTTCCTTTAGTAAGAAGAAGACAAAACAATTTGTTTATATGGTTCTGCTTTGAAGTAATCTTGCTTTATTTTGAAACCTCTCAACCTGGAAGATTCCAAGACACTTGATCTACCTAAAGTATTTCTGTGTACCTCCTAGAAAAGCAGTAAGTTGGGAAGTTTGTTAAGTTTCTTCCCTTTAACTCAAACTTTGGTTCCTTTTTTAAGTGGTTCTGTAATCATCAATAAAACCAATTTCAATTATGTACCCCTTTGCTTTGGAAATGTGGAATATAGCATGTGTGTCTTTGTCATTACCATAGGTGAATATTCTTTCTCTTTGTTGAAAACATTGTGAGCCAGACTACCCTTCCTTTGCTTTCAGAATATTACTTCTGAAGTTTTCAGATTAATTAAAAGACACATATTGCATAATTGTATCTCATCAGGTTGAAAGTTCTGTTGGGTGTTTTAAACCATCACAGGACTTGAACCTTCTGGGTTCTTTTGGCTATTTTTTAAAATGATTTTGCCATCTTCGTTACCTTAAATATGTATCATTCACTTTCATCTACTTTACATGCAGAGTAAATGTCAAGATTAGTCTACCCATGGAGTTATTTAAACAAAGCTACTGCAGTTTCAAATAACCCTCCTTAAGTCCAAAAGCATGTCCAGTGTGGGTGCAACCTCACTTCTGGTTCTTCTCACACGTATGGCTTGGTGTGACATGCAGGATGACCTGGAGGCTCGATGGAAGTGTTTGTAGGAAGACATGCTGAAGTCAGTTGCAGAAGGCTTCTAGTGAGAACAGTAACACTAAGTTGATCCTTCAGAGCAAAATGGATCTGCTCCATATGCAGATACACAATGACCTCATTGTATTTCTGTTTTGGTTGTGGAGCTGTTAGCAGTCAAGATGTTCTGTCCCCTCCATTCCAGAGAGGGAGTATCCCTGGAGCAGTTAACTCTCTCTGCAGCTAAAGCAATAGCTAGTGTACCGATGGGGAGAGAGAATTACTGCTCACACTGCTTTCCTAGAGCCAAGTGTGGATGGGCTTCTGGTTGTAGCCAAAAGCAGAATACCTGTCCTGAAGAGACACTATCCCCTGAATTTTCAATAACATGCCTGTATTTGCAACAAAATAAGAGATTTTCTGAGGACAAAGCTTATGAGAAGGCTATTTCTTGGCTGTTTATCTAATGCTTCTCTTCTGGCTTCTCTTTGTCGCCTCTTAGTATTTATGTGCAAAATCAAAATCCTGGTGAAGTCCAAGGTACCAGTGGGCTGCTTTTTCTTGAATTTGTCTAAATCTTGGTGGTTTTTTTCAGGGAATTTTTTTTCCTCTTTGGAGAAGGTCCCGTTTTTGACTAGGCACATACATGAGCGCTTTCTAAAAACGTCCTTCCACCTTGAATTTACCCAAGAAGTCTCTCCTCTTAGGCCAGGACAACTGAAAATCTCTTCCAATCTTCACCTTGCATCAGACAGAGTGCTCTCTGGGGACCTATATTGAGCTTTCTACATCCTGCCTCTTACAGAAATCAAGCATTTGGGTCCAGTTTCCAGGTTAACACAAATTTCCAAAGCTTAAGGACACTTATCTAGAGACTTTCTCTGAAGTGGAATGTCCTATGCTTTTCGTTTTCCATAATGAAGGTATGCCATCTTTTTTCAGAGAGTTTGAATAAAACATGATGGCCACGTTTCAGATTGGTGATGACCTGAGATAACTAAAATCTTTAACAAATTATTGTAAATTATGAGAAGTTGTTAGTTGAATTCACTGGGTTAAATAGCAGGAATGGGTGGTTGGAAAATATAAGAACAGGGTGTTCATGGTCTCCCTTTAATTTTTTTTTCAAACAGATGCTTTTTATGTTGA
Source organism: Strix aluco (assembly GCF_031877795.1). Taxonomy (NCBI): domain Eukaryota; kingdom Metazoa; phylum Chordata; class Aves; order Strigiformes; family Strigidae; genus Strix; species Strix aluco. The sequence goes on from NC_133971.1 coordinate 62,603,283, forward strand.
TGAACTAGTCTTGAATTGAACTTTCCTTATGACAAGAGACATTATTTTCTTTATATATAGTTTGGTTATTGTTTAGGTATTCTGGGATAAAGTTTTGGCAACTAGTTTCTCTTTTATTAGCTTTCACCCTGTATCTTTAGGGTAAAGCGAGAACGGTTCCACTTCAAAATGAGAGTAATCTTATGACAATGGGAAGTGATTATTTTGCTCCAGAATTGGATTTTGTTACCTTCCTAGTGATTTAAAATGCTTGAAAATTTTCCAGTTTTAAAGGGTCAAATGTAAAGCATTTACAACAGCACTAAAAAACAAGTGTCGTGTAATGGACTTGCAGAAGAGAAAAAGCCGCAATAGTTCTGTAATGTCTATACACTTGCAAGGATTGTAGCTCTTGAAGGATGCAGTTGGTTATAATCTCAGCTCCTCTTAGCCATAGGCCTTATTACAAAGAAAGTTATTTTTTCTTCTTTATGGTCCATTTTCTGTTTGGATACTTCTTAGAAGGAAGAAAAAGAAATGGGATATTAGTGGCTGACCCTCAAACAGCTTATTTAAGACAAAAAGGATTAAACTAGGACAGAAGAACTCTGTTAGGAGCTTCAAGATTTTACTGCTTTTGATACAACTCAGATTTAATAACAGTGTTCTCCTTAATTTGAGTATGTCCAGAGTAGTCAGGGAAAAGGACTGTTTATTACTGGAAAGTCAAGAAATAAGGTTAACATTGGGGGTTTTTATTTTTGAGAGGGAGAATGTTCTTAATTATTACCTGCATAACAAAGTATGTTTCTTTTATAGACAGGGAATAGCAGCTTTTTCTTAGTTTTAATGTAATTGTTTCTAATGCCTCTTTGATCCAAACACTTTCTGGCTGGAAAACTTCCATTAAACTTGGTCAATTCATAGGTACTGTGATCCATAATCCTAGGATTACTCTGAATTCCTTGCCTCACCTTTAAGTGCATTGTAGATGTTCCACTTAGTTTCTTCTAGAGACTGCTATCTGTGTTACCACATAAATGATGAAGATTGAGCCAGTATACTATTTTAAGTATTCTGTACTTGGGCTTTATATATTACACCAACTGCAAAAACATGTTTCCTGGGAGGACCAAGTGGGTGGACATGGAGGTTGAAGGGGAGTAAAAGAAGCAAAGTTCTCATTTGGACCCAGGATATTGCATTCCAGTGTGTATATACGGCATCCCAACATGCAATCCACTGGAATAGATAGATAGATAGATAGATGGATGGATGGATGGATGAAGTTACTTGGGACAAAGTAAAGTATTTTGGACAACATGTTAGCTGCAACTTGTTCCTCCTTTTCAGCAGTATCACTTCTCAGCCATCAGTGATAGGACCAGCATCTTGCTGCCATCATCCCAAACAGACAACAGATCTTCACTTGCACAGGTGGAAAAGATCTTCTGGGAGGGATGACAGGGAGAAGGGTGGCAGCCTAGTGGTAATCACTAGTCTGAGATCTGTCAAATACTGGAAAAGTACATATTACTCTACCTGGGGCAGAGATGCTGGCCGCCATACTGTGAGTGAGTCAGTGGGCAAATAAAACTGTGTATTCTGTCTGGCATTATAAATGGGTCAGTGATGGATTTGTATTACCTGAGGAAATGAACTGGCTGACAGAGAGGCTTCTGCTTGCTGCCCAGCAAATGTCAAATATAGCAGGAAGCTTGGGGGAAGGGGAGGAATAGCTGGAGACAAAGGCTGTGTTCAGATAGCTTGGATGTCAGTGGAGCTCCTCAAGCAAACTAGTGTTTCTGAGGAGTAGACTGGGAAAGCAGAACAATCTTTAGGCTTTGTTAATCAGCGCTTTCTTGTTCTCCAGTAGGGTTTCAGCCATAGATCATGCTTTATAATTATAGTTGTGCATGAAGTGGGTTTGGGTCTGCATGAGGTGATGTGCTGTTCTCAGCTTTGTTTGCCGGTACAGAACATGACTTCAGATGCTCTGGTTTTATAGGGTTAAACCCATTCCTCTGACTGCCTTTTTTCAACCTGTCTACATGTCTTCTGTACAGGGTTAACTCTAAAGGAGTGCCCCTGGAGCATGCAAGATCTCAGGATGGACTGAGGGAGAGAACTCCAGGATCCTTACTGAACTGAACTCTTATTGCTGATGAAAGGCAGACAGTGGGCTTTGGCTTGCTTGGATCTGATCCACACAACGTTTGTTTGATTCCCAACTGCCCTGTGAATTTCTCTTACTTAGAGAGTCTTGAATGCCTACCAAACTGGGCGCTGTATTCTGAAAGTGATCTCTGGCTGAAAGATTACTCCTCTCACCAGCCAAGTTCAGTCTCTGTCACCACTGTTACAACACAGGTCCAGTCTCTGCACTTAAAGGAGGTACATGTGTCCAGGAAACCATCATTTCACATCTGTCTTTCAAGATGGTAATAACCTCTATTTTGCCTTCTTGAAGACATTTTTCAGTAGCAGTCCCAAAGCAGAGCTTTTGCATTTGTGGTTTCTCAGTGCTAGTGACTTGATTTCTACTTCTGTGACTACACTGAAAATGCCTGCTTGTGTTTTAAACCAGCTATATTGGCTGGTCTAATCTCAGATCTCTAAAATTTTGTGTCTCTAAAATGTCAGGAGTTCATATATTCCCATGGTTTGGCTCTGTCACCAGTTTATAAACTGTATTTAGCTTCTATAAAAACAACGTGCTCTTTGCAAACTAACACTGGTCTTCTCTAAAGCATGCTTGCAACCCAACTGTAAGTGACCATGGAATAGAGCATGTAGTTCGGGGTGAGTGGCAAGATTACTTTTAAAGGCACTACAGGCTGCACAAGCCTGTTTTAGGGTTCATTTAAGGGCAGGTGGCCATGAGGAGATAATCTTTTCTGTCTTATGTCACACCTCTGCTCTTTCCCACTGCAGTTCATGGTCTAGCAGGGTATGTGGTTGAGTTTGTCGTATCTGATTTGTTACTGGCAGGACCCCTTTTATAACAGCTCTGACTTTTCTTGTCAAGGAAGAGATCTTTGCTGGGGTTATGCCAGGCTGAGGGTTATGCCAGGCCTGCTCCTCCCCCTGCTCCTTCCAGGTCGAGGCTGATAATGTATCCTTTGTGTAAAGATCTAGAAGATGTTATTTGCAATGCATGAGAAGGAATTAGGTTGTTTCTTGAGTACCCAGGAAGACTGCTGCCGTGTTCTTCAGCACCACCTACTGACATCTTCCTTTCCCAAGTTCATGTATGCTAGGGAGTGCACTTCTCTTAACTCACAGGAACTGGATTTCTTGAGGTAATTAACAATACACTCTTGGCTGGAAATAGAAAGCCTAGACCCACTGCTTTCAGTTACATTATGCCATATGGGGAGCACTAAGGAGCAGGGTACAAAAGCCAACTTGCTTGGCTCTGGTATCTGTTTTCCTAGGTTGGGCCAGCCCACTTGCCTCTTGAACATGTATGTCTGTGCAGAAGGGTGTTGAGAGAGGTTGGGTTGTGTCAGTGAGGTGGATGACTTGGCTTGCGTGAGCATTTAGTATGGGAACGAAGTGGCAGACCACATTTCTACTGTAGAATTCTGCCCTATGCTGTTCCATCTTCCTCTTAAATCTTGGAAGGATTTAAACAGGTATGTTCTTTAAAGGTTTTGACTGGGAAAATCGTTTAAATGCTTTTTTGGTGTGTTTTTAATCTTCTTCTTCTTCTTCACCTTCTGGTAGGAAGGAAACTTAAGTTTATTCTATTAAAAAATGGTCAAAATTCCCCCGTTCCTAGTAAAATTGTTGCATCTTCTTGTAACACACGGCCAAAGCAGTATTGCGTTTATTGACTCTGAACCACAGGAAAACTTGACAGAACTGTGTCTGTATTTGCACCTCCACAGCTACTTTTGTGCATAAATTAAGTACCTGCCATATTTAATATGGGAAAAAGTCCTACTCTGACCATGTAGTTGTTCAGATTCTCACATATATTTAGAGACATTTCTGTAGGGATTAATAATTTGCCATGAAAGTAATTCAGAAGATCAGAAAAACCTAGCCTAGTCTTGCTTGTAGCAAAAGCATTTAATATTCAAGAGTCTTCTCATAGGTGAAGTTCTTCATCCTAAGCCTCAGCTGCCCATGTTCTCTACCATGTAATTCCTCACAGCTAACCTTCAGGAAGGAAAGACAAAAAAATGTCAGAATCATACTTTGTACGACTCTGTCAATTTCTCTTTTAATTAAGTTGTGGGATTTTATTTGCAATCTACTTTTATTTTAAAAGTTTGAAGTTTGAAAGCATCCTTCAGGCATTTAGATGGCCTCTTCATGTATTTTTTAAAAAAACCCCAGAGATATATGTAGACTCCAGGAACCCAAAGAAAGAAGGACAAGAGACATTATTTGTGAGAAATGGAAAAGGAGCGATAAGCACGTAGGTAGCTTGAATCAGTAAAGCCCCAGCCTGATGCTTTTTGTAGTTCGGTTATTTGTATCTAAATTGTCTTTTGTTGACTTGATTTCCTTGCAAGTAACACATGGGTGTAAGATCAAGTATTCTGTCTTGGACTTCGTTTTCCTTGCTAGGGAAGTTTGTGTTTTCCACGATGAGACAACTGTCAGTTTGCTGTGTCTGCTTGAGGCTGGGGACTGCAGTCCCTACAAGACACCTCGCAGAAGCTGACATTGTGCTCTCATCTGTGATTCTCCTTTCTTTCACACCTCCTTGTAAAATCTATGGTGTGTCTTTATTCTACTAGGGTCTTAACAGTGAGATGGCGAATATGCATTAATGTTCAGTAACCATGTTTTGGTTACTGTTTTGGGGTTTTTTTTTTCCATTTTTTGAAAAGTGATAGTTTGGAGAACCAGTTGAGCTGATAGAAATGTATCCATTATTTGGACCCGTTTCAGGTAGCGTATATGTTTATGTATTAAGTTCCCCGAAAGAAGAATAACCAGAGGTTCTGTGAATCCTTGCTCTCTTCTTGAACTGAAAAACCCATTTCTACTTCTGGTAGCTCTTAGCACTGTGTAGCCTCTCTTCCACAAGCTTTAAGAGTAATGTGGTTTATATTTCCTTTAAAATGTAGAAGATTTTGCAACCTATACGGTATTTTGCAAGCTTTATGGTATTTTGCAAGCTTTACAGTGATGCATAGTATGGTATCAGGTAAGTTAAATGAATGTGAGCATTCAGGAACATAAGTAAATAGTAACTGTGTAGGGATCAACAAAATTAGTCATCCTGTTTTCCATGACAGGGAGATTTCTGAGAAGTTTGGAAAATAATGTACAAAGAATGTGTAGTAGGAAGACCTCCTCTTGTGGAATTGGGCCTGGAGCCCAATTCAGGTTTGAACAGTCTTCCAGGTGACTTGGATAAGTACATTTGAGGAAAAAAATTAGTGTGTGTCTGCTCAAATTAGATTGTTGTTTTTACTGTTGAGTTGTAATGAATCTCTAATAGACGTTCTTTCCTGAAAATATCTTGTATTGTAATACGTATTTCCATGTAGGTCAACAGAAATATTTACTGGAAGAAATGGGTGACAGGATCACAGGTATCAGCTAACATATTTCTTTCATGGGTATAACTGTTGAGTTTCAAAATATAATAAACAACCCAAAACTGGACATCACTATCGAGATCTTGATAACGAAAGTTATAACTGGTAACAAAATTTTACCGTAAGTCCTTTACAGGAAAGTATGAACCACAAAGTAAGTATATTGAGTGGACAGTTGCAACCTAACCCATGGAGTTCTATCAAAATCCAGTTCTATCAATTTTTTTTTTTTTTTAAAGTGAATAAATAAATGGTATTTCAGTGTAGTTTATTTTGATGCCAGCTTGGAGGAGTAACTCCAAAGACACCCTCCCTCAGAGGTTCAAGAATCCCAGTAGCTTGACTGGAATTTGGTCATTGAAAAAGACTCATGAGTTTAGTAGGTTTGCCTAACTGTAGTTCAGAATTGAATTTATTCTTTGAATTCCTCACAAATTATAATTTTTTTTTTCATAAACAAAAGATGAGCCTGGCTTCCTCCAGTTAGAAAAGCCTTCAGGTTTCCAGTTTCTCAAATGTATAAATTTTTGCATTGGTCCTATGATTTTACTTGTTTAGTCATCATTTTCCCTGTTGTGATCTTACATTATAAAAAGTGTCTAAGAAAAAAAAAAAAAAAGGGCAAAACAACCCCAAACCCAAGGATATCAGAGCAGCAGCTCTGTCATATGTGAGCTGAACCTGGCCAGGAGCCCAGGTGGCACGGCTGGAAGGTCCTCACTGCAGCTGTAGACACTGATGCCTCATAAAACCCAGGCTTCTCTGGCAGGGAAGAATGCCTGTGGTGTTACTCATGGGAATTTTGAAAACTTGTCATGTCTGTAGTTGCTTGTGAATCGCATTGCTGTAGTGTTTGGTAGTTTATTTCTGGTAGGTTGATTTCCAACAGCACGAAAAAGGCAGCAAGGAGATTAGACCAGCACTGAAGCTTCCTGTGTGTTTTGAAGGAAAAAGATGACTGTGGCGTATGATTCCAGCCTCTGCTAAGACATTTTGCTCATGCCGATCTTCTTTGATCCAACATGCTGCTGGGGCTCCCCATGGAGAGGCGGGTCAGGGCCTGGCAGCATGGGCCCTTCCCACCGCCCCAGCAGGGAGCAGCCCCTGGCTTTTGGAACCTCCCTGGGGCCCGGCCAGGTTGTGGGCCTGCAGAATAGCCTGGCTCTGCAGGGCCCAGGGCAGGCCAGCATTGCTGGGGCAGGGACTGATAATGCTAGGGGGTGAAATGGGCTCCTGGGCCATGGGAGAAGCCCAGGAGGGCTGTTCAGGAAGAGCAAGGACACACACTGCATCACCAGGGTGCATCTGTGCAGTTGAAAGGGGTTTGGCAGTGTTTCTGCTGATGTGATGGGGTGTGTAATGTGATAGAATTGTAGAATCATGGAGTCATTTAGGGTGGAAAAGACCTTTAAGATCATTGAGTCCAACCATTAACTGCCATGTCCATCACTAAACCATGTCCCTAAGCACCACATCTACACGTCTTTTAGCTACGTCCAGGGATGGTGACTCAACCGCTTCTCTGGGCAGCCTGTTCCAGTGCTTGATAACTCTTTTGGTGAAAAAATTTCTTTCATCTCCACCTTTGCATGGAGTAAAATAAAAGCTGGGCATGCAGTCTGCGTGTGTGAGGTAGGGCTGAAGATGCCTCTGATCATCCAACAGGAGGAAGGCTTGGAGAACTGGAGATTTCTTTGTTTTACATGTGATGTTACTAATACTGAGCTGGAGGTTCACATAGTGTGTGTGGTCTGACTGACCTTTTCAGTTGTGGTTATGCATGTGCATATTAACTTCTAGAAGCTCTGCTGACTCTGTCTCAAAATATAATGGATGGGTAGTCAAACCACAGAAGCTCAATTTTGAGGTCAGTGCCTTGGGCTTCACAATTAATTTTGTTATTTTGAAGCTTTAAAACCAAACCTAAACATAATGATTTGTACTATTTTGGCTGCTGCCAAATTCTGTAATGAGTGTTGTTCAACAACCACAATTATCTTCTGTTCTGGATTTTTAAAAACCTAGAAATCTAATGCAACTGTGTCTCTGATGTTCTCACACATTTATGAGTGTAGAGAAGGATGTCGAAGACAATTTGAGACTTCACCTTGGGTCTTTAAAACTGTGACTTTGAAAATCTCTTTTGCCCAATGTTTTGGAAGCTTTCCACTCATAAGGAGAATGAGAATACCTCCATATTAAGCATTAAAACTATGTATTTTAAGAAGAGGTTGTAAATGCAAATTAGTCAGACAATGACACTTTAATAATGTTTGGTGAGGTTAGCATCACATTAGTAAGGGAATTTTAGAAGTCACAGTATCTGTAGCCAATGTGGTTGCAAGAGATTAGTTGTGAATATATTAGAGGGCCTGTGGGATTTATGGATTCATTTCATGGTGGTTGTGTTTGGTTGTTTTTTCCAGACTTCCTGTTCTGCTGTTGACTTAGTGGATTTGGTAACTCTTCTCTCACTCCACCTCCACTCCCCTCTAAGTTGCCTTCTTACGCTGTTTGAAAATTTAAAGGATTATGGAATGCATTGCCTTAGCTGGTCATGATGGAAATGTGCAAATTTTGCTTTGTCTCCTTTGCTTGGTGTGTGTGTCTTGCCAGTGTATTAACATCTGCACTTGAAAATGCTCTTTGCTGGTGGGTAGATGGCTCTATTTCATATCCCATGCCGACAAAAAAGAAGAGAGAAAGATGCGTATTGTGTTTCAGTTTCTTTTGATATATGAGCTCAAAGTAGCAGTTTGTTTTTCTTCACCTTTGTGCAATGCCTGAATTTTAAAGAAAAATGTGGAAATGGTAGAGCAGAATTACTGACAAAATGCTTCATCCTGCTTTCAGTGTGATGCATGGTGAAAACATCAGATTGAAGTCCATTCAGCTGTACCTGATGTTTGTTCCCCATAGCCGCAGTAAGATTAACCTCTTCTCTGATTTGGTGCTGCCTTTGTGATACAGATCCTACTGAAATTCAAGCTGGAACCCATTAGAAAGTCTCCATCTGTTTTTGTAATCAGCTGCTATTAAAGATCTCTCAACTCTTCGTTCTGGTTTGTAAGAAGGGTACTGTTGGTCATAGACAGCAGCCAGCATCCTTGAGGATACCTTCTCCAAGCATCAGAGTACTGTGACTGCTGGAGATTGGGATGGTGGTGGTTTTTACCTCTTAAGGCTGCCAGGTTTATCTTTTTTCAGAAATCTCAGGTTTGCTCTCCATTCTGGTTTTCTATTTTGTAAGCTGGCCTGAAGTTTCCAAGAGAGCTGAAAGCGTTTTGCAGTGGTGTTTCTAAAGGGTCTGAAGTTTTCCAGGGTGGTGGTGGTGAGGGGGGAAGAGGAGATTTGTGTGCTTGTGTGTTGTTTTTCCTCTCTTCTACACAATGGAGCTTTCAGAGAACCTCTCTTAAAAGGCATAGCTACAGCCTTTGTGTGAAGGGTGTGTCTGCTGGCAGGGTTTGCTGATGCAGACTGGCTGGCTGGTGATTAACAAAGGTCATTAGACTTTGGAATCTGGCAGGGGAGTGGGGTGGTGTGTCTCCTGCGCCAAGCAGGAGGGATCCCCAGGGACAGGGCAGGCTGGAGGCACCCCCCCCCCTCCTCCACCCCCCCCCGCCACCCCCCGGCCCACGCCCCCCTCCCCCCGGAGGCTCAGAGCTGTGTGTTGCCTCAGCTTGGACCAGTGTCTTGATGCTGTAATGCTGTGTTTCTGGAATGAACGGTCACATTTATCATCCATGGGGCAAGGCAACCAACCCTAGGAGATGGTTGCGGGCAATCTGCTCAGGGAAAGAAGGTGCTGTTTGGGCAGTGCAGGGTGACACTAGTGACATGATTGGGGAGCAAGTCATGCAGGATAAGGGGAGATGTGCTCTGGGGATGCTGATTTTTTCAAGTATCACCCAAGGAAGAGGAGGAAAAAAAAGGGGGAAAAAAGAAAAAGCCTGGTGTGCTTGAGATGAAGCTGAGATAAATGAGGCCATGTTGTGCACAGGCGAGAAGCTCTGAGCCTCCGAGTGCAGGAGTTGTCTGATCTAAAATGGCTGCTCCCAAAGCTCAGAGGACTAGGGCAGCTTAGTGAGTCTTAAAGCTTCAGTGACGCAGGGGCTCATATCTCTTGAAAGTGTGATAAACACATTCAGCAGAGCTGTGGCTTGTTTGGCTGAGATGAAAGGACTAAGCTTGGGGGATGGGTAGTGAAAACTGGATGATCTGCTTTTCTGTGAAGTGCTCTAAATGCAGGAGTCGTCTGCTCCATGGAAAAATTTGTTTTCAGGTCTAATGGACTGTGCTAAAGGAGACGTGGGGTGGGGCTTCACTCACTGCTGTAATTTGATCCAGAGCAGATAGCAACCTCTTCCACACAATTTGGTCTGGTGCTTGCACATAAAAGCTTGAGTATTTCGATTATTGTAACTTTGTTAGCTGAAAAGAAGCTGGTGCAGCATTCATTTTCTTTATTGGTAGTGGGGGGAGAGAAAGGACACCGTGCAGCTTGCATAGGTAAGTATGTGGAGAGTCTCTGTGCTCAAACTGTCCAAAATTTGACTTGCTAGAAGTTTATTTTAGCAGGCTATCAGAAAAAGCATTCATACATATAAAATCCTGATGCAGTACCCTCTCTTGTTTCTTTTCCCTAATGTTTTGGAGCTTTCTTCTTGCTATGGAAGTAGCTTCATACTCTACATACAATAAACACATGGAATTCTTAGTGCTTTGGGCTGCCGTTGTATCTTGGACCTCTGAAATGCTCAGTTTGTTATCCTTTCCCAGTGCAGCATATGGAAGCTTAAAGAGGTAATGCCTGTATTAACATAGGAAGGTTGCTGTTGTGCCTAAGTATTGCACAGGGTAGGAGGGTCTGAGTCTTTCATCTTGCTTGTGCTTTGTGTCTCCTCTCCTTCATGGTGGTGCATAAACATAAACTCTGTTGCAGGATTCATTGGTCACAAGCTGAACCACCATACTTCCATGTTACTATATCTTATGTTGCTTTGTACTTACAGGTGTGTTAGGACTCTTGGATAAACCAAGGAAGTCATGATGTCTCTGAGTCTTCGTAACTACTGTTTCCATTGTACTTTCTCAGTATTCCTGTTGCCGTTGCTGTCCTTTTTTTCCTCCAGTCCTTTCCATCCGACTGCTAATGCACAAAGGTCATGGCCCCAGAATAGACTAAAATGAAACTGTAAACATTCTAACATGGAATGGAGATGCCCTTATAAAGCTTGGTGGAAGTAAGGCAGAGGGAAGCATTCTACCTTGCGTTCATGTAGCTGTATCTCACGTTGCAATTATATCTAGGTTTTCCACCAACATCAGGACCGATAGGATGTTGAGAAGAAAGGCACATTTCTTCCTGTGAAGGCTTTCGATCCATGGTAGTGAATCAGGCAGGACTTGGCAACTTTCAGGAAAGTAGAGTGGGTTTCATAAAGGCAGAAGGCACTGTCTTCTGATCGTAAATTTCAGTGCATGGCTGGGAGTAATGTGCTGTTTCTCTAGCATATGGGTTGTGGTCTTTGAACAAGACAAACTTCTGCACAGCAGCCCTATCCTGTATGATGGAAAAGCCAAGAGGACAAAGTCCGCTGAACCAGTAGTCACTTGTCAGAGAGTTGACTGTTTGTAGAGTTGAGTCAGCTACCTAGCTGGGATTTTATGTGAATCTGAATTGATGCCTCTTAGTATAGTAAGCAAAGGTTGAGTTTTATGCTGCAGTGTTTGTGAAATCTCTGGAAATGACGGATAGATGATAAGCTTGGTATTACCTATTTTCAGGATTTGTTACAAAGGCATTGCTGTAAAACGTGTATCTTTCTTCTTCCCCTGTTTTTCTTGCAGAATTTTCTAATGTAAAAGATCATCCCTGAACCATGGAGGTGCTGCAGTGCGATGGCTGTGATTTTCGAGCTCCATCTTACGAAGACCTAAAAGCTCACATTCAGGATGTTCACACTGCTTTTCTGCAGCCAACTGATGTCTCTGAGGAAAGTCCTAGCCAGCCGAGGTCCGGTTCGATGAATGCTAGCAACCAGACTGAGGTTGAATTTTCTTCTGTAAAGGATGAATTTACAATTGCAGATGAAATAGCAGGTAAATCTCAACTCTTAAGATGGATCTCAACTCTTAAGATCTCAACTCTAGCCCCCTATTGTACATGTGGCTTATTTCACTGTAATCTGGTTTCTACTTTTAATGTGATTTTAAAAACTCACATTATCTTTATTTCTATGTCAGCAAAGCATATGTGTAGCTTCAGCCATATTGGTTCTGACCACAGCTGAGAGAATGGTTTTATTCCCAACTGCTTTTAAGTAGTTCTTCATATTGCTTTTTGGTTTTCAGATTTTCGTGGTGGTTCAACCACCTGAAAGTTTTCAACTTTATTAGACTAGTAGCTTGCTTTCTTCCCCAAGAAGATCATTTTGGAAATTATCTATTCCAAATGGTACACCACGGTCATATATGTAGAAATTATGCATACTGGTAATTTTTCTGACCATTGCCAGATATGTAGATCTCACCATAAGTAAGTGAGGGAATCCCAATGTGATGATTCTCTATTCAGGATGTGGTTGCATTCTTATGCATATAGGGTGGGTGGAGAAAAAGCCTCTTTACTTGATTTTATTTATTTACATATACACCTTAATTCCCATTTTAGGGCAAAATGCAACAAGTCAGATGGGGACTGGAAGCTACTATAGCCAGAGTCAGACTTTCTATGGTCAGCACATGGCTCCAAATCCTAAACCAACCAACAAGTTTTTCCAGTGCAAGTTCTGTGTGCGTTACTTCCGTTCCAAAAACCTCCTCATAGAGCACACGCGGAAGGTTCATGGAGCACAGGCTGGGGGGAGCTCAGTGGGGCCACCAACTGCTAGTTCCCTAAATTACAACATCATCATGCATGAAGGGTTTGGCAAAGTTTTCAGTTGCCAGTTCTGCACCTACAAGTCACCCAGGCGCGCGAGAATTATTAAGCACCAGAAAATGTATCACAAAAACAACCTGAAAGAGAGTTCAACTGCTCCTACTGCTGCTGCTGCTCTGTGTGAATCAACGTCTGCTTCTGTGCCAGTGCAGGAACCCTGCAAGGAGCTGCCTGCGGAGGTGGTGGAGCGGAGCATTTTGGAATCCATGGTCAAGCCTCTGACAAAGTCTAGGGGCAACTTTTGCTGTGAATGGTGCAGCTACCAGACACCTCGAAGGGAGCGCTGGTGTGACCACATGATGAAGAAGCACCGCAGCATGGTAAAAATACTGTCAAGTCTGAGGCAGCAACAAGATGGAACCAGTGCACCTGATGTACAGAGTAAGAGTGCCCAGAATGCCTCTCCAAACTCTAATTATATCTCCATGAATACAACAGGACGTGAGATGTCGAATGCTAATGTCTCAAACTACAGGAGCTCTATGGGCAATTCTCTTATCAGGCCCAACTCTTCTACATCTTCCAAGTTTTCTTCTGTGTCTTACCCTCAAATGAAGCCTAAGTCGCCTCACAACTCGGGCATGGTTAATTTGTCTGACAGATCCCGCTATGGAATTGCTGATATGACGAATTCTTCTGCTGATCTGGAAACAAGCAGTATGCTGAATGACTCCAGCTCAGATGAAGAGCTAAATGAAATGGACAGCGAGAATGGCTTGAACTCCATGGATCACCAGACCTCAGGAATGTCTGCAGAGCAGCTGATGGGATCTGATGGCAACAAACTATTGGAAACAAAGGGAATTCCCTTCAGAAGGTATATGAACAGGTTCCAGTGTCCTTTTTGCCCTTTTCTGACGATGCACCGCCGAAGCATTTCCCGTCACATTGAGAACATCCACCTGTCTGGGAAGACAGCTGTGTACAAGTGTGATGAATGCCCTTTCACCTGCAAGAGCTCATTAAAGCTTGGTGCCCACAAGCAATGCCATACAGGAACAACATCAGATTGGGACACTATGAACTCTCAGACTGAAAGCATCGCTTCTTCTTTAAATGACAGCACAGTGTCTTACGAGAGTGGAAATATAAATGGCAGGAAGTCAGCTGGGATGATGGAACCGGTGCAGCCACAGCAACAACAACAGCAGTCACCCCAGCCCCATTCACAGCATCCATACAAGTGCACAATGTGCAACTATTCCACCACAACTTTGAAAGGCCTCAGAGTTCATCAGCAGCACAAACATTCATTCTGTGACAACCTGCCAAAATATGATGGACCACCATCGAATATACCACAAGAGAGTGAGGCAGATGCTCACCCCTCTGCCAGTACAGTGAAGAAGAGCCAGACCTCCATCCTTGGGCTCTCATCTAAAAATAACTTCGTTGCGAAAGCCCCTCGGAAGGTGTCAAATGACTTCCCTTTAGATCTCTCTCCAGTGAAAAAGAGAACCAGAATTGATGAAATAGCGAGCAACCTGCAGAGCAAAATCAACCAAAACAAACAGCAAGAAGATGCTGTGATTAATGTAGAGGATGATGAGGAAGAGGAGGAGGACAATGAGGTGGAGATAGAAGTGGAGTTAGACAGAGAAGAAGAGCAAACAGAACCAATGATCGAGGTTTCCAGTTCTTATGCCCCCCAGCAAATGTGGGGCAGAGAGGCTAATGATTCCCAGAAGGAGACAAACTTTAGAAGCATGCAGCATGACTACAATTCCACCAATGGAGCAGAGATTGAGCTCACTTTATCTGAAGATGAGGAAGACTATTATTCTTCTGTCAGCATGAAGGACCATCAGAGCCCGAATGCCTCTGTTCTGGGGAGCCAGTCAAACATGTATGGTACCGATCAGAACAACGAGAATTCAGAATTTAATGATTCTGGCAGACTTTACTATTGTAAACACTGTGATTTCAGCAACAAATCTGCCAGGAGTGTTAGCACCCACTACCAGCGAATGCATCCCTATATTAAGTTCAGCTTTAGGTATATCCTGGATCCCAATGATCACAGTGCAGTATACCGGTGTCTTGAGTGCTACATTGACTACACAAATTTTGAAGACCTGCAGCAGCATTATGGAGAACATCATCCTGAAGCTATGAATGTACTGAACTTTGATCATTCTGATCTGATCTACCGCTGTCGCTTCTGCTCTTATACAAGCCCGAATGTTAGAAGTCTGATGCCACATTACCAAAGAATGCATCCCACAGTGAAAATTAACAATGCAATGATATTTTCAAGCTACGTTGTTGAGCAACAAGAAGGGCTGAACACAGAGTCTCAGACACTGAGAGAGATCTTGAATTCTGCTCCAAAAACTATGGCAACTTCCACCCCCGTGGCTCGTGGAGCTGGTGTGCCAGCTGGTTTTAACAAAAGTGCCGCCAAGAGCTTTAGTCCTGAATGTGAAAATCAGAAGGAACCTTCAGTCAATACTGTGGTTGTTTATGACTGTGACGTGTGTTCATTTGCAAGCCCTAACATGCATTCGGTTCTGGTGCATTACCAGAAAAAGCACCCTGAAGAAAAAGCATCATATTTCAGAATCCAGAAGACCATGCGTGTAGTCTCTGTTGACAGGGGCTCTGCCCTGGCTCAGATGTCTTTTGAGTTGGGGACACCTGTCTCCCCAAAATTGTCCAACTTGGCTTCTCAACCTCCACCTCCCCCACCACCCCCCCCAGACCTCGCTACTGAACTCTACTATTGCAAACACTGTTCATATAGCAACCGCTCAGTTGTGGGAGTGCTTGTCCACTATCAAAAGAGGCACCCAGAGATAAAGGTCACTGCCAAATATATCAGACAGGCACCCCCCACCGCAGCAATGATGAGGACTGGTGAGCTGCCACCTGGTATTCAGAGGCCAGCAGTATCAATGCAGCAGTTGAGCCGAGGTGGATCTGAGACCTCTGTGAATCCTCCCGAGAATGAAATGTTCTTCTGCCAACACTGTGATTATGGAAATCGGACCGTGAAAGGCGTGCTCATTCATTATCAAAAGAAGCATCGTGACTTCAAAGCTAACGCAGATGTGATTAGGCAGCATACAGCCACCATTAGAAGCCTTTGTGATCGCAGCCAGAAGAAATCAGCTGGCAGCGTGCCTGCTCATACCTCCAGCACCGAACGGGACAAGTCAAAGCTGAGAGCCCTCAAATGCCGTCAGTGTAGCTACACATCACCTTACTTCTATGCGTTGAGGAAGCATATTAAGAAAGATCACCCTAATCTGAAGGCCACGGTCACATCCATTCTGAGATGGGCATTTTTGGATGGCTTGATAGAAGCTGGTTATCACTGCGAATGGTGCATTTATTCACACACAGAGCCAAGTGGTTTGCTTGTGCATTACCAGAGGAGACATCCCGAGCATTATGTTGACTATACATATATGGCAACTAAACTCTGGGCAGGTCCCGATCCGTCCCCTCCTGCCCTAGTGATGCCAACAGAGATAAAGACCTATAAATGCAGAGACTGCATTTTTGAAGCATCTTCCATTTGGGATATTACTAATCACTACCAAGCATTTCACCCTTGGGCCATGAATGGAGATGAATCTGTGTTGTTAGATATCATTAAGGAGAAGGATGCTGCTGAGAAATCCATCCCGCAGCCCGATGAAGCTGGAACCAGAATGGATTCTGAAGACCAGATAACAACATCACAGATGGATCAGGATGCAGAGTGTGCAGAAGATCCCAGCCTTTCCCAGGAAAAAACTGTCCAGCTGGCTTCTGCAAACCCTGCCATCTCCTCCACTCCATATCAGTGTACAGTTTGCCAGTCTGAGTACAACAACTTGCATGGCCTTCTGACACATTATGGCAAAAAGCATCCTGGCATGAAAGTGAAAGCTGCAGACTTTGCTCAGGATATAGACATTAACCCAGGGGCTGTATATAAATGCAGACATTGCCCATACATTAATACACGTATTCATGGCGTTCTCACACACTATCAGAAACGGCACCCCTCAATAAAAGTCACTGCTGAAGACTTTGTGCATGATGTGGAGCAGTCAAATGATATTGCTCAGAATGACGTGGAAGAGACAAGTAGGATTTTCAAGCAAGGCTATGGTGCTTATCGGTGCAAACTCTGCCCTTACACCCATGGAACACTTGAGAAGCTGAAAATTCACTATGAGAAATACCACAATCAACCTGAATTTGATGTTTTTGCCCAGTCACCACCAAAGGTGTCTGCCTCCGTGGAGCCAGACATGGTGACTGAAATCAAGGCCTCCCCAGAAATTGCTGTTGAGGATGTTGGAGAAGTCTCTGTGTCAGCAGCTCATTTCTCCAGTTCTCATTTAGTGTCTCACACAGTTTTCCGATGTCAGCTCTGCAAATATTTCTGTTCCACCCGGAAGGGAATAGCTAGGCACTACCGCATCAAACATAACAACGTCCGGGCACAGCCAGAAGGCAAGAACAACCTCTTCAAATGTGCTTTGTGTTCGTACACCAACCCGATCCGCAAAGGACTTGCGGCACACTACCAGAAGAGACATGACATTGATGCTTACTATACTCATTGCTTAGCAGCCTCCAGGACGGTAAGCGACAAACCTAATAAAGTGATCATTCCATCTCCTCCCAAGGATGATACTCCTCAGTTAAGTGAGGAGCTGAGGAGGGCTGTAGAGAAGAAGAAATGCTCACTTTGTTCCTTCCAGTCCTTCAGCAAAAAGGGTATTGTGTCCCACTACATGAAGCGTCACCCTGGTGTTTTCCCTAAGAAGCAGCATGCAAGCAAGCTGGGGGGTTATTTCACTGCCGTGTATGCCGATGAGCATGAAAAGCCAACTCCAGCCGAGGAGAGGAATGACTTTGAAAAGCCTGAGGTGGAAACCGAGGCTCAGGAAATTGAGTGGCTTCCCTTCAGGTGCATAAAATGTTTCAAGCTGTCCTTCAGCACAGCAGAACTTCTGTGCATGCATTACACTGACCACCACAGCAAGGATTTGAAGAGGGACTTTACCATACTGGGAAGCGGCACCCGTGCTCAGAACCCTGTCTACCAGTGCAAGCACTGTGATACAAAATTGCATAGCACGGCAGAGCTGACCGTACACTTGAATGGTCACAATGAGGAATTCCAGAAGCGTGCCAAACGTCAGGAGAGGAGGAAGCAGCTTTTGAGCAAGCAGAAATATGCAGATGGTGCTTTTGCAGATTTCAAACAAGAGAGGGTAAGTATTTGTGTGTCTGGTCTCTTTTTCTGCTCCCTGACAGGGAACCCACTAAAGTTCATTTGCATGTTGTCTTTGACAGCCAAATGACCACAGGCTAATGAATGACTCAGTGTGCCAGCGAGCTCCATAAGTCAGTTACACATTCTGTTTTAATTTCCACATCCATCCTCCATATCTCCTTAGGTTCTGTAGGAAGGCCCGCTCCTTCCTACTGCTTCCTTCAGTATTTATCTTCTTTCCTTTCGCCCATCCTTCTGGAAGGCTGTCTGTATCTGACAGTTACTTGTGCTTTTGTGACAAGGCTGCCATATACTTTGGTGCAATACTTTACAAAATGTCCCATCCCCCGCTTCAGTCTACCTCTGAATAACATCAGTTTCCTTCTCAACCTTCTCTCTCAGTACTTTCTCTGATGAAGCACTTGACATGAATCTATTTGGTGAGTGAAGCTTTGGGCAAGTGCCTCATAAGCAGAAGGCCCAAGTTGTGGTCTAGTGCTCACTTACCCCTCTCCTCCTTCTTCAGTTTGAAATATACTTGCTGTGGAAAAACTCTGCACAGCTGTTGGGGAAGTCATGGTGTCATGGAAGAGCACAGTTTCAGGCCAAACTGAACAGTCTTCTAGAGGCCCACTGTTAACAGAAACTGAAGGTTTCTTCTGCACAGATGTCTTGTTCGCTTCTTCTGGAGGCATTAATAAGACGTCAACAAAAAACCATGCAGTTCTACAAAACAGGACATGTACATCAAACGTAATTTCCCTTCAGGTGTAAAATCTGGTCTGTGTTCCTAGAAATTAAATAGAAATCATACTTCAGTGATTTATGCTTGTGTACTCAAACAGGCTTTTGGACACTTGGAAGATGTTTCAAAACTTAAGGAGAGGAAGGTGGTCGGCTACAAATGCAAATTTTGTGTGGAAGTCCATCCAACACTTCGAGCCATCTGTAATCACCTCCGCAAGCACGTCCAGTATGGGAATGTCTCTTCTGTGTCAGCTACAGTAAAGGTAAGAATTTTAAAAAGGTGACTAAAGGTGACTGCAACTTCTTGTTTTAAACTCATGTTTAAAATAAAGTACTCATTGAAAACCTGTGGAGGGGTGTTGTGAAGTTGAATGGGTTTTAAACTGGGCATTCCAGTTCAGCATGATGTTTAATCTAACACTTAAGTTTCTGAAGTGCATTTGGTTTATTTTAAGATGTTTTAACTTTTTTCCACTCTCGATCCAGGAGCATGAAGACTATTTAATTCTCATTTCTTCTCAGCCACAAAGGAGTTGATGTCGCTGGTGACCGAAAGACTTGGTTTATAAGCAGGAAGCTTTCTCTCAGCTATTCTGGGCTACTTTTGTTTAGTTAAACGCTAAAAGAGCTGCTTGCTTTCTTTTTCTCTTTTTTTAATTTTTTTTTTTTTTTTTAAAGAAGAGGAAGTGTGCACATGCAAATGTGCGAAGTTGCTTGTGGTACTCCTTTCCACATGAAATTTGCACACTGGCTCCAAACAAAACATTCAATGGCCAGCTGAGACAGTGGTCCCATTCAGGTGATTAGGTGTAAATGTGTTGTTTCTTTCTCCTTGTGAAAGGGGATGCCTTCTAGGACATCTCCAAGGATAGGCCATGCTCCACAGCCCGGTTTCCAGGATATCTGCAGGGGTAGTGAAAGAGCAACAAGGCTGTTGGAAGTAGCAGTGTATTCCTCCTCCTGCTGCAGTGAGCTGTTGGCAAAGACTCCTG
The DNA here is from genome assembly GCF_031877795.1 of Strix aluco. NCBI lineage: Eukaryota > Metazoa > Chordata > Aves > Strigiformes > Strigidae > Strix > Strix aluco. The sequence continues at coordinate 62,622,726 of NC_133971.1, forward strand.
CTGCCTAAGGGTGCTTCTTTCTTGACATCACCTGCTCGCCTGCTCATTGTGAGGAAGCAGAGTCCTTCGTAGCCTAACTCATGCTATCTGAGAGAGCTTTCATTGCCCTACCACTGACCTTCACATTCAGGTGCTTCCCTCCTAACAGACCATTTCCTCTTCTCCTTGCTTCTCAAGTGGAGTTTATGCAGGGTCAATGCTTTCTTTTGAGTAAATAGAAATTTTGCAGCAGGGAGCAAAAGCTGAAGTCCATGTCTGAAAGAGTGTGATGGAAGTACTCTTAGAGGTTATTAAAGCCACTGAAAAAATGCATACTCTGGTTAGAAAAGGGAAAGGAAAGGAAAGGAAAGGAAAGGAAAGGAAAGGAAAGGAAAGGAAAGGAAAGGAAAGGAAAGGAAAGGAAAGGAAAGGAAAGGAAAGGAAAGGAAAGGAAAGGAAAGGAAAGGAAAGGAAAGGAAAGGAAAGGAAAGGAAAGGAAAGGAAAGGAAAGGAAAGGAAAAGAAAGGAAAGGAAAGGAAAGGAAAGGAATAAAAAAGACTCTTTCTGTTTTTACTTTTAAAGAGAATTCTAGAGTCTTAGAGGATTGGCTTCTTGTTAACTGGACACTGATGTACAAAGTCTACTGTAGACTAGACTACTCTGTTAGTCTGCAAGGTAGCTACACTATAAGCTAGAGCAAAATAAACTAAAATGAAGTTGCTCTATACCTTACTAATGTTTGTCTGATCAAGTTTAGAAGATTCATATCAGACTATTGAAAGATAGTTGATTTGGTTTCTTGTCATTTTTGCATTATCTGACACAAATTTGATGGAGTGAGATTCTATGTTTTACGTATGCATGTATGTATATAATAGGTACAATTACGTTTTCCCTCCTAAGAGTAGGCCCTTTTTTCAGAAAGCTGTTGATGTGGAGTTTGTGTAGGGATATATTTAGAAAAATAATGCAGTGGGAAACCTAGGCATTATAATGAGCACACGGGAAAGACTGAGGGGCAGAAGGGAGAGAGAATTGATGGCTTTGGGGGGGTATGTGTTTTTTAGCAGGAAGCTGAAGATTCTTCAAACACAACTTTGATGGAGGGTTGTGAGGGAGCCAAAGACCCTGGCATTGTGGAATTTACAGAAGCTGAATCTGGAGCATCCTTGGAAGATGAAGCCAGGCCTGGGGGCTACCACTGCAGCCAGTGTGACCGGGTTTTGATGTCTATGCAGGGTCTGCGATCTCACGAGAGGAGTCACTTGGCTCTGGCCATGTTTACCCGGGAAGACAAGTACAGCTGCCAGTATTGCTCCTTTGTCTCTGCCTTCAGGCACAAGTAAGTTGTGGCTTTTTTTTTTTTTTTTTTTCCTCAAAAGAAGCACAGACTAGCACTACTGTTTTGTAGGCTGACGCACTAAATTTTATCTCGAGCAACACTCTTCTCAGCATTTAGGTATTTTCCATGCTGCAAAATCTTTGGCCATTATGAGTGGCTATTTATAAAAGGTTGCATCTTTATATCTTCTTGAATTTATTTAAGCCCCCCTTTTTTTCTGCATGTAGGGGAAAAGCATGCGAGCAAAAGAATAAGACTTCTTTCAGTAGGCAAACAGTGAAGCCCACCACTTACGCAACCTTGTCAAATGCATGAGACTTAACAAGCTGTGAAGAGGAGTGAGAAGTATTTTTCTTGTTAATCTTTCATATATAAAGAGCTTGTGCTGCATATAACTACCTTGTTTCTAATTACTACAACTCTTTGATGATTGAGTTTTCTTTTCTGATATTAAATGTCATAAACTTACCTTAAAATTAGATAATTTTTTATTCTTAATTATGGTATGCAATCTCAGTCTACAAATATTTCAAGTTCACACCAGTGTGGTATACTAGTGACTTCTTCAGCCTGTTTCCTTGTCTGTAGCATGTGAAGAATGCATAGTCATCATTAATAGTCACGTTTCTTGTGATTTGTGTCCCTAAGGTTGACTTTGCCTTAATTTTTTAAAATTATTTTAATCAGAAATAATTATATGGCACGCCCACAAAAAATGGGGTTTGTGGGATATTTTCCACTGGCATCTTGGACTGACTCACAGGTACATGCTTTCTCCAATTTCTGTGGAGAGAGCTGCTTGTTTACTGTTTCAACAAAAGAAGAGAGATCCAGGTGCTTATTTGATGTACACATTCATAGCACTGTCAGTAGTGCACTTAAATTCGGTGAAGATGTCACTGGTTTGCAATCAAATGCATGTGGAAGAGAAAGCATGATAAAAAGTATGTTTTAACTCCTTATGTTAAAAAGCAAGGTTTCTGATAGTGTCATGGCATCGCAAATTGTTGCAGCAGTTTCATCTGCTTTGTTGAAAAGGTCCATGGGATTGAGCAGCCAACAGTAAGAAAGGGACTGGGGGAAGGATGGTACTACTGGGTGTATCCCACCCTACTTGGGCAAGGGTGACAGTGGGGGATGCACCTACCTCACACAACTTAGAGAACTTTCTATTTACCTAGTAAACTGGTTTGCTTCCAAAATCAGACATGTGTTGAGTTGGTCTCTAGGCACTCTTGTTACCTCCCTGGGAAGTGAATAAAGTCGTGTCCTACAAGTAGAGGGACGGGTAAGTCAGAAAGTGGTGGATGGCGGGGAAGAACTCTACAGGTATCACCTAACTTGATAGTAGGTGTTGTCACTGTTGTTGAAGCTGTCTGCTTCATCTTTTATTTTTATTTGTGATGCAGTTACTCTTTTGGGAGATAAAGTCTGTGAAAGAAACCAAACCAAATGTTTAAACAGCCCACTGTTCTCCCACATCTGACCAAAACTTAAAAACCTGCCTTCAGAAGAATTTTGCTGGCAAAGTATGTGATTGTGAATATAGTTTTTACTATTACTGTGTAGAATACCATAAGGTATATATTTAGAATAGCTTGATATGTATTATATACTACTTTGGCTGTCTGCTGTAATTGTTAAGTAAATTCATTCCCTATCAGCTATTTAAAACAAGTTTTGTTCTATGAAGTATTCACTGCAAGTGTTCAATGTCTTACTCATTTAGGAGACTTTTTTCCCATTTCTCTGGAAGCTGTACATTTTATATTGCCATAAACTCCATTACAGATTTCTATTAAGTTGTATTTGTAAGAAGTGGCCCTGAGAGGAGACATAAGTTCATTTTTAATTTTTTTTCTGTCATCAGATCTTTGAATACACAGACTTCAGTGTTAGCGCTTGTAAACAGGGATTTTCTGGCTCAAGCTCTTGTCAGTGTGGGACTAAAGATCCCGTGACAATCTTGTGTAGTGTGAGAGGGCTGAAACAACCGCCAGTTGATCTATGTGTTGATACTCAGTGAAAAAAAGAACAGGACACTAGGAAAAATAAAAGGAAATATGCCTCAAATACATCTAGAATTAAGGTGGCAGCTGTGGGTTAGTTTTGGCAAATTGCCATTCGTCCAGTGTGCTATATCTGCCCTGTTGTTGCATCACCATGTATAAGATGACTCAAACTAAGACTAGATCATAAAGCTTGAATGTGTCCAAAGAAGAGGCTGTACTGGAAATGTTTACAACCCAAGCTGAAACTACCTGCCTGCCACCTGGAGTCTGAATTCAGGGCTGTCAGCCACGGTGTAGGAACTGCAGAGCTCTGCAGGACTCACTCAGGTAGAATGAATTTGATCGTGGAAAACATCCTTTTTTCCCTTCCAAACTTTACTGAGCTGTTACGAGTAACTGTGGAGAGAGAGCAGGTTCTGATCACACCCAGTATTCAGGCTGTCAGTAGCTTCCAGTTCCCCTGAAGAAAGTAGAGGTTGGTCTTTGCCACCCCTTCTTCTCTTGTTGAGCTTCATGCAGAATCTCCCACACTGTTGCTTCTGAAACTCTGCTGCCTTTTAATCCTGGAACTCATCAACTGCAGCCTGCTGGCACCCTCCCCAGAGCAGGATCTCTAATCTGCTTTTGCTGTTGTAACGAAAAGAAGGCTTCCTTCGTAAAGCTGGTCAAAAATACTCCTTTTTTCCCTTTTTCATCAACAGGACAAAAGGGGGCATATTTTCACAAAAATGTCTGCCAGAAGAAAAATTCTGCAATGATAATTTTACTGTTCTTGTCTATTTCTTGTTTCTTCAACTGCTCCTTTAAGTCCGGATCAGGTTTAATTTAATTTATACTAATCTGCCCTATAAGTTTATTAAGTGTCTTGCTTTCTGCATAACAGAATTGGTGTCAGCTCTGCTCATTTTCCTCAGATTAGATTCTACTTTATTCTGTAAGCAGACATATAAAATTTTAAGAGAGAGTATGAGAAAAGATACTTTGGCCTCATCTGCCTCTTGTTTAATTTATTACTGCAGTTAAGTGTTTTTCTTTGCATCTGAAGGAACAGTTGAAATTATTTACTCTCTTGTTTCCCTTTCCTGTCTTTCTCTTTTCAAGTCTGGATCGTCATATGCAGACCCATCATGGACACCATAAGCCGTTCCGTTGCAAACTCTGCCCATTCAAGTCTTCTTATAATAGCCGCCTGAAAACCCATATACTCAAGGCTCATGCAGGTAAGTTTTCTCTCTCAGTTTTGCAGTGCAGCAGCTGAAATGGCCCATGTATTCTTGTTGCTGAACAGAGGTGCTCGTTTGAACCACGCGTTTTGTCACCAAATTTGGGTAAGATTTTTCAAAGGCAAGTCAGGATTGGCCACCCTATGCACCTGTTGGAATCGGTTTTTGGAAGGACAAGAATTTAAAAGTGATGAGTACTTCAGGAACGTGTTCCTTTTCTTCTATTTTCTTTTCTATGAATGTTTCTTTTTTCTTATTATTTCTGCTTGTTACCAAGAGAATTTAATCAGTCCACTTACACCATCAGTGTCTTAATGGATTGGTAGTGAGCTTTGCTCCGCTATGATTGTATTTATGTTTGTGCTTTAGGTGACTCTGGGAAAAGGATTGTGGATTGTACCTTTGTTTTGGTAGAGTCTTATGCTGGCTTTCATGTTAAGACCAAACACTGCAAACTTTGAAGGTCAGGTTTGTGCACAGCAGACTGAGAATGACATGGATTCCATTATCTTACATGGAAATTTGTCTTACAAATCTCTGTATTGCAGTATGGAATCCATACAGGCAAGCAAACAGACATAGTTGAGATGAGCAGAAATTGGGAAGGTGATGTGTCATACAGGATACATCGTCTCAAAGTGTTGCACCTTTGATTATTAAAAAGTACGAGACTTGGAATTTCCTCTTCTTTATTCCTTGGCCCTAGACTCTTGACACCATCACACATCATGCATTGAAAGTTTATCAGAAGATTGGAGTCAAAAACTACTGGCTCCATTGGTTACAGTTGCATCTTTGTGGTTAAAATGACAAAAAATCAACCATCAAACCATGCACTCTGGTGCAAATAATAGAATCTTGATCAATCTGGAAAACTGCAAACTAGCCCAGTTGTTAAAAGCTTGCAAGTAGAAACTCCTGGAGCAGATGACAAAAAGGGCTATAAGTATGTTCCTTTCTTTATTATCTGTTTACACTATGTCATATATCTGGGTTGGGGTGGAGGAGGAAGATGGGAAAATGGGGAGAAAAGTCAGGAGGAATTTATAGCTGTCTCCTCATTAAAAAAACCAAAACAGGTAATTGTCACCATTGATCCAAAGGCAATTTTCATCTACAAAAATGTTGAAGCAATTGATGGTTGCTTGTACTTTGTTGCCTGTTTTGGATTTCACAGAGCTTGTGCCAGGACCCTTTTCTGTATTTGGATGGGTATGGTGGATTAGCTTAACTTTTGCCAGCCTCCTGTTGTATGTGACTGTGGCATTCTGGCCCTTCTGGGAAATCCAACTGTATGCAGCAGTTCCAGTTTGCAGAGTCCCACATCCTGTACGAACATCACATGGTTCCTTATCTTCACAAACCATAAAATAATGTTTTCTTTATACTACAGTTGAGGCTACTTTGTGTTACCTTGTTTGAACCTGCCAGATTTTTAGAGCCAAAGTTAGCATGTTAGTGTTTACCTCACACTCCTCTTCATGTAAGTCAATGATCTATTTATTATGAATTCATGTTCTTGAACTTGTCAGTGGACACTCCTTGAAGGACCACATTTTGCATCGTACAAGAACACAATTTCATGGTTGTGTTCTTGCACAATGTTCTTGCTTGTGTAATAGGGTTTCCAAAGGCTTATGATCTGTTTCTGCCTCAGTCTGTTTCTACCAAATGAATATTCACATCACAGAAAAATTGCTTGTATGTTTTTCAGTCAGAGCTTTGCTTTGTTGTGTTTTGACTCAGTCCTTCAGAAGTATATACTACTGAATAAACGTGTTCTGAAGACTTTTCCTCAGACTCCTCAGTTTTTCAGTAACACAGTGGTTCTCTGAACCTGTCTTTTGTTACCATTTTTTTGTCTCTTGTCAATCATCTCATTTTATTTACAAGTGGAAACTTTAATCCCCCTGAATTGTTCTGAAGTCTCCTGATCTTTAAAATCTAGTAAAATCCTGAATCCAGAAGTCTTCTGCTCAGTCTGCCTCTCCCGCATTTTCTGGGGATGGGTCAAAATTCAGTGGACTATAAAATGCATTCTTGCTGAACAGCTGCTACCAGTCAGCGTTACTGGCATTTGTTTTTCATCCAGTAGGTGCCATCTCCTTTGGCATGGCACAGAACAGTTTACAGTATCTCTAAACAGGCTCTCTGTTTTCATCTGAACTTCTTCACCTATTCTGGTTTTTTTTCTTGTATTTTTGAGGAGCCTTTGTTAGCATTTTTCTAGTGTCCTTGTTTCATTAGTAATGACACCGGATGCACTGCATACCCAAATGAATGTTTGTAAGACAGAGTGTTGGCCCTGCTCAGTTTCTGTGTAATCTGGAACATAATTCTTTGAGTACATATTGGGTGTTGAAACCCACTACATAAATTTTTAGATGTATTTATTTGTATGTGTATTAATATAATAATTTTATGAAATGCAAAACTAGCAGTCAAAAAAGTGCAGAAGGCTTGTCTTAAGCCAGACTTTAGCCTTTCCTCTGCAATGAAACATCCTTTCATGCTGATGTCCACCTGAACTGTTATGGCTGAATAGTTGGGCATATTTATTAATTGTGTCTAGACTGCTTAACATGTAATCACCCTCTATTTGCTTAATGTCTTGTGGTGCTTTTAAGTTAATGGATGGTGCCCGCTGTCCTCCAGGAATCTCTTATACTGACAAACCATGAAGGTCTATATCTGTATCTCACTGGAATCTTATACCTTGGAGTTTCTTTTGTCCTTGTATTATCCTGTTCCACTGAGCAACTTGTTGTATGTACTATACAAAAAAATGGTTTCTTTCTATTTGTAAAAAGGTAATATGTAACTGATATAATGTGCAGGTGAGAAATACCATTTGAAAAAACCTGTAGGACAATTTCTTGTTTCACCATTTCAGACTCTTAAGTGATCCGTTCTTTTCCAGATATACCAAAAGAGGCTTTTTAAGAGTGTGTATTTTGTCCTCATGGTTAGCATAGTTTTTCTGGAAGAGAGGGGCAGGAGTTATTTTAGGGTGGTTGCTAATCTTTTTAGGTGTGCTTACTCTGACTTGCTGCAATGTGTGTTTTCACATTCTCTCTGGGTTCACTTATTTCCGGTGTTGGAAACAATGCTGTTTGAGAACCTCATTTGCTAAATTTGTTGAGGTGGAAAACATGTTCTGCTTTGTTCATTACCAGAACGCTTGTTCTTCTGTTACTATTCATGAATATTTAACTCCTATATTAGTTTTGGCACTTTATGTACAACTCATATGTGGCCAGTGTTACTCTTGTACATGGAAGTAACACTTCCAAAACAATTATTTGGCACCTGTATAATATCACATTGTTTGTCTTGGGACAGTTTCACTTTGTGTTCCAACTGCCTACATGCTTAATGCAAAACAAATCTTGTCTCAGGATTTGTTTCCCCTTGTTTGCTGTCTCTGTGGCTCAGAATGTGTTAAAAATTAAATTCACTACTGTTCATTACTTCTGTTCTTTCGCTTCTTTTAGTGCTTTTTCATAACACACTTTCACATAGCATTACAGATACGCACTGTTCTTGGTATTGCAGTGTTCACTTGTAGTAAACCAACCTTGACTTCGTTACCGGTTCTATGAAGATTACTCCTGCCTAATGGCAGGTTTTTTGTAAGGAAAATGCAACTTTCCCCAAATGTAAATTTCTCCTCCCTTCCCCCCCCCCGCCCCCCCCCCTTTTTTTTTTTTGGAGATACCCCTGTTAGCGTTTTGTAGTGTCCTTCTTGCTTCATTAATAATGACGCTGCATGTGCTGCATGCAGAAACAGATGACTTCACCCTCTCTGGTTGCTGTGCTCCCAAAGAAATTTGGAACTGCTATAGTTAAGAGACTTGAGTGACTCCATTTTCATCCCAGAGTCTGTTTTCTTCTCATACCATGCAACACAGGCATGCTAAGAGTCTGGTGTCTGTGTTTTGGCATCAGTCACTTTACAAGGGTCTGCCGTTGTCAGAAAGTGGTACTTCGGTTCAAAGCATGTGTCTGTACCCACAGAATCCAGACTACTCCAACAAGGAGATGCGCATAGCTTGTTCTCTTTGGGATCAGTCTTTCGCTGAAGAGCCCATGGGAATTTTACTGCCAAGTTCAGTAAGTGAAGTATGGGGGCCCCATTTTGTTTCTTTTGTGAGCTGATGACTTGCCTGTATTTCGCTCACCCAGGTGAACATGCCTACAAATGTTCCTCCTGCTCATTTTCCACCATGACAATCAGCCAGCTGAAAGAGCACTCCTTGAAAGTGCATGGGAAAGCACTGACACTACCAAGACCCCGCATTGTCAACCTTGCAGCCTCACACGCCCACCACACCTCCAAGAACCACAATCCTGCTGAAGAAGTGGAGGACTCTAATGGTAAGAGGTGCCTCAGAGCAAGAATTTAATTGTCTAAGGTGCCACTTAATATTTTTATTACATCAAAAATTACAGCAGGCAGCTTGCCCAAAAAGCAGCTTCATTTGATCAAGAAAAAACAGAAGTTGCATCAAAATCATGAGTAAACGTGATGTTGTAGGAAGTGACCTGCTTTAGATCCTCACCAGTTCATACTACACTAATTTGTCCTGTCACCAGTTGACTTTGGAATATGTGAATGCTGGCTTTACTTCTTAGCAGAGATTTAAATTGTAGATAATGTCCAAAGGCAGAGCTTCTATTGATAGCCAGTGGGAAAGGGATCATCTAATTCCATCCATGCTCCTGAAAAACACCCATTTATCTTGTTAGTAGAGCACTTCAGTGAAACCATATGATTAAGCTTAAAATGTGAACCTGTAATGACAGAAAAAGTAATTATTTTTCTTGTCCTTGCTACAGAGGACACCAAAAATACCTTCAGACATTAAGCTGCATCTGCAGGAAGGAGAATCAGAACCGTTTTCTTTTCCATGCTTTCTTTGAAAGCTGTTAATCCCCTTGTGCTGGAGGAGTATGCAGAAGGTATTTGGAAAGCAGCAGAGGAAGGGACACTGTTAACAGAGAAAATGCCGACTTATGGAAGAGGTGTTGTGTGTCATCACAGCAAGTATTAAGGCTTTTTAAGTGGTAGTTTATGAGACATGTTTTGGGTGTCACTTCCTGTCAATTAAGAAAAGAGCTTGTCTTTGGGAAGAAAAAAATCTTAATTCCTGGATGAGTTGCATTGACATGAGGAGAGAATGTAGGTGACTGTAAATAAAAGGTTCAGACCTGCAGATGTTCAAGGAACTGGGATGGATGGGGGCCATCTTAGAAGAGGGGGGAAAAAATACTTTTTTTCCAGAAGATTGACAGGTTCTTAGGGTTTTTTGTTGTTGCTGTTTCGCTTGGATTACTGGCAAGCTAAGGATGGGAGGTAATCGTTTTGTAGCATTTTTGGTCTCACATCTTCCCTTCTTTCTCACCAAAAAAAACTGTGAGATGAGAAAAAGTGAAAGAAAGTAAGTTCAGAAAGTGGCAGAAAGAAATTTAAAGGAAAAAGTAATTAGCATAGAAATACTTTACTGAAGAAAAAGAGAGACATGAATAATATTCTGTGGTTCAGCAAGTCACTTCTGAGGTCAGAATCAGAACCTTACCAAAAGACTTTGACCAGCTGCTCTCAGACTACCTTTTGCCAAAGGGTTGTCTGGAACAGTGCAATGAAGACTTACCAACTGAGCTTTTGTTTTTGCTAATCCTAGTTTAAACTAATCCAACAAGCTGAGTACATCTTGTGATGTATTCTGCTGCTTTTTTTTAAAAAAAAAAGATCCATTACTGACTAAGAAGTGGAGAATAATTTTCAGTGGCCCTCCTAGTCTTTTCTGTGTGTTAGCAATCATTTGGTAGCAATGGTGTGTTGAGAGATAAAGAAAGGCAATATTTGAATTTGGAAAGGATGGTTCAATCTACTCCTTTCTTTGCTTATCCCAGGAGCTCAAAGTCATAATTAGTGAAGTTAAAATTCTAATTCAGATCTCTGGAAGATAATTTTACAGCCTTTAGGAACTGTTCCTAAAAATACAGAAAGTTATGACTCTGTTAATAAAACCATTTTGTGAAGTTGACTGCGTTACCTAAATCTGTATTGCAGCCTGAAACCAAGACAGAATTTGTCCCAATTAGCGTGATCATCTTTAAACACGGTTAATGGTTAAGTCACTTGGACAATAATAGAAGCCACCCACTGGGGAGCTAGTCAGACAAGTACAGGTGTTTATAATAATTGTGTTAACATTTTCAGCATTGCTTGAGGAAGGAATAAGTGATTTTTTTACATTAGAAAGTTGGCTGCAGATCAGGATAATGATGGTTCTTATGACATAATTTATTTTTTGTTTTTAGAAGGAAATAAATCAATGCTTCTGTGGCCTAGGTCTGCAAGTTGCAGGTGACATGTAGGACTAGATAAAAGACTGGTCCCAGTGACAGGAAATACAGGTCTATGTGACAGGCACTGTTATGTCTAGCTGGAGCCAATATTAAGCAGGGCTGACATGGTGTAGCATAGTTGGATTTTGCCTGTGTTAGTGTGTATAAATAATCATTAGTGCAGGCTATGATCAAGTTAATTCACTGGGGATGCAAAATTGAATGAGGACTGGGGTGAAAGGCAGACAAAAGGTTGCCTCACGTTGTTTTGAACTTGTTTTGTAGGTTGGTAGCTATGCAGCAGGCTAGTATAATTGAAATGGTTGCAGAAAGGGTCTGTTCTTGTCTGTGGATGAGTACTGTGGTTGGAATAGGAAACAGCAGGATGACTTGGGAAGATTTGAGTAGCTAGCAGAGTTCATCTTGGCAGTTGTTGAGCCCTGTAAAAATGGAGACAAGGGAAAAAGGGACTGAACTGTAATAGCAGAGTGCATGTCTAAATAGAACTGTTTTGGGACAACAGCCCAGTGGAACTGCTGCTCATGCTTTTTTTCCTGCTGAAATTGTTCCCTGAGAGGCCTTTCTTAGAACATTTCTTTTGTTCTTTTAGATTGATCCATTCATTAAAAGATGTGAATATATTTAAATTTCTGTGACTCACCTCTTTTAGTTCTGTGTCAGTAGCAGCAAGCATATCTTGAAATATTCAACCCTATGTCCTGGACATGTTTTGGGTGCTTGATATACTTTTCATGAAAGTGAAGTTAAAGTGGAGTAGGTGCTGAACGTTTTAGATAGGCCCATCCGTGGCAGCTACATTGTCATTAGAAAGCGTAATACCTGCTTTAGTGCTTGTATGTCTCTCTCAAGGCAGTAGTGTAAGAAGGTGATTGTGTCGGTTGCAGTGAGTCAGCAGAGAAGGCTTTCTTACAGAGACATCATTGGAAGAGTTGCTTTTTGCATCCTACCTCTCTTTGTGTGTTGGGCAATGTTTTGATATGTAAGGAACCTGTTTTCATTGTATCCTCATCTAACTAAAGGTAAAGCACTCAAGGTTTTTTTGCAGGGGTGGGGTGATGATGTTTTGTTCTGGGGGTGTTTTTCTTGCAAACAGCTACAAAAATGTTGAGCACCACTGAAATTTTTCTGTTTTGTGTAGCATAGGGATACTGAAAGGTTTGTGGCCTCCAAGTCTGTTGAAATGATAAGGTTGCCATTGTGGTAAAATGTTCTTTTGCTCTCCCGGTAGTTTACAGGTATTTTTACTCTTGCAAGACAGAAATGGTGGTGTTTGAGTATTTATTTGCATTTGTGTGGTTGCCTTTTTTCTTTGTTTGGATTATTTGCCCTTTACTTGAAATGTGGCTCTTACACAGAAATGTGAGAACTTACACAGAAAAAATTCAGTGTAAATTGAAGTAATACTAACTGCTAGGAGTATTGGGTGAATCCCCTGACAAGATCTGTTTCCATGTTCTATCACAGTCTTTGTGAGAATCAGAACTTATATTCATGTTAATCTCTGCCTGGAAGGGTTGTATGGATTTATTGATGATACTGTTATCCTGTGGGTCAGTATGTGTCAAAGATACAGGTTTCCAGTGTTGCACTGTTGTAGGGTCAGCTCCATTCCTGTTGACTTGAGTGCAAGGCAGTGGAATCCCACAATCTGCGTTGTCAAGGTATAACATTAGAAGACTACCCTCTCTTTCAGTAAGGAAGAGTTGGAAGCAAGGCAGAGACACAAGAATGTGTGACTGAATACTAGAAAACAGGAATAGGAACAATGCAACAGGTGTTATCTACATCAGCTAGGAAAGCACATGGCAACAGATGTTGCTTGTGTAAGCACTGGCGTTACTCATGTTTGCTTCAAGGGCTGTGGAGGTGGTGGACTGCTTTCCTCTTATAAACTGGAGAAATCCATGAGTGCAGCCTGTTGTCATAAAGACCATAAAGTGGAATGACTCAATAGATTGATAAACAGTTTCGTGTTTATGCCTTCACCATCAGCAAAAGCTTCTTGGGAGCATGTAAAATACTTGCCCTAAATTGTGCTGGCTAGTACTGTTTTTTCGAGTAGCAATTTATTTTGTGAAAATACCCCCTTTGGCCTAACTGCGTTGTAGAGCAAAGTACTACTCTTTATTCATATAGCTGGCAGATTTGGAGCCTCATAAATTTGTTTGTATCATGACTGTGTGCAGTAATTAATGGTTTTTTAATTTTACTGATTAAGAATATTGAATTGTCAAAATTGAACAGTAAAGTGCAAGTGATAGACTGGGCAGACCTGGGTGTGGCTTCTACCATCTTCTCAGTTATGTTGTACAAGATCATTCCAGTTCTTGAAATGTAGAAAGCAGCACACTTTGTGTGTGTGCCCTTGATGGTCAATAATCATGCTTTTCACTGTTGTACAGACCAAACAGGATCTGTCATAATACCAGCACACATCTCAAAACACGTACAGGGTCAGAACTAGATTTTTTGACTTTCGCAGTACATGGTGTGTCAGCATCTTCATTAAATTTAATTACTTGCAGCATCACTTGTGTTGAAAATTGCTAAATGAAAAGCCCAGTCCTCCATTCTAGCTTTTTCTGAACTTAAGTCTTTGCCAGTGGAAAAGAACTTTACCTCATCTAGAGACTTAAATATAAATACATCTGCTTGCTTTGCCAGAGCTAGGCTGGGTACAAAACTCCTTGACTAAGTCCTGTTTCTGGGACTGTTGTTTAAGGACTGTAAAACCCTTCTCATTTTGAGACACTTTTTCTAAGTGGCTAAGGCATTATCAGGATGTGTGTCTTCTGTGATGCTTGACAGATGAAATCCTGAGGGGTACAGAGGGCCTTTAACAGGTTTGCTAAAGCAATTTCATGTACTACCAGAACGAGAGGAAAACAGTGGGAAGCAAGGAGCCTTTTCAACAAAATCCTCTCAGCTGGCACCAATGAGGCAGGATTGTTACAGTGATCCACTCAGCCCTAGAGCCACACATCTCCCTCTTCCTTCCACCTTTCAGAACTGAGGCAAGTTTTCCATATCCTCAGTCATACTGCCCTTGATTTTTATTTTTTCTTAATCCATACCATAGTTTGAGGCTGACTTGGGTATTTCTATTTGTGTGCACTGTTGCTTTTGATAAGGGATATTTTTCTAACCTTCCACTGAGGGCAGAGAGTTCCTAAGATGGTCCTCTTCACCTTTGGTGCTGTTTCTCTCATTGTTGCTACTGTGTCTTCATGTTTTGTGGCTGCTGCTGTTTGGGGAAGACCACAATGGTCAGAGTCCTCATCCTCACAACCCGGAAACCTTGTATTGGAGCAGAATAGCCTGCTCTTTGTATTTAGTTTGGGGGTTGGAGTTTTTTTGAGGGGGAGGGGGTTTGTTCTCCCATCTTCTGAATTTTGAGACCCTTTTTATTTGACCCTTGTTTGACTGGGGAGGCAGAGAGCCAGTAGTGACTACAGGGCAAATTCAGTCCAAGCTTCAGTACCTAATTGCTTTAATTGCGAGGTGAGCTGTAAGTATAGCATCCATGTTAAGGATGCAGGATGGTGATCTGCATACAGAAGATGCCTCTGCTTTTGTCAGTTGCAAAGAGCTGTCTACTTGTTCTGCCTGTTTCCCTGCCTTTGTGCCCCACAGGAGTGATGCTTCAGTTTAAGCATGCAGTGTCAGATTAACACTTCTTCCTTGCAGGTTGCTTTTTTTTCCCCAGCCCAGTTCCTACTTTCTGTAACCTAGAGCAAGTTTCTACTTTCTCTTCAGAGTTTGCCTGTCTTTCCTTCCCAGAGGTGCTGCCAGTGGCCACACTGCCTGCCAGTGCTTGTTAAAACTCTCCTGTGCTAGTTGGTGTGTCTTACTTCTTGTGGTCAGTGTTAAAAGTAATTATTGGATGTTGGATCAGATGGGTACTTTTCTCCTGCATCAGATTGGCAGGGACTAGTGGAAGTGCAGGGCTTGTTCACCTCCCAAGTTTACTGAACAAACTCCTCACTGTTTCAAGGACTTTGGGCACTGGGGATGACCTTGGTCTTTGCAGCTCTCTTCCACTGGTGTATAGTTGTTTGGCTTTTGGCCTTTTCCTACAGCATATTGAGAACAGTTTTGTAGCTAGTGGAACAGAAGGAGATGTTTATTCTGTCATTGGCTGTGCTCAGGGGATGTCAGCTTGCTGTTCATTGTGCTTTTTTCTGATCCTGAACTTTTTGTGCTTGAACTGAATGGGTAAAGGCAAAATTGAGGTTCAGCAGGATGGAGACAGGAACTCATGCAGCTGGAAGAAGGTTGCTGTTAGTCTTTGTATGGATTTGGCCAGCCTGCTGCGATGGAATTGCAGTGATATTGAAATACTTGCCTAGGTTAGAGAGAAGACAGAATAAGTTTTTGGATGGATGAAGTAATGATCAGACAGAGATGACCTGATTGTACCCATGGGAGAAAGAAAGAAGCATGTCTAGACTCCTGTTGTTTTTTCCTTAGGTTTTTGCTTTCTTTTGGCTCTGATTTTTATGTTCAGGATAGGGTACGAGGTGGTACATGATACTCTGTTAGCTGTCATGTACTACTGCTGTCCCTGGAATCAGTGATACTCTACACAGAGTAAAAAGTATGGTGTTGGTGTGAGGGGACACATGGTATGACTTGACCAATGCTGTGCAAGAGAACATTTCTGCGGGCTGTTGTTTCCATGTTAGTAGCTGCCTTGTGTAAGCTAACTGATATTTTCCCTGTTCCCTGAGACTCCTATTACTTTATATTGATCTAAAACCTGCTAGGTTTGAGATTTGGTGCTTGACAGAGAGGTAAAACTTCTTCGCTCATTTTAGCTCTGTTGAAATGGACATATGTAATCATCATAGTTGATGGCCCAAAGTTTGGTGTTTTAAGTAGCTGGGTTTATTTCTTCTTTAAGGGACATTGTTACTACCAATGCTTGAAAATGCTGCCTGAAGTCGTCTGAGCTCAGAGCTTGTGATAGAGATGAGGCCTTTCTGTTGTCAATAGTAATAATGTTGATGATGATACTGTCAAGGTGTGTGCTGGAGGTCTCCAGAGCAAGTTACAAGTTCCTGAGCTCCATGATTAGAATGGATCCTCAGTAGACCTATATTGTCACTGTAATTTTAGGCCCAGTTTTAAAGCAGAATGCAAAAATGTAGCACTTGATAAAGCTGAAGTTCTTTCCCCTGTTCATTTCAAGCTTAGAAGCAAGTGAGTATTTAGGTGACAACAGCATGTGTGTTTGTGGCTGGTGTTTGTATTAATACAAATACTTAAAGGACCATAGCAATAGAGAAGAAAATGTGGAATGCTTTTGAAAAATATCTGATAAATTGCCCTTAAAAATGAGAAGGAAATCATGGAGCATAATAGCATGAGGGTGGTTTGGTTACCAGTGCCAAAAAAGAAATTGCTCAATAGAGCAATTCTGAGTGAAGAATCAATGGAAGTAGGAAATCTTCATAAATTCAGAAAAGAACCTGTTACTGATAAGTTCTTTTGGCAGACTGGTTAAATCAGCATCTTGCTAAAGCTATTTCTAGATTTGTTTGTGTTCCTCTCTTCTGTAAGGTTTGAATTTAGCTCAGCAGAATAAGGAATAAATAGCTAGGCGACTTTTTAGTTTATGTATTTAATAGAAATAGAGATCCCAGTGTTTGACATGCAGCAGAAGTCTTAGTTTTAAGCACCACTCTGTATTTAGACATGGAATTTTATCTCTTGAATAACAAATCATAAGAATATAGGGTTGAAACATGACCAACAGGTTGAACTGTTCAACTGGTATAAGCCAGTGACAGCAGATTCTCAGCCTGCAATGTTCTTTAAACAGAAAGCAGTGTATAAACTGAGATGAAACAACACAAATGCCAGAGCAAGGGAAACACAATGCACTCCCCATGCATCATCTCTGTGTTGTAAGCAAAAACGGCAAGGGGCAAAGCAGCTGGTGGGGTTAGAAAGCTGTAGTGGCTTGGCCCTGATGTTGCAAAGATTGCAGCAGCTGAAAGAGCCTAGTTTATATAGGGTTGTGTGCAGCCTAAATGTGACCACTAAGTGGCCAAGTCACCTAAAAAACTGCATGAAAGTTAAACTGAGTTGAAGCCAGGAAGGAAATTTTGTTGTGGTGAGGACAGATGGAAAAGAAGAGGTAACTAGAAATTAAATGGCTATATTATGAAGTGTTTCCTGACCCCTAGAACTGATCCTTGCAAATCACAGCATTAGCAGAGCAGGATCGGGATTCAGGCAGTGTTCATGACCATGTTGTGCCTGTCTTGAAAGCTAATGCTAATAGAAATTCTTGGTAGTGTTGGATACTTAAAAACAGAAGGTCATGGGAAGCTCCTGGACTGATCCTTCTCTTCTGATGGAAATACGGTATAACTTATTTTATCAATTATGTTACTCCTTCCTAAGTCTTGTAAAATTCCTACTGCTTTCTTTTGCATCATCTTATACAGAGTGTTATAGCCACTCCCTGACCTGAACTATGAAACGCCAAGATTCTTCAATAAGCAGTAGTATGAGACTCTCTGTGAATAGGAATACAGATGATAAAATTATTTCTTTTCTTCTTTGATTAAATTTATGTCCCTTTGAAATGATTTTGATACTAGCACAAGAAGTTGCATAGTATATATCCTGTTTCAGTTCCATTCAGAGATAGGTATGCACATAAGTCAAAAGGGAATTCAAAGTTACAAAGTTTCTCACCTCTTTTGAATAAAGAAGATTGTGTGGTCTCTGTATACTTCTGGTTGCCCATTTCTGAGCCTTAGACATACATGTAGTATTCTCACAAAAGCTGGTCCAAAATGATCCAAAAAGTGGCCTTTACAGATAATGCTGAAATAAATTCCTCCAACAAGGTTTTTGGGTTTTGGAGGATTTTTTGGTGTACATCCTTTAAATGGCAGTTTTATTCCAGGTCATTTATTTTCCTTCCTCTGTGATTACTCATTTTTTGCGGTGTGTGATCAAGGACATGAAGTTTGTTTCTGTTACACCTCATTCACAACATCCTATCAATGCAGAAGTTCTGTAGTAGAAATCAGGATTTAGGTAGAGGAGTAGGTTTATATTCTGTTTTAAACATGCAATGAATAAAACTTCCTCGTACTGTATGGTTCTCTAAGCATCTTCATGAATGTTTTGTTGCATCCGTCTGAATCTTAGTCTCTTCTATCTTCCCCTCCCCTCAGTTTAATTTATTGCCAGAACATTTCAGCCTCCCACATATTCTTCCTTCCAGGTCAGTGCTGCATGGCATAAAGTGAACAAATGTGTGTAGTCTTGACAATCTTTGCATGACACCCTGCTTTGCCACCTTCCCACTTTACAAGCTGTTGTCATTCATGGCTGTATGCTATCCTACCACTCAGTGAGCTGGTAATTTTGAGTCCCATTGAATTTCGGAAAGGATTATGTTTTTAAATCTCATAAATTCCACTCTTAGACTTAATTTTTTATGCCTTTTAAAATAATAATTATTATTAGTTCAATCCTCCATGCTTTTGGCCATGTATTTGGTGTTTGTTGGTATTTTTTTGGTATAATACTGCATCTTGATTTGGTTTCACAAATATGGTTTTATCCAGAGGAAACTATTTGTCTGTTGCTTTTCTTAACTCCTTGGAATTTTTCTGTCATTCTTTATAGAAATCTTCCCTTCATGTGAATGAATTAGAGAAAATTAAATAGCATTCCCAATATTTTCCTTTTAGTTTCTTTAGAACTTTTTCTCACATGTCTGTAATGTCCTAGGCCTGTATTGTTACTGCATTCCTTTTTTTCCCCCAAAGTGTTTTTAAACACTTTATGTTATTTTTACATTCTCTTTGGGTTTTTTTTCGTATCTCAGGTGCCGAACATCCCCTTCCCCAGTTTCATTTGTCACACAAATGCTGATCTCTTTTGACTTCGGTTGATATTTCTGTGTGGATGTACCAGGAAAGCGTGATGTCTTCATTTTTATCTCCCAGTGTCTGCTTCTGGTCATTGAGCTATTCAATTACTTGTATTTTGCAAATGCAACAAGCTCACTTTCCGGTGTACTCAGTTACTTTTCCTGAACACTCTTTCTCCTGCCATCCCTAATCCCTCGTTGTGGAGGCATGCAAATGCTTGTATTAGATGTATCTAGTTCTGTTCATCCTAAAAGACTGAAGCCACGGTTTAATTTCTTTCCTTTAATAGGTACTTTTTTCTCTGGTCTCTCAACTGCTGCTTAATGGCTCTTAGACATGTCCAGGTGTATTTCAGGTCTTTGTTGTTTGGTTTAGTTATCTTTTTTTAGTGTGTTTTGCTGTTGCATATGTGTTCATAGATAGCTCTGAAAATACCTACAAATAGCAAAAACATCATTTAATTTCTGAGTAAATTTATGTATCTGGATGAGCTGGGTTCTGCACTTGGGCCACAACAACCCCCAGCAGTGCTACAGGCTTGGGGAGGAGTGGCTGGAGAGCTGCCAGTCAGAGAGGGACCTGGGGGTGTTGATTGACAGCCGGCTGAACATGAGCCACCAGTGTGCCCAGGTGGCCAAGAAGGCCAATGGCATCCTGGCTTGTATCAGAAATAGTGTGGCCAGCAGGGACAGGGAAGGGATCTTCCCCCTGGACTCGGCACTGGTGAGGCCGCACCTCGATTCCTGGGTTCAGTTTTGGGCCCCTCACTACAAAAAGGACATTGAATTACTCGAGCGTGTGCAGAGAAGGGCAACGAAGCTGGTGCAGGGTCTGGAGCACAGGTCGTACGAGGAGCGGCTGAGGGACCTGGGGGTGTTTCGTCTGGAGAAGAGGAGTCTGAGGGGAGACCTCATCGCCCTCTACAACTACCTGACAGGAGGTTTCAGAGAGCTGGGGATGAGTCTCTTTAACCAAGTAACAAGCGATAGGACAAGAGGGAATGGCCTCAAGTTGCACCAGGGAAGGTTTAGACTAGATATTAGGAAGCATTCCTTTACAGAACGGGTTGTTAGGCGTTGGAATGGGCTGCCCAGGGCAGTGGTGGAGTCCCCATCCCTGGAGGTGTTTAAGAGTCAGGTCGACTTAGCGCTGAGGGATCTGGTGTAGTTGGGAACTGTTAATGTTGGGTTGGATGATGGCTGGACTGGATGATCAAGGTCTTTTCCAACCTAGACAATTCTGTGATTCTGTGAGACTCTTTAGTTATTTTTTTACTTCTGAAAAGATCCCAAGTTTTTCTTCTTTTAGGTATCTGAAATGTTACATGCTTGAAGGGGTCCATGAAAACTTGGATTTTCATTTTGCTTCTGTGGTGGTTTTTCATTGTATGTGTTTTCCTAGTGTATGATCCCAGGATATGCGGGTGTGTATCAAGCTGCATTTTCACAATTGCATTGCATTACATTGTAGTGGAGACTGAATACTCTTTTGGATGAGGTAGTAACTTTTTCAGAGTGGCAACATCACTTTCAGCTAGTCATTTCTGCATATGGATAAGAGAATGCTGTTGTATAATGAGGATAGATTCTGCGGTCTTTTAATCCATAGCTTCTAAAGGGATTACTCTACTTGCTAGCCTTATTGTTCTTCTTGTGCAGGTAGTCTGTAGGTAGATATGATATGTGAAGTCTCAAAATTGAGATTTGCAGCATTGCTGCTGTTCTTCCATTTTTTGACTACATCAGTTACTGTTAATTTTTGCCTCTTGGCATATCTGTAGATGTCCTTCCTTTTACATCAGATCATCCCATGCTGTTACCTTGCTTTTGGAGTTGCACAGTGAAGTCCTTCCATTCATTTTGGATAAAATTACTTTTTAAAATGGATCTTGGTTGTTTTGGTGTGGGCTTTTTTTTGGATGGATTGTTTTAAATCAGTCAAGGCTAAGTATTCTGTTTTCTCTCCTTGCATTGCATATATGAACATGCTTTATTTTCTTGTGCAACCTTGACACTGTTCAGAGAACTAAATGCATTTTAACATCTTTAACATATAATCAGTACTTCTTGGTGTTTCAATTTTCTTAGTTTTCTTTGTGTTTTGTCTTTGCCTTCGTGTTTTATATTACTTAATACAAATTCTCTTAATTCTTCCCTTTGCTTATTTTAATGCCTTTTTTCTCCTTTCTGACTTTGATGTAGGCTTCTAAGGCCATTTTACTTTTTTCAGACATGGATGGCTAGACCCTCTTCCTGCTCCAGGCTGAGGTTGTTAACGCTTTCTCGGAGTGCTCCCAACCCTTTGTGCCTGGGGTGCAGGAAAAAGACAGAGGTGGAACTTGCATTGTGTACAGCTATGTTTCAATTGTTGGTCAGTTCTGAGAGAAGAACTCTGCTCTCTTCTTCCTTCATTCTCCACTTACATACAGGCATCCAGTTGCTGCAGCAACACCACTAAAAGTGTCCAGGAGTACAGTACACAGCAGCTCGAGGCTTGTGTAAATGCTAAGGCTCTTAT
This sequence comes from Strix aluco, assembly GCF_031877795.1. Taxonomy (NCBI): domain Eukaryota; kingdom Metazoa; phylum Chordata; class Aves; order Strigiformes; family Strigidae; genus Strix; species Strix aluco. The sequence continues at coordinate 62,644,075 of NC_133971.1, forward strand.
AATACTCAGTCAACAACTTAAGTCAGCCCAGTACATGCAGAGCTGTTTGGAACATCAGCCCACTCTTCCAATAGGATTAGAGGGCCTGTGTAGAAGTGCTCTGCCAGTTTAAGGCAGTGCTGTTGCTCCTTGGCTATGGATTTGCCTCCCTAGTCCTTTTCTCAGTTACTGCTTTTGAAAAATAAATAAAAAATCCCAAACTTCAACCCCATTGTCTGTTTCTTATTTGCTGGTAGTTCATTTTGTGCTGTGTGCTGAAACATGTGTTTGGATGCAAACTCAAGTCAGTTGCTATCTTTCCACTGCCTTCACTGGTTTTGGAGTGGGCATGAAGAAGTGTGGTTCACTGAAGACGGTGGAAAACCTCTCATGCCTTTAGTCGACTTTGGACTCTGTCCGAAGTGTTCCTGGTGGAACTGGGTTGCACTTGCATGCTAGGATAGCTTTCTGGCAAGCTGATTCTCAGAAACGAAGAGAAGCCTTATACACATGTGTTAATCCTGGGTGTTTTTCTTCAGAAAGTGCTAAGTCTTGCACTCCAGAAGGACTGCAAAATAATGAAAGCATTTGGCAAGGGGAAAGGAAGAATATACAGGCAGAACTAGGGACATGCATGCCACCATTGTTTAAGTGTAAGGCTCTCTGTATAAGCTTTTCAGATAGCTTTTTTTTCTGTAAATATCTTAATTGTAATGGAGCAATACACTAAAAATAGTACAGTGACCAACATGAGTCCTGGTTGAAAGAAAGTAAGAATTAAAATACTAAAGGTAGAATTTGCTTGTGGCTATTCCTGATGATAAAGAAAGCTACTTTGTGTACTTTTTTTTTTTTTTTTTTGTGGGAATAGACATGTAGCTATCTACTTTTGCAGTTTTCACATACCAGATTCCACAGAAATATCTGACTGAAAGTTTGAAAGCTGGAATAATAGACACCAGATGATAGGGGAAGTAAAAACATCTGAACTACAGTAGATCTTCCAAACAACATCAAAACTTCCTTGTTCTGAAAATAATAATTTTTAAACGTAACTTTACTAGCAATGGATATCACTGAGTCTTTGGCTAGGAACCTTGATGATGTGATGGAAAATTTTGATCCCTTCTTCCTGAGGAAGGGAACAGTAAGCTACAAACTAGCCTGTAACCAGTACCCTACAAGTAATTTGTAAATTAGTACACATACAGAAAGAACTGTTTCCAGTGCTATGAACTTTTTTTAGGCTCTCAAATCCTTGTCAGGAAATCTGTCTGACAGTTAGACAGTCTGTCAAACCATGCATCATTTTGAGCCTCAAGGTTCTGTTCCAAAAGAGGGTGAGTACATGGTTGCTGCCTTTGAGGGAGAAGAGACTTCTACAGAGGTTTGCAGCTCCTCAGGCTCGTCCTGTGCCAAAGTAAAGGAAGTGGGGAGCCTGTTTCAAGCACAAGGGAAATAAACCCTTGACGTTTGAATGGATGGAGCTCACTGTGAGCCCTCATGGTGAGCAAACCTGCTGTAGAAGTGGTGGAAACAAGAGATGATAAATGCTACATTGTAATCCATTCTCAGTTCATGAGGCTTGGATAGGAAAACCAAAAATTATTTCATTCCTTTTACCAGAATTGTTCATGTCATCATCACCTTTGTCTTTGCTGTACAGCTGGTGGTGAAGCCAGGGGAGCCTGGAGACATTTATCTCCTGCTTGTGTTTTGTTTGTGTGTTTGGGTTTTTTTGTTGTTGTTAGTTTGTTTCTCGTGCATGTATAAATGCCCTTCTGTGGTAGTGAGAAAAGAAAACAAGCCTTTTACTCTTTTGAAGACAGGTGGAGAATTCCCCACATTGAGTACTCTATGGGCCTGTTTGCTTTTTGTTTCTCTTTACTAATTGGTTAGAATGGATGGTGTTAAGTTCCCACAAGTATGTCTGTTAGAGAATTCCTGCACATCCAGCCTTGGGGAATTAAGCTTCAGAAAATGAAGTACCCATCAAAGCAGGAGGTGGCTGGTACATTTTGTATCCTGACTTCCCCACACACCTTGTTTTTTTTTTTTTCCTCCCCACCTTCTTCCAGAAAGATTAATAAAAGAGCCTTTTGTTGTCTTTTCATGAAAGTTACACTGAAATTCATCTGCGCTTTATATGTCTGCTTTAATTTGTGGCATTCATGGGCAGCTGTGTGTTACATAGGACGAAGCAGATGAATTCATACCCTCCACGTACAAGCAGTGTGTTGGGAAAGGTTCCAACACCACCCTCACCTGTTCCTTTTTATTTTGGGTCCAACTAAAGTATTACAGCTTTCAGTTTCAGTACTGAGACATCTCTGGATGGTGTTTCTCCACATGCCATTAGATGGTATGAGAGAGTTCTGCTGGGTTGTAGGAGGGATTTGTCTATACAGACATATCTATATAAAGAGATCTCTTTCTCAGTAGAGCAAAACTTAGCAGCTTCTAAGGAGATGTGGTTTAGAAGTTTGCTTTACTGGAATTTATGTTTAAATGTCTTTTTTTCCAATGATGACTTAATTTCAAACATCAACTGCGAGGACTTGAATTTACCTTTTGTTTCATAATTCATAATTGCATGAATGAAAGGGAAGAGTATCCATTTATTTTTCCTTTCTTTCATTTTTTCCCTTTTAGATAGACTATTTACATGTATCCTGTGCCAAATGTTAATCTGGTGTAAACTGACATAAGACATTTGAGAAGATCTGGTCTTATTTATGCACCAAACACATAAACGATTGGCAGTATGATTAATGTGCTTTACTGTCACAAATTGAAAGTGTCTTAAAACCAGATTTCTTTTTAGACTACTTTTAATTTAAATTGTCACTTCTTTCCTCCTCAAATCAGATCTAAAAAGCATAATTTATATGGATCACCTTTTAAATATGCAATAGATTAGATTAAGAAGTGCTACACCTCTTAATCCCTTCAGAAAGCTGTCAGTGGATTTCATAACCAACATCTAGATCAATCCCCTCTAAAAGCCAGTAGGTGCTGGAGCAGGCATCAAACATTTATAGATTTCTTGACCCACCTGGAATAACAGCTTCCCTCTGTCTCTCCACAGACTCCTCATACTCTGAGCCTCCTGATGTTCAGCAGCAGTTGAACCACTACCAGTCTGCAGCATTGGCCAGGAACAACAACAACATCAGCCCAATCCCACTTTCTGGGAGTGCTGCAGGAGTGGAAAAAACAGAAGCCATCCTTAACTGTGAATTTTGTGAATTCTCCTCGGGTTACATACAGAGCATTCGGCGTCACTACCGTGACAAGCACGGAGGGAAAAAACTCTTCAAGTGCAAAGATTGTTCCTTTTATACAGGCTTTAAGTAAGTACGGTGCAAAACAGTTAAACTGAACTCATAAGGGGTTTTTTAGCACTTGAAAAGACTTCTGAGATCTTTTGAGAGGTGGCTGTAACTAACAGAAACATGGCCACTGCTGACGAGGGAGAGGAACATAGGAAATGCCACACCAGATCACAGCAGCATCCATGTAATCTATTTTCCTCTCTCCTGCAACAGCCAGTGCCATCTGCTGCAGACAACAGCACAGTAAGTCCTTGCAGTAGGTTTTAGAATCACAGAATCATTTAGGTTAGACAAGATCTTTAAGATCATCAAGCCCAACTATTAACCTAACACTGCCAAGTCCACCACTAAACCATGTCTCTAAGCACCACATCTACATGTCTTTTAAATACCTCCAGGGATGATGATTCCACCACTTCCCTGGTCAGCCTGTTCCAGTACTTGATAACCCCTTTTGGTGAAGAAATTTTTCCTAATAGCTAATCTAAACCTCCCCTGGCACAATTTGAGGCCATTTCCTCTTGTCCTGTTGTTTGTTACTGGGGAGAAGACCAACACCGACCTCACTACAACTTCTTTTCATGTAGAGAGAGTGATAAGGTCTCTCCTCAGTCTCCTTTTCTCCAAGCTAAACAACCCCAGTTCCTTCAGCTGCTTCTTATAAGACTTGTTCTCTAGACCTTTCACCAGCTTTGTTGCCCTTCTTTGAATGCACTCCAGTACATCAATGTCTTTCTTGCAGTGGAGGGCCCAAAACTGAACATAGTATTGAAGGTGTGGCTTCACCGGTGTCAAGTACAGGGGGACAGTCACTTCCAGCCTGTCGATCCCTCTGTAGAGGGATAGATCCAACCTGTAGAGCCTTCCTACCGTCAAGCAGGTCAGCAGTCCCACCCAACTTGGTGTCATCTGCAAACTTACTGAGGGTGCACTCGATCCCCTCGCCCAGATCACCGATAAAGATATTAAACAGAACTGGCCCCAGTACTGAGCCCTGTGGAACATCACTTGTGACCAGCCACCAACTGGATTTAACTCCATTCATCACAACTCTTTGGGCCTGGCCATCCAGCCAGTTTTTTTACCCAGTGAAGAGTGCATCCATCCAAGCGATGAGCAGCCAGTTTCTCCAGGAGAATGCTGTGGGAAACGGTGTCAAAGGCTTTACTAAAATCTAGTTAGACAACATCCACAGCCTCTCCCTCACCCTCTAAGAGGGTCACCTTGTCATAAAAGGATATTAGGTTTGTCAAGCAGGACCTGCCTTTCATAAACCCATGCTGACTGGGCCTGATCACCTGGTTGTCCTGTATGTGCCACATAAAGCCACTCAAGATGATCTCCTCCATAACCTTCCCTGGCACTGGGGTCAGGTTGACAGGCCTGTAGTTCCCTGGATCCTTCTTCCAGCCCTTCTTGTAGATGTGCATCACATTTACTAACCTCCAGTCAAACTGGGACTCTCCAGTTAGCCAGGACTGCTGATAAATGATGGAAAGTGGCTTGTTGAGCACTTCTGCCAGCTCCCTCAGTACCCTTGGGTGGATCCCACCTGGCCCCATAGACTTGTGTGTGCCTAAGTGGTGTAGCAGGTCACTAACCATTTCCCCTTGGATTATGGGGGCTTCATTCTGCTCCCTGTCCCTGTCTTCCAGCTCAAGGGGCTGGGTACCCAGAGAACAACTGGTCTTACTATTGAAGACTGAGGCAAAGAAGGCATTAAGTACCTCAACCTTTTACTCATCCTTTGTCACTTATGTTTCCCCCCACATTCAATAAAGGATGGAGATTCTCCTTAGCCCTCCTTTTGTTGCTAATGTATTTACAGAAACATTTTTTATTGTCTTTTATAGCAGTAGCTAGATTAAGTTCTACTTGGGCTTTGGCCCGTCTAATTTTCACCCTGCATAACCTTGTGACATCCTTGTAGTCCTCCTGAGATGCCTGTGCCTTCTTCCAAAGGTCATAAACTCTCTTTTTTCCCTGAGTTCCAGCCAGAGCTTTCTGTTCAGCCAGGGCAGTCTTCTCCACTGGCTTGTCTTTCGACACACAGGGACAGTCTGCACCTGCACCTTTAAGATTTCCTTTGTGAAGACTATCCAGCCTTCCTGGAGTCCTTTGCCCTTCAGGACTGCCTCCCAAGGGACTCTTGTCAACCAGTCTCCTAAAGAGGCTAAAGTCTGCCCTTCCAAAGTCAAAGGTAGCAATTCTGCTGATCCCCCTCCTTCTTCAAGAATAAAAAACTCTTATCATTTCATGATCGCTGTGCCCAAGACCGTCTCCAACTGTCACATCACCCTAACAGTCCTCTCTGTTTGTGAACAACAGGTCCAGCAGGGGGCCAGTTTACTTGCTGAAGGAAATAGTACAAGTAGTACTTTTTCTTCAGCATAGGCAATTAGAGGGCTATCCTTACCCTCAAGTGTGAAAATTTTTTTACCAGGAAAGTAATTTCCTGGTGCAACCAGCATGAAGCGTGGGCCAATTAAGTGTCCTAGAATGACAGGAGAATTTGTATCACCTTTCTGAAGAAACCTCTCGTATAATTTTACTTCTCCCACTGTCTATCCAGCTGAAATGCAAAGCATTCTTTAGCATATCTGATAGCATACAGAGATGTTTCAGAAAATCCGATTAGATGTGCAAAATTTAAAACGTCGGTGCTGTGTGTGTTTGTGTGTGTTTTTAGCTGCTGTTCTGTAAGGAAAAAAAAGGCTGCTCCTGTGCTGTTCATCATTTCCACCTGATATGCTGGACCCTCCAACATAACACCCTCAGGTGACATTGAGGTCTCAAACTTGTTAAATTCTTAGGAGACTGGTGACACTAAGCAGTGTGACTGGATAAAGGGGAGGAGTTCTGTTGAAAATGTTGAGCACAAACCTGAGAGAATCCATAAAAGAGCAACCTCTAGTTACATGTTTCTAGCTTCTGTTGCTTCAGCCCTTTGCTGCCTGTATGGTAAAATTTGCTGCTTGTGCTTTATTTCCTGATTGCTATCTGTTGTAAAGATTACCAGCAATTGCCATTCAAGGTCCATTCAACATAAAGTTGCATTCAGTCTGTCATATCTTGTCATTTTCTTCTACCTGGATGAAGTGAAATCATCTTAAATCGGGCAGCATTTAAACACGTTCATAGTTGCATAAGGGAGTAGTGTTCTTTCATGTGGTGTCTCAAACATTCAGAGATTAAGTCTTGCTTCTTTTAGAAGCACAGCATGTTTCCTCTTTAAAAAAAGGTGGGGGAGGGGACAAAAAACCCCCATACCAATCCCCTCTTCAACTCATCATAGAAATTTAGATGCATGAAAGCACTCACTGAAGTTGATAGAAATAAACCTGTAGAATTCAGTGATCGCTGGATTGAGCCCAAAGCCAGTTGTGTTAGTAAGTTGCTTTGTGTTCAAGCTAACAGTCTTGAATTCAAAGAGACTTCTAGTTCAATGTGGCAAGCTCCTTAGCTTTTGCAGGCTTTACTAGTGCTTTAGGAAAAAATGACCAAGTGCTCCAAGTTTACAGATACCTCTCATTTCAGTAGTTGAGCTTGTGGTTAGATAGTTGTACACTCCATTTCCTCTATAGGCATGTCTCTTGGAACTTTTAAGTATGCAGCCAGTGTAATGCTAACATTAAATATTTTGTTCAGAAGTACTATGGAGTATTCATTCATACCTCCACATTAATAAGTATTCTTAGTCTTGGGTTTTCAGTCCTTACAACTGATGCTTTAAAACTTAACTACTCAGTGCCAAACTCACTGTGAACACAAGACTGGTTTGTATCAATCTAAACATTTTAGCTGGTTTTGGGCTTGTCCTACAAGGACAGAAGTGGTTAAGGATGTTATCTGCCTCCAGAAATAAGTCTGTCCTCATCTCTGCAAGTCCAGAACAGTTGATAGATTTTGTTTAACTTCCTAAAAATCTAATCTTTGCCAGAGAAAGTACACTGAATATTTCAGCCTGAAGACAAATAATGAGCATGAAAGGTGGGAATTCTTTTGCTATCTAAACTATAGCAATGTGACTACAGAGAAACCCATGCAAAAGAGTATCTTGTCAGAATGAGTGTTTATTACCTGAGGATACAAGCCTGCAAATACCTCTGCTCATGTGCTACTCATGTGCCGCTGTGAAGACAAGGCTGAGTGGTATCTGTACCATTTTACATGACACATCCTTACAGAGCTGTGACACTTCATCGTTCCCTGCACACCTCTTCTGACTGCTTCCATCTCTCTGTCCTGTTCCACAGATCTGCTTTTACTATGCACGTGGAAGCTGGGCATTCGGCAGTTCCTGAGGAAGGACCCAAAGACCTTCGCTGTCCTCTTTGCCTATATCACACCAAATACAAACGCAACATGATTGACCATATAGTTCTGCACAGAGGTAACAATATCCCTGTATGTGTCTGTATCTCATGAGAGGAGTGCTGGACAATGCCTTTGTTGCGTTGTTCTTTCAGACTGGTTTCATTAAATTTTCCCCTCTGTACATAAGGACAAGTATGTTGAATAAGTCATCACCCTTGAGTGTCTTTCATTTCAAATGATGCATCTTATTTATTTCCTATAAAATTCAGAGTTAGCCCTGAAACAGGACAGATTTAAAATTGTTTTTAAGCTTTTCCTCTGGAGAGGTTGACAGTCCTCAAACACCTGTTCAGGAAGAGTTGCCCTAATTTACAGCTCTGATCTAGGCCAGAGTTGTTTCCTGATTATGTCCTTGTTACCATAAAGGCATTGCTATCATAAACTCTGTGGCAAGATGTATCAACTAACTATAGAGGCCCCAAAATATCCCTTAATTACTCGCTTGAATTTCTTCTCTTCAGTATTCTTAGGATAAAAACACATATTATCATATTTTTGTTTTTCTTTAAGACTCCTTTTCTATCTCCACCTTTCCCTTCTTTTTTTAAGCCAGCTAAAAGTGGGATTAAGGATTCCTACATTCCATTAACTGCAGGCTTGCTAGCTCAGAAGAGACAGCTGTTTGGGCTCTCTGGGCTGGGATTCCTGCCCACAGCTATCACACTTGATGCTTGTAGATGGTCTCTTGGCTGTTGAAATCCAAACCCATGTGTTGGGATGGCACTCTGCCTGCTTGCAGGTTGGGCAGAGTTTCACAGTAGGGTATTGGTGGTGAGCAAACACAAGTTTTGCATGCCATCTTTTTCCTGGAGGGGTTCCTGGTGTGACAAGCGCTATCATAATTCCTTGTAACATACCACTTTTCAGTGTTGGTAGCTTAAAGTCCTCCTTGTACCAAAGCAGTGAGGTTGGCAGAGTTTGTACAAATTTATATCCGCTAGCAGGGCTATTCTGAAGGAACATCTGGGAAAAATGACCTGTCAGTGATTCAGAAAGCACATTACAAAGCTTCCTTATTCAGTTGTAAGAGTTTGGCAGATGCTTTAGCTTTTGCTTCCTGTCTTTGAAGGTGTTGCTGCGTGGGATTTTGCCCAGCTTCATGGCATACTCCAAAATTACCTCGCAGAGGGCGGGTTTAGTTAACCCCTGTGCAGGGGACCATGCAGTTCCAAGTGCTGCTGAGGTGTACTCTGTTTTCTGGCTGTGCCAGAGCTCCAGTGGACACTGCCAGACCTATAAAATACAGATAGACAAGCTGAGGGAGAACTGGATGGGCCTAGTTAGGGTGTTTTCCATCATGCATAGACTTGATACTGGGAATGTTCAGTTGCAGAAGTAGAAGAGCACTTCATGAGTTGTACTGTCCATATGGAGCTGTTTCAGACCAATTGCAAGGAGGTGGTTAGCTCCTGGGTAAGTGACACTGTGGATCTCTGCTTTTGTAGAGCCGTTGTTTCAGTTGCACAAACCAGCCTCAAGCCTTTGTGCTGCTGAAACAAAGTGAATATCAAAGGACATAATGGTATACCCACTAGAGCACTGGAAGAGGTAAAACAGAGTAAGAGAAGTTTTAATGCAAATGGAATTATAGCTGATAAAGAATCTCAGAGGCCACTGAGGGAAGGACAAGGGGTTTCTCTGGCATTCAGGTGATAAAGGTTCTTTCTGGTACATATATCCAGCTGAAAAACCTCTACTGTTGTGTTTAATTGTGTGGCAGCTGAAGCAGACAATTTTGACAAGATTTAACATGCGCTGAAAGACAGACTGAGAGACAGTTAATGTAGTCTGAGATAGCCTTCCCGTCTTATAGCCATTGCACTGGTAAAACAAGGGCATAGCCCTGAGCTGTGGTCCAAGAAAACCAGTTTTGAAGTAGATGGAGAGGTGCAGTGTGTAAAATCAAGAGTGAAGGATTTGATCCATTCATAGTTAATGTTCCTCCTGTGTAAAAAGGCATGTTTACAGATGCGTGACTCTTACATTACTTCCAAGTTGCTGCACCCCTAATTCTTGGTGAAACAGCATGTGCTTGAAATGGAGAGTATATTTGCCTCTTAATTGAGTGCCTAGAGAAGCTGAGTTTTAGAGGGCTAAAGCATTATCAGCTAGAAGCCTGAATGTCTATCAAGAAAAAATTAGGCAAGGAGTTTGCTTCCCATTAAGAATAAGGGCAAACAGGAAGCTTCCAAGAGCCTTCCTCTATTTATCACCTATTCCTCATGAGTGTAAAAGCAGTTCGCCATCCCTTCTGTGGGTACAGAGGGAGCACAGACTCATTACAGGTGGCGTGTAGCAGGTGATGAACATAGCTAGAGGCTGCTGTGCAGGTTGGTGAAGAGAAGTTTGGCTCTTGAGTTCTTCCTGGCCTTTTTGACAGGCAAGACTGGGGAGAGGAGACACAGAAGAAACAGTGAACTCTTGGTCTGTGGCCAGCAGAGGTGCTGGCCTTTAATTTAGTCTGGATAATACAATTAATTTTCATTATCCCTTCCAGTAAGCATTCCCATCACACATTTTGAAACACACTGGTGTTTTCCAGGGCTGAATGGAACTTTCCAAGATCTTTATTGGGTCTGCTTTAAAATCCTTGGGGCATTATTTTATCATCTTTTAGCAATCATTCTCTTCCTGGTACAAATAGTGATTTTGTGCTTCCATTTAATATAAATCACATCCATTTCTCTTGAATAGTAACTTTAAAATAAAAAGGTCAAATTTTGAAATTCATCTACCTCCCCTAAGGCTTCATTCATCCTCATTCCTTGCACGTGGTTGTTTCTGGCATTATCCCTTCTACACACAGCTCCATTGATACATGCAGAACCCTTGTGCTGTACTTGCTTTTGGCTACTGGAATGCAAATGCTACATGTTCTGTGACTGTAGCTTGGATTTGCAGGCAAAAATGCATATTTTCAAACACCCAACATGACCAAATAATTGGTCTGTGTCTAGATAGTAGGACTGTTTTGTTTGTACTTGGTTTACCTTTAAGGGAAGGAAATAACTTGTATATGCTGTGGTGTGTTGCTGAGTAAAGATTTTTTCCTTACAACTAAAGACTGATAGAGTCATGGGCTCCTTTATAAAAAAAGGTTATGGTTGCTTTGAGTTACTTACTGCAGATACCTAGTTCATTAATGGCCTTTCAATTTAGTCTCTGATCTGCATTAAAATTAGCCTGAATATTTCAGTCTAATGGAAGGATTTGATTTCTTAAACCAAGATGATGTTTTTTAGGTGTTTATTTTGTGGTTGTTTTTTAACTACACCTCTTGCTAAATTGTTCCACAATTCAGAACATCTTTTTGTGAAACATATAGAGTAGTCTTTGTTTAAACACTGCTAAACTTTTAAAAAGCCTAGACATGGATAAAGAAGCTACCTCTTTCAATCTGTATATGGACTTTATGATTTGCTGTCATTTTGTCAGCTGCCCAGATATGATAAGTGCATTCTAAATGAGTAATTAAATAAACAGAGCTTTGTAGGGGCAGGCTGGAGATGAGAGAGCATCACCTTACAAAATGTAAGGTTCTAGATCCAAATAACCCTGCAAGTTCCAAAATCATTGCTTGGAGGAAGCCGATGGACGTGAATACATCATGTAAAAGTTTTGAATCATCCCCTGAAAGTGAAATCCTTCAGGCTAGAATTGATATTTATGTTTATTTTACTTTCCTCATGTTATTGTGCTGCCTTTGGTCTGGGAAGTGTGTGTGATTGTATGATAATAGGTTTTGCTAATGTGAGTTAAGGAATGCTGCATTACTCCAGACTGGTAGATAAAAAGTTTTATACCGTCTCATGTTTTAGCTTTTTTAATTTGTGCCAGGTGCTAGAGGAAAAGTGAATTTTCAAATATTTTAAGTAGTATTTCTCTTTCTGAAAACTTCACTTGACTTTCAAAAGTGCACAGCTCCGGGAACCTTGTAAAAATTCATCTTATGACCCCAGAATCACAGCTTTAAATTCTGTTGTCTCTTAGATCCAATTCTCCCCTCCCATTTTCCCACCCTAAATCACCACAACTTGGTGTCTTTATAGCTAGAGAAGCTGTTGTTGGTGTACAAAAGAATTACAAGTCCACTTTTTCTTTTTTTTTTTTTTTTTAAGGCATATCTTTGGGGAAAACTTCTACTTTTTGAGGTGACCAATGAGGAAGTTATGAGATAGGATAACTTTTGTGTTCAGGGAGAAGCTGAGCAAGATGGAATATTTTGTTGGGCTGTCAAAAAAGTCTTGTGAGCAGCAGTGGCATGTGAATTGGCCAAAAGTGAATGAACAATGGAGCTTTTACTACCTTACAGAAACCCTAAGGGAGTTTGTATTTCTGTAGTTGCCTTTGGATGTGATATTACCCTCACTAAAGAAAAGGTCCTGTTGCCTCAGACCCATACATGGATTGCCCTGTCTCCCATTCTGCTAGCCTTCTTGTTTACCATCTGAAATTCAGGCCTGTTTTTTCATTCATTTTAATGTGTTGTTAGGGATGAACCTTCATGAGGAGGATCAAACTCCTCCTTTAATCTGCAGTCCATAAGGAGTAAGAATACTAAATTTCAGTGTTCTGGTTCAAAAGGGCAGTTGGCTAACAAAAGCCCATAATGAGGATCTTCTGGTGACCCTCAGCTGGAGGATCAAATTTGGGGTTTCCCTTGTGTGCACAGCTCGAGGAATCACAGTGGATGACTGTTACACACATCAGATTCTGGCTCTTGTCAAATGACTGAAATTAATCACTGCTCTGTTAAACGTCAGTGCTTTGTTTCAGAAGTAGAGAGTTTAAAAACTCAGCAAGAGCATTTTCAGTACACCATGCGTACAGATTTTGAATATGAACTTTCTGAAAGCTGTGGGTGTGTTGGGAAGTTTCTGCCCCTGGCTGAACTGCACAGCCTCTTCCAGGAAAAGGTGCTGCCTTGCTTACCCTCTCAGTCCCCAGAGAGTAACTTTAGATGTGACGGTGAGGATACCAGCTCCGATTTTTATAGAGCCAGTAGGGTGATGCATTGGCAAGCACCCTGCAGCTTCCCTTTTTATTATATTGCTAGCAGCCATTCCTGGCTGTTGTCAAGTACTGAACCAAAATGGAATTTTGGTCTGGCTGATTTATGGCTGGTTTTGTATTCCCGGGCTCTGCTACTCTGACTCACAGATGGAGTCTCATTTGCCCCAAAACCTCCATTCCCATTCTCTTCACCCAGTAAGCGGTTAAATTTGTGATGAGACACCTGCGTTGGAGGATTAATGCTGTCATTGCAGGAAGAATTGTGGGTTTTGTGTTGGTCCAGCTTAGCTCACATTCCTTTATAGACACACTACCTACCCATATAGCAGATCCTGTTCTTTTTGTGGGTGGTAGTGCCCAAACTGTTGAGATGTGGGCCTGGTATTTCATAAAATTTAAGTGAATGTTGTCCTATCCCTACAGAAGAACGGGTCGTTCCCATTGAAGTCTGCCGTTCCAAACTGTCAAAGTATTTGCAGGGAGTTGTTTTCCGCTGTGATAAATGTACCTTTACCTGCTCCAGTGATGAGAGCTTGCAGCAGCACATAGAGAAGCACAATGAACTGAAACCTTACAAATGCCAACTCTGCTACTATGAGACCAAACACACAGAGGAGCTGGACGCTCACCTTCGAGATGAGCACAAGGTAACATCCAAATAGTTTTAATTTTGTAGTAGTCTACTCTTAGTAAATGTTGTATTAGTTTAGTTGTATGTCAACTGTGAGTAGCCAACTTGCCACTGGCTATTTTTTCTTTCTCTCACCAAATCTGGAAACTAATCACATGTTGGGCTTTACTTCCTCTGTTTTCTGTTATTTCTTTTTTTCTTTAGAAACTCAAAATTGAGGGTTTTTAAAGCTGTCCATATTGATCAGAATTGGCAGACTGGTGTAGGCAGAGTATGATTATCTGGAAAAGGCACTTGTGTATAGTTGATTTATTTAAAGAGGGGGAAAAAAGAAGGGTTGTGAAACAATATTAAGGCTGTGTGATTCAGCCTCTCTAAAAAGCAGGAGATTCCAAACAAGATTGCTCTGGCAAGTTGGCAGTGTGACATGCCATGCATATTTCAATAACAAAGAGGGCAATACATCTCCATTTACATTTAACAAGGGAAAGATAAACAGCAAGTGTAACCAGGTCCTAAGTTAAGACTGCTTTGGGGTTTTTGTGGAGTGCCTGAGCACAGACCTGATCCAGTCTTTGAGAAGTCATTAGATAGAGGCTTTCCACAGACTACTAGCTTTGAATTTCTGTAACTATGAGCAGTGTAGCTGAGAGACTCTTAAATTCTAGAACTAAGATGTGTTTTGGAGTATTTGTTAGAGTGCTTCCTTGTTGCAGGAGGCAGCTATATACCTCCATCTGTTGGAGTTGAGCTGCCCAGGTCATCACTAAACTCCTACTTCATTGACTGAATGACACATTCCTTACAGCCAAATACATTTATGTTGACAGTATTAGCAGCAGAAGTCCCAGCAAAACTTTTCATGCTTAAAAAATATTTGTCCTGCTATGCTTCTCTGCCCTCTTCTTTATTACTTCTGGAGAGTCTTCTGCAATTCACACGGTACGTGAAATGCTCCACACCTCCTAGTCACCACAGCAAGGCACTTGGCCTATGCAGGAGGCACTGTTCCTTTTTCTTTTGACACAGTGCATCAGGCTGGGAAGTTTATTCCCTTACTTAGCTCTCCCATCCAATCTGGACCTGCAGTGATGGTGCCAGTAGTTTAGGGTATCTTTTCCCCATTTCTCTTCGGTAATTTATATCTCACTAATTTGTATCCATGTTCTGCGCTTGGATACCCAGGTGATATATTTGCACCTTAAAGAGTTCCTGTGCATAAGCATGTTGAACTAAGTGCCTTGCATGTGGTCTTCTTTGTTTAACTCTCAGTGAGTAACATGTCATGTCAGAGAACCTCATCACAGCTGCTGTCTGTATGGAGTAGTGCTAGGAATCTGCACACCACCACATTTAGGATAGTTTGGTATTTGGAGATATACTACAGTCTTAACTCACATGCTCCTTAGGTTTATTCACATTCCCTTTCCCACAGAGGGATAAAAAGTAGTCAGTGGGTGTTGATACTTCATTGAGCATCTTGCAGGAGGTGTTGTACTGCGCTTATTCCTCTGTCTCCATCCTCTCTGCCTCTGTGGCTCAGTGCCTGTGCTGCTGAAGGGCTATCTCTTTGCATGAAAAATGAATCCAAAATCCTTCCCAGCAGTAATCAATGAGCTCAGAGGGCACTTGTCATCAAACAAGTATTAGCCCTAGTTCATGCTCCACACTCTCCACCTCTACTGTAAATCTGGACTGCTCTACTGTTTCTGTTGGATGTGGTGGAGTTCCTGACTTCTGTGCCCTAAACTGCTCCTTTCATACTGGTGAGCTGTTAAGTAGCTGGTGCATTTCACCCTAGGGTTAGCTGAATTTGACTGCTGTGTGAAATGTTCCCATTATAGTCTGTGTATCAGTTTGCAAAGCACTTTGCAGCCCTTAGTAATGAAAATTAATCCGTTATTAATGAGTGAAAGTATATGTGACACACAGCAGCCACGTGCTTAATAAAAGACCCATCCTTTCATGAATGAAGCTGAATGAACCAGTCGCAAAGAATTTCCTTCAGTGTGGATATGCAGTAGCAGTGTTTGATCACAGTGGTTGAATGGTCCCATAAAAAGATGCTAGAACTTAAAGTGTTTAGCATTTCTTGGATTTTTTTTTCTGTTTTAATACATCAAAACGAGGAAGAAATGAGGGGGGTTTACTGAATGTCATTAATTTTTGAAAACCAAAAATGAGAAATGCAGAATAAACAGCAAAAGAAGAATCACTGTTGTTGAAAAGAATTGAGTGATAATTTGGTTAGGTGACTGCATGTCACCTCTAGCTGAGCAGGCTTTGGGGTGTACTCGATTTTGTTTTGCATATATGATGATTTTTTCTGATTAGCTGATGATTGTGCTGATTGCTGACAAAAGTGTTTCTTTCAAAGGTGAGTCGTAATTTTGAGCTGGTGGGACGGGTTAACTTGGACCAGTTGGAACAAATGAAGGGGAAAACAGAGAGCTCCAGCAGTGATGAAGAAGAAAAAGAAGAAGAGTTAAGCCACAAGACTGAAGAGAGAGGTCAGTGCAGTTTTTTTTTTTTGGCACTGCAACATGCCAAGCAGGGTCAGCTGTTGACTTTACAGAACATTCCTGTAGAGCCATGCAGGCATGCCAGCAGGAGCAGAATGAGGTTTTTGTGAAGACAGGGCTCCTGGGGGAATCTTGTATTTCTAATCCTTATTAGAAGTTTTCTGTCTGTTAAGAAAATACGCACTATGAGAAAACACAGATAGCATCTGTGACTTACCTGCCCATAGATAACATCTATAAGGGCTTGGAAAACGATGTAAGTGGAGTATTTTAGTCGTCTGTCAGATTTTCTGTTTTGGTAACCAATTTTCAGCTTTTCACTTGGCATTGTTCAATCAAGAGATGAAGGGGTTGTGGCCAGACCTTTTTATGGGCTGCTCTTAAGTCTGTGCCCAGCATTCCTTGTCAAACAGTCAGTCCTGTTGCAGTGCTGCACTTGGCAGCTCTGGAGCCTGGGTAGGTCCACGCCCCACCTGCTACCATTGTATATTTAAACATGTGCCTAAGTTTGTATCTCAAACTAATTCCACTGACTTCAGCAAGGCTAGGCCGTGTGCTTGCTAATGCTTTTGGTTTGGTTGAAGTTAGATCAGCGTGGAAAAAGTTAAGTTCTCCGTAAATTGAACTAAGGGTTTCTTGTCCTTCCCTTCCAACAGCCTTCCCCCATGAAAACCAGATTATTACATTACCTTGTATAAACTGTGTGTTGTCTAGTCTGCTCTGGTGCACAATTCATCAGACAAGTGCAGTAAGTTCACAACTCTAACATCTTTAGACCTGTAATGTCTGAGTGTCAGATTCCTGGGGCCACCTGCCCTCTTGATGCTGATGACCGAAGTTATCTAAGTACTGTGTACTTTAACTAAAGGTACGCCACCATGTTTACGTTTTTTCTCCCGAATTTTCAGCTTTCAAACTCACTCAAGAGTTGCTCACAAAAGAAAATGTGTCCCCCTACATTTTTCAGACATTGAAAAATTCCTATTTCTGGATTCACAGGTTGTTTACAGAACAGGAGGGGCTCAGATCATGCTTCTTACATTTTAATAGCAAGGCCTCAGCATCTAGACTTCTGTTTAGTGTCCCTGCACTGTGAATTCAGTCTGCACTTATCACCAGAACTTCAAGCATGATTAGTGATAACTTTTATTTAAATGAGAAAAGAAGCATGTTGGATAGGAAACCATTTAAGTTTTGATGAAAAATAACCTTCACAAGATCTTAGGTCGAGCAGTAGAAAAATCAGAGGAGGACCGAAAGGAATGTTTGTTCTATACGCATTTTGAAGTTCAACGTTAGTAACTCGTGTGGAAAGATGCTTGTGTGTCTGTTTGGGGACAGCTTTGACCCTCAGAGCTTCATGCCTGGAACAGTGTGTAATGATTTGTCTAAAGCGCAAGCTCACCTTAGCTGCAGATCTAGCAGGCTGATTAATGTTTTGTATAGACCCGCAAATAGCAGGGGATGAAGAGTCATGCTGTCCTTGTGAGGATTACCTTAGCATTACATACAAGCACAGGTGCTGAAGTGACCCTGGAAGTCATGGTATCGAGACCAAGGAGAAGAAGGTGCTATCTGCCAAGCCTTACAAATCCCTGTAAATGCACCATGAGGATGGGGACAGCACAAGGTGAAGTTCATTGTTTAAATTGGCTTTAGGTTACACTGTGAAAATGTAAAACTATCACCTTCTATGCTGGAGGTTAAAATTTGCAGGGATAATAGTTAAGTGTTATCCCTGTGTTTCATGGGATCAGTAATTAAGCCAGGGATAGTGTCTTAATAATTCTGATTTTTATTTTGTACTTCTTTCACCTGTATCTGTGGTTTTTTAGTCTGTGACTGGCTAAAATGATTTCTGCATGCTTGTTCAGATGACCAGTCTAAAAAAATCATGCATATTTCCAAGTTGTGTTTTGCAGCTATTCTTTCCTGACTTGCCAAATGTTTCACCATTGTTTATTTTTCTCCTTTTAAATCTGTTACTCATTTTTAATAATTACACTAAAATAGGTATAAGATGCAGAAAACCCTTATGCCTACTACAGCAAGGGTATTTAGAAAAGATCAAGTTGTATTGTCTATATTTTTCTAGACAAGTTGTAAATTACCACTATAAGGTGCAAGATGCAAGGCACACTTTCAAAAAATGTCCCAGTGAGAGAGGAACTGAAGGCGTGGTAGGATGCTGAGTTGCACGTTGACATCTTCTTAGGGGTTTCAGAAGATAGCTCTAAGAGAAATGGTTTGCCCTGGTAGCAGAGGACTAGACCTATGGTTTTAAATACAGCCTGTCACAACGGCTAATGCTGTTACAGCTTTCAAAGCACATTAAACTGTGTAATCCTGTATGCCACTTGGGTGCTTTTGACCATTCTAGCCTTTGTGGTGTTAGCAGGAAGTGAGATTTGTTGAGAAGTGCCTCTGTGTGCACCTAGTGTCTGGGAGCAAATGCTGTCTGAACCCTCTGAAGTCAGTGACTTTGGCAGAACCAGGATTTCTTCCCATGAGTCAAACAGCTGCCTAGATTCTCCACTTTGACTTCAGACTGGTATGTGCAGTACTGAAGGTGCAAAGAAGAGCGTATTTCTTCTCCAAATGGACTGTTGGACAGTGGACCAAAAAAGGGCTATTACCCATTGAACAGGCAGAGCTGGGCAGCAGAGCTGAACTTCTGTCTTGGATGGGAAAGGGAGGGAGTTGTTGGCTGCTGGTAAAGGATAGTAGAAAATAGATTGAGCTAGGAGGAGGATGGTGAGGGGAGAAAAAGAGGGTGTGTGGCATACACGTAGAAAGAACAGCTCCCCCTGGTAGGGACTGCATCCCAGAGGGACTGTCTGTCTTTACTGATCTTTATGTCTTGGTCTTAGCAGAGACTGGAATTGAGAGGTGTTATTCCCCAGTAGACAAAAATAAATGACCACGAGTGCTTGTACATGTGATGCAGGAAAACTGCAGAGAGGTCAGGTGTCTGTTACCTCTCTTTCTGCAGGCCCCAGCGAAGAGCAGCTTCTGATACTCCTTCAGGGAAGCAGTCCAAATTCACAGCCCTAGAAGCAAAATTGATTGGGAAGTAGGGTGGACAAGATAGCGTTTCTGAAGAGGTGATGGATTTATTAGAGTAGCACTTGCTAATCTTAATGGGAGTTGCAAGTATAAATCATTGACTGGTTTGGGTTGGAAGGGATCTTTAACAATCATACAGTCCAAACCCCCTGCCATGGGCAGAGAGACATCTTTCACTAGATCAGGTTGTTTAAAGCTCCATCCAGCCTGACCTTGAACACTTCTAATAATGGGCTATCCACAGCTTCTCTGGACAACCTGTTCCAGTGTCTCAACACCCTCATCTTAAAAAACTTCTTCCTTATGTCTGATCTAAACCTACCCTCTTTCAGTTTAAAACCATTGCCACTTGTCCTGTCACTACAGGCCCTGGTAAAAAGTTTCTCTCCATCTTTCTCATTAGACCTCTTTAAGAACTGAAAGGCCATGAGTTCTCCCTGGAGCCTTCTTCTCCAGGCTGAACAACCCCAGCTCCTCCCTGTTTGACCAAAACAGCTTCTGTGTTGTGTATCCCCTCTCTTCAGAGGCCCAGAATACTTCCTATTGTGTACTACACAGTAGGTATGTTCTTACATAGAGCAGCAGCATTTGCCTCTCAAACTTTTACCCTCCACAAATATTTGTCCCTGTACCATGACTAATCCGTGTTTTGCAGTGTGTTTATAAATTTGTACCACATGTAAGGTATTAAAATCCAGATGTAAACTGAACTAATGGCATTGACTTACTTTCTGGTGTTCCTCTTGACACTGCACTTTGCTTTGTGATATTTAACAACATAATAAATCACTGACAGTAAGAAATGCAAAGTGGGTTTTTTTCTTTCAGGAGGAAGAGGCAAAAAATTATATTAAGAATCATTCCATATAGAATTTAGTAAAGGCTAACTAGTGAGAAACATGTCACAAAAATACATTTACAGGACTTACGTATGGATAATAGGGGATATGTGGGCAATTTTGAGTTCATAGGCTGATCTTGAACAGAGTAAATCTGAGAGTGAAGAAATCAAGTGCGCAGAGATCACTACCAAAATGAAGCAAAATAATTTTGGGTGATTTGGGTGGAGTCAGAAAGACATTCGGTTGATTTCTTGCTTAAGATGATCCCTGCTAAGGAATTAATGCTCTGAGCAGATGGTGCTGTCTCATTTCCAGCAAAAGAATCAAGTGAGATAGTCTGTGCAATTATTTTTAATGGCTTGTGTGGTGATGTTGTTAATTTGTGAGAAAATATTTCATCTTTTGTTAAAGCTGGCTGTGCTTATATCAAGCTTGGCTTTCAGAAATACCATTCCCTAAGCTGCCAGTGACTTCACTTGTGTTACTACGTGCATGACACTTCTGCAAATGAGGCCCCAAGCACTTTGTGTAAAAGATTAGAATGGAATGAAACACCTGTGCAGTTCAAGATGCAGGACTTAACCCATGAGACTTTGTGATGAAAGGATATCTATTTATTACGAGGGTCAGATGTTAAATATACTAAGTCCTTGTTTCCTAAAATTTGTACTACCAGTTCAAAAATTATAGATGGGCTTTAGTGGGGTTTTTGAATTTGCTTTCAAGCTATTTCAGCTCTAAACTTCTCAGTTCTGGTTTTGAATTAAAAATCCAGAGTCTCTTCACTTGTTGAAATACAGGAACAGGGAGTAGTAACTCATTACCATTATTTGCAGAGATGCTTTAAGACTTAGGATGCGATTTGTCACTTGCTGTGCCACTTTGCTTTGGGAGAGTTGCATTTTCACACACACAGTTATTTGATAGGTAAGTCCTTTTGCTTCTCATGGATGAGAAGGTGCAGCAGAGGGGATCAGATCAGGATCACAGTGGTCCCTTCTTGCCCTGGCACTTCTGAATTCAAGGGTTGTACTGTCTTTTCCAGATCCCATGATGTTTTCTGACAGCAGTGCTCCAGAGAAACGGTTCCCATGCGAGTTCTGTGGCCGATCATTTACAGAAGGCTCTGAGTGGGAGCGACATGTGCTGAGACATGGCATGTGAGTTGGTTTACATTCTTTTGCCAAACAGCCAAAGATAACAGTAGGCTCTTCATTCCCCCCCACCCCATTCCTCACCTTCCCAAAAGCCCTGTGATGAAGGCAAACACAGTTCTATCACAAGTGTGGATACAGTCATCAGATGTCTCTGCATGGGGAGTTCCTGTTCATCCTTTTTAACTCTGCTGCCCAGGGTGGCTGTAGAGTGTAGGGTTTAACTGTGATTCTAAAACTTAAGATTGTCCCAAGGTGAATACCACTTGGCCAGGATTAACTTTACCTGAGTGTACTTTTGATTTTGCCTGCCACCAGAGCAGCATAGAAATGTCAGAAAATTATACAGAATGTTCTATGAAGGAACTGGGGCTTTTTTTCTCCTTTTTTGTTTTATCTCTTTCACATGCTTGCAGCTAAACTTGCATAGCAGTGCAAAGAATTATGTGCAGAGAAATGTCAAGACCTTCAGGAAAGTAAAATCAATCTGAATGAACTCCTCCTAAAATATGCATAGTGAAGATCTTTGCCTTTCTACAGGAGTTCGCACACTGTGGGATGATGCATATCACAGATAAGATAGGCATCTCTGGAAAAATAATTTTTCTTCTAAAGATCTCATTGGTAGCAGAGATCTCTGCTGACCAGAGTTTCTTCAGAGAGTAGATGTCATTCAAGGTTGCTGACATGTGGAAGACATTTGAATACAATAGTGTAGGTTAACTGTAATAGGATGAGAAATATTACTTCTCTTACCCGTAGTCTTGTCTGCCTAAATATGAGTACTTGAAATGTTGCAACCTATAAGAAGTTTTACTGGATCATTAGCGCTTCAGGAAGAGTACTCTTTTCCTGTGCCTTTGTTTGGTGCTTGTAAGTCTTGTTTACAAAGGACTGTAGAAAGGGGAATAAACTTTTAAAAGTCAGAACTGGGGTTCTTCCCTCTCATCTCATACCTGTCCCAATGTAGAACAAATAAAAGATTTGGTTTCAAAGCTGGAATGTCATGGGTCCCACTCGTAGCTTCATTCCACCATCTCTCTTTCAGAGCATGAGGTGGCAGTGGTGTGGCTGCTTGTATCTGCCTTTTTAGGAGTGATTTGTTTTCCTCCTCATGTGATACGCAGATTGACTTTCCTGTTCTCTATATTGACTGTAAGCGTTTCTCTTTTCTGCCACTCGACTTTCCAGGGCACTGAATGAAAGCAAGCACAGGACCAGTGAGGACAGCCAGCCAAAGGAGGATGTAGAAGAAACTGTTAGTACATTGCCAGAAGAAAAAGAAGTCATTGAGAAAATGGTAATGGACTATTCCCACAGCAGTGATACAGCAGTTAGCGTGGTAGCTGCTGACAAACCTCTCCAAGACAACTCGGAGGCCAAAACAGAATAAGCATTTGGTGTGATTCTAATCAACGTACTTGAACAGTGATGAACGGGGTCGGGTGGGTGGGTGGGGTGGGCAGAAGGAAGAAATAAAGCTGCTTTTGGGACTGAATGATCTATTTTCAAAGCACTGGTACCTGTGTGTGTGTGTATATTAAAGTTATTTAAGTGATGGAATAAGTGGCTCCATTACATCACTGCATCTTTTCTTCTGGATCTTGACAATGGGAAGTTACATTCATCTTGGACTAATGAAGCAACTCCCCGTATTCCTACGTTACACACCGTGTTTTGCAGTGGAGACTTGGATTGTTTGTGAATGGAAGCGTCGTGAGCATGGAAGAAGTAGGGGGGACAACTTTTCAACGCACAAATTTGTGTGCGTTTTTCTAGTTTTAATACATAACGCTTTTCCAGACTGAATGCAACTGCTTTAGAAAAGAGAAAAAAAGAGGAAAAAAAAAAAAAAAAAAAAGGAAAACAAAAACAAAACAGAAACTGCTTTGCTTAAAACAGTCACCTGTTTCCTAGTACCTCAGAATTAACCAAGGGAGATCTCTGCATTTGTCAGTACTACCTGTTGTTGTTGTGGTTAAATGTAGAGAGACTGCTGGGCAAGGTGGTGAATGGAGGAAGAAAAAAAGTTTTAAAGAAAGGAAAACAAATTGTGCTTAAAATCCCAGTGTGGGTTTTATTTCTTAAAATACTGTGATTTTTTTAATTATTTTAGTAAAAAAAAAAACAAAAAAAAGAGAGAGAGACTTTAATTCCTAGATAACTGTTTGTGAATTGTCATCCTTTATTCCAGGTAAGCTGTTTGTTAGTATTCAGTTATAATTTTAGGATTTGATAGATTTCATGTGACTGATTGTGCGGTTTTGTTTGCCACATGTTTATTTTCTATCAGCCTGAGGTGTTACAAATACAGCACAATTAAGTTTCTCATGTAAAATTAGTATTTCTTTTTGGGGCGGAGGGGGGACAGGGAAAGGAGACTAGATCTTGTGAATAGTACTTTTTGTTGTTGTTAATTTTAAACATAAGGAAATAACAAAGAAGTTTTAACTTTTTTTTTTTTTAAAAAACTAAAGAACCAAACTTACGGCACAGCTATGCAGCTCACGGGCCAAACACATAGGTCCTCATAACTGTTCTGTTGCTTGTCATATTAACATCTATCAGTCTCACACCAGTAACTTTTCGTTAAGATTGGCTGCCTTTTTTAATTCTGTCTGTGGTGTGCGTGTTTTCTTTTTTGTTGTGGTGTGGTGGGAGGGAAGGGTGTCTGTTAACACATCTTTTTGCAAGCGAAGGTGAAATAGTTACATATGACATTGAGCCTGGAGAACTACTTTTACTCGATTCAAGATGGAGTTGCTAAGTTTTTCCCCTCCTCTTTAGCTTTTAGCATGAGGGGAGCAGAGTAGAATGAATAGAAACCTGCATACCTAAGTGGCTGATCCTGCACTACTTCTTGTGTAGAAAGCTTAACAAACTGAACAGGAATTTTGCCTGAGCAATGAATACAGGATCTGGTGCCCCTGGTATGTTCTGATTGTGAACAAAGAGGAGTTTCTTTCCAAAAAGTAGAAAGTACTTGACTGAAACTTAGTTTTAGAAATGCATGTGTCTTCGTTTGTTTTTTTTGTTTTGGGGGGGGATGGGGGGGGGGAGGGGGGAAAATAGGAAGCTGCTGAGGAAACGGTGTACTTAGAGAGCTTCACATAAAATTGATGGCAAAATTTTGCATTTGTGGAATAAGTGCTACTTGAGAAGCATGGTGTTTTGCTTTTGGGGATTCATCAATTGTGTGTTAGGGGGATTCTTTTGATTTTTTTGTTGTGTTTGTTTTGGTTTTTGAAGTAGGGAGGGAACATCATGGAAAAACACATTGGAATGACAAGTATAAATACACATTTTGTGTCTGTATTTGTTTTTTAATTGGCCTCATTTCAAATGTATTTAAACAGTTCCATACCTGGATTGGGTGTTTTTAATGGTTACCAAAAAAAAAAAAAAAAAAAAAAAAATCATGATTGTGACATGCTTTTATCACTACTTTATTTTTCAAATAACATGTAAATATTGTAATCCATTGGATTTTGTTTTGCTAACCTGTTAATAAAAACTATGGGACCATTATCCTTTTAACAAGCTTAGAATGTCATATTTTTTTTCCTTTTTTTCTTTTCCCAAAAATGTATACCTGATATATTGTGGACACACATTTTAGATGCATTATTATGATTCTGTTGACTGTAATGACATAGAATTGAAAGTAACATTTTTTTCATTGTTTAATTTATACAGAGGACTTTTTCAGAGTTTGACAGAAGGAAATAATAGCAAAATGCTAACCCATTGGCTTCAGCACTCGGTATTTCCTGATTTTAAAATTACTGCTTACTGATGGGGGATAGGAAGGGGATACTGAACTGTTGCACTGACGGGTTTGTTTTTTTTAAAAAAAAAAAACAATGAAAATTAATAAAAACTTTTTAAGAGTGTGTGCTTGTGTGTGTGTAGTTTTGTATTGGCTACTCTGATGATAGGTCTGTACAAGTGACTGGTTCTGCAACTGGCAGGTCTGGGAGGGAGCAAAGCACTGTTTTCACCCTCTGCACCCTTTCCTCCTATATTTCAGAGGGAGTTTGGGAATTTTGGATTTACAGATTGCGGGGGGGGGGGGGGGAGGGGGGCTGACTTCATGTCACTCACACGGGTTTATAAGGTCTACCAATTCGCCAAAGAATGCCTTGAATATCCACCAGCCCAATGTCCATTAGAGGTCAAGGGCACACTGCCCAGGTCTGCTGACTCCTGAGCCCAAACATAGAAATGAAGGTATTTTGAAGGCTGTCTTGAAAGATCAAAATAGAAACAGGCTGCTATTTGGATTATCAACTTGGTCTCTTCATGAGTTGGGATACTGTATGCTCCAATATCTGATGACCTACTGGATCCAGCATTGAGGCTTTTCTTAATTAGAGTTGAATATATACCCATTAAGGTGGAGCAGGAGGCATTATTTTTCCCTCTTTCTCCATTGAAAACTTAAAATGATGCTTGTGGTGTGTCTTGGAATCTTTCTTGGTTAAATACAGATTTTTAAATGGACAGTCACAAGATGTCAGAGGTTTTTTTCTGGGTGTGCTTTAATCAGATCCTGTTTCCAGTTTAAGCAGCTTTTTGATTCTACTGGAACTGGTTCTCAGCTGAATGTTAAGCATTATGAAAGTTTTGATTGCTTTAAATACTTCTACTTTTCTCCCTAGGAGTCAAAATATTTCTCTGTTAAAATACTTATTCCCTTATCCTGTCTTTACAGAGGGGAGGGAAAAAAAGCACTTTAGGCTGTTAGATACTGCTTTTTTTCAGTGGTCTCTGGAAACATATGTTCATGAGGGAGACCTACAAATAATTTGCACATTGTAAGTTCTAGCCCAGATCTAACTCATGCTTCCACCAATTAAAAAGAGAAAGGGTTGCTCAGTGATACATCACAAGAATTACATAACTGATGTAATGAAAGACCTTAGGATTATTTCTAGAGTATTACTGTTGCATTATCCCATTCACCTCAGTGGCAGGATTGAGTTTGAAACAAAGCCCTCGATCTTCCCTGTTTGAGGTTTCTGTTTGAATGTGACTGGATCACCTGCTTTGAGATTTCTGTGCTGAATTGAAATACAGTGTGGTGGGGAGAGGAAGAGGCAAAGGGTATAGTTACTAGCATGATCCTTTACTCACATTACTTCTCTGCCTTGCCAGACAATTTCCTTTCTTGTAACTGGGAGTTCTGGGCTTCACAGGGAGCATTTGTGCCATGGAACAATGGTGTTCTGCACAGACTGTATTCCCAGGCTCATTGTCTTTCCTTTTCTTAAGAAGTCTGGGTAAATGTTTGCCGTGTTATTGCTAGCTGACTGTTGGCATTTTCTTTTGGTCCAGAGATACAGTGCCCGAATGCTCTCCATGTAAAGATCTTGGCTTTGTATTCACACCAGTGCAAAGGCTTTGCAGAAGTTGCTATGGGAAGGGAGGCCACTATCTCCCTCCCTTGCAAACATGCAACCTCGCCGGAGAAGAGCTGAGCAGTTGAGGTTACCCTGTGACTCGGGGACTAACACTGAGGACTGGCAGGGTCATGTTAAGTAGGGATTATAGGTCCAGAACTGTAGGGTTTCCAGTGGAAAGTCCACTCCTTGCAAAGTGATAGGGACTATGTGAAATGTTGGCACCTGTGGCCCCATTATCTTGGAAACTGGTGCTGCACAGAAGACTCACTGTGAACTTAAACAGCAAAAGTCAGTTTCCAGGCTTCAAGAAATATCTAAATACAGTTGCAGATGTTCAGTACATTTAAATGAAAATTGCCCCAAGTTTTTCCACTCTTTCTTGCCCTGAAGTCTTTCTTCAATATTTTTCTGATAACACAGGACTTTTCCACCGTGAAAACCTGTCTTGCTGGAGCTGTCTGGCTCCAAAGCAGCAAGATTACTGAGTAGAAAATGATTCTGGGTAAGAAGATTTTGGAAAAGTAAATGTTTTAGGCCAAGATAGGCTTAAGATGTTAGAGAAACCTTTCTTTGTTTGCAGCATGGTTAATGCCATGCCCCCGCCCACCAACTACTGCTTGAAACGGGGATTTCAGTTTTAGCAGTCTGGAGTACAAAATTTAGCCTTGAAGGCTACAGTCCTTCCAGGATGCAGTTTGTAAACCTTTTATTGTTTTCTCATCTGTCACGTACCAAACCGTCTTCAGATAAACAGATGAGTGCAAACATCCTGTGGACCAAAGGTGGGGCTGGGTGACATAAGTCAAAGATCATGCATCCTGGCCAAAATCTTGGTAAAGAAGGCTGATACCTATTTGGATCAACAGATGTTTGGAGAGCCTAGCTGAAGGCATTGTCTTTCCCGCTGCATTTGCAGTTACTTACCTGTGTGTGGAAACACAGTGCATATTTTGCAAGGGTAGGGGCAGAAAAGGAAGCCTGATTCATCAGACAGGCAGGACCTATGCATATGTGTCTATAAAGGGAGAAGACATTCAGGTAGGACAACAGGACAGCTTTCCTATTGGGAGCTGGGACAGGTCAACCCTTGAGCATGTGGTATCTTTACTGTTGGTGGTTTTTTGGACTCATACAGACAAAGCCATGACTGACCTGGTCTAGTGTCAACAATAATCCTGCTTTTGGGAAGAAGTTGGACTAGAGACCTCTAGAACTCCCTCCCAGGCCCATTTCCTATTTCAATTTCCTATTTCAGTTTCCTATTTTCCTATTTCTTCAGTGTCCTCCTAACTTTCAATTTCTCCAGCTTGCCTCCGAGATTTTGCAAGCCCACGTTTTTGGTGAAGTGTGACCTACTTTAAGGATGTGCTCACTGACTCATAGACTCTTCTCTGACCAGCATTTCTGTCTGTTCTATGTCCAATTATTTTTGACCAAAAGGCATGCCTTCCATCTAAATGTACGCTCAGTGACTTATAATGTACCTAAGTCAATGATCCCTTAGCAGGATCCAGGCAAATTTTATCAAATTTTCTGTATCAGTTTATATGCATCATTAGCAAGAGACAGCACCGAACAACTCGTAGATGTAGAAAATGGCTATCATGTAGGAGAAGATACCAATCTGTATTTCTGTGTTTCATCTTGGCCCAAACTATTTAATTAGTTCTGACTTGAATCCTACAATTTCTTTTCTCCAGCACTCCTACAATATGCTACAAATCAAGTGAAATACCCAACAAAATAGTGTCAGTGTGGTTGGGGTTTTGTTTCTGCTTTGCTGTTGTGATTGAGGCAGTATTCTCACTTGTTACAACTGAAGGAATGCAATCCAAAGTTCTGTCATCTTGGGAAAAAATGAGGAAAACAGCACAAAAATTAAGCAAAATAAAATAACTTCTCATCTAATGCACTCCATTGCATAGCAACAGATGGAATGTGCAGTTAAGTGTCAGTTAGCACTACTGGCTTTTCTTTTATTACATTTGAGATCTATTTTGTTCTAGCAGAATGTGGGAATTGATCAGATCAGATCTGTTCCCTTTCTAGTCCAGTGTCTTGACTCCTGAAGGAAAAAGCAGAAAGTCCTGTGGAGAGCAGGAAGAGAATAATCTGTCCCTAACGAACATCTTATTGTACTCCATTTTGATGATGTCTTTATGCACAGAAGCAGAAGGAGTCCCACCTCTTTCACATTCATTTTATGTACAGTAGTATAAGTTACAGTACTTTTGCTACCAATTCCATTTTAAATTTTACTGAACTCTTGGTGTCTCTGATGAGAACTGACAAGTAAAATATTTTTGTGTTAAAAAAAATGATTGTTATTTTATTATCCTAAAAAAAATGCTTCCTGAGAGTTAGTTGTGTGATCTCTGTTATTCTTCTGTTGTTCACAAAATGCATTTTTCGTATATATAAAATAATCTGTCAAGAATTCCAGTTGATTCATTTCAGCTAGGATGCTTAGGAAAAAATTAAGTCAGCTGCTGGAATGAGAAGAGACATGCTTCTCTTCTTCTCAAATAATTTGACTCTTTGAATAGTTGGTGTAAATGCAAATATGCCTCAGCTTGATTCTTGAGTTCTCTGTTGAGTTTATGCTTCTATTAATGAAGAGCTTAGCTCAGTCTAGCCAACTGTACATGCATGATTTCCAAATCTAAGTGAAATGTGTCTCTTTGCAGCTGTTCTGTTATGCTCTTAGTAGTGTATAAAGAGAGAAATATATTTATCAGCTATGCCTCAAATTAATTTAGCTTGTGTTGAAAATGTTGGCCTGAAATTTTAACTTTTCTCTGCAACTGAAGGAAATCATATTAAGCTACTGGGCCAAATGATGCTTCAAGTCTTTGTGGAATAATTTAGACTGAAGTCACCAAAGACTTCTAGCAGAGATGATGCAGTAAAAGGAGTGGTAGTTTTGCTCCATATGAACCAGTAGATAATTAGAAGGCAAGCTCCATAAAGCAATGACTCTTTGATGTGTTATTTCCAGAGAAAATGTTTTCCTCTGCTTAGACTCTTCAGGACCTCAGGTATATGATTGTTAAAACCACATGATTTAAGTAAAAATAGTCATTCAGAAGTAGAAAGGATTTGGTTTCTCATAGGTAAATAAACATACAGCACTAAAAGCATGTTCCCTGCAGAAAGAAGCTCTTTGAGCCATCTTACATACACACTGCAGGGTATTTCTTGCTATTATTGCGGGAGTCTCCCCCTGGAAAACAGGATAGAGAATGAGGTTTGCTTCCCCTGTTCCTCAGCTGCTCCCGTAATCACGACTTTCATCTTCCTTTGCAAAATTGCTCCTAGTAACCAGACAACAAACTCTGGCCATGCTGGAGATGATAGGAGATGGGCTATTGTATTTAGGAGACTGAGAACATCATTGTGGTGGTTGGTGCTAGAGGAAGCCTGGGCTTACATACATGCAAACTGAGACTATACGGACACCGACCCTACCTATAAGGGAGGAGCATACAGCAAGGTAAGAGAGCACAGTTGTCTGCTAGGCTTAAATCATCTGGAGATCAAAAGAGTATTTTTGTGCTTGTCTTCATCAGTCCTTATGATCTGTTCTGGAGGGGAGGTGCAAACAGGACTTGTGCTTTTTTGGCCCATTGGCAGAAAAAAGTTTTTTTGGAGTTGAACGAATTTAAATGTGCCTGATCCTTCTCTGAGGAACTGGTTGGTCTTCTGTTCTATTCACCAAAAGCAGGAAGGACAGGCAATCAGATGTAGATATCATATCCCATGTAATTAACTCAACTAACAGCAACAACAAAAGTATAATTATATTCTTATAATCAGATTAAATGTATGTTGTTATTTAATCCATTTAATGTACATATTTAGTAATTAGGACCTCATTCTGCACGGATTCATGCTGTAACTTAGATTTCTTTCAATTTAATTGGAAAGCTGACAAGGAGGTGCTCTTTTCCCATTAATTTATATCAAATGGCTGTTGTTCCTGAGTCAGTGGGCTTTTCCTAGGGACACTGTGCAGTCTTGGAGAGCCTTAGAGTGAGATGGAAAAAAGGAATAAGGGATAAGGCTCTCCAAACCAATAAGTTGATTACACACATGGTGGCAAAAGTAACCAAATGCATTACTTCTTTGGCAGCTTCCTTGCCTTTCAACATTGATAATGGCAACGTGGGATTTTTAGAAGTCTCAGGGGGCCTGCTGGCATCCTTTGACATCTGACTGGTTTTGAAACCATCTGAAAATCATGCTTTCCATTGCAGGAGGTGTGAGTTCAGGACTTAATATTGGAGTTCATTTTATAGGTGTGCTTGCGACCAACAGAATCTCCAGGCACTTCTTTCTGATTGCAGACATGGAAGAGCTGCCTTTCATGGGGAGTCTCCATACACTTGGAGAAGACAACTTCAGTCATCTGCTGCAGATCTTTTGGTCTTTGGCTGGGACAAAAAGTAGACCTCCTCCTCAGCATCATCCTTCAGAGCAAACTCTGTGATTACACACTGCATTCAAGGAGAAGCATGATCAGGTACTGCCATTAGTCAGCAATGGAAAAGTGCTGTGCTCAAAGGTGGTTAATCTGTTCAGGGAAGAGGTGATTATTTTGATTTTTGTGCAAAAGGGGAACCTTGAATAAGATGAGCCTCCAAGATTTCTCAGTTAAAATGTTCAGATTCAATTTCAGAGAGCTCCATCCTGATATGAAGACTAGCAAAGGCTGTAAATGAAATGGCAAGGGTTAATACAGATGAGCTGTTCTCCAGCACTCAGGTGAGTTTCTGCTTTAGGGGAGCTTACTGACTGATTCTGTGTTTTAGTCATACTTTCTGCAAATAGCAAGAACTCAATTTCATGTTTGGTTCTTATGCACATGTAGGTGGTTGGCCTTTTTATCAAGATAACCAAAGTATCTCAAACCTAGCCATTATGCTTATATTTTCCAGATGTCTAATGTAATCTGAAAGCTAATGATGAAAAAGAGAAAATGCAAAATCAAAGAGTCATGGTACAAACTCGCTTCCTAAATTTTTCTGTTCATGGGGTTACCTTTAACTACCATCCGTGCTGACATAGTGCTTTTTCTCACAGACCTCAAAGCGGAGGATGAAGTGAGGTACAATGGAAGTACTTCTTTTCAGTACTGAAGTGTCTGATCTCTCGGAGCTGGAGCTGGGTGCCAGCTATCCTCTCAGATCCAAATTGTGCATAAGCTTTGGAGAGGTCAGGAGCTGAATACTACCCAGGCACCATGGTAGGTCAGACTGAAAACTTACAGCATGTCTGAATCCTGATCAAAACTTAGTGGCTCAGATCCATTTCTAATCTGAACATCTAAATTGTTGGTTCTTAAATAACCTCTCTGTGCAGCTGTTTCATTGCTGGACTGCTTTGTTCTGCACAGAGTTTTCCAGATGTCTTTAGCTGTCTGTGAGCAGCAAGGAATCTTGTTTGTGTCTTCAACATCAGCACAACTTTAGTTAGATTGTGTCCAATTTCAGGCTGGGATTTCTTTCTTTTAAAGGTAGTGATAGTTCTCTTGACTAACTTTCCTGTGTAGTGAATAACATTCACTAAATCTATAATATTTAGACTTTGAGTCCTCTCAAAGCAGGAAGAGTTGTACAAACTTGCATTCGAATTTTTTAAACCTTAATTCCTGTTTATATTCCAGTGACAGTCAAGGTCTTAAAATTATTTTTAAACGTCTCCTATCACTGTTTCAAGGTCCCCTTCATCAAGGATCCGTAGCACTAGGAAGTCTTCTGCTGTTAATGAACTATTTCAATTATTTTGGTTCTCATGTTTCTTTTCACTAATGGTAGTCATAATTTAAGCAACAGCCTGTTAGTATTTCATTTCATTTCATTTCATTTCATTTCATTTCATTTCATTTCATTTCATTTCATTTCATTTCATTTCATTTCATTTCATTAGTATCCTTTGTCACTAATGCTCTCTCAAAGAGAGTAATTTATAATTGGAGGATGGAATAAAAAATGTAACAAGAAACTTATATTTTTATACATGACAATAGCATAAAGAAGTCATGTCACACAAGTATTTTTGTAGTGTTCACTCTAATATGAACAGAACACAAACCCTTCACCAAAAAATGTTACCATCTAAGGGACAAACAAGTCATGGCTTACTGTCAGAGCAGAAGGAGGTTTTAATATCTGAATTTGCTAGAAGGAGAACTGGTATAGGAAGTAGAGGAAATTATGTTATCTTGGGGAAGTCTATCATAACTAGAAAATAAATTCTGGTAGGTTGGGTCCTTGTCTATGGCCTTAGCCTGAAGACCTTCCCTTCTCTTTAACCAGAATGAGAATGTAAAACCAGAAGAGACTGTCTGCACCATGGAACTGGATCCTGCCAAACTACACCAACTATAAAACTGGTTCAGCCCTGAAAATGACACTGAACACCTTCTCCTGTGCATAGGACACTAAACCACCTCAGAACTAGGCAACAAATGCCAGGCCAAGAATAACACTCCCAGAACAGAGAACACAGACCTGACATGCTGTGTTGTACAGTAAAAAGATCCATTTTTCTCCAAAGACTTTCAAGACATGTTCAGATCCAGGAGTGAGGAGAAATATGTTCCTTCCACAAACTATTTGCTTCCTTTGAGCAGCTTCATATTGTTCAAACTCTTGTTAAGGATGCAAATTATTTATTTTACAGCTTAGATGATATCAGGATTGCTGGAACTCTTACTAATGGTTACTGAAAACATGAATCAGTCTCCAGGGATTAGGACTGTATTAGGTTTATGTGGCAAAGTTTTTGTATTGGAGGGGGCTAGAGGGGTGGCTTCTGTGAGTAGACACTAGCAGCTGTCTTGATGTCAGACAGAGCCAGCTCCAAGATGGACCCACTGCTGGCCAAATCTGAGACCATCAGCAGTGATGGCAGTGCCTCTGTGATAACATATTTCGGAAAGGGTAAGAAATGCTGTGCAACAGCAGCTGTGAGAGAGGAATGAGAAAATGTGAGAGAAACAACTCGGTAGACACCAAGGTCAGTGAAGAAGGATGGGAAGGAGGTGCTCCAGGCACTGGAGCAGATATTCCCCTGCAGCCCATGGGGAAGACCATGGTGATGCAGGTTGTCCCCCTGCAGCCTATGGAAAGTCCCATGCCAGAGCAAGTGGATGTGCCCTGAAGGAAGCTGCAGCCCATGGAGAGCCCACACTGGAGCAGGCTCCTGGCAGGACTTGCATCCCATGGAGTGGACATTTTCTGGCAGGACTTGTGACCCTGTGGGGGACCCATGTTGGAGAAGTTTGTTCCTGAAGAAGTTTTCACTCTGTGAAAAGGACCCATGTTGAAGTTCATGGATGACTGTCTCCTGTGGGTGGGACCCCACGCTGGAGCAGGGGAAGAGCATGAGGAGCAAGAAGCAGCAGAGACGACACGTGATGAACTGACCACAGCCTCCATTCCCTGTCCCTCTGTGCCACTCAGGAGGAGGTAGAGAACCTGGGCATGAAGCTGAGCCTGGGAAAAACAGAGGGGTGGAGGAAAGGTGTTTTTAGGTTTGTTCTTGTTTCTCATTATCCTACTCTGTTTAATTGGCAGTAAGTGAAATTCATTTCTTCAAGTTGAGTCTGTTTTGCCCATGGTGGTATTTGGTAATTGATCTCCCTGTCCTTATCTCAACCCACAAGTTTTTTGTCATGTTTTGTTCCCCTGCCCTGTTGAGGAGGGGGACCGATGGAGCTACTTGGTCAGCACCTGACAACCAGCCAAGGTCAACCCACCACAAGGAGCTAGCTATCCATCTCTTGGTCCCACAACTGCTTGCTTCTAAATCTCTCCTCTTGGTAAGTGCACATATATAGTTATATCAAGAGGAAAAATGCTTTGTGTTAAATATTTGCTTTATGTTAAACCTTTGTGCATGAAAGGCACTCATTTTTTTATTTTTTGTATGACATATCTTTAAAGCTGGTGGGATACCATAAATTCAGATTTATTGTCAAGATGAGTAAAAATGTAATCAAATATAGTCAAGGAATTTAGGCAAACTTAGTGAATGGACACCCTTTTCTGAGGGGTAACAGATCCGCCCACCTTCTTGGGGTCTGTTAAATGATGCTTCTGTGTTAAATGATGCTTCTGAGGAAAGGGAGGCTTTTCTACCCACTCTGGTGAGAAGCAACCATACATTCGTGTGTCTGGGACCAGGAGATGGCTCTCTCTTGTTGGGCCTTCACCTTGACCAGGCACTTTCACACCTGCCCCACAGAAGGCAGAGGACTGGTTGTATGTCCTTCCTCTACCATCTCATTCTGGAAGTGGAGAAGCACAACAGCACAGGTCTCCCTCCAATAACCCATCCAGCTTGCTGGCAGCTCTGCCTTCTCATGTGCTGACTGCTAGCAGTCCCTCCTTTTATTCTGAAGCTGTGGTGCAAGTCCACAGCTGTTCACAAACGCACAAGAGTGATGGGCCAAGTTGGTTGCATGCAAACCCCTTCTACACCTGTACTTCTCCTGTGAGTCTGCACACAATAGCTGAGAGTCTCTGTGAAGAAACCAGTCTCTAGACTGTACTTGGCAGCCTTAAGCTATTTTGCTGAGGTGAGGATGTTATCTTGCCTGGAAAATGGAATTTATCCTTTCAAAACTCATTGTGATGGGAGGATGGTAACATTAGCTTGGGCAGCAGATGGCTTTTTCAGGAAGACGTTCTGGGAACGTGTTCAGGTTTCGCCTTTCATGTGGTATATGTGCATACTGGCAGCTGATAGACTAAACAAAGGGTAATTCGATGTTGTGGTTTTCTTCTGTCAACAGACTGTGTGATTGGATGAAGTTCCCAATGGCATATATCAGCTATTATTTTCCTTCCCTCTGGGATCCCTAGTAAGCATCCATCTTGACTGCAAATCAAATCTAAGGTGCTCTCTCCCTCTCCTTTTTCTGCTTTTTCAAACTCCTGTTGTGGTATTTAGTCACTCACTCTCCTCCTGGCGATGCTGGAAGCCTCCAGCTCTCTGGTTTCGGCTCCCCTCTTCCCTGACCTCTGCCACAAGAGTGCCTGCTGGTGTCCATTTACCACTAATCTTCTTCTCCACCTGAGATCCTCACTTCAGATTTACTCTCCTCTCTCTCCTGATGTGCTTATAGCTACCGATTAAATTCTCCACATTGTGAATTGCTATTAACATACTTTTACTGGCTAGATTTTTAAGCACAGCTTCAAGGAGTTGAGAGCTGAAGACCATGCTCAGGAGCATCTCTTCCTGCTGTCCCTTCGTTGTCTTCTGGCTTTCTCTGTATTGTAAGAAGGGTGATTCTGGAGGCAGTGAAACTGGACTATATATTGTTGTTCCTGACAGAGCATGGGATGCAGCTGATGTAAAATCGCTGAATGGTAGCAGAAAGCACCTAACTGCTAGAACGACCTGAGCACTGCATGCTGGGGGGTTGTTTCACATGGTTAATGAAGAGCTCAACAGTATTTTAGTGCTAATCTGATACTTAACTTTTGGCCTGTTACGTAAGTGATAATTAAATGTTTTATGTATTAATAAACAATAAGTGTACAAGTTACACTTTTTATGTGATTTAGAATTAATTGCAAGGTGGTGAGATTTTCTCCTTTATGTACCTATTAAACCCACATAACTGCTGATTTTACAGTTGATTGGTGTTCAGTTAACATACAGTAATTGCTCTTTCAAGTCTTTAGTAAGTGTGTATTTGAGACAATTTACAGTGTTAGCAATTTCCTGCCACTATTTCTCAGAGGTAAAGGGAAGCTAATCATGTTCAACGCTGGAATTTGCTGGGAGTCTGCCACACGTTCCCCACTGTGCACCGTGTAAGCTACATTCAGCCATTAGGGATTCCACTTTTAATGATGATAAACACACACGAAGAAACACTTGGCTATAAAACGATCCTGCTGCACAACATGTTGCAGTGAGGCAAGCAGCTGGGAGGTAGGGACACGTTAGAAAAACAAATCAGGAGGGGCATCACTCAGTGTTTTCTGGTTTATCCTGCGAAACCACAGAGAAAAGCAAGTGGCTGTCCTCTTTTCTTTTGGTATATCACACAGTGCCTCTGTGTTTGCCTCCAGTTTAAAGATATGGAAGTTGTGTAAGCCTGCATCCCTGCTTTTCCATGCAATCTTGGTGTGACCTCAGGCAAATTGTTTAGTGTCTCTGTGCCTCACTTACCCTTCTGTGGATGTAATAGTCCACCTGTCTTTACTTTGAGAGCATATTGTTCATTCCAGACTACAGGCTCCAGCACTAAAGAGATCAAATGCATATTTAAGATAGATTTAAAATCAGACAAACACCCTCCTGCCCCATATATTTGGAAATTTTGAGGGCAGCAGAAAACTGCTGCTTCCTAAATGACTGAAGCATAAAGGTGCACAAAGTGCCTGCCATTTAATTGACACAGCCACATCCAATTTACCAGGCAAAGGGAAGGAAGAATATTGTTTGAAATCTGTATGCCAGTGAGAGAGAGCGCATGGAAAGGAAAGCAAATTTTTGTTCCACATCATTCCTTTTGCATATTGTTGTATCCTTTTGACAAGACAGTATAATAAAGCTTAACTCCCTGTTTGCTCTCCACCCTCCAATCATTGACTTAAAAGAAAACAGCAAAGCCCTGTCTTTAGCGTCAAATGAACAACGGGCACTCTTCCAGAAAGAAGAAATGAGCTGCTTTTGAAAGAGTTGTGGAGGAAAGTGCAAAATGTTCTAACTTCTCATGAAATAAATATTGGAATGATAGTCACTTGGCTCATCCTCTAAGATGTCAGTGCAGGCTTTGCACTCCAGGTTTATATAAAATATAGGTTGGGTTAGGTAGGAAGGGCCAGAAAGCCCATATTATAGCTAAGAAAAGACAGAGATGCAATAACATGAAAGATTTTCATGTTCAATACACTTCAGAAATAGTAACTAATTAATATTTCTACTACAAGATGCTATATTTCATCCTATCTTACTGATGAAGCTTGGCCAAAACTTTCCAGACACCCTGGAGAATATTGAGACATTGATTTTAACAAGACTTAGGAAACTCAATCCCTTAGGCAGCACTGTGTATTTCAGCAGAGCCTCGGGGCTATGCTGCTTCAGCTTGAACGAAGCTGTAGAAAGTCACTCAGCACAAAGCAGCAGGGAAAGTGCTTTCTCCTACAGAGTGCTGAAGACTTAACGAAGCAGCATGGGCTGAGATCAGCCAAGAACCTGTTTGACAAAGTTCAGGGCTTGATCCGAAGTTTTTGGAAAGCCAGGATGCACTCAGACCAAGCATGAGGTGCTTGCTGCCTCCACAAAAACAGGGAGATCCTTGGTACACCTCGGATTTCCCCATTCTATCTCTTTCTTTTCATTTTTCTTTTCTTTTGTTTAAACTGTTCAGCATGGAAAAAATTCTTTGTTTACAGTGTTTAGGCTCCTGTTATTCTTGTTGACACCTAATAGAAGCTTTTAGAAATGTTTGGAAAAGCTAATTTAAAAGACATTCTGGCAGGCTAGGGAGTTGTGTAATTCCTTGTATTATCATGGTAGATTTACCATTTCTGGAGGAATCTCTTCATTTAACACATTTTAGAGAGTTTGGGAGGGACTCTACCAGTTTTCTTCCCCTTCCAGAAACAGTTACTGGTGAAATGGAGCTTTTAATACTTTCTCCACAAAGTGGTAATACTAAAAAATTCCTTGTAAATTCGTGCTAGTTCTTGCACCCACAGGAAAATGCATATAAAAATAATAATTTACCTGGATGTGCGTAATGTCAAACCATAAAGTTGCCCTCAGCAGCTACCATGGTTCTGGCACTTCTGCATTGTCTCAGTTACTTACGTGTGTCCCAGTTATTTTCCTCCTTTAGTGCGGTTACATATTTCCCACTGACGATGATATATTGAGACTTGCCACATGCAACTGAAAGAGAGAAAATAGTCTTAAGGTCAGGCTTGGGAGTAAGATTGAGATGAACTGTGTTCAGTCTCCTACACCACACCATGATTCATGTTTAAGTCAGTGGGGACAGCGCTATCCTACCTAGCAGGAATATGGTGAAAAGGTTCAAGGCAGGCAAAGGGTGTCTCTTGAAAAGCAGATCATCAAATGATCTGATGATCAGGCCCAGTCAGCATGGGTTTATGAAAGGCAGGTCCTGCTTGACAAACCTGATCTCCTTCTACGACAGGGCGACCTGCTGATTGGATGAGGGAAAGTCTGTGGATGTAGTTTACCTTGACTTCAGTAAGGCCTTTAACACCATTTCCCACAGCATTCTCCTGGTAAAACTGGCTGCTTGTGGCTTGGATGGGCACACACTTTGCTGGGTAAAAAACTGTCTGGATGGCCGGGCCCAAAGCGTGGTGGTGAACGGAGTTAAATCCACTTGGCGGCCGGTCACGAGTGGTGTCCCCCAGGGCTTGGTTTTGGGGCCACTCCTGTTTAACATCTTTATTGATGATCTAGACGAGGGGATCGAGTGCACCCTCAGTAAGTTTGTAGGTGACACCAAGTTGGGTGGGAGTGTTGATCTGCTCGAGGGTAGGGAGGCTCTGCAGAGAGATCTGGACAGGCTGGAGCGATGGGCTAAGGCCAACTGGAGGAGTTTCAATAAGGCCAAATGCCGGGTGCTGCATTTGGGCCACAACAACCCCCAGCAGCGCTACAGGCTTGGGGAGGAGTGGCTGGAGAGCTGCCAGTCAGAGAGGGACCTGGGGGTGTTGATTGACAGCCGGCTGAACATGAGCCAGCAGTGTGCCCAAGTGGCCAAGAAGGCCAATGGCATCCTGGCTTGTATCAGAAATAGCGTGGCCAGCAGGGACAGGGAAGGGATCTTGCCCCTGTACTCAGCACTGGTGAGGCTGCACCTCGATGACTGTGTTCAGTTTTGGGCCCCTCACTACAAAAAGGACATTGAATGACTCGAGCGTGTCCAGAGAAGGGCAACGAAGCTGGTGCAGGGTCTGGAGCAACTGGGGTTGTCTAGTCTGGAGAAGAGGAGGCTGAGGGGAGACCTCATCGCCCTCTACAGCTACCTGACAGGAGGTTGCAGAGATCTGGGGATGAGTCTCTTTAACCAAGTAATAAGCGATAGAACAAGAGGTAATGGCCTCAAGTTGCTCCAGGGAAGGTTTAGACTAGATATTAGGAAGCCTTTCTTTACAGAACGGGTTGTTAGGCATTTATGGGCTGCCCAGGGCAGTGGTGGAGTCCCCATCCCTGGAGGTGTTTAAGAGTCGGGTCGACTTAGCGCTGAGGGATCTGGTGTAGTTGGGAACTGACAATGTTAGGTTAATGGTTGGACTAGGTGATCTTCAAGGTCTTTTCCAACCTAGATGATTCTGTGATTCTGTGAAATGGTCTGTGTAAGGCTGATTCAAGACTTGAACTGGTATTTTAAGTGGTTCTTTGCTTACTTCTCACTACCTACCCTTTGATACAACAGTGAATGTGGAATGATGTGTGAAAGAGCAAAAAACAACAAAATATATGCTCAAAGCAACTCACTTTTATGAAGTCTGGAAGTATCTGATATTCTGGTGTTTTTGCAAAATTTACAATTTAAGCTTGTTTTAGGAGTAGAGTTTTTCACTGGAGTTATAGTTAAATATAACCATTTATCCTGGTTGCTTTTAGTGCTTCTAAAATTGTTTCTTGCAAGTAATTAGCATTACCTAAAAGCTCTTATGGTGGTGAAAGTGATCATGTTAATTTGGCAGAGAGCACCGATGTAAACATTTATAACAATGTTCATTGCCCTTTGCAAGAAATAGAAGATTTTGCATGAAGGGTGTGATGAAACGACTTGCTCTGGAAAACCTTTAGGTTTCTATCTCCATCTGAACTACGATTCAGTGTTGATGTGGCAGTGTAATTTGCCCTAAGCACTGTTTCCAAAGCAGAGATGGTTGGAAACTTTCCAAAGGCAAGGTTTTCTGCTGGGAGGTGCTGATTCAATGAATGCAAGACCTGCCATGCAAGAGCATTGCTCTGGCTGGAATCTCCTTGTGAATCAAAACAATTTGTTTGTCCTGGAAAGGATGGCCTTTGATTAGAGACAACACACTGCTAAAAGTTCAATTTGAAATTGAAGATCTTAATTTTGATTGAAATACAGTTTCCTTTCTCCTCTTTGGGAGGGACCCCACCCCCTTTTCCCTGGCTCCATCTGTTTGTCAGTGCATGTGAGTAGCCAAAGCTCTGTCTCAAGGTGGTGGAGGATTAAGAGCGGTCCCAAGGATTCACTCTGTGGATGTGTGGCACATCACCCCTGCTTGCACACCAGCCACGTGGGCTGGCAGGGTCCTTGGCTGGCGAGTGCCAGCTGCTCAGACCTGCCGCAGAGCTGGCACTGCTCTTTCTCTGGGATTTGGCAGCTGCTCTCAGCTTGGCTGGGGACTCCAGTTTCTCCTTCCCACTG
Source organism: Strix aluco (assembly GCF_031877795.1). Classification (NCBI taxonomy): domain Eukaryota; kingdom Metazoa; phylum Chordata; class Aves; order Strigiformes; family Strigidae; genus Strix; species Strix aluco. Next base: position 62,684,821 of record NC_133971.1, read on the forward strand.
CCTGCCGTGGGCACAGCACCAGAGGCCTCTGATCCCCTCCATGGGGAGCACTGGAGAGGGGCACCCCAGGCTGGCAGGGTCTGATCATGTTTTGCCTTGTGCCTGTGATAAGCATGACCCAAAAGTCTGTGTCTCGTCTCACTGAAGCCCCCCCCTGCAGGTGCTGCAGCCTGAAAAATGAAGCATCCCTGCCAGGGGAGCAGGCAGTCTAATTTAAGCAGGTCTTCTCACAGTCCCTGCTTGGTGGCAATACTCTCGCCTATCCCTGACCAAACAGCCCTCTTTGGTTTTGTGCATTCCTGTTTCACCAAGTCCCACAAATCTGCCTGTCTCAACACAGGGGACACTTGATACCTTTAACAACTGGAGACTTAATTAAAGTGAAACAGATACTCTGCAGTAGGAATCCATGTTCTCCAATTTCTATTAAAGGTAGTGCAGAGGGTGGGGGTGTCTAATGGGAACAGAGCAAACAGGAGGGATTAAAGCTGTGTTATCTCATCCCTTCAGACCTGGAGAGGAGGAGTAAGGATAAGAGGGCTTTAGAGGTTGATGGCATCTCAGCCACAGCAGCAGAGGAGGCAGGGAGTCAGTGCCTTTATACTGACAACTTCTCTGAAGCTTGGTAAAGTGGCAGCCAACTGAGATGACAAGCTTCTGTTACCATCTCTGGATCCAGGCTGGACACCAGAGAAAAGGATGAAGTCAAGATTACAGAAACAGCACACGCTGAGGAAAGGCAGAGCATATCAGGCAACATTTCCATGGTGTTTTTCCATGACCTCACTAGGCTCTATTTCTCACTTTCTGAAGCCCAGAAGGGATACCAGGGAGTCACACAAACAGTGGATCCTGAAGAAGTGCATGCACTTCACACGACCCTGCTGAAAAATACCAAGTCAGGGAGCTGGAGCGTACTTCAAGACATGTAAAAATCCCACAGTAGTTGTCTCCTTTCCCTATTTTTTCCTACCACCAGTTTCTGCCTGAAAACTGGTGTTTTTTCCTCTCCTTTGCCTTGCCAGAGATATAACCAAGTGCAATAAACAGAGTTTTCAACTGTCAGTGGACTTATCTTCTGCAATGTTCTTTCTTGTTACACAGAGTTCAGGAAAGGCCGAGGATCACACAATGCCCAGAACTGTAATGCTTCCTTATAACAACACATATCTTGCTCAACTGCATGTCTGTGGCCTGTTCCTCTTAGTAAAGGAGACTGCAAAAAAACCCCAAAGTTTTGTCAGCATCTCCTTCCTCTCCCACACTGGCCATCTCTGGAAAACTGAATAAATACAATAAAACCCTGAGTACTATTAAATGGGTTTTGCACGAAGAGAAAAAATAGTGCAATGGAAGGACACCTGAATGATATTTCCCAACCTATGGCAGTGACAGTGAAGATGCTGATGTCTAATGTGGGCAGCTGTGGCACTAAGTCGTTGTTCCACACCATGTTCTGTGGTGCATGAGGCATTGTCAGGACAAGTGCTACATGACAGAGATGTGGCACGTAGGTGGTGCAGGATGCAATGTTAAGAAGATGCATTGGGCAGGGAAAAATGAGAAAGGCGAGGGCCCAGCAAGTACAGGCTTAGTAGGGGTCATGAACATGGAAAGATGGGGACACCAAAGAATGGAACTAGAAGGTGGGGGAAGACCTAATGTTTGAATAGCTGTCCATAAGCAGCCTGGATAAAGCTATTCCCACCCAGTGACAGATAAAAAGTTTAAAAAGAAAGACTTTACTAGCTTCACACATGCACACACAGTATCTTGCAGTGTCTCTGCAAAAGAAATTTCCTGATGAACTGGAATGTGTGACTAAAGCATTTGTGAGGTTCCACCAACACATCAGCTCTTCCACTGGCATAAATCAGCACCTCTCCATTGAGTCTGATGGATTTTCTTCCCTTTTCACCCCCCAAGAATCTGGCCAGAGGCACACACTACCCTTTGCTGCCCTGTTGGATACGCAGGGGTACAGATTTGTATGGTCAGGTACTTTGAAATTTTGTCCTTTGGTTCCAGTGACAAAATGAGTCAGCCCTGAGTTTTTTCGGCAATTCGGAAGGTGCTCAGGTGTCACTCTATAAATAGCTAGCTAGATCTAGTGTTTTAATGTTTCTAATGGTGATTGCACTGAAGTGAATTGTGGCTCATAAATCTGTGAAAGTCTGTGAGTTATTGCTCTGAGTATCTGGAATGCAAAAACCTGAGCATCTTTCAGGAACTCACTTAATTTCAAAAGCATAGAGTACTGCTGGAGTTTCTGATAAGCTAAGGGCCCTCATGTAATAGTGCTGAGCATCTGTGTGTGAAGTGGAATGAGTAGTATGGACTCAACTGTGTCTGAGTGTTGCCTTCTGAGGTTGAGTGCTACTTGACACAAAGGATTCAACGCATGGTAGGACAATGGTAGCACTTGCATTGTGTTCTGCTTCTAGCTGGTGTGAAAACAAGAAATGCATACTTCTTGACAAAGAGATGTCCCTGACCAAGTCTCAGCCTTGTCCTGTTGAAGTACGGCTCTGTTCTCAGAAGTGCCTGGAGAAACGCGCTGTGAGTTGTGTGCTCAGTTTGCTGGTGACCTCCCCATCCACCATGCCCCAACGTGCTATGAGATGCCCCTTATTTCTCACCTGCCAGGCTGGTGTGCTCTACCTCAAGTGCTGAGACCATGTGGGATGTGTTCATCCTCCTTTGTAAGCAACAGAAGTGAAGGGTCTGAGAGGAAAACTGCTTTCTGTTCCTCTCACATTAATCTTTACAGGGTGGCGACAGGAGCTCAGGAAACAATTTACTGATGATCCACAGTCACAGATGAAACCCATATCCTGCTGTTTCAGGGATGTCATCTCCATGGTGCCTAGGGAAGAAAAAAGCTATGAAGTACTTCTAGAATTACTTGGGTCACCAAAGTAGCTGTATATACATAGAGGATCCCTGCTCCTCAGCAGCTGCCTGACAGATGGAGAATAAACGTAACCATTAGAACTGATGAAATAATAACAACAACAATAATAATAATAATAATACTAACAACAACAACAATAATAATATTGGGGGTGGGGGAAAACCATTCATAAGTATTCTTGATTTGGGATTCTCACCAGACTTGCATATTGAGGCCATTTTCTGACTTTGCCTGTTCAGTCTGCATAACACCTCAAAAATCAGCCTTTTCTACCCAGTCATATAAATAAAACTCTTTTATGACAGATACTACTAAAACATTCCTCTGACCTTAACAAACACTACTTTGCATTTGCCATTTCTGTCCAGACCATTGGTGCAGCGACTGTTTAGCTATTTTAACTGTCTTTGCACCTTCTCATTAGCTGCTTTTTCTCCCCAGCGTCAGACACAAGACTTCTGCTTCCCCTGGCTCTCAGGTTCTGCTGAACATCTCATTCAGCCCACACTCTGCTTGGGAGGCTTTTAAACAGGTACTTTGATGCCTTCTCCCATACCTTCCCGACTTGCTGCACTTCCTGCAAAGCTGCCCTCTCTTCTCCTCCAAAACCTTCCTTAAAACTTTTTTGCCACAGGTTCCTCTAAAACACCCTTCAGAGTGCGTGGGTTTCTATTATGCTGAGATCGCTGGCTGACCTATGTTGACCAATGGACTTGTTGTTTCTGTACTCTTCCCCATCTATATGTGCCTTTCTCATGTTGAACACCTGCACTGATACCGACGTTTTCTGTAGGAGGAGCTATCTGCAACCTTGGCACAGAATCCAGGATCCAGGAACCTGAACAAGGCTCCAGATGCCAAACAGTACAACACAGTACAATCGCTATAGTTTAAGGATTTTACCAACATTGTTAGGATTGTTGTCTCTGCTTTCTACAAATGAAAGCTGTGTTACAGACAGAGGGTGCGCTAAGTCCAATTTTTGTGCCTGAGGATTTTGGTTTCCACAGTTCTAAGCCTATATCACTGTACTCTCTCACCCCTCACAACCTGGTGAAAAATGGGGCTGGGATTGGAAAGATTTAAAAAGAAAAAAAAAAAAAGGTGTATATTTTTTTCATTTCCTTTAATTTAAATTTTGTAAAATATAACTCTGCTTTAAATATAGCTTTGATAATCTCCTGTGGCCATCTCTGTGGTTGAAGCTGTTACATCCCAGGTCTTCATCTTGGTGGGCAGGCAGGATGCAGTGTGACCTTTGAGAATTTCACTGTCATTTTCTCAGCAAGGAAAATGTGCCTAAGATCATATTGTGTATGTACCAAAAAAAAAGGAACACCATACCTTCCACTTCCCAGCCCCCTGAGTTTGAAACTGTTGTTCTCTGGAATGCATTGGTTTTAACCTGAATGCTATTTGATCACATCAGCTGACTGACAGCATTGTGTTAGGACGCATAGGGATGGCTCTCAGAAGATTACTAGGCAGGCTGGGAGGGTTCTCTTGGTTTGCATTTGCTGTATTAAATTACTCTTGGAAATAAGAAAAGCCCAAGATTTGTCCAGATTTCCCAGAGGTGTTGAATGATTGCAGGTGCCTTTGGTTTATGGAATTGGGTACTTTCAGAAAAAACAGGTCAGCCTGGGGTTTCTCTGAAATAGATTTGGGCTTTTTTTGATTGAATGGAAAAAAAATCCTTCCTTATTGAAATTAATCTGTGTGCAGGGCTTGCAATCCTGATTTTGCTACCTTTTTAACTTGATGGCTGCAGAAGTTTTTGCTTCATGTTTTAAGTTCATTAGCACAGAAAAAGCTGTTTCCCCACTGAAAGTTTTGCAGTGCTTCTGGGCTGGTTTTGTAATTCTGTAACCAGGTGAGGGAGCAAACACCAAATTCTCCTCTTGGTAACTGTCTAGCATGGCAGTATGTGACTCCAAAGTAATTTCTCTAGAATTAAAGGGGATTTTATCTACATCAGTAGGTAAGCAGTGTGAGAATTTGGCTCTGTGTCTTACAATTGGTGATGGCAATTGAACACAATGCAGTGACTCCTGAAGTGCTGTTGAGCAACTCTTCCATTACAAAGTGTTTTTAGCACCCTTAATTGTGTTAGCTTGGGTATGACACTGATGAGGTTATTCTGATGCCAGAGTGAGGTTGGTTGGCACTGTTTTGAACATCTCTGTACCGCACCCAATTGCATGATTTGGCAAACCCAACATCTCTCACACAACTGGTTATAGTGCAATAGACCAGGTAACAGCAAGAGGGATAACAGGTTAGGACCTGGTTACACAAATGAGCCTCATCTTCCCAGAGTTTAAAGTTGCAGAGCACTAGACTTTCCACCAAGACACACTGGTTCACCCCATCTGGCCATCAAAATTCAACAAGGCATCCACAGCTTGAGGTATTGAGTATTGTCTCACACAGTATTGATTGTATTGAATGAAGACCTGCATTATCCTTCTGCTATTTTGTCTGAAATCATGGATTTATGGAGTAGGAAAAAGTACAGATGATGAGTACCTATTTCATTTACTGGAGGCTGGGGGTAGAGTGTGGCACTGGTTACTCAGATCCTGATAGCAAACAGATGGGAGACATACCTGACCTTGTCTTTCCTCAACAGAGAGGCAGAACACAGACCTAAATCAGAAATCTTTCCCACTCCCTTCATGAATCAGGGTTGTTAATGGGTCTACAACTTTAGGTTGCCACCATGTACAGCCTTGTTTCCAAACCCCACAAGTCTCCTCTACTCCACTTCTGAAGAGTGGGAGTAGCTGTTCCTTGAAGCTTAAATAAATTCTTTGCTTTCTTGTTTGTGGATATTGATGATAGCATCCCAGAGAGTGAGCTGCCTGTTCTGGAGGAATGTGATATTTAGATAGGATTTGATTTTAAAACAGAGCAGACAGGACAGCATCAAAACTAAGGACAATGATGAAAGCAATAGGCTTAGAAAAATTGTATCTCAGAATTTTGAAGGAAGTAGTAGAAGACAGAAAAATTTTCTTCCCTGACAACGGGAATGGGACCAAAGGAATGGAAAAGGGATCATTATAATGGAATTACACTTAAAGTGGATAGCTCCTTGTAATACAGGAGAGAAACTAAGAAGAAGGAGGGAAATTAAGGTTTCTAATGATCATGTCGGTACAGAAAATGCTAGAGAAGAGTGTATACTTGTCTGAATTTAATATCCAAAGATTATGTGAATCTTTGTTCACCTACTCTGCATGTGGAGCAATCCCAGCTAAGTGTTTGCACTTGGACATTTGTATACTTTCTTCTGTTGGCATACATGGGTACCTTTTGCGTGCATGTATAGGTGAGAACTGGATCTCCTGGTACTATTAAAAAATACAGCAGCATGTGATAACCACAGGGTCCTGGCAAGATGCTCCCTATCCAAAGCACATTCCTGGAGGTGCAGTCTGTGCTGTTACACACCCTGGGGCAGCCTTGTGTGTGTGTAGAGTAACTAGTTGGTGTTAAGTACCTAAACCTTCGGTGAACCACTTTGGGGTAGTGTATACAGTGTTGCCTGCAGATGACTGCTCTTCTCCTTCTTTCAATCCAAAACAATTGGGGTAATAGATGAAGTTTCCTGGATGGATGAATGTGACTTACCCAGCTTGATGTACATAAGGGAGAGGAAATGAAGGGGCCAAAAATAGTCCTAGAGGCATTAGCTTAGAAGGAAGGACAAAACAGAGCACAGACTAGAAAATAAAAGACCTACAGTGATGTGACATTAAGACCATCTGGACAATGTTTGGCAGCAGTTGAAAAGCAAACAAAGCCCTGAGAATGTTTTCTAAAAGTGAGGGGAATATAAATGACATACTGCCCAGCAAGCGCTTAGAAAGCATTGAGCTCCTCTGATCTATCTGCATTGGTGCATCCAATTTTTAAAAAGGGGCATCCCAAAGGCAATAAAAAAAACTCTCTGGGAGTATTTGGAGAGATTCAACCAAGTCTTGGCTTGCTTATGATTAGAGAAGTTCTCTGAGAAATCTGGCTGAGACAAGGGTGTCTGAAAAGCAGGTAGCATAGTAACACTAACCAGCTATGCAAATAAGTCGCAACAATAAAAGAAAAGCTCAGTGTCTGACATGCAGAAAAGTGTAAACGGACTTACATGTTTGCATAACATCTGCCAAAATGATGAGGTTGCTAGGTGCTATTGCCAGAGAAATGAAGTTATAGTGATAGTATCAAATGTGGTGTAAGAAGAACTTCAAAGCTTTGAAATTCTTAAGAAGTTGGGGTAGTTCTTGATAGTTGCTATATTTATCAAGTTGCTTTAAAAATGACAACAATTGACCATGAAAAATGCTGTATTTGGAGGGAAAGAAGGAGCTGTTGGACACTTTTCTAACTGAAAAAAGCAGTTTCTTACAAACTTTTTTCCTGAAAAAAATCCCAAAGCAGAAAGTTTGCTATGTTTTCAGGGCTAGTGTTTTGGATGTTTTTTCCCCTTCCTATCTTTTTCTTAAAATAAAACCCAAAACATATTCTAGATACAACTTTTCAGGCTGTGAGGCAAAAGATAAGGAGAAAGAAGAGATGCTAGGAAAAAAGCTGTTTGATTTCTCCTTCCTCTTCCCCTGATAACACTCATTTTGATCCAAGTGCCACAGAAACACTGTTGGGAATGTTTCTCCTATCTCTAGTCCAAAATTAGAGTGAGGGAACTTTGCTGGCAGGCAGCTAAGCTTTTTGTTGAGGAAGCATATCTGTACAGATGATCATGAACTGAACTGCTTTTGGACAACAGCTAAGGATGTGGGCCCTTATCCATCCAGACTGATGGATGGAACAAAAGTTTTTCTGTCCAATAATTGCAACAAATTGGATCAAGCCCTTAAAAACACCACTACTACTCATGTGGATAGGTGTCTTTCTGTTAACAGCAATGGCTTTGGGTAGGGTGACGGCTTGCCATCCTTCCATACAATGTGTGCATCATTCCCTCCTGTTGCTTAAGGAATCGCAAAAATGAATATCAGCTCAGCGGTAAGTCATATGTTTTGTGCCTTTCTGGTTGCTATTTTGTTTTGTGTGTGTGTGGTCTCACAAGAACTGGGAGTAGGAGTTGAATTATATGAGGATATTTAGGGAGGGGATTAAAGGCTTATTAATTAGAAATTAATCTCTACCAAATATAAGGGAAATAAGTTCTGACTTCATGTAGACCTCCAGCACCGAAGGGTCGAGAGGGGTGTGATCTTTCCAAAGGTGGCTGCCTCAGGGTTTTCAAGCTCTTCATGAGTAAATAAGAGTTGGGGAGGTAACATTAGGATAGTTGGGGCTCAAGAACATGACCAGACACAGTTTGAGGAGATGCCTTGTACCAGCTGAGCTATGGTAGCTTGCGTCTGAGCACGCTTGGCTTGTTCCAGCAGAGAGGTCAGGCTGGCCAGCTCAGACTCCTCACAGCAGATCTCTTCACTCATTTTCAGTTTCACTGTGGGTGGGGTTGACACTAAGCAACTCATTAAACAGAACTAACATCACCATGTAAGTGATCTTGGAGACTTCTGGATATTTCCACCTTACATATTGTGAGCATCTCTCATGTTCTGAGGCCACTATCTTCAGCTGTGTCAGTGTCCAAACAAGGGACATGCTCTCAGTGGTGAGACAGCTGGAAAAGTCTGCAGTCTAGGTTGTCTGCAGTGTGAAGTCCACAAATGAGCGTGAGAAAAATGGAGGAAGTAAATCTGAGCATCCATACATACACCCATTCATACAGAGAAGAGTAAAATAATCTTCTGATGAAGGTGATTTCTTTAAAAAGTCAATTTATAAACAGGAAACCACAGAATACAGGCCTAGAAGAGGTATCTACTGCATCGCTCTGCCTCAAGGCTGGTTCAGCCTTGCCCAAGTTATCCAAGATGGATGTTTGTCTAATTTCTTCTATGTCTGCAGAGGTGGAGGTGTGATACATATGCTCTAGGGCTCAGATATTCCTGCTGTTGAATGTTTGTTTCCTGAAGTCAGAGCTAAAGACCTTTTCCTGAAATTCACAGCATAATTTTGTGCACCATATGCAACAGAAACGGAACACAAGTTATTCCATTCTTCCTCAGAGCAGCCTGGGACATACCTCTCCTCCAAGCTGAAAAATCACCAATGCTTTCAGTCTGTCTTTGCAGGTCACGGCTTCCAGCCTTTCAATCACACTGTCACTCTGCTCTGCATTTACTTCAAGAGATTCACATTTTTCTTGAAATTTCATGCCCCAGAATGCCCAAATGAGTAAACACATGTAAAGCCTTACCAATCTGGAGAAGCAGAGAGGTGGCTTCAGATGACTTAGACATAACAGCTGTAGTCCTGTGTCCAGGCATATTTTACATTTAGTTGTGACTAGCTATAACTCCCAGGTATTTTTATCCTGTATTTGTACTGTTGATTGTTCCTGCCTGATTTTCTTTATAGTTTTTTTTTTTTTAAAGACAATTAAGTTACTTTTAAAATCATTTTTCCAGATTTATTTTCTATGTTGTCAAGATCAGTTTGAATTCTCAGCCTGTTTTTCAAAGTCCACAGGCTTTCCCACCTACCATCTACAAAGTGATGAACATACTTTCAAGTCCCTCAAATCAATAAAAATATTGAACAGTAAAATGTTGAACACAGTCGTTATCTGAATTTTGTTGCAATTTGACTTCTTACTATGTCAAGGTAATCTCTGTTTCACTAAATTCTCCCTAAAAGGAAGCACACAAAGATGTCTTAGTTTTGCCTCATGCAGGAAAATGCCAATTTCAGACATGTATCATAGAAATGGAAATTTCTCTAAGGAAAGGAGACAGAGTTTAGACTCAGACCTGGTTTACAGATGAGGTTTCACGCTGGCTTTGGGTCTCATCAAACTCTTTAAAGACATCAGGAATCTTCCTCACCAAGCAATATAACCAAGAATGTGACTTTCACAGCCTGCCAGAGTCTGGTGACTCACTCAGCATTGAAAAGGGACAAAACTTTTAAAGTGTCATTCCTTCACTTTTTTTTACTATTTGACAGTGATCCAGACCCTCCTATAATATTCACCAATGATTAGAGACTTCCAAGACTATCCGTTACCACGAGTATTTCATATACATAATACAGGCCTTTATGTTCCCCACTGCTCCTATGAATTCCTTTGATTCTTGAATCCATTCTTATTGCAACAGCCAGAGGTGGAAGGGCTCGTATAAAAAGAGAAAAGGTGATAATGGATGTGTCTGCATGTTCTACCAGCCAAAGATATGGTCTAAGACACCTATTTATTACTAATTCTTTTAGCTAACGCTTTATTATATAAGAAACCTTCAACTTTTTTAGGACTTGAACTAGTTTGCTCAAGTTCAGAACTTCTTTAAGCAACAGCACCTATGTTTTATCTCACTTTTTTAACACAATGCAGTAGAAGATCCAGTTTACCCTGCCAGTCTGAAATTGTGTTGTTGATTCAGCTCTGAAATACATATTTCATTATAGAAAAAGGTGGGTTTTTTTCTTGATGTAATTAAGCCCTAATTTCTGATGGGATACTGACTCAATTAAGTGTATCTTGCAGGTGTCTAGATGTGTTTCAAGAGTGCCATTTTGTATATATGCTGGAACCTGTCTTCTCTGGGCTTGTAATTACTCACCCTTGGAAAGCATGTAGGTAAGATTTCTGTCCTTTAAAACAACCCAGGCTGGAAAACTGCACTGAAGCTGTAAATGATTTTGTTGCTTGGGAAGAGTGTTTTGTGGCAGCATAGCTAGCTCTTCATAACCTCCTTATGTTGTACGCAGTGCAGCAGACAGAACTGGTTAAAAATACGTGAAAGAAAAATAGGCTCTTTCTAATCTTTTGTTTTCAGTAATCCAAAGTTTTCTTTAGGCTCTACTAAGGACTGAGACAGTATGTGCTACTTTCAATGGGAAAGTTGCCTTAGATTCAGTAAGCAGTAGCTGAAGTGCCCAATGATAAAATGCACTACTGTTCACACTTCTAGTTGCTCTCCTGATACCGAGTCAGGTATCAGGAGATACCACTCAGCCACAATTGTGTAACTGTAGCTTGCCTCTTTCAGTAGTTTCCAGCCCTATGCATTGTTGACACAAAACAGTCCATACAGACTGGGGTGGAGGCCACCAGGCTTCAGGTGGTCTGATTCACAGCAGTGGTGTGGACCTAACTTCTCATGGTAACAGTTCATTTTCTTGACAAGGAAAGGATGTCAAAGAGGAGGGAATTTCTTTGATTCCAGTTGTTTTCTGTCCATCATGAACATAAAGATTCTTCCAGGTGTTGTGAACTCATCTTGTTCTCCTTGGTGAATGCTACCTTTAAATTTCAGGCCATTTATTTACTGTGGGATTTGGGGTGTTGTTTGCTTGTTCTCGTGCAAGAATAGGAGTGCTCTTACAGTATTAATGGTGGTTTCCTATTTTGGGTAACGACCAAACCCAAAAGAAAATACTGTTCTTAAGTTCAAGACATCCAAGCACAGGTGGGAGGAAGTCTAGGAGGTCATTTAGACATCTTACATTTCACACTACAGCCATGTTTTAGTACTGTCTCTGCACATCGTCAGTCACCTCTCAACACTGGAACTACAGGTGCTTTCATTGGACCTTCTCATCCTTTCAGAATATATGCAATCCTCAAGCAAATTATCCAAGGCATCTTGGAGACCATACCTACCTTATTCTTGCTTGTGTCTTTACAGTCCATATTATAGTAGAATGTGTGTACATTATGATCTTTCTTTCAATTTTTTAATCTCAGAAACTGCTGGGAAGAGGGGAAATCTTTGCCTTCTGTTTTGTAAATAAGAAAATCATGTAATGGACCAAGATGAAACTGATCTTAGCCTAACTTTGGATTTCTAATAGTCTAATATGCTCATCTTACTTTACAGTCAACAGAGAGTGGAGAAAGTAATCATTGAGTCCAGCCCTCCGTCAGGAGGGATGCCTGTGGCATAGCAAAGGAGATGAACTGTGGTCTGTCCCAGAGCAGGCTAATTCCCAGGCTATTCTTCCTGTCAGCTTTTTGGAGACAACATTTGGCTGGGCAAAGAGGAGGATGGCTCAGTGGGTAACCCAGTATCTGGCTGTCCCCAGGGCATCTTTTAAGTTATCTCCAACAGTTCTATCTCTCTTGAGTGCTGTCAAACATACTCCTGTCCCCATGTGATGAGCTTTACCTTGCATTAACTTATTTCAGTGGTAGGAGAAGCTGACCCCATGCAAATGAAGCCACCACGAGAAAGGAGGTAGTGGTGGCAGTGTTGCATGCAACAAACGAAGGGTTGTTTTGTTATCTATTTGAGGGTGGCATCATCTGGCCACACAAGGAGTTGTAGAGGTGAAAATGAGGCTGTGAAATCATATGATTAGGCGATTTCTCCCTGTGATAAAAACTAAATTAAAAATAGATGTTAAACTGTTCAATTAATTAGAGTGCAATAATGTAGTCTATTCTCATGCTCTAATTTGTGCCATGTTGAACGCAGCTGCTTTTTCCCCCTCCACCTCCTTATAAATAAATCATATGCTTTCTGGATCAACTAGTCCAATTATATCTTAATTGTTTCTAGGAGCAAACCTCACTACTACATTAATTGTCATACAAGGATTTGTTCACTCAGGGCCAGATTCCCATTGGTGATATTTTAATTATTATTACAGTGCAAACTTGGACCTCAATAGCTTATTAACACTAGAGGATTTAGTAAACTTTTAGCAGCAAACAAATACCAAAAAGGATGTTTCCTGTGAGAAGGATGGTAACATCTTTACTTATTTCTTTAGAGAATCTCTGAAGAAGCTGGAAACCTGCATAGGTCTCAGAAGCCTGATTTGGGTGTTGGAGACACATGTGGCGATGTATGTGACAGCACCAACCCCACAGTGATGTTTGACATGCAGTATATACTTACATAATAGATATATTGCAAGACAGACAGCATGTAGTGAAAAGGAGGGGTTATTTTTTTACAGCTAACTTCTGAAATGTAGAGGGCCACATTGGGTTGACAAATAACATTTGGTCAGGTATGTGCAGATTTAAACCTAGGTTTAAATGTACAGAAGAAGACTTTGATGTTCTGAGCTCCCATTGACATTCAGTAGTGCTTATCCTATATCACTTTGGCACTGTTGAATCTGCAGCTCTTCTGTGTGTATTTTAGCATATGCCAATAAGCTATTTGGTTAAAGATAGGGAGAGGACAAAAGATGCTGAAACTTGCAGTGTCTTATCTATATTAGAGTTTGGTAAGCCTGGAACTTTTTGAAAAATAGGTCTTTACACTTATTTTAGTTTTACTGGCCATGTGACAATTTTTAAAAACTCTATCTTTTGTTTGATTGTTCCTTTATAAAACAAAAAGTAGTGGGAAAAACTCATTTAGAGACAACCAAATCTTTAAGCTTCAACAAAAACATTTCACAGAATCACAGAATTGTCTAGGTTGGAAAAGACCTTGAAGATCACCTAGTCCAACCATTAACCTAACATTGTCAGTTCCCAACTACACCAGATCCCTCAGCGCTATGTCAGCCCGGCTCTTAAACACCTCCAGGGATGGGGACTCCACCACTGCCCTGGGCAGCCCATTCCAACGCCCAACAACCCGTTCTGTAAAGAAATGCTTCCTGATATCCAGTCTAAACCTTCCCTGGTGCAACTTGAGGCCATTACCTCCTGTCCTAGCGCTTGTTACTTGGTTAAAGAGACTCATCCCCAGCTCTCTGCAACCTCCTGTCAGGGAGTTGTAGAGGGCGATGAGGTCTCCCCTCAGACTCCTCTTCTCCACACTAAACAACCCCAGTTCCCTCAGCCGCTCCTCGTACGACATGTGCTCCAGACCCTTCGCCAGCTTCGTTGCCCTTCTCTGGACACGCTCGAGTCATTCAACGTCCTTTTTGTAGTGAGGGGCCCAAAACTGAACACAGTCATTGAGGGGCGGCCTCATCAGTACCGAGTACAGGGGTAAGATCCCTTCCCTGTCCCTGCTGGCCACGCTATTTCTGATACAAGCCAGGATGCCATTGGCCTTCTTGGCCACCTGGGCACACTGCTGGCTCATGTTCAGCCGGCTGTCAATCAACACCCCCAGGTCCCTCTCTGACTGGCAGCTCTCCAGCCACTCCTCCCCAAGCCTGTAGCGCTGCTGGGGGTTGTTGTGGCCCAAGTGCAGCACCCGGCATCTGGCCTTATTGAAACTCCTCCAGTTGGCCTGAGCCCATCGCTCCAGCCTGTCCAGATCCCTCTGCAGAGCCTCCCTACCCTCGAGCAGATCAACACTCCCACCCAACTTGGTGTCACCTACAAACTTACTGAGGGTGCACTCGATCCCCTCGTCTAGATCATCAATAAAGATGTTAAACAGGAGTGGCCCCAAAACCAAGCCCTGGGGGACACCACTCGTGACCGGCCGCCAAGTGGATTTAACTCCGTTCACCACCACGCTTTGGGCCCGGCCATCCAGCCAGTTTTTTACCCAGCAAAGCGTGTGCCCATCCAAGCCACAAGCAGCCAGTTTTACCAGGAGAATGCTGTGGGAAACGGTGTTAAAGGCCTTACTGAAGTCAAGGTAAACTACATCCACAGCCTTTCCCTCATCCAATCAGCAGGTTGCCCTGTCGTAGAAGGAGATCAGGTTTGTCAAGCAGGACCTGCCTTTCATAAACCCATGCTGACTGGGCCTGATCATCTGGTTGTCCCGCACGTGTTGTGTGATGGTACTCAGGATGAGCTGCTCCATCAGCTTCACAGGCACTGAAGTCAAGCTGACAGGCCTGTAATTTCCTGTCAGCATATGATCTTCCTTCTTATATATGAGCGTCACATTGGCCAATTTCTTTCCAGCTGAGACTTGAGTTTTGAACGCAAAAAAATAAGCAGGAAGAGTTTTGGTAACAGCCATCATTTTGACAAGAGAAAGCAAAATGTGATGTTTAGGCAGTAGTGGAACAAAAGTAGGGTTCATTTTGCTTGATCTCCCTCTCCTTCTAAAAAATTTCCTTCCTAGTGAGTTACATCTTAGGCTACTTTGTGCTGCAGACCTAAAAGCTTTGCTTGACTATCTTTTGCATTTTCAGTGATGGGGCAGGAGAGATGAGCTCCACCCAGCTAGAGCACATTGGCTAATAATAACTTTTTTGACAGTGAGACATGACCATCCAATCTAAACCACATCCTTCAAAATAGTCAAAACCATCTCCTCTGCAAAGTGAGAGCAGCAGCAGTGTGAGCTTCCTCAGACCTGCCCAGATGCATTTCTCACACCCTCTGAGAAAGAGCCTTTACTGGGGCTGAGGGAAGCAATCCACTCAGGCCTTCCACTTCAATGTCTTTGCCAAATTTGGATGACAACAAATATGATGTGAGTTTATTGTCACTTAATGCATGCCAGGAAGGTCCTGAAATTATTAATGGATGGGAATTGTTTAATCACCACCTGGATCTGGGCTCTCCCAGTGTGCCCCACTCTCTCCCATGGCATTATGGCATTCCCAGTTTGCATCAGGGTGAGAGTGGAAAGAAGTAGCTCCTGAAAGATTTATTCTACTGGGGTCCTATCCATGAAGAAACTTACTGAAAGATGCTGGAAAACGCTTGTTCTCATTCTTCTTTTTCAACCAAGTTGGTCCATTCTCTTCATTTTGTGTAAGGAGAGGTTTGCGGCCACCAGCTCTGTACTGGGACACCTGGGTTTGGGATCTAAACTCAGTTCTTTGTGTGCCTCTGTGAAGTTCTCTCAGTCTGAAATCCATCTCTGTAAAGCACTCATCTACACCTATGTTTCGAATTAGTTCAGGGAAGAAAAGCACTTTGTATGGGGTCTGGCATGATGAGGACGTTCTCAGTTTAAGAGCTGTCTGGGCTACTTCACTTTATTGATTAATCAATAGTGATACAGTTAGAAATAAGATGAAGAAGAACAGCAGCCTTCAGTGTGGCAGCTCTCAGGCTGGCATAGTTATGCACATGATGTGGCTCCCTTGAGGTCAGAGAGTGAGCTTTTATCTAAAGTTAAGTCTGAATGTACTATTATTTCCCTTCCAGTAATCTGCTTGCAGATAATTAAATAAATGTGGCACGAGAGAGGAGGGAGACCTATTGCGGATGTGATAACTTGAGCAGGAAAGCAAGACTGGAGACCAACAATAAAGCACAAGTATCCAGACTCAAGAAGAACTGTACTAGGGTTAAGCTAAGTGCCAGTCCTGACACCTGTGCCACATGGCCAGACTGGTGTTGCGAGCAGCCCTGGCTGGATGGAGACGCAAAGGTGGAAGGGAGATGCAAAGGGGTCACATGCCAGCAGAGCCCTGGCGAACTCCAGCTACCCAATGAGTGCAGACCCCTTCTCCCTGACTCACCCTCTGACAAGAAGGAGGGAGACATGGAGCTTGGCATACAAGCAGTCCCACATCTGCTGAGAGACCTTGCTGTCCCTCAGGAGTCACTAACAGGGCAGCCATGTTCCACTATCACCCCTTCATGCCATGGGAGTAGTGAAAAGGGGCTAGAAAAGGGAAAGTCATGCCGAAGAGAAGAGCAGTCTGTCATTGCACGTATTGCAGCACTCACTGGAGTTGAGCTGGGGTGTCTGTTGTTTGATACTGCAAGGTCTGACGCCAGAATATTGCCCAGGAGAAGACACCAGCAAGGATGACAAGTGTGATATTAACTTCCAGCAGAAAAGATGAAAAAAGCATAAGGAAATTTTAAGGTAAGGTTACACTGTCTGGATTTATTCTTCTGTGAGAAAAAACCTGAGAGACTTCTAGTTCTTTCTAGCTGCAAAGTCAACCTGGCCTCTCTCAAATGAAAGTGTAGAGTGACTCCTTGTGTCTACAGTCAATTGAACTGAACTAATATCACTCAGAGACACAGATACTCGCCCCATGCTGGTTCCTCTGCCAAAAAAAGATCCAGCTCATGCACTTTTTCAGGCATAGACAGAGGCACCACCACCAAAGCTCTGCTCCTGTGAAAGGATACTGTGCAGGTCTGTGACTGCAATTCAAGTGTGCCAGTACTTTGCCAAGTAACCATTCATTGGCTTGAGGAACTTGCATAATGGCTTGAGGTGCTTGCATAATCCTGCTGCAAGTGGAGGTGCTTGCACTGCAGGTGGCTGATGCCTGTCTGGCTCCTGCTGTGGTGCTTGTTGAGGAGAGCAGTGGCACAGGTGGATGGGGGCAAACACAACATGTCTACTCAGCTCTCTGCTCCACCTGTGGGTGTTTCACATGAGGCTGCTTAGACCTTCGGTGTAGCAGTTCTCCACCTGAAAAAAGGAATATTGCCACTACCCCATCCCAATGAAAATGAAAGCCAAATGAAAGGCACGAAGTACTCGGATCCTGCCGTGGAGGCACAGCAATATTACACAGAGCTGGACTCATTACAGTTTCTTCAAGACTTGTTCATGCTGCAGTAGGACCCCTCACAGCATCTCAGTTAGTAATCTGATGGAGTAATCTGGCCTATTCTTCTGTTACTCAGAGGATGCTTTTTGCTGCTTTGGTAGCACAACGGAGCCTTATTTCATGCAGGGATCTGTTTTTTGAGGTCACTACCAGAGATAAAACCTCTGACCTTCCAAGATTTTGTAGCCAAACAGAAGAGATGCCGGAAATCCAGCCAGGGACCTTGAGGAGGAGAAGCTGAAGGAACAGTAATGGGGGCTCTCCCATGGTCCAAAACCCTCTGTGCTGTTGTCCCCAGAGCCCTGAGAACCTGGGTCCCCCCTACTCCATCCTGCTCCAGTACCATGAACAAGCAGGGTGAGGAGACCAGTTAGAGTCACTTCTGAAGACACCAGCCTACTACTGGTCAGAATGCCCTGTGCATGAGCTTTTCTTTAGGAGTCTGTGTGAGGTGGTTTGTAATCTGACCTTAAAATGTTGTTTTTAAGCAAACAGAGGTCTGTGATTCATCTTACTAATAGACAATATCCCCTGGCATATAACAAACTGACACACATGGACACTTTATTTAGAGTATGTGTATGCATATGTACAGTTGTATTTACATTTCTGTTAGGTTATCTTTCTCTATCTTCGCTTTGTATTTGCTTTTCATTCTGCCTCCCCTTCCTAGTCCACACATGCGCTTGCTGTAACAGTGTTCTTCCAATACTTGTGTTTCTTCTTTAGTTGCAAAACAGGGACTTTTGATGGTTGAAGGTTTAAACAGAAAATCTTAGGTGCTTCAATGTCATTTTCAAAGCTAACTTAACCTTTGGGGAACCTAATGCCTTACTGGAAATGAATAGGATTTAGGATATTAAATTTCTGATTCTCTTTTGGAAGGGACACATAAACTGCCTATCTTCAAAGTGTCATAAATGAGATGAATTCATGGGCCAATCTGGTTCCTCATGTGTTACTCATGTGTTATTGCAATGATAGGCAAGGACAAGTAGCTGGAGGTAAAAGTCTTTTTACTAGATTTCTATGTTAACCTTTCCCTACTTCATTCATCTGGGTTTGTAAACTATGCAAAATCTTTCAGCTGGGCAACTCTGCAATGCTCTCTCACTGCTGTGAATATGGATTTGAATCTTTATGGGTCTTCTGCACTGTTTCAGACTCATATGTCAAAGGTAGAAGTTTCACCTTCAAGAACAGAAGCTAGTCTTGATGAAATTGCACCAAAAACCCCCATTATAAGAGCCATAAAATGAATTACAGCTATTATTAGGAAGCTTTCCTCTGCTTTTCACAACTAACACTATTATTTTCTCCAGCAAAATCAGCAAAGACCAGTGGACAATTAATAGTGCACAGAGATAACTATGACGTTGCTATTCACAAGCAAAAAACTTATGTTTGATTACTCAAGGTACTTGTTCCTCACTTTCACCTTTGTTCAGATGTTTTTTATCTACAGCATATTTTCTTACCCAAGAACTTATACTTGATAGGATATTTTTACTCTTGCCACTAGAGGTCTATTCACCACTACAAATATAAAAGAAAGAGGCAGGCAATGCATTTTCTTCTCTGGATTTTATTTCTTTTAATTATTGTTCAGTGTTAGTATTGGAGTAATGACCTAGAGTAACAATATGGCTGTGGATGCCTTATGGTAATGGATGTTAAGTCAGAAAGCATCACTATTTTTTTAGGGTGTATTCAATTTGGTCTTGCTAATGTCATCCCTTCGGTTTGGTAATGGGCACTTGGGTTTCATTTTTTTTTCCTTTCAGGGCAGAGCAGTTATTTGCTGCACCTAGATGCATGTAGCCCAGCTATGACCCCTATCAGTGTAAAAATATGTTTCCCTGTGATAAACAAAAGAAAAGGCAAGTATTCCCATCCTCCCCAGATTTGCTCCTGTGGAGATACACTCAGTTATCACAGATTTCAGTAGAGTTTATTTCAGCTCGGGTAAGAGCAGCATCTGTTCTTTTGTTCCCCTCTTTCCCTCTTTCCATCTTTCTTTGTCAGAGTCCGTGTGAACGCTGCCTTCACTTGGTTTATGTTTTCATCCCTCGGTCAGTGCAGCCTCCTGTTTTGGTGAGGATTCTAACACTTCCCCTGCTTCAGCTGACATAAAATGTAGGTTTTCTTGCTGCTTATCTGAAACGTGCCTCTGCTCAGCTCTGGAGGGAAGGAACAATACAGCTCAATAAAGGCAGAGCTTTGCTCAGCCCTGACTTCATTCTGTTCCCATTGTTAATTGGGAGTAAAATTCCTACTGAACTTCAGTGAGCTGAAAGTTAGGCTCAAACTCATGGCATTTGATAATCTCCTCTATACATCCTTTGGACCCATTTTTCTAAAGGACCAAAATTAGAAGGCACTTTCCAAACTTTACCAGTTTTTTCTCTGGTTGGTTTAAAAGCTATCCTGCCCCTCCTCAGTCTGTGTCAATGATCTTAGCACAGGACAGGATCATGTCCAACTGCAGGAGAAGCGTTAGGAGGAAATCTCGTATGGGAGAGAGACTTTCCTGAAGCATTTTTCCCTGCCTCTCCCTGGAATCAAGAAGTGTCAAAAGCACAGGGCTTCCTCTCAAATTTGTCCTCAGAGCCATCCGTCCATCATGCCTTCTCACCCCAAGCTGGCCTCGTGCCTATGTCTTTGCTTTTCCTAACCCCACCCTGGCTCTTCTCCATCCACCACCCTACCAGGGCCTCAGGTCCACCACCTGGCCTCCTCCAGAGGCTATAGGAACAGTGTCCTGGGGATTAGAGGAGGAAACAGGACAGCCCTGCACTCTGAGCCTCTCAATCCCAGTGTACAAATGGGACTGGGAGGAGGAACACCAGCTGGGCGAAGGCTTGCTGCCTGTGATTTGCAAAATAATAACGCAGATCTGGGTGTTAAACTTGTGATTCAGACATGGGGAATTTGGCTTGCTTGGTTTTAATCCCTGTCCCCTTTGCTTCATTGCTGTTTCCATGTGATGTGCTACCAGAGTCCTCAGAGTTCTTGGCATCTGTGCAGGAGCTTCCTTTTCAGGAATCGAGGGATCACCCAGCTCCAGACTCAAAACCATCAGGCCCATGGTGCCTCGGTGGCAGTTCCTGGCATTCCAACACCGGGGGATAGTCATGCTGCATTTCCTAGTCCTCATCTCTGAAGTACCTTGACATCTGGAGGAAGATGCTGGGGGTGGTTCAGCAGCAGCCTCCCAGCCTCCATCTCTTTATTCCACCCTGTTCAGTCTTCATCACTCCCCCCCACCCCACTCAGTCCTTTTTTGTCCTGTGGGCTGTAAAAGCCTGAGAAAACTCTGTTTGGAGAGGGAATCCACTTTTACCCAAGCTCCTTGTCAAGTACATGAATCTCAGGAAGTTTAACCCTTTGGGTACCCGCCCACATATTTCTGTTCTAACCATTGGACTGATTAATCAATGTATCACTTTAAACGAATCACTCAACAACCTGTGGGCATTTTACAAATTAATTTCCAAGATTCCTCTTCCTCTACCAGTGAAGACTGGTAGTTGTCAAAACGGCAGAGTTTGCAGCAGGAGAGGCTCAGTGCCCTGCACAAAGACCTCTTGTTTGTCAGGCACTTACACCATGGAGAGACCATTCTGACACATAAGATGGTGCAGATGAACCATCCCTAGCAATTGATGATCCTCAAGGTATAACTCAAGATTCCTTGGCAAATGCTGGTGAGCACAGGGCCTGTCTTACATACCACTCTCTGTGACTGTACAGTCCTCTTCCCTCCCATTTTCTATCTTTCCTCCCCTCCCCTCCCCTCCCCTCCCCTCCCCTCCCCTCCCCTCCCCTCCCCTCCCCTCCCCTCCCCTCCCCTCATTTGAAGGTATGATTCTTTGTTCCACAACAAGTTGTTGTGGTGAGGAGGGTGCTGAGACCAACTTGTACAGCATGAGAAACTTCTGCCCTCTTACTTTTTTTGTGACCAAGCTTGGAGTGGACTTGTTGTGAAGCTCTGGATGCTGCTGGTGGATGGCTGTTGTGTGTCTCCTGCTTTGACTGATGCAAAGAAATGGTGCTTATCCACTGTCCCACCATGTTAGAGGATCCCAGAGAGATCTCCACAGTAAGAAGATGTGACTGCCTGCCAAGTCCAGCCCTCCTGGTTCAGGAAAGGTGTATGCCTCCTTGAACAAAATATTTACATGGCTCTTTTGGCATGTTTGTATGACCTCAGCCATTTCCCCTTCTGGGCCACAAAGCTCCTGCATTCAAGATGTGGGGTGAGGTCTGGTGGGCTCCTCACTCCATGTGCCTGCAAAGCTGAGGTCATGACTGAGACTGGTGCCCAGCTGTGCCTTCACTGTTTCCTCATGCCATTTGGTTGTGGCATAGATGACTTGTTATAGCTCTGTGGTGTACAGCCGTTTCTAGTATTTGAGTCTGTCCCTTCCACAGTGCTCAAAAATTGTTCCTCTCTGTGTTTTTTACAGACATGCTTCAGACCATGTGTGCACAGAAGGGGTAATCCTTCCCTAAAAAGCTGATATGCAGTCATTCCTTTGGGACCTAAGGGTTGGCTACATTTTCACTTGCATCCAAAGCAGTCCACTGAGACTCAGACTGGCTTTGGTGGGAGGTGAGGTGCTCCTGCTGGAGCAGGAGTTTTGAGGTACTTGTTTAGGGTAGCTCTAATCCTGCTGTAACCATATTGATAAGACAGGCACTGGCAGACACATGTAGCTCCATTGGCTTATTTGAATCTGAAAACAGGCCCAGGGAAGACCAACAGATGCCTTCGGGTCCCCCTGTCCCACAGCAGACTCAAGTGATCAGGACTGCTTCTGAAGCACATTTCTCTGGATCACTCCTCCACACTTACCATAACACCTTTTAAAAAAAAAAAAAAGTTCCCGTGCTTTCTGCCCTTTATTGCCTCTTGTTTCCCACTGTGTCATTCCTAAATCTCTTCTTATAATTCCCACCCATTTTCTATTTCTATTTCAGTGGACCATGGGGAGTGGTTTATTCCTCTTACCATACAGCAAACCTCTGAGTATTGGAAGATTTATCCCCCAGCTCCCCTTGGGCTTCTTGTGCACACATTAAACAGGCACAGGTCTTTTAGCCCTCCCTCCTGGGCTGCAGGAAGGTGAGTTGGGAGCAGGGTCCGTCACACTTAGTACCCTTCACATGTCAAACGGACGCCATGCACCAGGTCCAAATCTGCCCCAGCAGACTTTCAGGAGTATTCAGATCACAGACCTACAAACCACCATTTTTCTCCCGAGCACTAATGAGGAAAATGTTCAACAGCGATTGGCTGTGCTCTTAAACCTCCAACATTTCCACCCCAAAAAGTCAGGAAGAGTTACCCACATTGCAGGCTTAGCCAACTGCCTCACCAGAGGGCGCTCCTCTTAAAAGAGGAGAAGAAAGGAAATTTAATCATGCCTTTTGTGAAAATGTAGAGAGGACAGATACTGCAGGTGCCTTGATTACGGCCGATATAATTTTGCTAGAGGGTTACTGCATTAATCAGGGTGGTGATGAGACAGTGGTAACTTCAAAGATCAGAGGAAGAAAATCTGATCTGTAGATACAAGGAGACAAAGTTCTGTCACTTGAGTTACAAAAGACGTCCCACCCTCATTATTTGAAGTATTTTATATTTAAATCTGCATCAAAAAAGTAGGAACCTCCATCCACAGAGATTTTTAATGCTGATGTTAGGTTTCTCCATGTTAAGGATCTTCATTGTGTATTCCAAGAGCCACTTTTTATTCTGTTTGAATAGAAACCAGCGACAAAATATTGAAATAGAAGTGTAGCAGAAAAACATTTAAGGGCAGCAAAGACACAGGCAGCATTGCATTGCATTGGATTTTAATGGGTTGCACTGTCCTGAAGGACACTGAAATTATCCATGCAGAGCCCCCATGGGGTTTTAAGGAAAGCAACCCTCGAGAAAGACATTGAGGCTGGAGCCTGTCTGTGCATGTTTATGTTAAGAGATTTTCTTCTGCTGCTAAACATAGGTACGCTTGTGGCCAGACCTACCAAACCCTGTCCACCTCTCTGCTGTGCAGAAAAGCTGCTCTGTGTGCAGTCTCTTCTCACCTGGCTGAGGAGTTTGTCTCATCCTTTCTCCTAGCCGTGTGGTTGGGAAGGTCTGCTTATGCAGTGCATGGAAAGGGAGATGTGGTTAGTTCTGGGGGACTCTCGAGCATGTTAGTTGAACTTGCTGTGTTTCCCCTTCTCCTCCCCACTATTTCCTAGCTGTTTGTTTGAACAGGACAGAACTAGAATGAAAAAAAAAAAATTATCTTTCTGACAGCATTACCTGAAGGTCCTAAACTATACCATGGGATTACCCGGGATGAGCCCTTTATACCCTCCAGCTGTGCTGCCCTGAAGAGTTTTTAATCTAAAGCAGGACTTCTCAGTCCTGTTAACCTAGCCTGTGTTACATTAATCAGTTACTGCTTTTACAGGTTTCATCATAGCACCGACCTCTATGGGCAGACAGAAAGATGTTTTCTACTGTGCTCTCTGTTCCCAGTGTGACACAGCACACAGTTGGAGAAGTGTAAACCTATACAGGTAATACAGGTAAAGGTTAAGGGATACACCTTTAATTTCCAGAAGACAAATAAAAAGAATACAAAATTTATTCTTCATTACATTCAAACACACCCTCTGGATTTTGCAGTCTACAAAGAGTATCTCCCCATGGAGGCTTAAGAGGGTGAGTACTGGATGTCCCCTCAGTGGAAAGGAGCTTTTTTAAACCTGTTTGACCCTTCTTTGAAGCTTGTTGGCTTTGTTCTTCACCTGACCAAAAAGTCACATACGCATGTCAGGGTAGGCCTTGTGCAGTTGACTATGACCAATGTGAAAGAAGAGGTCTGCATGTCCTCATGGGCTGTGAACACCAAAACCACCCCACCACATCATCTTGAGCCATGCCATTAATCTGTGACTTAAAGGCTTTCTGAGTTGTGGAGGTAAAAACGGGCAATTTTCCTGATCTGGAATGATAAGCTTCTTTGCATTCATGTTCCAAAAAACCTCAGTAGGAATAAAATGGTGACAGAGTCACATCTTCACTACCTGTGAATCATAGGAGGAGGGGGCACCCCAACAGGCAGCAGCTGGGAAGCAGCCCAGTGAAAGCAAGCAGGACACCTGGCCTGACATACTTTGTTTTGCATCCAGAGATTTAGAAGTAATCCTGCTGGCCTTGATGCTGGAGCTGTTTACTGGTTTAGGCTTGACAGAGTATTATTAACTGCAGTGGCAGAGAACACCATCTACCTTTTCTTGAGTTGTTTGATCAGTCTGTGAGTTGGAGGTTTTGTTGGTTTTTTAGAGGAAAAAGTCTAATTGTCCCAATCTGATGAAAGATCTTGAATCATCATACTTAAAGGAAAAATTTAAACTCTCAGACTTTTTTCTTTCCTTTATGGCCTCTCAATATCCTGAGCCCATTTTCTCTTGACAGTTTACTACTTTTAGTAATTGTTTTAGTCAATGCAGGAAATACAAGAAGACAAATAGGATGACAGAATGGGACTTGGAAGGTTTTGGGGCAGGTCATCAGCTAACATGTCTAGCTTAATAAGTAGCACTAGTTACTTCTTTTAATTATCATCTGAATTTTGATTTGCAATCTTTTTTTGTCTGCAATTAATAGGACTAGAATTTTGCTTTTCTTCTCTCTTTTTTAAAATAGACTGCTTTCTATGGGTGGTTAAATTGGGAGGCTCTAGCACCTACCTGGAGACATCTGGCAAAGGGTGTTAGTAGGAAGGTAGACTGGCTATACTTAGGAAGAACTTTAGGATAAGTGTCAGAGAAACTGGAAGCATCATGAATAGGTGTATTTGGTTTATGTGCCAAGGTTTCAGTAGCAGGGGGTTGGAGGGGAAGGCTACAGTGATGGTTTCTGTGAGAAGACACCAGAAGCTGCTCCTGTCTCAGAAGGAGCCAGTTCCAGCTGGCTCCAAGACAGGCCTGCCACTGGCCAAATCTGAACCCATCAGTGTTACCATCAGCTACCACCATGGTAGCACCTCTCTGATAATATATTTTAAAAAGGGTAAAAACTGCTGTGCAAGAGCTGCTGTGAGAAAGACGAGTGAGAACATGTGAGAGAAAGAACCCTGCAGTCACCAAGGTCAGTGGAGAAGAAGAGGGAGAAGGTCCTCCAGGCACTGGAGCAGAGGTTCCCCTGCAGTCCATGGAGAAGATCATGGTGATTAGGCTTGTTGCCCTGTATGGAGGTCCATGGTTGAGCAGATATCCACCCTGAAGCCTATGGAGGACCCCATGCTGGAGCAGGTGGATGTGTCCTGAAGGAAGTTGCAGCCCATGGACAGTGCATGCTGGAGCAGGCTCCTTTCAGGACCTGTGGACCATGGAGAGGGACCCATGCTGGAGCAGGTCTTCTGGCAGGATTTATGACCCTGTGCGGGACCCATGCTGGAGTAGTCTGTTCCTGAAGGACTGCCCTTGGTGGAAAGGACCCATGCTGGAGCTGTTCATGAAGAACTGCAGCCTGTGGGGCGGATCCATGTTGCAGAAGTTTGTGAAAGAGTCTCCTGTGGATGGGACACCACGCTGGAGCAGGAGATGAGCATGAGGAGGAAGGAGTGGCAGAGGCAACATGTGATGAACTGACCACAACCCCCATTCCCCAACTCCCTGTGCCACTCAGGGGAAGGAGGCAGAGAAATCAGACATGAAGCTGAGCCTGGGAAGAAGGGAGCTGTGAGGGGAAAGCGTTTTTAGGTTTGTTC
The DNA here is from genome assembly GCF_031877795.1 of Strix aluco. Taxonomy (NCBI): domain Eukaryota; kingdom Metazoa; phylum Chordata; class Aves; order Strigiformes; family Strigidae; genus Strix; species Strix aluco. Next base: position 62,710,960 of record NC_133971.1, read on the forward strand.
TTGTTTCTCATTATCCTACTCTATTTAACTGGCAATAAATTAAATTAATTTCTCCAAGTTGAGTCTGTTTTGCCCAAGATGGTAACTGGTAAGTGAAGTCCCTGTCCTTATCTCGACCCACAAGCCTTTTGTCATATTTTTCTCCCTCTGTCCTCTTGAGGAGGCAGAGTAATAAATCGTCTTGGTGGGCACCTGGCAGCCAGCCAAGGTCAGCCCACCATGGTAGGCTCAAATCTTTTGTCAGGCTCTTCATTCATGGTCAATGAAATTCTCAATAGCACAGAGGCTCTCTTTAGCTCTACACCAGGATGAGATGAGGAGGGGGCACTGGTTTACAAGTGAGTATCAGACTCACTCTGAAACTGACTTGCTGACTTCCCAAACAAAACTCCCTGCAGCTTATCTGCAGGGAAGATACTCCCCTTGTGCACGTTTTCTTCCTGCTGTCTTTGTCAACACATTGAAACACTGTGCACAGTTGTTGTTGTGCCTGTGTCTTTCTGTCTCAGTACAATCCCAATCACCAGCATGGGATGGTGTTGCTTTTGCAAAAGCAAGGAGAAACTTCCATGAGAAAACAGCTGTAGGGTTTTTTTTCTTATAGAATGCAGACCGAAGTAGCACAACATTGATTTTTACACACATACACCCCCCACCCGCCTTTTTTTCATACTGCTGTTGTGAGGGATTACTCTCCCAGCCCCTGTGTTACAGGGAAGGGTTTTTTCCAACCTCTGGTCAGGCAGCAAGGATGGATGGTGTCCCCTCCCAGCCTCAAAATGGGAGCAGGGCTTCCCTGGCAGGGAGGGGGGGACCCGCCTCCAGTGTCCCCACTTGCTCCCCCATTGTTCCTGCTTTGTACCTTACAGACTTGGACCCAGCTTATTTTTAATTAATGACAAATTAAGTATTTTATACTGCAATAGTACTGCAGAGTTCCCATAGGGAACTGGGACTGCTCTTCATTATATTCTTAAAGCAAATGCAAAAAGCCAGCTGGTATTGCAATTATAGCAGTCCTGGATACATGTGGTGAAGGTAGGTACTTTTTTCCTTGTAGAGTTTTGAAAAAAAGTTAAACATTGTCGTGTAATAGTTGAGGAAAACAAAACTTTGCAGTTGTATGAATGAGAACTGTAAACAGTTTGACCTTATATAATAAATGAGATGTTTTACTTTAGAATTGACATTTTGTTAATCAAAACCAGATTTGCACCAGCAAAACCGAGCATTTTTTAAAATTGTGTGCTTTTGCTTAGATTGCTTTCCAGAAAACAAACAAACAAACAAACAAACAAACACACCCCCCACCCCACCCCCCCAACTTTTTATCTGCATTTTTTCTCTTGCTGTAAAGGTTCTTCACTGGAAAATCTAAAGAACAGATCAGTGCTACTTCTGGGTGGGATTGTGATCCATAATTAATTACTAACAGCAAAGTAAAGTACCCATGCTGTATGCTGAAAAAAAGAGGGGAAACTGGTCTAATGCTTTAGGCAACTCAAGTCCTGATTTGCAAAAGGTCAGTGAAGGAGATACAACCCACATCACTATCACATCCTCTAAGGCAACATGCCCACGAGGTGTTCGGACAGTGCTGCATGCACAGCGAGTTGTAAGACCTGAGTGCCAGCTCTCAACCCAGCTGAAACTATGGAGGAAAGGGAGGTTGTGGTTGCAGTCCTTGGGAGGTACCACAAAGTTTCATCTAGGGCCTCAAAAGATTTTACAAGTGAAGCTGCAGCAGCTCATAACCTCCTGGGATTTATCAGAGGTGACACTACTACGGTGTCACACACTCAGCTGCTCCATATGATTCCCATCACTGGGGAAAGACACTCAGCACTCGCTGTTATTTTTGGCCTGGGCAAGAATTTTCTGAAATGGCTTTTCAGAGCAAACCCAGAAAGACAAGGTCTCCATGCTCCAGAATTGACTAGATGAAGTGTGATATGCTGGAACGAGGAAGGAATGTGAGAGGGAAAGCAGAACGACAACAGTAATGACTTTCTGCACTTAGACACTGAAGTGCTACCACTGCTTTTCATAAGGTATCAATCAGCAGCATTGGTATAATAAGCATCACTGCCATTGACTGCCTGCCTCTTTGCAGAACTTGCAGAAATCAATCTTGGAAGACGCTTCTCAAACAATAAGGAGTTACTGAGGAAGTCAGCAATATTATCTCCATTTGATAGGCACAGTGTATCAAACCTGGGAAACTTAATGTGCTTTTTGCAGCAGAGACATCCAATGAGGCAACAGCTTCTCTAGACAGAGCTCACATATTTCAAACATTATTTTCAAGATAACAATGGTTAAAATATTTGTGCTGGTGGGTGATAGAAGACACAGACATTAATGTGGTTGCTGCCACTGCCATGCTGCTACTTTAAATACCATTAAATACCATTAAATACCAGCGTAATGACACAGTGAGAAGCTTGAACATATTCAGCCTGGTGAGTCCTTTCAGTGCTTTGGAGACTGGCACATTTTATGACAGTAGCCTCTAACCCAACAGAATCGCTGCCACTGCATCCTGGGTTATGTGAGTGCAAAAGGGCTTTCCATCTCCTTATGCCCAGGACACAGTGCTCATCTGCACCCTTGGAAGGAAGGAAAAATTACCCACAATGTCTCTCCTAAACACTGGGTTTGTAGAAAAAGTATATTTATTTGAAACAAGGTTACCACAGTACATTTAAGTCCTACTCTTTCTTTTGTCATCCACTCAGAACAGGACAATGGTCACATCCTTAGCCCCGCTGGCACAGCATGAAGCAGTTCAAGGGTGAATTCAGGGATGTGGATCCATCTCTAGAAAACCAAAGAAAGCAGCTCTGTGAGCGCAAAAACAGTAGTGTGCTCCACACTGCGCAGTATATCCAGCATTATCCAACAGAAGGGCTGGTTGCGGGAGGGAAGGGGATATTTGACATTGACCTCCAAACTAAGCCTAGTGACTGGTCCTATCTAGAATGGCCCAGATGTTGCACTTCTTGCTGTCACCCCTGCTAAAAGGCAAACAAGTCTTTCAGGACAGACAGCAGGATAACATCAAGTCCACCTTATGGGCCCAAGATGGACTCAGCTGTATCTAGATCATTCCCAGTGGAGGTTTGCTTAACCTGCTCTTAAACACATCCTCTGATAGAGGCCCCACCACCTTTCCTACTGCTGCACTGCTGCAGGAATGTTTCCCTTCAGGTCTAGTCCAAGTTTCAGTGCCACAGCTTGAACCCATCACCCCTCCAGCTGTGGACATCTGTTCTCTCTCTGAGGCCAGCTCACAGTCTTCAAGGAGCCCGCAGGTGGCTTGGGAAACACAATGGCCCCAGCATACTTGATATATTTGCCTTCTGTGTTTTGAGGTTTTAATGGGGCTTGATGAAATTTCTCATGAATTCACCTAAATTCCTGGATCTAGTGACTTTCAAGCAAGTCCCAGATATCTCAGGAATTGGCAATTAAATATAAAAAAGTTAGGAAAAGTGGTCTTTCTCCTAGCTGCTATGTGTATTGAAAGATCTTTTACACATGTTGGAACACATATGTTCCAGTGCATTGACCCTGTACACCTTTTGTCTCAGTCTAGAGAAGCCTTTAGCCTTTCCACCACCCCACCAGAAATTCCACATCCTGAGCAGAAAAAAGCCTCAGAATGCTCCTCAAGAATTGCAAAACCCACTGCCCATATCTCTCATGGAAGAGAGTGCTTCCCCTTCGTAGCTCACTCAGCAAAACTTGAGTATCTACAGCAGAAACAGATGCTAAAGAGAGAATGTGAAATTTAGAAATGAGGGTTGCTGGTACATGCCAGCTCAATCACTTGGTTTTGTTGGGTTTTTCTTAACCACAGACATTAAAATATGCATCACAAAGAAAACAGGACAGAAGGGAGAGAAAGGAGAAGAAAGTTGGTTCTTCACTCCTCCTGGGGTACAAAAGGGGCTACTTTGGTTCTGCAACCTACTGCAGTGCAATGTCAACTTCAACTACACGCTGTTGCTCCTGTGTTTTTGTTGCACTCGTAGTTAGTCAATCTCTTTTGGTTTAAGTGGTGGGAAAGGTATGTTCCTATTACATGCAATCAGACACTGTGGAAAATGTGATAGCTCACAGAAGAGATCTCTGCCAGTGGAAAAAAAAATGACAGCTTAAACCCCATATTTTGTTCTTACCCTTAGCTTACCCTTTAAGCTCTAGCTGCCCACTTCTGATGCTGGGCTGAGGCTCCCTTCTCAAACCCACTTCAAAGCTTGTGTTAACGTGACCCATCTTTCCCTAATACAGCTGAATTATCCTGATGAAGCATACGAGCAGCAGACACGTTGCAAGTATGTCCTGCTTGCATTGGGTCAGAAGATTTAAGCACAAAGATAAAAACAAACAAAATCCAATCACAGTACTTCTATAACAGTAACATCTGAAACCACAAGTAAGCTCAGGCCTCTACAGCGCTAGGATTTGTGAGGTACACAATAAAATAAAAGTCCCTGGTCTCTAGAGCCAAGAGAAAGGATGTCAGACAGTAGCACACTGATCCAGTCCTAGGGCTGGGTAATTAAGAGTGATTAACTTGCCTAGTTTTACACTGGAGAAAAAAAAGAGGCAGGGGCAGGAGCTAACCTGGGGCAGTGCTTTAAGTACAAGGTACCATTTCAGCAGATTCAGTACTTCAGTGGGACACGTCTTAATGATACTGTCCTTCCATCTGTGCTTTTATACAAGAATAATTTTTTTTTCTCTGGAACAAAACAATTTACCTCATAACTTCTGTGTTCTGAAAGTTTAACTGCTTCGACAGTTTTACTGGTCATGTAACTACCAGGTTACCCTGACATCAGAGCTGTTTGCTGCTGGGTACACATTGCAAGACTGATACTGCAGCTCAGCCCCTTTGGCAAATATCTAGGGTAGGATCCCAAAGCAACTTATTTTCTAGTGCACTTTGCACTAAGACAAGAATATTAGCTGCTTAATAAAAAACAAGTCAAACTGTTTCTTTGTAGTACTACACCTTTAACCATTTCTTTCTGAACACTTTAACAACCTCCCATCTGACAATCTTTGGCCACTTTACTCATTGTTTAGGAAGAAAGTCCCTGGCAGATCTGCTGGTTGAAGCAGAATGGTGAAAATACAACCTAGACAGACAAAGTAGCAGATTTGTACTTTGTGGGTCTGTCCAGGCTCTGTCTGAATTTTTTCATCTCTAGATTATTACTATTTAAATGTGAGCTGGAGACAAAAGTAAAGTAAATTAAATTTTACCAGGCTCCTGCTCACTCGACCATGTAGCTTTTTCAAAGCCAAAGCCCCTGTTTTTCATCTCGGTTTGACCAGTGTCAACCAGCAAGACATGCAATCAAAGAAGACACACTTGGACATGGTTAGAACTCAACAAAATGTCCAACAGCTGTAAAAGATAAACCAAAATCCTTGAGCAACTTCGCAAGGGCAGGTCTGATTTTAACCCTTGCTAAAGAGGTGGAAATCACACCTATTCCACTACAAACAGAAAGAAATCACTTTGATGCATTAAAATAGGAAAACATCGATAAAGTTCAGACGATTTCTATGGTGAGGCACCAGAGATGGAGGATGAAAGGGTATAACCTGGCATACTCATAGTCGGGGTCACCCTCCTGCCATAGCCACCAAGTTGAAGCTCATTGTTCTGTTGCATGGGATTCATTGACTCACACCCTCCCATTTGGAGGCACTTGGCAGGCCATCTATGAACATCTACCAGATCTGCTCATGCAGAGGCAACATGCTGGCTCGGACCACCACAGCCGCTTCCAGCATGGAGCTGCCTGATGGCTCAGTGAAGGCCACCATTGCACCTGTCCCACTTGCCAGGGCAAGGAGGCCTTTGCTTGCTAAGGGGGCTGGGAAGAGTCACCCGGGCTCCGTGGGCACAGGGGTTGGGGGCCCACAAGCAGGGGGAGAGGCGTGAGCTCTGCCAATACAATTTCCAATCAGCCTTGTCTGGCACCATGCAAGAATCTGGCGCTCGCCCAACCCTGATCTCTTCTCCCCATGTGGTCTGCACAGTGTGATGCCAGAACTTGGATGCAGTACTGCTGTAGTCCTTGGAACACTCCAAGATTTATTTAAAAAAAAAAAAAAAAAAAAAAAAGGAAAAAGGAAAACCATTTCTCTTTTCTGAGAATGGGATGGTGCCCAACAGATGCAATGAAAAGAAATTAAATGGTGCTAATTTGTTGATCACTTACACTGCCATGAACATGTCTAACAGCAAATTTATAACCTGACTACCCCCCAGCTGAAAAATCACAGCACTTGGAAGAGGAAAGCCCCACAAGAGTGCTGCTGTGTTACTTAACTGGTTTTTCAATGGTTATGACCCATCTCCATGACTATTTGTACAAGACATCTCTTTTCCTTTTCTGTTCCCGTTTAATGGGTGCCTGGTGCAGGAAAAGGAAATGAGGCAAACCTGGAGGAGGACAGAGGTGAAAAGGTGAGTGGGAGCGGGACAAAGGGAAATTGGAACATCATTTGAACAATGCTCAGACTTGACACTTGTGGGGTTTAATGTGTGACAAAGGCTCATTCACAGGAGCAAGGGTCGACCTGAGGACCTCAGAAGGAATACAGTGTTGCAAGAAGCAGAGAGGAAGAGGCCAGTGTTCTGACTCTTCTATTTGCTCACCAGTCTGGAGGAAGTAGGATTTCCTCATGTTAAAGGCCACCAGTAATGAGTCCCGTTAGCAGCAGGGAATAGGTAGCAGAGAAGACTTGGTCCTCTGGTGTATCTCTGGGTATCAGACTGGCTGCTCTGGATACCAGGATGACTCCCATATTCTTCCTCTTTGAGAGCTGCAAAATAAGCAGGCAAAAAGAGAAAGCCTCAAACCTAGCAATGTTACATCACTGAGGGGAGAGCATCCCTTTAAAGTTTCCCTTTTATTTTAAAAAGTTAATATGAGCTCTTAATAACACAGTGAATACAAACAAAATGAGCAAGTGCCTAAATACAGTAAAGGGAATTGGTTATAGGAACTGCCTCAAAATGTAGTGAAGCTTTTTACTGAACTTCGTACTGGGAGAAGTGGTATGAGCATTACTCTTTCTTATCTGCAACAGCAATTCCAGTGATCAAGTGGGAGGATGAAGAGGAGCTCACGATTTCTACAACTAAGCATTTGGCATGCTTGTGAATGGGACAGGAGGACATCAAAATTAATGACTTTCGGGACCAATCAGTGTTAAATACATGTGTATGTAGGAAGGTGTTGCTGATAGCCTGTAGTAAGAAGCAACACGGAATTACACTGCCTGGGAGCAGACTGTTAGTCAGAGTTGTGAGCGTACTTTATTTTTCCCTGCCTTCACCCCAGGGAAAAAAATTTATCAGCTCTTGGCCCTATTCTGGCTCTTTCTCATTTGTTCCTTCTCTTCCAATCTGGCTCTCTGAGCTGCCTGCAGCAGTAGTTATCACAAAATTGTATTTCTCTTCCCTCTTCATCTTATTGCCTACAGGAATGCCAGGTTCTGGCTGACAGGCTACTCTGCTTGGGTATTTGTGATACAGATGGGCTATGCCAAGGAATAAGCAGTCTGTCTGAAAACTGAGCACATGGATCAGTGTTTGGCCCTAAATAAGGACATAAAATATATTATGATGTGTGAGTATTAGAGCTGATTCAAGTTTTCACATTCTGAAATCCTGAAGGGAATTACTAATCTAATTTCAAGGGGGGGAAAAAAAAAAGGAGGGGGAACAGTTCTTCAAAAATGTTAACAATTTCTTGGCCCTTTATACACACCCTGATTAGCATGCTGTACAGATAAGAAGACCGGGGTATTCTGCAAACCTCAGGCTGGGTCTGGATTAGGTGTAGGTGATGATTCTGGTGTTGGACTGAGACCAAAGCAAGACCAGGGGTCATGTTCACAGTCATCAGCACTGAGTTTTACAGGTTGCTCTCAGAAGCAGCTTCCGGCAGGAAGCTCTATGGGCTGTTTGATCTCATAAAATTTTCTCTACCTGGTATGCTGGCAGTTCTGCAAGATAACACTTTGCTAATCTCTTGGAAGACTTTCAGTATTTTCCACAGGAAAGAAAGAAAAACAAACAGGAGGCCAGGCCCTGGAGCTGTACTGCAGCAAAAACGACAGAGGCACACATCTGGAATTCAGAGAGATGCCCTGCCAGCAGCAATGCTGACCTGCAGAGGTGATGTGGCCTCATCTGCACAGCTTTGGGCAAGCCACTTCCTCCTTGGGCAAGCTGCGTTGGCGTAGGCTGTAAAGGTCTGTGTGCAGGAGCTGCCTCTTACCAGATGTTCGTGTGACAACTGGCCCCTGGTCTCAAGTAGTAGCTCTGTGGCTACTCTAACACATGTAATGAGATCCTGGTGCAGAGCCCTGTTCTCCCCAGTTAGAGTTTGTTACCTTGTGTTGAGCTGCAGGATAGAAGCCAAATCCTGGAGCTTTTAAGCACCCCGGCTGAACCAGAAGAAGAGCTATTGAGTTCACTGACAGCTGCCAAGGCTGCAATCCCAACAAAAGGTAGATCTGCAAAGGTACAAAACTGAAAAGATCATGAAGACAGTGAAGAGATCATTAAGATAGGCTCACTTAAAAAAGCTTTCCGGAACTCCACAAAGGGTCCTTTGCCCAAAATTGCTATACTCAGCTGTTTCCTTTTTACAGTCACTGAAATGAAGAAATCCACTGCAAAAATAGCATCGTCAAATGTCATGAGGAGGCGCAGGGCTATGGTCTAGAAATAATTCTCCTGGAGCACAGTACATCCTATGAATGAGCCTCCTACTGAAAATAAGTATAGGACATCCAGTATATGAGAACATCACCACACTGGGACCTAGGGGCGTAAGTGTCTCCTCTCCCAGGACATTTGTTCCAGCCACTGGTGCCTATAAAGCTGGGAACGGCTTGGGGAAGGCCTCTGATTTACGTCACTGGTGGGACAGTCCAACTGATTGTTAGCAGCAAAGGCAAATTGAAGCATGATTTACAAGGAACGTCAGCCAAAACAAGTGCAGTGTTTTTTCTGACATTTCTTTCCATGGTGCCAATTTCATCTGAAGGTTTTGAGCAATCAAGCTGCAAGGACTATAAGAACAGCTTGAAGTTACCACTCCTGAGCTGGAAGCTGCCATCTCCCATTGAGCAGCAGTGTCCAGTGCTCTGACTGCTCCTGCCCTGTGGCAGAGCTAGCCAAGAGTAAAATTCCTTCAAAATCTATACCAGTCAAGCAAGACACATCCAAGCATGTCCACACTGAGTGTGGCTCTATTAGACACAGCAGGAAATCAATTCTTACTTCAAGTTGAGAATTAAGTGGGTAGTATTTTGTGGAAACAAGTTAAGAAGTAGGAAAAACAAAGGGGATAGTTAGGTGATTCCATGCTGACTCATGAACATCCACTCTTTCATGACTAAGGGGTCAAGACTTCAAAAATCTGAGGCCTGGCAGCTTCTGTTTTGACTTCGAGACATCATGACTGCCAGGGTGTAAAGCACAGGTTCTCTGTGTGTGCGGGATGGGAAAAGAGAGGAGCTCTTACTAAGCATGGGAAAGTGGACTGTGCATGGCACAACATTTATAGTTCTATTCCTTATAGCTCTCTTCCTAAAGAAGTGGTGTACCAGATTTCTCCTTTCTTCCAGGAAGAAAAGCATGCAGGAATCAGACATAGGATAGCATGGGACCCACCTGTTGTACTCCATCTTTATTCAGACCTTCAACAGTTGTAGCTGTCTAAAATAGGTGACATCTTTTTTTATGGTGAGGCAACTTTACTACATACCAAACCAAATCCAGCAGAGGTTCTAAAATCATGAAGATTTTTCAGAATGTGGTTATGTCTCTTTTTGTTAAAATGCAGGCTCATTGGCCATACAATGGGTATCACACATCTGCTACTCTGCAGCAACTGTCAGTATGTGTGCTCTTTCCATGGCACTTTGCAGCAAATGAAATTGCTCACTTTCCTTCTAACATAGGGTACTTTGTATTACCTTGCATTTACTGCAGGTAAAAGCATCCAAACAGGTCATTGACACAGAGGATGGCAACTTGTGACTCTCTGAGAACTGATAGCTTTGGGCTATTACACCACTGAGTAAAAGGAAATTTATCTTAATTCTCTGTCATAGGACCTCTGGCAGGTGAAGCAGGCATTGTTGTGTTGATTAACATCTCCTTCGTGTCTCAGAGAATTTATCCATAACTGAAAGGGCTAAAATTTGATTTCTCTACAGGAGCTTACTGTCCACATTACTGGAGAAGGAGACCAGAGCATAGGTCTGTGCCTCCACTGTTCTGTTCTCAGTCAGGGTTTTAGCTTTGCCTGCCACTAAATATTCTGCGCTGTGAATGGTGAGAACTGAAACAAAGACACATGTGCCCTCCTGCTGGCCTTTTCACAGAAGCAGAAAACCTTTGGTAGCAGGGTACTGAAAGTAAGCAGCACCTCAACCCCTGTCCAGCAAGGATGGAGAGGAGACACTGGTCGGAGTCCTGACAGTTTCTGAATAAGAGATCAGTGTCAGGCAGAACAGCACAGAGGACTAGAAAAGTAATAGCAGGTCTTGGGTTTGATTATCCAGGTACTGCACATTAAGTGAAGTGTACTGATGCACTGGAGAGCCCACTGATTTCCCCCATAGTGGTTTTGTACTTATTGTAAAAAGCAGCTGAACCTTCACTACTGGCTACTGTTCAAGAAGTGTTTTGCTCTAAATATACAATCTCTGATGCCTACGAAAAGTTCTGCTGAAAGTGTTACTTTGGCAGATATTGTGAAATATGATTTGATTGTCACTGACATGAGGTTAGAAAGTAATACCACACAACCTATTCTGGGGGCCTTCATCTTAATCTGCACCACATTTTGCTGGACAGATGAAACTTCCAGATTTACACCTGCAGAGGTGAAACCAGAGTTCAGTCCCAGTCACTGAGACAGCTGTGCTGCACAGTTAGACCTGTACTTGCTGTATGGTGAAACCAATGCTGTATTTCAGTGCAGTTCTGGATGCTGCAGAGTATGAGAGACAGCACAATCCAAATGGTGATGAACAGGATCAGATCTCAGAACAAGCTATTTGCCCAATGCTGTTTTACAAAAAATATTTCATTTTGTCCTGGTTTAACCAGGATAGGGTTAAGTTTCCCCAGCATTGGGGTGAGCTCTAGCCGGGTTATTCAGATACCATGCAGACATCACATCCTGGCAGGTCACATTTTCCTGGCGTGGGAGCGCGGTGCACTCGTGGTTTTGTACATCGTGCTTCAAACTGCTGTATTTGGTAGCTATTTTGCTCTGTTCATTGCTATCACTATTACTGTTATTGTTATTGTTGTTGTTTGTTGTGTTGCTATTGCACTGTTGTATTAAACCTTTCCTTATTTCAGTCTTGGGGCTTTGTATTTCACTCCCTTTGTGGGGGAGGGGCAGCGGCCGCGTGGTCTCAGACCCCGGCAGGGGCTAAACCACCACACATTTTTATTATAGAAAAGAATACTTGGCAGACAGAGAAATCAGCATGTTTGAGATCAGAAGTACCATTGAAACAGCCTGTGCTTTGGAAAACCAGTACCACTGGGTCAAAGCAGATAATATTTTCTTTCCAGGTTGGGAATTCTGCCCTTTCCAAACTGCACAGCATACTCAGAGATCTAGACTGGACCATGTCTAAGATGCCATTAGTTTTTTGCTATGTACTCACCTGGACATTTGCTGGAATACAAATAGACTTGCTGTCTCTTGCCCTGAACAACCTCACAGATTTGTTTACTTCTTCCCAGAAGGAGAAGGAAAGAACATCTCCTGCATGATTCAATGTTACCTTGTAAGAAGAGCTCCCTGCCCTACAGGAAAAGACAGAAGCTGAGCTGTACCTAACTCTCATCAGCCTGACAAGCATCACTGCTCTTTCAGCAGTGACCTATGGGCTTCAAGCCTCACAGCTCTGGGACACTGGAATCAGTTTTCAGCAAGTTTTAATACAGTCGATCAGAAGAACAAAAGAACTCCAGATCAAAGTGTTGCACCTTTGCTCTGAACTTCATTTCTTTGCCTCTTTATCTGGATCCAAAGCACTTTCAACCAGTAAGTCTGGCAAGTGAAATGTCTGAAGAAAACATGCAGTAGTCAGTTAAACCTGGAAGAAGTAAAATGTTACTGATGAAGAGGAAACCACAAAGGAAACCTGCACGTACAGCGCAAATGAAGGATGCTGCCAAGAATTTCAGGTGGTAGGACCCCTTGTTTTCTGCTGGGACAGTTCTTCATTGGCCATATTGATAGTGCGTCTGAAGGCACCACCCCAGATTATCCTTCAAAGCAGCATCCCCTCATTTGTATACCGCATCAGGTCTGTCATCCAGGATAGAGGTTATATGCAGGGGTGTGCCATGTGCCATCCTTCCTGCAGGCTCATCTTTGTGCAGTCTGTGGGCTTTGCTTCTACTTCTCTGATGATTAGCTCAAGCAGATTGGGGTGTTCCTGAGGTTAGACTTAATACTACATTGTCTGTTGCACCCCAGAACAGTCCCCACCTCTTGCAACTTTCAATACACACATCTGCCTATATGACTGGGCAAATGAAACAGCAAAATTATTGCATGATGTCCTCAGACCATGCTTGGTGAGATCTCCACTAGAGGTGTGAAAAGTTGCTGCCAATCAAGGTATGTGGTGACATGAATTGGGGCCTCTGCTGGTGGTTCATTTTATTCTGTTGCCTTTATCCTTGTCTTATAGTTTAAGTCAGGAGAGACAAAACACACCCTTTAATTACTACACTGCTACACGATCCAAGTGAAGGAGCTTGAGTGCTTATCACCTCAGTGAAAGAGTGGTGAATAGGGCAGAGAATGCTACAGGGTTACATGTAGAAAAGCAGTTATGTCTATTGACCTGTTCCCTGTGGACAGGAGTGGGGCTCTCAGTGCTTGGGAGGAGCAGGGTGCTGATCATGGTGGCTTCAGCCATGTGAGCTTGGTCCCAGGCATCCCTGGAGGTCCTCCACAGCCAGGTGTTCCCTAAGGCAGAGTTGTGCTGTCCCCCCTTTTAGGCAGAAATGGATTAGGTTGATAAGGAGGAGAGCATCTTCCAGGCCACTGGATCTTTACCAGATCATGGACTGCTCTGAGCTTTTGTTCATTGATTCTCATAGCAAGATGCTGAGAAAATGTCCTCATGTAAGTTTGGTTCTGTTACTTGTATCAGTTACACCTTTTTTTCATCACACCTGACCAATTGTCCTTCATCTAACAAAAAACACATCCCTAACAGCAACACAGCAACATACTGAAAGTCAAAATGTGGGCCTCCTCCATCTACTGAACTACTTGACCAATGACAGCTCCACTGGCGAGAATGCACCAGCATAGAAAGAATACACAACCCTGTCAGAGATGCTGACAGAAATGACCATTGCTCATCTATCCAACTTAGCCTTTCTTGTCTGAGTAGTAAAATCTGCTAGACAAGATCTCAGTCCTCATATGTTGCCAGTTTCCATGTAAAAGGAGCTCTGCTGACTCTTGCCCAGTACATCTGGTAGGGCACACCTTTCTCTCCAGTGTTTTCTAGTTCTAATTTGTTATATTCCAGAGTTTTCAAATTCCACACTCACTAGACATTCTGTAGGTGTAACTCAGATTTTTTACTAATTCTAGGTCATCACAACATCTGAAGATTTGATCTTTTAAGCTGATCATCTCAGTATTGCCCTTCTAGGTCTATGTGTTGGTGGCTGTACAAAAACCACTCCTGGGATAAACAAGATTATTTCATATTGTTAAGATGTGACTTTTCCCTAACAGCCAAATTACGATGTGATACCTGATGAAGTGCAGGGCCTGATATTTGCTACATGAGAGTGATACCTATTTTTAATATCAATTCATAACATCCTTACTGTAAATCACTTGGACAACTGCAATCTCTTGGTTTTGTTCGCATATAGAGATCAAAGTGCGCTAGTAAACACAAGTTCTCAACAAATAGTAAGAGCTAATATTCTGCATGACTAAATGCCTCATAGAGATAACACATCACTTAGAGCAGATCTGGACATAGCAGCAGAGTTTACAAAAGTCTTGGATCAGATTTTCTGACATGCCTGTCTGCAGGCAGCATGCCTGAAGAGCAGCAGAAGTGGCATAAATGGCTTTTTGCCATCATCTCACACTCTATCTTCCCCATAGCTTTATCTCAGACCTCATCTTATCTGAAAAGAATTAGCACTTACGACATTAAGAGCATGTGTGTTTGTATCTCAGTTTAGTCTTGAACTCCAAAACAGTTGGTGTTTTTTAAAAAAAAATCATTTTAGAGAGACTGTTGAATAGTCACACAAATGACAAAACAAAAAGAAAGGCCCAGTTTTGATCTCACATTTATTTTAATCCTAACGAAATTCATGGTTCAGAAGAGACATAGGAGAGGCCAGAATCAGGATTGTTGGGGTGTTTGTTGTTTTATAGCTCTATTTAGAACAGTTTTAATAGGAAGCTGAACACCAAACTGCATTACAGAAAGCTTCCAAGACTTTTTGTTTTAAGACTGTAAAAGGCAAAAATAAACAGCCTTTTTCTGTGTGATCAAAGACCCACCATAAAAAGTGTCAGGAGGACTTTAAATGCCAATTCTTGTACTCCCAATGTGTGTATCCTGGACTTCTTCCAATATGGGAGCAAGGTGGACTTTTATTTTTATTTTCTTTTTAAATGGAAGAAAGCTGCCAAAATACATAAGGAGGAGGACTAGAGCCAGTTGCTTTTTGTTGGTTCTTGGGTGGGAACGTTGCCAGGCAAAGCCATATGCTGAATTCCCAGGGAATTTCACTCTCAAAAATCAGCTTCTGGATTTCCCTCATTTGGGAAGCTCTGAAAGGAATATTCATATCTAGGAATCAGCTCAATGCAGAATTGTTGTGCTGGCAAATTGGCTGTTGACTATTCAAATGCTGCTCTGCATAGCAGCCTCTGCTGATTTTTTTTTCTCTAGGTTGGGATAACTGGCAAGCCAGGATGTTTCAAAAGCAAGATTGCAGATCACCCTGGGTAATCCAAAGTGTGCTCTTACAAAAGCAGGAGGAGCACATTGCTCTTGGTATCAATAGATGCTAACACTGAATCTCCAGGGTCAATTGCCAAGGCTGAACAATGGACCACAGACACATTATTTGTGTCTTCTTAGAGCCTGTGGTGGTATTGCAGCTGTTACCCTATAAAGAGGCAGAGGGCTATCTCTTGCCACTAGTCTACCCTGTGCCAATCCTTCTCACTGTCCTGTGTCCCTCCTTTGCTCTACCAGGTGGCCACATTAGTGGGGGAGAAGGGAATATTTTTAAAGGAAGATACACCTTCTCAAAATCCTCTTACTGTCTGCATAAGCAGAAGCAAAGGATGTGAAAAATCAGAAAAAAGATACAATTCTGAGAACTGTTTTGAGATGGCAATGGTTTTGTCAACTCAAAAAAACAATCGTGGCAGAAATCACACTTCATATTTTTCATATGTCAAGGAGACATTACAGATCTTGAGAGATTTCATTAATGTTTTGCAATAAAATCGTGTACTGTAGAAAGACTAGACCCATGATTAAAGTATTAGACAGGGCCTCTGATTTCTCTTCCTAGAAAAGCAACATATTTTTTACATGTCTGTGGATCACTTCATGCCTCTATATTTCTGCCTGTAAAATGGTCCAATAACATCTATGTACCATGGGTAAATTCTTGAGCTGTTCTGAGACATTCAGAGGCCACAGTGATGAGAACAAAAAAAACAAAACAAAAAACCTAAGCAACTTGTCAGACATTTCAGCTGGCTTCAGCCGATAGCAGAGAAAGAAAGCATACATCATTATCCAAGCATGAAAGACATGTAATTCACCTTTAAACTGCAAACTTCTATGATTTTGAAATAATTTTTTTCTCTGTTCATTAGTACAAGGCATTATTTAACTTTGTAATAAAGTCCAAACATTCTTATCATTGCTGAATACTGATGCTGAAATGTAGCTAGCTCTTTTAAAGTTAGAAGTAATCATTTGCAATACTGTAAGCAGATGGAGACCCCATCACAAATCAATGTCCCATTGTAATAGGTCCTGTGTGTCTAGACAGTCAGAGACAGTCCCAGCCTCTGAAAAGATTATAGGCTGAATAGACAAGAGAAACAAAAAATGTGGAGAAGAAGCCAGCAGACCACAAAGTGTTGTGCTCAGGTTCCCAGTGCCGGTGAAACAGAGATGAGGATACGCCCTGGGGGTGGTGTGAATTAGTGCCTCACACATTACTTTCCACTTAGGGCCCAAAGCAAGGATTGTTGAAGTCCTGCTGCCAGTGAGAATAACAATGAAAGAAAGATAGCAGGATCAGCCAAGGATTCTGCAGCTGAGGAGAGCTGACATGATATTTATCAGCTGTCTGCAGGAGGGAATCATATTTCTTTTGCACAGATGTATGTGCACATAATCAACTTCTGAAGATGCACCCAGGTTTACTTAGTGATTACATTAAATCCAAGGGTGTTTGTATCTGCTTCTGACTAACTGTAATTAGCAAAAATAAATTAGTGCAGAAGTACCTCCAGGTGTAGTGGACCTGCTTTAACTAGGTCTTGTTAGGATTAAGCTGCTGTGGAAACAGTCTGTATGACCTCCAGAACTGTTTGCCACTTTCATCCAAACTTGGCAACGATGTAACCGTAAGATCTGTGAAAATAGGTGGGTTGATAGGGAAGATAGAATCATGTCAGTATCCCTCCAGCTGCACAGCCTTACCCCACCGGGTATTGCAGCTTCCACGCAGGTAAACACAATAGGAATTGGGGTTTCGTTTATTCATGGTATGACTTGTCTGTAAATGCACCCACTGTACCTCATTTCAATGCTTCTTTACCTAGGTTTCTCCTCTTCAAGTTCAATAGGATTGAACATTGGCTAAATCACATTTGTTTTTTTATATGTATGTTTCAACTGTGAGGGTTTTTTTGATTGTTTTTCTTCTTAGCAACTTGTCCTGAAGCCTCGAGAAAAAACCAAAGTCCAGAAACAGTCCTGTCAATCCTGGTAGAGTCACTTATGAACCAACAAAAGTCAGTAATGAGCTGAAAATATATGGCTTGAGCTTACCTCACTGGTCCAGGACCTTCACACTGTAATCATTGTGAGTACACTTGGAAAAATCTGTCCCTTGAACTAGGAACATTTCAGGGCAAGGAACATGCTTTTACATGCATACACATTGCAGATGCCACAAGAGTGTGAATGTGAATGATAGCATCTTTTGCTTCATTAATTTGAACACTGAAGCTCTTCCATGATTCAGTTTTCTCATAAAGAGGAGTTTGGTTTGATGAATCACTGCTTGGCTGTTCACAATGTCAAGGAATGTTGGAGGGACTGCTTTGCATGCACATGATTGATTTAATAGATCAGATCTACACTCCAAGTGTGAAAGTCACATCAGTGCAGCTGCTGATCATCGACAAACAAACATTTGCTGAAAGCTTTGCTTAACAGATTGCACTATAGGGACATCATGATTTCTTTTCTAAACAAGACACTGAACCGTCAACATCCTTTCCTGATGTGCTCAAATGTGCTGGTCCAGACTGTAAATTTATTGCCCACAATGCTTCCATCCAAGAGTTGAAAAATATTCTTTAATGTTATAACAGTTTCAACAGCTGAGTTACATACATATTAAACAAAACCTGGTAAAGACACATTAAAAACAGACCGTGCCTTTTTTGGTGACGCTTTTTTGAGGGGTAACTTACAAATAGATGACAAATGTCTAAGTCCTGGGAGGTAGATCTGGGGAAACAAACACTTTGCTTCTTAGTATAAGAATCTTAGCCATAGATGAAGAATCCATTTTCCTGAGCATATAACTTTGTGTTTAAGAGTATGCTTCAGTCCAACTGGACTGTATACTAAATAAGAGAGGTTTCTTAATTAGGAAAGAAGACGTAGTTCTTATAAGCAAGTCCATTTTGCACTTTTCTAATTCATGTGTGTGTGTGCATGCACACGCAAAACAACCTGTTAACCACTCTCCGCTTATAAACTTTGATATTTGGGACTCTCTATGCTATTCTATCTCACATTGCAAATTCTGTTCTCACTGTTGGGCATGCTTGTCTCCTCTGTGACCTTTTGCCTCCAGATTCTGTTGAAGTCTCCTGGGAGGTGACAGAAAGAAAAAAATATTTAACTTGGATAGATCTAACAGTGGAGGGTCATTAAATCCTGGCGATCAGCTATTCAATTACAGTCCATTTAATCATGCAGCAGCAAAATAATTGGCAATGGCTCAAGGCAAACTAATTGTTCCAATCTGAAACTCGGCAGGGTGACAAGTGAGCTGCGGATGAGGTGGTGATGGATTCTGAACATCTGACAAGTCTGATCTGGGAGGCTCCTGACAAGGAGACTACTGACAATCCAGGAAGAGTTCTCTCTTCAGTCATGTCTAAAAATTAAGAAAGACTGGGAGCAGAAAAACAGCTGCTGGAGGTAGAGGAAAAGAGCACTTTCAGGAGGGAAAGGGGAAGGGGGAAGTGTGGACTCTTCAAAAACCTCTAATCTAAACCTTAGGGCTGCTTTGCAACAGCAGTACAGAGGCAGGCCAATGTGCACAGTTTGCTGTTCTTTTCTTGGTGTTTTTTACCCCTCTGTATTTCTTGCATCAGCCAAAAAGTAACTAGGCTTGCTGGAACTCGTGTGTGTCCTGGGAGAACTGTGTGGTAAACTCAGAGAGCTCCTGGGCTTGCAGCTGCAGGAAGGAATTAGCTGGAGCACACTGAGTATCAGCACCAGTCCTGGAGGCTGGCCTGTGAAACTCTTGCCACAAAGGTTGTGGCATGTCGAAGAGACAGAGGCAGAGCCTGGAATCGCACCAACTGGGACTCAGCTCAATGGGACTCAAAACAGAGAGACTAGGTGAGTATCTGCAGGTTAGTGACAGCACAGCCTTTTTCCTACATGGAAGGTAAGCACACCAGTGCTGTCAGGTGACACCCTAATCAGCTCCAGTATGCCTTAGAGAAACAAACGTTATTCACTATTGGGAAAACACAGAAGTTAGTTGGATATTGTTCTGGTTCAGGCTGGAAATTCAGATCTTCCTCACTAAGACCTCAAAAGTCAGGAGATGTGCCAAAATGTTTGAGGGAGAGTTTTGAGGACAGAATTTCCTGGAATGGAGATACAATTGCTTGCCTTGCTCTTTCTGTGTGGTAGCAGAAAAGCTTTTAAACATGCAGAGATGGATGTACAGAAACAACAGAGCAATAAGTAGAAATTATTCAAGTGGGAGCTATGAAGAAGTTATCACATCTTGTTCTATAAGGCATAACCTGGTGAGTAGCTGCAAATACCAGAAATTACAACAAAATTTTATCATTAGGTGTTTTTTCACTGACCCTGAAACAGAAGGCAATAGCCACTGCCAGAAGCCAGAGGTTGAACATTATGAGCAAATCATTCAGAATAAAAATTTCAGTGTTTTGGGGAACAAACACTCTCTCTTTATAGCATCTACTGTGATCTTTAGTGGAGGGGCACAGGACTGGGAGGGACGCAAGAAAAAGTGAAATCAAGTGTAAGCCGAAGGGATGAGTTACATATGTGTGTTTATTAAAGCGGTTGCTAGAGACGGAGGACAGTTTTGTAACCAGATCACTTGTTTCTCATTCATTGTAATCCTGCTCCAGAAGCCTGAGACGATCATAAAAATGACAGAAAGGTCCAGGTTGGCAGGGGACTTGAACCTTCTGTGGAAAGCAGTGCCTTAGATGAGGTTATCCAGGTTCTGTCAAACTGAGTCTTGAATACTTTCATCAGTGGAAAAGCCCACCTCTTTTCTGGCTCCCATGTCTAATTGTTCTCATGGTGATTTTTTTTTTTTTCCCTATATCCAGACAGAATTTCCCCTGAAATTGGGGAAAGTGTCTATAGGTGTTCAATTTGTGGAGATGGTCCCTACTTCAACTTTCCTCCACTATTGGTAGAAGCACATTTGTTTGGCATTGCTTCTCAGTGTAGAGACTTGGAGGCTGATCTCACCCATAATGACTGAGGTGAAGAAGGCACTGAATACTTTTGTCTTTTCTGTGGGCATTTTTAATTAACCTTCCAGCCCCATTCAGCAACATACCTACAGCTGCCTTGTACTTCCACTTGGTAACATACCGGTAACAGCCTTTTTTTGCTATGTTTGACATCTTGCTAGTTTGAGCTCTGGCTGAGATTTTGCTTTCCTAACTACATTTCTGCATGCAGGAGCAATATTTCTATATTTCTTTCTGGGTTTCTCACATTTTCCATCTCTCTTATATTTCTCTTCTTCATTTGAGCTCCCTCACTTTTTTACCAGGCTGTTTTCTTTTTATGACTGTTCCTCTTTCTGACGAAGGGTGTAGACCACTCTTGTGCTTTGAGAAGGCTGTCTCTGAAAATCTCTCAGTACTCCTGAGCAACTTTTCCCTCCAAGGGAATGGGATGTCTCCTAACACTTCCATGAGGCAGCTAACACCTGCCTTTCTTGGGTTCAGGGTCTTTATTCTGCTACTTGTCTTCCTCAAGCTCTTCAGGACCTTACATTTCACAATCTTACAGTCACTGTAGGCAAAGCTGCCAAAAAGTCTTCATTATTGGTAAAGAGTAGGGTACCACTACTAGTCAGTGTGTGCAGCAATTGCTTGTAGATTGCTTGTGCATCACTGTGTTGCTTTCCCAGCAAACACCAGGGTAGCTGAAGCTGTTTGCATGTGTCACTTGAGTGAACTGCTGATGGGCATGGGAACAGAGCCTGTCCTGGATGTCTGAGCAGGATTTGCTGTGAATCTATATGGTATTTCTCTAGTAAACTGAGGTCAAGACACAAAGAATTAGTCAGGTGTTTTGAGAGCTGATCATTGATACATAAGATAGACCTAATCCAAATTCTTGGCTGCAGGTGAACACCTGAGACTTCAAAACATGCAGAAGAAAAAGATCCTTTTCACTGACAATTAAGGTGGGAATAGGAGGACTCCAAACTAAAGCTACCAGCTAAAGGAACAGACAAGGCCTTTTAGTTGTCATTTACTTTGTACATCTGACATTGAAAGAGACAATGAAAGTTGACTGAACCTTGCCTTCTATGCTTAGTGATAACCAGGCTGCACTGCCTCCATGACAAAGAAATAAACTGGAGACATCAGTACCATTTGGCTGCAAGCAAGCCTCACCTCTCTTTGACCCTCCCTACAATTTTGCTGACTTTGATGATGGCAAAGAAAGAGCCTGCAGCTCAAATGTGCTAGCAAACTCAACTTGTTCTCCTGCAGCAGAATTGGCCATGGGTACTACCAACCTCCAGCTCATAAAAATGCAAGCTTTCATCTGAGCAGGAATTCTGCTGGAACAATAGAAAGCCCATTGTTATTTGTATTGCAGCAGCAACTAAGGGTTCAGATGGAGCTCTCTGCCCATTCTCAGATGGTAAAGTCCGTGTCCCAGAGAGTCCGCCATCCAGAGGGAGCAAGCAGACTGTGGGAGTGGTGTTGGGGAAGAGCTGTCCTGCCACAGGGACTCACACACTTGGAGCTCTGAGGTGGTTTTGGACAGACCAGTGGCTCTGGTCTGGGCCGCTCGCAGTGAATGCAAGCAGCGAGACCTTGTCCAGCAGTCTAACCCAAAACCCGATCCTGATGAATGACCCCCACCTGCTGTTCCTTCTTTTTCAGAACTGCATGTTCTGAGAATAAACTTTGGCAAACTCCTGAGTCAGTCAAGTGATCCCTTAAACTGATAATTTTCAGTACTTATTAAATATTTAACAAGAAGCATTTTGCATTATATTTTCTACAGCTGTTAGTTTTATTTACCTTAATGTTGGAGCATCAATGAAATGAATAAGTCTGTTGAGTAATTGAAAAATTTAAAATCTTTTTAGAAGTGTCTTTTAAGAAAGAGTAAAGTATGCAGCCATGTAGATATGCATTAAAGGAATATTATTAATACCTGATATATTATTTATTTACAAGGAATGTGATAAATTCTGTCCTATTACATATCTGAAAAAACCCCTATTGATAACCAGTATGGATAATCTCAGTGAAAAAGAATTAGGCATAGAGAACTAAAGTAAGTACAAAGAGTAGAGTTGAGAATAAATAGAATTAGAACTAATATTGGATGTAATTCTCAACAACGTGGAAAACAATCACAGAGGAAGACATTTGAATTGAAGAATGTGCTATATAATCTCTGTTCAAAACCTGAGCAATACTTCAAGAAATGCTTAATAAGATACATTGATCAGAATGCATGCCACTGAGAGGTATAAAGAGTTGTTGGTCCAGATGTTGATGTTTTATCAGCATAAGTAAACAAATTTATAATAGATAGACAGAGAACAGGCAAAAAAATTACTTATCCAGTGTCTAGGTACAGCTTGAGCAATCTGTGATTAAGAAAGTTAGGTAAAATCCCATTGCCAGAAAAGGTAACTTGCCATCTTATTTATGGGGAAAATGGACTTCACTTCTTAAACTTCTGTTCTCTACTTAATTGTTCATTGTTACTACCAGGATGATGTAAAAAGGTATTTGAGTACCACAGACAGACTTGTTTAAATAGCATGGATGATTCAACATTAAGGCTGACTCCAATCAAAGGCTGAAGATATTTTACCTTTGAGCCTTCAGATTTTACACTGAGGGATGAGCTTTAATTGCCTATCAATTATTTCATCAGTACCTGAGGATAAATAGCTCAATACCTTTTTGCTAAAGGACTATTTGAATTGCATAGTCTGGGGTTCAGAAAAAATCTTTCACCAAACATGACTCCCATTGAACTGAAAGAATTATTTTGAGCACCGTCATACGTAATTCAATATTCCTGTGGTTGGCAGTGTTAAAATAATTTTGTTAAAAAGAAGAACAACAGAAAAAACCCCACTAATGTAGTACTCTTTCTTGTCTTGGAACCCAGGAGAAGTGTTTGCTAGGAAAGAAACTGGCACAAGAGACTTTCTATGAAGACTACTGTGTGGGGCGGGGATTAGACACAGATAGTCAGCTGTCTTTTGCCATCCAGGAAGTGAAAGAGCAAATGGATTATTTCTCTACTTCTTGTAAGAACTGAAGTGATAATTACAAATTCCTTTCTCCTAACAAGGTATAGAAATTGTAGTCAAGAAATGTATGACTGTGCAACTGAACTCATTAGACCTTCTATAGTCATAATAGTCATAATTTGTATCAGCTTTTTTATTAATTCATATAAGCAGTAGTTTTGAACGGAGTATTCCTAAGTTATTGAATGCTATACATATACTGGGCCACCACCGTGAAATCGAACATCAAGAAGCAATATGATTTAGAAGATATTTCAAGACATTTGATTAACATTTGTTATGTTATCTATGTCAGTATTCACAATAGCCAGAATACTGCATGTATTTGGAGTACAGATACTAGTGTAATAATGAACATGAGAAATCAGGCTCAAACTGAGAAACAAAACATAACCTTACTTGAAAGCAGTATAAGTTCTTCTTAAACTTACTATAAGTACACTGAAGAAGAAAATTAAAGTTTTCAGACTGCAAGGCTTCAGGAAAAGATCACCAACTTTTAAAAATATATACATATACTACCATCCTAAGTTTTATAAGTTAATAGCAAACTATATTGAAGTCTCCTAAAATAATCCTGTTGTCACAATTAGCTTTTAAATCGAAAATGTCAAAGAAAAAAATGAAGAATGGCTGCAGGACCCATTTTTCTAGAGCTTCGATGCCATCTGCTGGATGGGTAAAAGAATGCAATGGGCCTGACACGTCTAGGTAGTACTTCTGCCACATGGAAATGTGAGGATGGGCTGTCCCCAGAACTGCTGGTACTTAACAAGATAACTTCAGAATTAGCAAACAAACCCTTCTTGGGACTGGGCAGCTTTCCAGGGAATGGAAGAAAGATGAATAAAAGAAGACGTAAACCGGTAAACTGACATCTTAATTCCATGCAAGGAGGGAATAACCGTTTCAGGAAAGAGGAAAGTGGACACCAACTTCCCATCTTTTGAAAATGTTTCTCTTGCAAGACAACTTTCAAGGCAGTAACCTCTCAGTTTGGGCCCTAAACTTAGCACTAAAGTCTAGCTTTATGCAAGAGGACTTACTCTTCAAGGATGAGACACATGAGAAGAAACTACAACAAAACTACAAGGACAGCTGGTTTAAGATTTAAATCTCAGTTGCAAACCACAGGAGACAGACAAATCAGACTCAAGGGATAAAAGATTCCTGAAGGACTTTATGTCCTTGAAGACCCACAAGGGCGAATTTTTCATCTGTTTAAGTAGACTAGATTTCTGCTCTGCATGTTTGGACTTTTACACTGACAAGCTTTAAATACAATAACATATGCAAAACAGTAAGTCTTCTGGGACACTCCCAATTCAGAGAGCAAATAGCAGTGTCACTTGGGAGAGAATAATGAGACAGTGTAATAAGTGAGCAGTAACGTTTGGGAATCTACTCTCTGAAGCAGCAATCAGATGCTTGAGGAATGTGTGTTGACGCAGGACCTAACTATTTTTCCAAACCCAATACAGTCAATATTTACATATTAAGATTAACAAAATCATCACTTATCATATTAAAATTACATTCTTACTGTAGGGATGACCAACATTGACTTTTATTGTTGTTTTCTGTGGAGAATGCAGACATGAAGCTTCTAGCTAAGCCAATTCATCTCCCTTGCAGTCCTGATTGTGGAGCTTTCTGGCTCTTTTGCATGGTCCTTTGCGCTCCCCTTTTAACCAGCTGGAAATTAAGAGTGTCTTCTGCACTGCTGGAAATCTCTGATGAGACCACAGCATCGCTTGAGCCATGGCAACTGGCTGCAGCTGTCATGCGTGGCTGCTGTGCTGAATAGCTGTGGCTAAAAACTGTTGGGCTTCCATGCACAGGGCATGTACTCTGTCCTGTCTTCTCAGCAGGTAAAAAGTGCATCTTGAGTGCATTGGGCAGCACATATACATGTAAAAGCATGTAATTCATGTGAACCACATCGCTGGTGCCTCAGCTGGAAAACAATGAAAGCCCTGTCTCTTGTAAGAAGCAACACACTGCTGAGAGTTATGGCCAAATTTACTCTACTGCCTCCCAATGTGAAGTGCTATTGATCATGTACTAGTATTTCTCCATTATCAGCTTTACTCCATTTACCTCTATTACCACATCTCCACTGCTCCTTTCTATAAGTGTGCACTTCTGTGGAAGCAGAATCCGTTCAGTCTCTCCTCTTACAGCAGTGATGCAACAGCAGTGAGCAGAAGAAAGAATAATTCATAACTCCTGATATCTCCTTTAACTTCTCTGCTCAGTGCAGATTAACTTGGACGGTACGACCTCTCCATTGCATCTCACTGAAGCTTGGATAAAGTCTGCTTGCTTTGTCTGATTTGATGTTTGCCCTTTCTGCTCAAACTGGATGAGTTTATGTGCAGCTTGGCAGTTTTGAAGTCCTTCTCACCTCAAATAAATTATCACTTTCAGGCCTTTTGCACTCCTGATAATCTTATTTGTATGTGACAATTGTAGCAGAGAGTAAGCCTTACTGTAACCACCACTATTTGTAACCAGACATGCAACTAAACACTGCATAAATCCTGAAATGGAGTTGCTGCCTGTTCAGTCCTCTGCCTGATTTCAGAAAACACCATTTAGCTGAGAAAGTATGAAGACAAACCCAGCAATACCTAGCTAATTTGATTTTCCCCTTCACTGAACCTATCTTCCAACAAACAATTAGTGGATGACTGTTATTTCTTGTTCTCACTGCTGGTAATTTAATTTGCTTCTTCATTTTAATTTAAAGAAAATATTATCAAGCTAATTTTTAAGTCATGGCACTTTGCAGATCTATTGAGTCCTCCCCACAGAGAGGACAAAACCACACACAGCTAAAATCAAAATCATGAGCTGGGCGGTTACTGTGGGCAGGATTAGTAGGCAGTCTTATTTACTTCCAGTCAGAGACCCTACCCACTGCTCTGAATTACCTCTTAAACTTGCAGCTGGAAGACTAGGAACACAGTGATTGAAGAAAAAACAATGGATTGGGAGTAAAGAAGGAAAAGCATGTTATTAAATCCCAAGGAAATCAGCCCTCCATTTTATCCATATTTCATTTTACTGGTAGGCATGTGAAATAAGAGCCAAACCTGGTATCCTCGCATGTACTGCAATCACTACAGTGCAGACAGAGCCAGAAAAGCTGTATGGAAAGGGGCATATGAATTAAAGGTGACATATTCCTGCTTCAGTTAACACTAGAAAAGGCTTTAGCTGAGGAGTTCAGTAGTGACCCAGCCCTAAATGTGAAATAGCCAGTTGAACAGGCAAGTCCAGCAACAGACTTGACGGACTCTGTAGAGCTCAGTTTGGCAACAGCACCCTCAGACATGGTATTTTGCAGGCACCTAGTATTTGCACCAGCTACCATGAGCACAGGAACCCTGATGATAAACTGGGTATTAGAAATATACAACATGCTAACTGAAGATTTGACACTGAACTGTCATTTATGGTTTTGGAAAGGAGGGAAGGTCCCTTCGAGCTGAGAGAGTTTGATATTATCTAGAAGCTGATTTTTTTTCTCCCTGAAGTTGGCAGGTGGAGGGAACAATCTGTTCATCTGTTTTACGTTTCAGCCTTTCAGGGCTCTGTAATTATTCCTTCTGGCCTAGTTGAATTGCTTGCTGAACCTTGAAATTTGGCTAGTAAGTACTGCTCAACTGGAGTGTGTACTACAGCCAGCAAAGAATCTGCACAGATCTCTTCTAAAAGATAGCACCCAGCATACTTTTTGGTCACCTAATAAAGCAAGGCACATTCCCAGTGAGTCTGCTGCCCCATTAGCATTCAAACACTTGCTATGGCAGTTTGCATGCCAGTATCTGTGAATGCCTTGCTGAAAAATGGCCATGACAATGCACACGGGAAGGTAGAAGTACAGAGCAGGCATGTGTGTGTGTCTTTGTGTGTGTATCCACCTGTGTGTAAGGGAGTGTCTAGACACACCATATCATTCAGCCCAAGTCATCTGAAGCAACCCAAGACCTGTGCTTGACAGCACAATCTAGGCTGTACCACTTTCCATTGTAGCCATATAAAAATAGCCTTGAGTGCTAAGAGCCATCAAAAAATATTGCATGTTCTGCTGACGTCTTTTGCACAGCAGAAACAGTATCCATTTGTTTTGATGTCATCTTACAAATAATTAGTGACACTGGCAGAAATGGGGATTAGCGGTATAGCAGGTAAGAAGCTGATTATAGGAGGAAGAGGCACAGAAGGATCTGTAATAGCAGCAGGGGATCATTAGCTTGCAAGTTAAGTTATTTGAGAAATTCTTCAGGGACTGCTGTTTGGACACATTTTACTGCAAATTTCCTTTAATGACTGTGTTGCAAAAAGTGGAAACACCATGCAGAAACTTAGTGATTAGCTCAAATTTTACAGGCACTGTCCACGTGGAAAGATGTGACTCTGAGAACTGAAGGAAGGTATACAGATGTAAACTGTATAAGCTCCAAAGTTATCCCTTTGGCAACAGTAGCAAGAATTTCTGCTCTAAGATGGAGATCAGTGGTTGAAAACTGCCAAGAAGCCAGGCAAGCGTGCATAACTGGTCCTAATGGATCTACGTGTCACTAAGAAGACAGTGCTGTGAGAAGGGCAAGTGCTTTCACAGGACAGGTGTAAAGGGAGATCCAGAAGCACAAGTCATACCAGTGAGATGTTGTGTGGGGTCCAGTTCAAGTCCAAGAAAGATTAAATCTGTTTGGAACAGGTGCAGAGAAGGACAACTAAAATAATCCCAGGAAAGAAGGCAAAACTAGAGACGCTTGGCATATTTAGTCTAACAAAATGAAAGGCAAGAGGAGTACAATTACTCTACATGAATACGGTATGAATGCTGAAATCCTGAATGGCCATGCTGGCCCAAGATCAGACAGGTTTAAACTGATCACAAGTATATTTATGGCAGAGACAGGAAGACACTCAGTTTCAGAAGAGGGTGTTTCTGTTGCTAGTTTCTATGTTTGAGCTAAAGTACCATGTGTGGACATAGAACTACAGTGTTCCTGGCATGGCTCAGTTTCTGGTCACTGGCATGGGTTCTCCTGGGGGACTTCAACTTTCACCTGCTGCAAGGGAAATGCCATCAGGGAGATTTCTGGAGGATGTCAAGGACAGCACAGATGCTGGATGGACCAACCTGGGGTTAGGCTGTCCTGGATGGGCTACTTATGAACAAGGAAAACCTGGTCAGGACTGTGACAGTGAATAGAGCTGTGACTGTAGTGATCCTGATACAGAGGAGTTCCAGATCCTGGGGGTGCTTAGGAAGGCAAGTAGCCCTGTACCTCATGAGAGAAAGCTGTGGCTTATTCAGGGAAGAGGTAGGGTGGGAGGCAGCTCTTGTGGGAGGCAACTCTGAATGGCAAAGCAGCTCAAAAGGGCTAGCAGGCCTTTAAAGATAATCTTCCACAAACACAAGAAAAGTCCATGCCAATGCTCAAGAAAAAAAGCACAACAGATGTATCAGGCGGCTGGCATGGCTAAACAGGGAATTCATATGGCAGAGCAATGAAAACAAAGATGTACACGGGTGGTGGGAGTTAGGGCAGGTTATGAAAGAGGATATAGAAATGCTGCTGAGGTGCGATCAGGAAAACCAAAGCTAAGCCAGGGTTAGCAAGGGATATGAAAAGCAACAAGAAGGGCTTCTGCTGCTACGTAAATAGTAAATCAGGCAAAGAAAGTACATGCCCACTTGCCAAATGGGTTGAGTGATACAGTAAAAGCAAATGCAGGCAAAGCCGAGGTACTTGGTGCCTTCTTCATCTCAGTCTTCACTGAAACTGTTCCCAGGCATTTTAGCCCAGAGGCAGGGATCAAGGAGCAGAGGAATTCCAATATGAGAGGATGTACACTTCAGGGGTCTCCTAAGAAATCCTGGCCTGTACAAGCCTGTCAATCCAGATGAGATTTGTCTGAGAGTGTTGAATGAGCTGGCTGATGTCACTGTAAAGTGCTCTCTGTCATCTCTGTCTTCCATCTCTGTGGAGCTTGTGGGAGGCATCAAAGACTAGGGAATGCCAAAAGTTGCAGCCCATCTTTAAAAACAGCAAGAAGATGACCCGAGGAACTCCAGGACGGTCATCCTTGCTTCTGCCCCTGGGGAAAGTATGGAGCAAGTCCTCTTGGTAGCCATTTCTGGCCACATGAGAAACCAACATGGGTGGGGATAGCAACGCCAACTACATTGTTAGAAATACCAAGACTATTTCTGTAGTTTTCATACATTTACTGTATTATTTGATCATTAGAGCTAGACTAATAACGACAATCTCCCGGTCCCCTTAGGGGCTGGTGGGTGCCCCAGCTGCTCGCCCAGCTCCTGAGGCACCCTCCTACTGTTGCCGGCGGGGTGGCCTCTTGTTCAGAAGCTTGCCAGGGCCCCCCAGAGGAGTGCTGGCTGCCCCGGCCGGGAGTGGAGGGCCCAGGCACAGCCTCCTCTGGATGCTCCTGTGGCTCTTCCTGCTCTCCACAGGCAGGAACGGGGGCAGAGGGACCACCACGAAGGGCTGACCTGGGGGCAGGAGAGCCACTGCGGGAGGCAGCGAGGCCGGGGGCAGCTGCGTGGCTGCCCTCCTGCTCCTCGGCAGCACGGGTCTCCTGAGAGCCCATGAGATGTCGGGCCTCCTTGCTGCACCGGTGCACGATGGTGTCAGTCAGCTGCTGGAGAAAGATCGTCGTGTTCATGGTTAGAAGGGGGAAAAAAAGAGACTAATTAAGCATTTAGCAGGAGCCAGAGAGGCTGTGGGAGCTCTGTCATTGGAGGTTTTCAAAGTCTGGCTGGACAAAGCTCTGAGCACCAGGGTCTGAATTCATTCTTGACCCATTCCAAGTAATAGTTTGGACTAGAAGCTACTCACCTTCCTGCAAACTACAATGCTTCTGCAGTCTCTGTGACCTAGGAGTTAGTATTGTTTTACATATGGCTTTACATGGACAGAGTAGCTACACATACAAGTGAATCCAGAGGGCTCCTACTCTCCAGCTGTCAGGTTACACATATGCTAGGAAAGCAATGTACTGCAGCAGCTACATTACTCCACAGCAGATGGCCTGCAGAAGCTATGAACACTGTGACAAAAGTCTCAGAGTATAGCACATTGTTCTCTTTTATCTAGCAGTCAGGATAAAACGCAAAGCATTGGAAAATGCCTGCTCAAAATCAAGTAATGCATAAGTCCATAGCCAGATCTCTGTAGAAAGATTTATTTTGGTGTCTAATTCCTCACACCATGCTCAAAAAGATCAGTGAGCGTGTGGGGCAGTACAACTGAGGCTAAATTTTTTTAAATGAGTTTTAACTGCATTTTGATTAAATTAAGATACTTTTAGGTAACTGCAGTAATGGCTCTAATATGTTTAATGACTCATACAAAAATAAACTGATCTAATTTATTCATAGTAGGTCCAGTTAGACCTGTAGGATTTGATTAATTATTTTTCAGACAAATATTATTCTTGGAATCAGTGTTTCCAGATTAATTGCTGCCAATTTCTGACGTCATGCCCGTAGGAGCTTTTCATAGTACACTCCATAACCCATTCTGCAACTGCTCAGTCCAACCCTGAAGTTAGAAAGACCCTCACTGTGACACGGTCAAATTGCAGAAATAGCAATGGGCTTCCCTGGCTGACCTCATTATTTGCCACTCTAACGTCTCATGCATTAACTGGCCTTGCTTTGGAAATACGCAGACGTCTGGCCTTACCATAGCAGCTTTGCAGAACTACAGAAGGCCAATATGCAGCTTCCGGATTCCATTTGTGCTTGTTATTACAGCACAGGCAGGGACAAAGACAGGACAGAAGCTCAAACAAAGCCTAAATATGAAAATAGTTGGCAAAGAGTCTGCACTCTGAAACACTGTAAAATCCTTCTACAGCAACAACAGCCCTTCCCACTAACAGACCCAGCCATCACATAACTGTCCTCCGAGACACACACTGGCAATTGTCAAACCCAAATAATTTTTATTCCCTTCCCTTTCAACTGTCTAGCACTTCAAAGAAAGCACTGATTAAATAATTAAACTCTTCACAGATAAAAATTGTGCATTTCCACACAGCATTTCTTGAAGCATACAGAATTCAATACTTTCTTCTCCTCACTGAGAAGTATTTTTTAAGCATACGCAGATTTACAGTTTAATTCCGATGCCCAGTCAATAGCCTCTTCCAGGCATCGACACCAATGGGCTAAGCTTCCAGAGTCACTAACCATGACTGTTACAAGCCTGGAAGATGATCTCTGCTTTAAAAAACTTTGGGCAACATACAGTATGCAGCCTGGTATTCAACTGCACGCTCCCATATGGCCTTTCTTGGCAAACCTCATATCCTGAAGTAGCAAAATGACACTGATATGACTGCAAGATAGCCTATAAACAAACAAAAAAACCATATACGAAGGGGTTGGATTCTAACTGCAGGCACAGTGCTGGCATGAAGCGGGACTGTCAGAGGCAATGCTCTAGGAATAGCTTTCAGAGACAG
The DNA here is from genome assembly GCF_031877795.1 of Strix aluco. Lineage (NCBI taxonomy): Eukaryota > Metazoa > Chordata > Aves > Strigiformes > Strigidae > Strix > Strix aluco. The sequence goes on from NC_133971.1 coordinate 62,742,635, forward strand.
CAATGCCTTGCAGCCCCTCCCCAAACTGAGATTCCTCTTCCCACCCCTTGTCCCTTGCTTCCTTAATAAATTGGGTAAAATGAATTAACAGTGATTTCAAAACAGGAATTCAGGTACTTACTACAGTTACTGCACCTGAATCTCTGGGTAGGGGAAAAAAATTAAAATCAAGGGTTTTGCTACCAAATGAGAAGATTTATGTTATGTTTAAGGAAATTTTCAGATTAGAGTCAGCTGAGAAATCTTTTGTGGGTTTCTCCATGCCTGCTATTGGTTTTACAGATGGGAAATATCACCTAGACATCCCTAAGTTAATTACCACACCCACATAATTAGTGTAATAAATACATAAGCCTGTCAAGATGATAGCCTAATGTACTCGCCATGCTGTTATTTTATAGTGATTTCCCCATATTATTGGCAGCTTTGAGTGCCAATCAGGCTAAAAGGTTAGCCACAAAAAAGCAATTGCTCTCCAAATAAAAGACCCCCCCATATGAATCCCTGCTTACAAGAAATTTCAGTGGCCTTTTATCACGGGAGGCTGGGTTTCATTTCTATGTCATACTAACTTTATGTCAGTGTGTATGAACTATAGCTGCTTCTACACAGACTCCAGTGTCCAAGTGCTGATGGAAACTTCAATGGGAATTTCCATGCTTCTGGGTGTGCTGCTGAAAATGCACACAAGGATTTCCCTCATCCAAGGGAGTACCACCGCTTCAGAGCCTCCAAGTCTGAAGGCTTCAGTCCCTATTGATATTTTTCAGACCTTAGGGCGTGCAGACATGAGAGATCACTAATAAAGCCAACAAAAAGTGACATCCAGACTCTCTTCTACCTGCAGCGGGTAGAGGCTGAAGTGGTTACAGCTACCTTGCTGCAAGTTACCATCACTCCCACAGTCACTGCCTAATACCTTACGGGCTAGTAAATTGATTAACCTGAGCAGCTGCTCTTTACTATCATGACAAACACAGTGTGAAGCTGCGTCAGTGTTGTCCTGCACAATAAATGAGAATGACTGCGGGAGGTTGGTACCAGTTTCATACCTCAAGTAAACATCCAAATTCTTCTTGTAGTGAAAGAAATAATGCTGCCAAGAAGAAACAAAGCTCCTGAGCGCATGCAGAATTAGATTAAGGGTGAATTAATTTACACTGTATCAACTACTGCAAACTGGAATCTAACACCTATTGCAGCAATGTGCTTGCAGCTGGTTCAGCCTTCCCAAAAGGTGCACTGACATTCTCTGCTAATACATGTTCCAGAGAAAGCAAATGGGAGCTCTGTATAAAGGTATGTGGAACAGAGAACAGTCACCTCAATGGAAAATCTCAGCCTAATGGAAAACCAAACACTACATTGTAAGACACCTCACACTAATTCGTGCCTATTTCATGCCAACAGCCAGTGGAATATGCCTGCTTTTGAAACATTCTTCTGGGTTAGGTCACTCATTATGAAAGGCATAAGTTCTGCCTTTCATTACTGCTAAACAGAGAGCTCTTCATGTTACCAGCTGCCAGTCACTCTGCTACTTTCTCTCACCTCTCCATTACCAGTGTGTGCTCCATTTGATCCAAAGCTTCTCCAGACTGTACTGCCCTTCTGGAGTCCTTCTGCACATCTACCTCAGTAACAGCTCTTCCTAACCACCATCACAAGCTCAGAATCTTCCTTCTTCCTCCCGTATCTCTGCTGCTGCTCATCTGCTGGTATCCAGCCTCACAGGCATCCACCAGGAGTACTGCCCTCTGCATTCCTCCTCCCAGTTCAGCATAGCCAATACAACCTGCTTTCTCCACCTTCAGGGCCTTGTGTGGGCCACACTACTGTTCCTGTCTCTTCTCACTGAAAAGTTAGCACTCGCCTCCAAAAGGTCTGAAACATAACTTCTGCTATGAATGTGCTGCTTTCCTGAAAGCACCATTTCATTCCTTGCTTCCTTACATTGCCAGTTCTTTGGGGCGAGAACCACCTTCACATTCTTTATCTGCCATCAGTTCTAATATCTGGGTAGGACTTGTAAAAAGTATGGTAATGCTAATAATGATTGGCAGCCTTAATAGCAGACAGGTATCTAAGACAGAGGGATGACCCAGGTAAGAGGGTGTAGGCACTTATTGCAGGTTAGCGCAGAGATTGAGTGCACTGACTTACCGTGAGCACTGACTGATGCAAGTATTTGCCTCAACGTTTGCCAGAGGAACTGCAGAGCCTTTTACCGAGAGTAACTAGACAGTAACATGCAATTGGGATTTTTTTGGTGGTTGAAGAGGTGAAACACACATAATCTGACATGAAAAGGCACAACTCTGTTCTGCACAACCCTGGACAATGCTGTTGGGTCTAAGGGTCCATAACAGTCAGGGTCCTTGAAGCCAGGAGTACACTCACAGCTTTGAACCAGTATGTGTAGTGAGAAAATTCACTCAATGGTGAGATCTGATCTTAAGATGTTAGACTCTCTAAGCAGGGTCTTAGCTTTAGGCCTCTGCTTGATGGAATTCAGAAAGTGCAAAGCTTGAAGGTGTTCCTTTCCCAGGTTGTTGGGCATAACATCCTGTTGCTCAACATTTTTCTTGCCCAGATTCTTCCTCTCTTTTCTCTTTATGATGCAGTTTTTCTCGGGTCTCAAGGCTGTACTTCCATGACCACTAACTGAGTACTCATTAATTTTTTATAGCCTTGAGGATGCTCTTTTAAGCCACACCCATGTTTTCAAGGCCTTTGCTATTACCTTATACTTGAACAGCATATCATAACATAAGACACCATTACAAAGCTTCCTTTCACAAAGTAAGTTCTCACAAGTCGTCAACAAGTATAACAGACCCTAGTCCTCTGGACTCACAAAGTTAGCATAAGGACTGTGGTCTGTTACCAACATCAGCAAAACTGATTTCACTGCACCACCAGCAGCTGAGAGAATCAGATCCTTGAGCATTTGCTGTAAATAAGCAGGCTTGCATCAGACCTGTTTACTTTCTTGGCTGTCAGATTCTCCTTCTCTCAAACGTAACATTACCTTGAGAGACCTAGGAGGTCACAGACTCCAGCTGCTAGCTCCTGTGGGCTCCACAGCGTGTATACACACTCTGATGAACTACTAAGACCCTAAGCTTTGGATAACTCTTTCACTCAGAAAGGGGACAGCAGTGACTCGTGCCCCTATCTCTTCGTGGTTTCAATGTGGGCATCTTTCCAACTTCCAGAAGCACTGGGGTTAGGTAAGGAAACCTAGCTGCAGGGATAGGTGAACCAGAGGCACAAATACCTTCCAGTTAGCTTCCCTACTGCATTTTGATTGCACTGTTTTCCTCCCTGTCTGCAAGAGCCAGCTGTAATTAATGGCTTCGCCTAGTAACTTAAGACATGAAAACATACACCTCCATTTGGGAGACAACACTTACTGGGTGTCCTGGTTTGAGTGAGTGGCGGGTGTTTTTGGTAGCAGGGAAAGGGGATACAGCGGTGGCCCCCTCTGAGAAGCTTCTCGAAGCTCCCCTGGCTCCAAGTCAGACTTACCTCTGCACCAAGGCTGGGCCAATTAGCTGCGCCTCTGCAATTATGTATTTATAAAGGGGAACCTGGGAGGAGTGGTGGGAGTTGTGAGGAGAATGTCTGTGTGAACACCAAGGTCAATGGAAGGAAGGAGGAGAAGGGGGAAGTGCGCTGGAGCAGAGACTCCCCTGTATCCCATGGTGAGACGCCAGGGCCACCCCCTGCCACCCATGGAGGTCTGTGGTGAAACAGATACCGATTTGTGGCCTGTTGGGGAGGCCCATGCTGACCCAGGTGACTGCACCTGAAAAAGGCTGGGACCCTATGGGAAGAAGGCCCCGCTGTTGCTGTTTGGTGCTAGGAGGATTTCAACATGTGGGGGTGACCCAGACACCCATGGGAGTGACTCATGTCGGAGAGAGTTTGCAGAGGACTGTCCCCTGTGAGAGGGGGAGCACACTAGAAAGGGAAGGAATGCCAGAAGTTCCCCCTGCTCTGAGGCGGAAGAAGCGGCAGGACGGACTGCACCCCTCATTCCCTGACCCCTGAGCTGCTGGGCAGAAGGAGGTAGAGGTACTGAGAGCAAAGCTGATCTCGGGAAGAAGGAAGAGGTGGGGGAAGGTGTTTCCAACATGTGGTAATATTAGCTTCTCATGGCCCTGGTCTGTTAAGTGTTGTTGTTGTTAGTGTCTGTATTAAATTTATGTTTTTTTCCTTCCCCTAACAAGCCTGTCTTTTGCCTGTGGATGGGGTCATCCATCCCTGTCCTTATCTCAATTTCCTGGGTCTTTTGCTTTCCTCGTTCACAGTACTGGGGGTGGTAGGGGGGAGTGAGCAGCGTCTTTGCTTATTTTCCCCTTCTCAATGCTGCGGGGGAAGGAGGGAGTTGAGCGGTTGTATGGTGCTCAGTTTTCCTCTGAGCTCAAACCCTGACACTGGGGAATCATGGGCAACTGAAAAGAGCTGAGCAGGACAAAGCCATGGTGGTCTGAAGTTTGGATAACTGTGCCAGAGGGATCAAGTTATTTGGTAATGAAAATCCAGGAGTTCTGAAGAACAAGCAATAATCGCTGTAATGCATTTGCCATCAAAATCTCTTTCAACTTTCAGGCTTCATCTCACATGTCTTTCAAGTCAATTTAAGTTTTTCTGTTTGCATAGGAGAGGTTTGTGCACTCACTGAGTCACCACACAAACTGTTTAAATGAAGTTGTTAAGTGTGATACTCCAGTCTGAACACAGGGCAATTATCCAGAGTACTTCAGACACAAAATGGAAAAAAACCCAAGCACTGGTTGTCAGTGAGAAGCACTATGAAACTAAAAGACCAGAGTACTCTGGGAAAAAAACCTCCAACCCTCAGTCCTGCAACTGATGGGCAGCAGCCTGGAGAAAGACCTGGAGAGTCAAACTCTGCCACAACCTATTTTATGGAGCTGAAGGGGCTGAACTAGAGGAAGCACCAAGAACTTGTTTATTTAATTTGGGCCCCATACAGTGAGTTGTCCTATGTTATGGTACCACTCAGCAGGAGGGGAAATAAAAAAAAAAATCACAGCTTTTTTTATTTCATTCCATTTGCTCAAAGTTCACATGAATGGTCAGGAAAAACTTCATCCTTAGCAGTTCACAGCTTTTGGAGTTGATTCCCAGTTATGCTGAGGCTTTTACAAGCCCTCACAGCAGAGCTAAACAGCCACCACATAAATGAACCCTCACTCCATCACAAACTGGGCAACACTGTTTCATGCTATAACCAACAACCACAAAAATCAGAACGAGTAGTTTACATTTAACGTATTCTGAGCAGAAAAAAGCAGTGAAATGGACACAACCCCTCAGCACGAGGTACTTTCATTTGCATGTGAAGCTCAGCACTTACATATGCTGGACTGATGAATGAAAAGTTTGAAAAATCCCTTTTATTTCATCTACAAAGTACAGAATTAGATCTGGTATCAAGCAATAGTGAAGTGAACAAGCAGTGTATTTTAAGTTGTAACTGCTCATGCAAAAAATAGCAAGCAATATTTTATCTCGTGCCTTTTTTTTTTTAATGTCTCTCTATGCAATGCAAGCAAGTTATTCCATGCTGCCAAGAACGCTGGATTCCTACTAGCAACAGTCAGCAGTTTCTTTTTGGTTGCAAAAGCCCTAAGAGGCTTTGGATGTCTAGCAGCTGTGTGTTAGAGCCTGAGGTGGATGATGACAGAAGCAGTACCACCAGCTGCATGTGTGCAACACAATCATACACCCCTGAAGGGAGAGGAGTCTCCCACTTTCCCTTTGTATTGCAATGCAGCCTGCTGGCCCCTGCTCCGCTGCACTGCTGGTAAGAAATTGTTATGAAGTCAAGCTTACTGTAATAATGAGTTAAAAGATGTGGTTTTTTTCAAACACTACATTCACAATGTGGCAGAGTAGAACTTAACAAGGCATTACACAATGGTGAGAAATTTGGGGTTCAATAACATTACAGTATTAAGTTACCCTAGCATCAGCATCCTCTTTTGCAGAAAGACAGCCAGGGTTACAAAGAAAATGCACTGGGAGATCCCACACCTGCTGATGGAGTGCCATGAGACCTGGCTTGCCAGCCGATCATACACTGAAATGCACTCCGGGTTACCATAACTATGTCAAGTATGGATGACAGTGAAAATCTGTGGTGAGGTCTACTAAGAAAACTCACCCCCGGCTCAACTTCCCCCAGTGCCAGTCCCAATTACAGATACATATACACAAACAGACAAAGATTAAGGTATAACATGAGTATTTATTAAGAGTGGATACATGGAAAATTAGAAAGAACAGTGAAGTAGAACAGCATCAATGCAAGAGTACAGGATTCAGAATGCAAGAGTACAGGATACAGAATGCAAGCAAGAGGGGAACCCCCAGGACGGATGGTTAAGGTGGAAGCTTCTGTGCAGAAAGCGTCCTTGAAGCATCTGACAATTTTGAGGTCTTTGGAACACTGAGTTATCTCCCCAGCTCAGTATAACCTTTGGGTTATACTTTCTCCTCTAGAAGGTACCACCAACCTAGCTCCCCAGCTCTGTATAACCTTTGACCTGTGCTGAGAGTGAAGAGACACAGACAAGTCTTAGCAACAGTAATCTCAAGGTCCAAGGCCTTGCGCAGGCCAAAGCCTAACATTGCCCTGTATCATATCCATTCTGTGATCATCAGATCACTCCATTTAAATTATTCCATTTCCACCAATCCTAACTGTTCAGGGGAGTTCCTTTCCCATTTGCCTGTAAGCAACAAAACATGAGTATTTTTAACAGGCATGATTTTCCTTAAACAATGTTTCAATATAAGTAAAAGCAATGATATACTAACAATAACGATCAACAAAGTTTTAAAACATTCCCATAGCCACGAGGTCCATGACCCCCACGACAGTACGACCTCTCCATTGCATCTCACTGAAGCTTGGATAAAGTCTGCTTGCTTTGTCTGATTTGATGTTTGCCCCTTTGCTCAAACTGAATGAGTTTATGTGCAGCTTGGCAGTTTTGAAGTCCTTCTCACCTCAAATAAATTATCCTTTTCAAGCCTTTTGCACTCCTAATAATCTTATTTGTATGTGACAATTGTAGCAGAGAGTAAGCCTTACTGTAACCACCACTATTTGTAACCAGACATGCAACTAAACACTGCATAAATCCTGAAATGGAGTTGCTGCCTGTTCAGTCCCCTACATGATCTCAGAAAACACCAAAGACTAGAGAACGCCAAAAGTTGCAGCCCATCTTTAAAAACAGCAAGAAGATGACCCGAGGAACTCCAGGACGGTCATCCTTGCTTCTGCCCCTGGGGAAAGTATGGAGCAAGTCCTCTTGGTAGCCATTTCTGGCCACATGAGAAACCAACATGGGTGGGGATAGCAACGCCAACTACATTGTTAGAAATACCAAGACTATTTCTGTAGTTTTCATACATTTACTGTATTATTTGATCATTAGAGCTAGACTAATAACGACAATCTCCCGGTCCCCTTAGGGGCTGGTGGGTGCCCCAGCTGCTCGCCCAGCTCCTGAGGCACCCTCCTACTGTTGCCGGCGGGGTGGCCTCTTGTTCAGAAGCTTGCCAGGGCCCCCCAGAGGAGTGCTGGCTGCCCCGGCCGGGAGTGGAGGGCCCAGGCACAGCCTCCTCTGGATGCTCCTGTGGCTCTTCCTGCTCTCCACGGGCAGGAACGGGGGCAGAGGGACCACCACGAAGGGCTGACCTGGGGGCAGGAGAGCCACTGCGGGAGGCAGCGAGGCCGGGGGCAGCTGCGTGGCTGCCCTCCTGCTCCTCGGCAGCACGGGTCTCCTGAGAGCCCATGAGATGTCGGGCCTCCTTGCTGCACCGGTGCACGATGGTGTCAGTCAGCTGCCAGAGAAAGATCCTCGTGTGCCAGCCCAAGGTAGTTTGCAGCAGCCAGAACAGTATTTCCTTGTCCAGGCCAAAAAAGCTGCAGGTTGGACAGGACACAACTGTGTGCTGCCTCAGCTTCCCAGCAGCCACCCTCAAAGATTGGCTCCAGTTCCTGTTGCAGTCAGGGCAGCAGGCGCTGAAGCAGAGCTGGGTGCTCCCAGAAGATGAACGCCCAGTTGTGGGGGTGGAGTCCAGCCACAGGAGCCCTGGGCACTGGCCTCGCAGCTGGTGGTTGCAACGCTGCAGGGCAGTGGAGACTGTTGGCGGCTGGATGGCCAGGAGCCTGCTGTCAGGTTGGCAACAACGGGTGGTGCTACAGATGGCGTGACAACAAGCTCCTCAAAATTGTCATCTGCCTGTATGAAATGCAAGACGGAGGTGATCCTCCTCTTGCGGAGGGGGCACTCAGGCTTGGTCTCAGCCCACTGCAGGATGCAGTTGTAACAGAACTGGTGGAGACATGGCATCCCGTAGCTGGCCTCCTCCCAGCTGTCCAGGCAGATGGGACAGCGGCTGTCCAGCTCCGTGGCCACACTCTTCATGTGCTGCGGTGGGCTGGGGGGAGCTGGGGATGTTGAGTTGTTCCCTCCCACCAGTGCTGCAGCAGCTGGTGTCATGCTAGAAAATGAAGAGAGGCCACAGTCAGTGGCTGGTCCAGGGAGGTATGGAAGAAATGCCCAGGTCCCTCAAGAAGGACATCCTCCCAGGCCCCCAGGGTGAGGTGTCCCTGCATAGCTTTGCTCCTGCAAGTGTGCCTCCTGGGTGCTCCAGCTGTCTGCAGCTAGCAGGGCCAGCAAAAATCCTTTGATGGCTCTGGGGTCGGACATGGAGAGCTGCAATGAACAACTGCCCGAGAACGACACCAGCACCAAAGGCCTCGCTCAACAGTCCAGCCTTGCAGCCTCGCTCAGCTGAAGTTTGGGCACAAGCCAGCTGGGTGAGACTCGGTGCCTGAATTTAAGCAGTGAGGGACGTGTGGTCACTATGTATTGTTCTGGGACATCAGAGTCCAGCACTAGGTGACATTTACTAGCCCATGCCGCTTGCCCCAGCTAAATAGCTTGAAGCATTAACTGTAGGATTCAAAAGAAACAGGAAATCTTGCCTTAACAATAAAACAGTATTTTTATCAGGTAAAGAGGTTGGGATCAAACCAGGTAATGGTGCTATTGTTCCGTTCATGTTAGATAAAACCATTAACATATTCCAAAGCAGAATCTGTGAACATAACATCTTGTATTGACACTCCCTCCTCCACACCTGTGGAAGGTGTTAGCTGCTCTAATGTTTCTGATTCTTCTGATGAATCTAAAGCAGAAAAAAATGAGAAGTTGTTTCATTTGGTGGTACAGGGGCTGACATTTCAGCCACATCCTCATTCTTCATTGGACAACCACTCTCAGCAGGAGATGCTGTTGGACAAAGTACTTCAACAGCAGTTAAAACATACTGAAAAGCTTTATAGCGCCGCATATGCCCAGCCTTCGCAGCATGATTCCAGTAGGTGCATTGTAAGGCTTGTCAACAATTTTGAAGACATTTGGTCTTCCAAGAAGCTTGTAACCTTTCAGAAGACTCTTCCTTTTCAGGAAAGTCTTTCATCATGCTGAAACAGAGATTTGCTGCGGTGACAGATAAGCATCTTTCCCAACATGTCATTTGAGGCTTCTGCATGCCAATCAACGGTGGTAACAAACTGCGCCCAGGTTGAACAGCGCTGTCTTATAGCATTGCTGTGGGGAGCCTGAGAAGGAAGTATTACTCGGCACTGCACATACACAGGCCAACAAAGCAATCCGCACCTTTCGGTGTGCTGACGTAAGGAGCTGGCTCGCTCAGCAGCAGTCACCTCACACTACACATGCTAACAACGAGCCACTGAACAACCCCAGCTCCCAGCCACCGCAGGCCTGCTGGATGGACAGATGGGCACATGGCCTCAAGGACCCGACACCAACTGCAGCCACCCTGCTGAAGGCTGCAGCCTTCAGGCCCCCTAAAAACACGTATGTATATATCAATAAACCTGTAACAATAACTTATAAGCGGTGTATAGATGTACACATACAAAACCGTATTTCCGCCCCCCAGCCGCCACGCTGTCTCAGGCCCCCAGGCTCGCCCCCCGCGCCTGCGCAGTGAGGCCGGAGCCCGCCGCGCAGGTTCCCGCACCCGCGCACTAGGGGCGCTGCGGGTCGCGCCGCGGGCGCGAGACGGCGGCGCGGTGACGAGGCGGCCGGCGGGCACCACCCAGCGGGGGGTCTGCGCATGCGCGGCCGCGCCGCGGCCCTCCCCCGGCCCGGCTCCCGGTGGGAGGGAGAGACGCGGCGAGCGCGCTGAGGCGCACGCTGCCTGCCCGCCCCCTCCCGCCCATCGGCGGCTGCGCCCCCGCCGCTCCCCACGTCCCGTCCCCGCTGCGGTCGCTCTTCCCTCCCCCTGCCGCCGCCCGAGCCGTGGGGGCCGAGCACCGCCCCCACCCCGCCTGCCACCGCGCGGTGAGTGTGACTGGCGCCCTGGGGCCGCGCGGCACAGGGCGAGCCGTTGCTGCTCCTCCTCCTCCTCCTCTTCTTCTTCTTCCCTCTTCTCTTCCCTGCCTGTCCCGCGGCGCTGCGGGGGACGCGGGGGCAGGAGCGCGACCGCGACGGGCGGCCGGCAGCCGCCACCATGCAGATCACTCTGAAAACGCTGCAGCAGCAGACCTTCCGGATCGACATCGACCCCGAGGAGACGGTGCGGGCCCGCGCGGGGGCGGGAGGCCGTGGGAGGGCCGCGCTCCGTCCCCTCCCGGGCTCAGGCTTCGCTCCCCCTTCCCGGAGGAGAGAGCGCTGCCTGGGCCTGGGCCGCGGCCTGGTTCCGGGGGCGAGATGGGGAGGAGGGGAGGACGGACCCCTCCGCGGGGGGGCGGGCGGGCAGCGCCTGCGAGGGGAGGGGTCGCCGGAGCCTCTGTGAGGGCCTGGGGCCGGGGCTGTATGGGGGTGGTGTGGTGGCCTCCCGGGAGGAGTTTGGCGGGGCGGGGGGGAATGGGACCGGCCGGGGGGGTGGGGGTTATGAGCTCCACCGTGGGGGAGAGGAGCGGGGCGCTTTTTGGGGGGCGCGAGGGGTCGTGGGGTGACGCCGTTTCCTCGGGATGCACAGGAGGCTCCTGCTGGGTGAGAGTGACTTTCCGTAGCGGGAGGAAAGGGACTGTTGTGTCCAGTCCGCCAGCGGATGGACTTTCCTCGTTATTTTGGAGAAGAATGCCCAGAAGGTAGAAGGAGGAATTGTTTACGTTGTACTCTGGAGGAGAGGAGCAAGAAGACTGAAGGAAGCTAAACTTTTTTCTTTGAGGAATGTAGGTGCCCGCACCCGTGGGTTGGTGGTTAATGAGGCAAAGTAGTAATCTCTGCTGTTTTGTATCGGGACTACTGGGAGTGGTTTGTGACCTCTTGCGGGGGGGCGTAGTGCAGCAGAAGGGAGGTGTGGTGCTTGTTCTCTACAGATTCCTGCCTAGAAAGGCAATGTCGGGAGAGGTGTTGGGCTCTTCTCTGCAGGAGTGTATACTGAAGAGGAGCTCGTGAGCTTTTGCTCTTAGGTGCATCCCTATACACTTAGGCAAGTTTATATTGTGTTTGAAGGAGGGTGGTTGTGGGGAGGCGTTATTGTTTTGCCTACAGTGTGAGCTCCAGTGATTAACCTGTGCTTATGAGGTGAGGGAGTACATGTGAGGTTCTGCTAACTGCTGTAGGGTGAGTGTTGGTGTCTCCTGCAGAGCCAACATTTGGGTGTGTGGTGAGGTTTATAATAGAGTTAGTCTCCCTTATTGGCAGGTTGCAGTGACTGAATATCTTTGTACTTACAAGACTGGGAGGGGGGAGAGGACGTGTTTTAGTTGCAGGTGAATGTTTTCTATTGGCAGATGGGAGTCTGCCGAAAAATCCTTAGGGAAATACAGTGTTCTGAGATGAGAGGAAGGGCCTTAAGTGAGTTCACAGGGTTAGAAGTTGCCTTGTCACTTGCCTGAGCAAGGATGGTTGCCTCTGATAGCCAGGTCCAGACATCCTTGTGGCCTTCTGAAAGATTTGGGGAGTTTAGCATCTGAAGGTGTGTCTGCAGCAGCCTTTCATGTGACATCTGGGCAACAAAACTCTAGAAACTGTGGAACATTGCACCTGCTTTTATAAAGTCTGCTGGTTTACCCTCTTCCACTACCATCTTAAGGAAGATAAAGGATGACCATTCAAGTTGGACCAAGAGTTCATGTAGTTGAACAGTGTGGCAGAGAGAGATGGCAAATGTCTGGCTGAAGCTAGGAACCTTACAAGGATTTAAAACATGAGTCTTGTTACTGAGAAAAGCACTCTTTTAATCTTTCTCCTGTTGTCTGTATTCAGTAAGGTCGGAATCAAGGAGAGGACTGAAGGAATGTTGCCAGTCAAAACCGTCACCAGGTTATGAGACAGCAAAATGCATTAGGTAGAAGTTGGATTGTGGGAAATCAGACTGTACTCTCTGTAGTTGCTACAGTAGCTCAGTAATGGAAACAAGAATGCTTCTCATGGGCATGATGCTTCAGGTTTTGGCTAGAATAGAGGAAATGCAAGTAGGATTTGAGGAGAACCTTGTTTTAAAGTCAGCAGGGTGAAGCCTTGATCTTACTAGCTCTAGAGGTGTGGAGGTGAAAAATGTATTGGTCTACTTTTTAGGAAAATGTGGAGAAGTTCTGTTGAAAGTGTAAATTGTGGGACTTAATAAAGAGAACACTTTTGAGCCTTCAGCTGGAAACCAAATCTTTTAAAACTGTAAAATGCTTTGAAATGTAATCTGTTAGGCAAGTGTTTCACAAGTGTATATTTGAAAGTTCTCAGTCTGATTTTAAAAAATACTAATTTTAGCTAAGTGCACTGCTTTCTTAGATTAATTTTCTAACATCTTGAAACAAATGTGTCTGTTTCGCTGAGTTCAGGAAACATTACTTTCAGTCTTTGAACTATAGAAGTGTGTCTCTCTGCTAGAGGTAGGCTTGTTTACTTGGAGCTGTGCCCTATACTGTGACAAGGCCAAAAATCATCTGGTTGTGATAGGCTCAGGAGACTTGTTAATCTAAAATTGGATTCTGATTCTAGCAATTTGTCCCCTTACTCTCAATACAAAACTAATTCGAAGAGACTTGATGTAACAGTGCGAGGTAGTGTTCTAACAAGAGTTTATGCTTGTAACTGAAAGCTGTCATTAATAGTAAGGAATATTTAAACAAACCTGCCAGTAAGAATTTGAAGCAACACACTCCTAATAACTAATTGGGCTTGTTACACCTTTTACACAAGCAACTGATTTTTTTTCCCCTGCTAAATCAGAGAGTTGCATTTTAAAGTTCAAAACATGCTTTTAATCATGTGACTTTAATTTTGCTTTAGTTGTGTTTTAAAGTATTGGCCCACTGACAGTTTTGACTGAATAAAAATTAGACTTGAAGCATAGAGTATTCTTGTTGTGTGAAAGTGCTGGATGAAGACTGTCAAATACTTTGGCTAAAAAAGTTAGAAAGATTTAGCCTTGGGCCCTGTTATTTGAGAAGGGTTATCAAATGAAGAAAATTTTGCAGGCATGTCTGTTTTTGTTAAGTTTTGGGGGAAAAACATTTGGAGTGCATGGGAACCAATGTAGTCATCGTGCTCTGTAGAGGACTGGATTTACGCGTAACTGTTGTAAGTGTTCTGAACGGGGCTGTTCAGTACTTGAGCATTTCGACTTAACCAAAGCATGCATTTATCTGTACAAGCTGCTTCTTGAGTTTGTTGACTGTGAGAGAGTAAATATGTTAAGGGTTGTGTTAGGAGCAAGTAATAAGCCCTGTCTGAAATTCATGTGGACCTGTGTAGCCACATCTCTTGTCTGAGGTGACAGAGATGACATTGCAGGCTTCTAAATCTAGTGCTTCTGTTGTAGTTGTCACTATGTAGACATGAAATAGGCTTTTAAAAAGTCTTAACAAACATTCTTTTTCTTTGGAAGTGAGATACCAGTTGAAAGTAAGTCTGTGCTTTTTCAGCTTCCCTGTGCTGTTAACCTAAAAACCCGACTGTCAAAATGCAAAGAAGTGCAAGGAATATTCAGGATGTCAGTAGGCTTTTGGCTGTAGTCTCTGTGTCACATAATATGGGCTTTCACATTTCACTGTCCTGCCACAATGTTTGAACACGCAGGAAGTGCCTGCTTTTTTAACACTGTGTCAACAAGACACCTAGTTGTGGAAGTTTGAACTTCTGTGTGTTTATGTTTTATGTTAAACATGTGTATGGGGATTTTTGGATGCTAACATTATGGCCCTTTGGTGCTGGAACCTCCTGGTTTTTAAGGTGAGAAATTTAGGCTAGATACTAACCAAAGCTGTATTAAATGTGTGGGGAGTGTGCTTCAGCAAAAATGAAGCAGGATCCAAAGGGTATGTAATAAGAAAAAAGTGAGGTTTTTCATTTAATTTTTCCAGATAAAACAGGTATACTACAGGGAAGAAGAGATCCACTCTCATTTTTCAAAAGACGATGTCATAACAAAGAATTTGTATGTTCTGATTTGTAGGGGATATAAAAAACATTTTGGCTATGTAGCAACAGTGACGTGGTACATATTAGGGAGATGGTACTTAATATGTACGTGGGGGGTGTCTGTGATAAGATGGCAAGCTGCTTTAATTCTCTTCAGAGAGTGCAGTGATAAATTTCTGAATTGGTGCAGACTATTGTCTGGATGGATAGAGTATGATTTGTGAACCCATAGGAAAGTGAATACTATTTGTGAACCCACAAAATTGTATTGGTTACATCTGTACCTATTCAGCATATTGAGAGCTATACTAAAGCATCTAATGAAAAAAGGAGATGACTATTGGAAGCCTATGTAATTTTACAGCAGACTTAGTACCAATTCTTGTTCTGTCTGGGGCTAGGAGAGATGCATGGAAACAAATAATGGGTTGTTGTAAAAGGTATTGATCATATTTCTTAGAGATCTCCTGGTAAACTGGGTTTCTTTTGGAAAAACACCCCCTGATCTAGCGGCATTAGTGAAGAATAAGGGTTAACACAATTGAACGTATAAGGGAATAAATTGTAAATAGTAGTACATTTACCTCATAAAGTGATTTTCTTTTTTTCCTGATATAAAAAGATATAAAAGCAATAGGTTTAGTTTTGGTCACTTTAGTTTTGCTGTAGTTATTGTATTTGTCAGAAGAGTTAACTTTAGAAACAGTTCTGCAAGAGCCAGAGAATATTTGTGGGTGAAATGGTAAAATCTGACTTGGAGGCTTGTTAGCTATGAGGAAGTATGAACTTAACTGACTTTCCTCCTATGTGTGTTTCAGTGCAGGTTAATCCTGCACTGTTGCTGATAAGAGGATAATTTTTATATTTCTCTGAAAGTTTATAGTCTTGGGGTGGTTAGAGGATAAGTGCTCTCAGGATCCTGTCCAAAATCCAGAAATATCCTTCTAGGTTAAAGATGTCTTTCTGTTTCAAGTCCGGATATTTTTCTCTAATTCTTCTTTGATTTTACAGCAGGTATCTTTCTCCTCTTCTAGAGGATTGTTACATTGCTGTTGCATCCCCTAGGATTTTATTGGTGAGTGTATGTACTTGCATATGGAGTCAGAGGAGGTGTGAATTTGAAGGGATCGTAGTGAGGTTTGATAAATGACTCTGCAAAAATGGTAGCTTCAGAGATTACCAGAATAAGAGTGTCAGGGACCGTTTGCATTTTTTTTTCATTACTTTTATACTTCCTTTGGAGACTGTAGCATTTTCAAGTTACGTTCTCTGATAATTCATGTTTATTTTATTAAATGTGTAAGGTTTTTTGCTAGTGTTTGTCTTTGGTATTTAGTCTTTTTCCCTGTTTCCTGGCTAGAGTTAGGATTTTCAAGCAAGGGAAGTTGTTCTAGTTCTTGGCTGAAGAAGGCTAGGCTTTGACATATTCAGGAATATTTTCCTTAAATTCCAGTGAGTGTTCTAACATAATTTCCAAAGAACTTTGAAGGGATGACACACACTCTTTAAAATTTAATAAAATAAAAGTTAAGATAGCATAAATTATGAATACAACTAATTTTATTTGTATTAGAGTATGTTTTCACACATTAGCCATTTTTCAAATGCATTGGCTCTACGACCATCATTTTACAACTGTTTTATTTGGAATGTTCATACCCAGTTCAGCTGTCAGCAAGAAAAATTTAAACTTGTACTTCTAGCAGAACTGGGGTGGAAATCCTTATCCCCATCCCTGCCAACTTGAACGTCTGAGCTTCACACCTTGTATTTCTAACTTGTTTTTTATTTGGTTATCTAAATGAAGGCCATTAATGCATATCTAAATAAAACTTGTTTTACTCCTCCAACTGGTTTGTCAGTATCAGTATTGGGAAAGTTGGGTTTTTTAAAGTGTCTTTTTGTAATTACTTAAAATGTCTGCCAATTTTGTTCATCTTCAAGCCACTATATTGCTTTTACACTTGTAAATCAGTTTGTGGAGAACATCCTTGTAAAAATTGTCAGTTTAATGGTACTGGAGGGTTGTTTATGCTGATCAACATGGCCATGCAGTAGTCACCACTCAGAAGGTAAGCTTTCTCCTTAAAACAAGCTGTTGTGACTTCATAGGGGTACTCAGAGCTGTCAGTAGTCACATCTTTCTGCTTTTTTTGAAAAGTGCAGGTTGCTGAGCTTTTTTCCCCCTGTTGCTTAAAACTCTGCTTTATGTTGAAATCTGTGTGTTCATGTGTTAGTACAAAGCTCCACGTATGCAGCTCTTTTTGTCACTGTTTAGCATCAGAAAACTGGCCCTAGTGCCCCCTTTTCAACAGGGCTTAGATCAATTTTGAAATGCAGGGTAGCAGTGCATAGAGGCCAACTTTGAGATCAGATATTAATTTTGTTGATCTCTGGGCAATGTATAACAGCAACTACTAGACTGATAAACTTCACCTAGGTGTAGATGAGCTCGGTTATGGAGACGAAATTAGAATTGTAGAGGTAATTGCTCAGGAAGGCAAATGCTAGAGCTAAACTTGGATTTGTGCCTTGCTGATTCCAGACTATTTATCTTCCAGACAATGCTGGTTCTTTCTTTGTGTACCAACTTTTTCACAGTAAATCCATACAGTAAATACAGAAGTTTATGAATGCTTTGCACTGTCTGTGAGGCTGTTTTTAAATATTGGAATAATTTTAAATGCCTTGTTTTTAGTTGAGTACAAATGGGTTTTTTTCCCAGTCACTCAGTAGACTCGTAAACCTGACTGAATTCACAAGATTATTCCTCTGCTGTCGTTCTTATTTCTTATACCTTTGGGATCCAAAGTAGGGCAGTAGTCTGTTCATGCAACCGTTGAGGTGGTCTCCTGACTAAATAGGAGGAGCATCCTGTTTAGGAAGACAATACAAGAAATTACTGTAAATGTACGTTTGTGCTAGCAAAATCTGGTTTTATTATTTGTAGAAGAAAGTAGCTAGAACAAAATGTGTTCTTATAAGTAAATGCTTTATAGTAGCTTTACTGATGAGCTTCTTATCCTCTGGACATTTCAGTAGTAGGCAGAATATATGCAATTAATCTGTTGCTGATCACGGAGTTTGATAAAGGGTAGTAAAACCTGTTGCACTGGGCAGTTTGTTGCTTCATTAGCCGGTTTATTGTCTGATACAACTGCATTGTCCTCACCTGACTTTGAGCAGTGTCTGTATGGCAGTATAATGTGTGGTAAATATGTTTTCAAGGGCAGTGGGAGGGAAAACTCAGGAATATTAAGCCTAAATTCTAAACAGACATGTTTAGACTAGCATGTCCTCCCTCAGGGAGGAGGAGGAGAGCAAAGCCCTTTGGACTGTGAAAGCCTTTGCCTTGTCTAAACGATGACTTTTCTCAAAGTCTGGGAGAAACCTGTTAGTCGATCACAGAAGAGATGGAGATTGGTAGAGGATTACAAGGTAGATTAAAAAAAAACCTCTGCTTGAAGTTTCTTCTTGAAAAGAGAAAAACAATTCAGATGTAGGTTGGTTCATAGTGAAGGTCTTTTGGAGTTAATCTTGGGATCCGTCTCTTCCTATTTGTTTTATTAATTTGATAAGAATTTGATGATTTTGAGTACAAATTGATGGAAACATGATGGAATTGAAGAATGCAAAGTTTAATGTTTGTACTTGGCTGCTTGATTGAGGGTGAGTCTTTTGGAAATGGCTGTCCAGTAAACAGCATAGATTAATGAGTTGGATTCACTACAAGATGAAACCCTGAAGCTCACAGATCCTGGAATGTGCAGTGAGAGAAGTGATGCCACTCTACTACATGTGTGCTGGTCACCTGTTCCCAGGCGTAATGAATTTCCACCAGAGCAGGTGGAAGAAAGAAAGGGTGACTAGGAAGGTATGGAAGACTGAGACTTCCATGTGAAAGGAGACTAAAGAGCCCTGGCTAGCTTAGCTCGCAAGCTGGGAGAAAGATTTAATAATACTGTATAGATACAGTGGTAAGCACCATGACAGGTGGGAAGGCTGTTCATGCTTGAATTATAACATCAGCATAAGAACAAGTGAGTATTAATAGTCTATGAATTAATTTAGGCTGGAAATTAGGAAAAGGCTTCCAACATCAGAATAAACATTGTAGCAGCCTTGTGGTAGAAGAAATAGCAAATGACCTAACTTGTCTATAGGTGCAGGTGGATCAGATACCTGATGGAGATTGTGGTGTGGAAGGCGGGTTAGTGGCTTGATGTCAGAAGGGGTCCTTTTCGGTTTTATATTCAATTTCTCACAGATCTCAAGAAATTCAGAAGTTTATCTTGCCCGTGTTGTACAGCCTGTGCAATTATAAATTCAAATTGATGGAAGTATACTGTTTGCTGTTTTGTTAGGAATTATGAACGGTGTCTTTGAATCAGCTGGGTTTTTTTTTTCCTCTTTTAACGTAGTGTATAAGGAAAGAGAAATGGAAATTGATGTGTGAGAGGGAATGTAGGGAGTTTACTCAATGTACTGAACTGTGGGAACTACTTGTCTAAGTGTAACCCAGCTTGCCCTGCTTGCTTAGCTGACTAAAATAACTGTAGGGACCAACTGGGCAGCTTAGTACTAGCAGTTTCATGTAGCCTGTTTTTAGGGTGCCCAGATAGGCTGTAGTTAGGGGCTGGTATTTCTTTGGAAGACTTCAGTTTTTCAGTTAGGAGTCAATCAACTCTGACTCTTAGTTAAACAGATTTCATGGCATCTGTTCTTCAGGACATTGTGTTCAGTACAGTCTCTGAATAGTAGGGAGAATTTCACATCTAAATTCACAGAATCATTCAGGTCGGAAAAGACCCTTGGGATCATCGAGTCCAACCATCAGCCCTACTCTACAAGTTCTCCCCTACACCGTATCCACCAACATCTCATCTAAACCACCCTTAAACACATCCAGGGATGGTGACTCCACCACCTCCCTGGGCAGCCTATTCCACTGTCTGACCACTCTTTCTGTGAAAAAATTTTTCCTAATGTCCAGTCTAAACCTCCCCTGTTGCAGTTTAAAGCCATTCCCCCTTGTTCTGTCACTAATTACCTGTGAGAAGAGACCAGCACCAACCTCTCTACAGTGTCCTTTCAGGTAGCTGTAGAGAGTGATCAGGTCTCCCCTCAGCCTTCTCTTTCTCAAGCTAAACAGTCCCAGCTCCTTCAATCACTCCTCATAGGATTTGTTTTCCAGGCCCTTCACCAGCTTCGATGCCCTCCTCTGCACTTGCTCCAGCACCTCGATATCTCTCTCGTATTGAGGTGCCCAAAACTGGACACAATAGTCCAGGTGTGGCCTCACCAGTGCAGAGTACAGGGGGACTATCACCTCTCTACTTCTGCTGGTCACACTATTTCTAATAGAAGCCAGGATACCGTTGGCTTTCTTGGCCACCTGGGCACACTGCTGGCTCATGTTCAGTTGCTTGTCAATTAGAACCCCCAGATCCTTCTCTTCCACACAGCTCTCCAGCCACACCTCCCCAAGCCTGTAGCAATGCATGGGGTTGTTGTGGCCCAAGTGCAGGACCTGGCACTTGGCCTTGTTGAAGCTCATCCCGTTGACAGTGGCCCACCGATCCAATCTATCCAAGTCTCTCTGTAGAGCCTCTCTATCCTCATGCAGATCGACACTCCCGCTTAACTTGGTGTCATCTGCGAACTTACTGATGATACACTCTATGTCTTTATCAAGATCATCAATAAAGATGCTAAACAGAAATGGTCCCAACACCGAGCCCTGAGGAACACCACTTGTGACTGGCCACCAGCTGGATTTAACTCCATTGACCACCACTCTGTGGGACCGTCCATCCAGCCAGTGCTTGACCCAGCAGAACATTTGCTCATCCAGGCCATGAGCAGCCAGTTTTTCCATGAGAATTCTATGGGGAATTATGTCGAGTGCTTTTCGAAAATCCAAGTAGACAATATCCACAGCTTTTCCCTCGTCCAGTAGTCGGGTCATCTTGTCATAGAAGGAGATCAGGTTTGTCAGGCAGGACCTGCCTTTCATAAACCCATGCTGACTAGGCCTGAGCCCCCGGTCGTCCATTATATGACTTGTAATGGCACTCGAGATGATCTGCTCCATGACCTTCCCTGGTACCAAGGTCAGACTGACAGGTCTATAGTTTCCTGGATACTCCTTTCTGCTTCTCGTGTAGATGGGATGGGTGCTTCATCTTGGGTAGCACAAGTAGATGGGTGGTACAAAGAAATACATTACGTACCCCTGTACTCGGCACTGGTGAGGCCGCACCTCGATGACTGTGTTCAGTTTTGGGCCCCTCACTACAAAAAGGACATTGAATTACTCAAGCGTGTCCAAAGAAGGTCAATGAAGCTGGTGAAGGGTCTGGAGCACAGGTCGTATGAGGAGCAGCTGAGGGAACTGGGGATGTTTAGTCTGGAGAAGAGGAGGCTGAGGGGAGACCTCATCACCCTCTACAACTACTTGACAGGAGGTTGCAGAGAGCTGGGGATGAGTCTCTTTAACCAAGTAACAAGCGATAGGACAAGAGGGAATGGCCTCAAGCTGTGCCAGGGAAGGTTTAGACTAGATGTCAGGAAGTATTTCTTTACAGAACGGGTTATTAGGCAGTGGAATGGATTGCCCAGGGAGGTGGTGGAGTCCCCATCCCTGGAGGTGTTTAAGAGTCGGGTTGACATAGCGCTGAGGGATCTGGTGTATTTGGGAACTGTCAGTGTTAGGTTAATGGTTGGACTAGATGATCTTCAAGGTCTTTTCCAACCTAGATGATTCTGTGGTTTGCTACCCTCTGTCCAATGAGACCTCCCAGTTAATCATGACTTCAGGTAAATCATGGAAAGTGGCTTGGCGAGCACATCTGCCAACTCTTTCAGCACCCTTGGGTGTAACCCATCCAGTTCCGTAGACTTGTGTGCATCCAAGTGATGTAGCAGGTCTCTGACCACTTCCTCTTTAATTGTAATGACAATTCATAGGGGGCAGAAGAAAATCGTCTTGTAGGTTAGGCACTGTAGTGTTTAAGTGTGCAATTCTAAATCTTTAGGGTAAGTCTTTGCAGATGATTTGATGCTGCTCTTAAGGGTATTGTCATAAAGTGTAAGTTCCCTTTATTCTGCTGCAAAATTTATTAGAGCAGAAGAAAAATGGGAATCTCTAAGGACTGAAATGTATTTTGAATTCTGATCAGGTGGAATAAAGCTAGGTGGCCTGAAGGTTTGGTTTATGGGTCTGTATTTCTGAGGAAAAATATGTCATAATGTTATGGATGCAGAGGTTGACTGTATATGTTAAACCTGCTTTCTGAGTTTGACAGATCAGTGTGCTGGGTGTGTTTTACTGAAATGAATTTTCACTTAATAACCCTAAATTGATGGTGATGCTGAGTCCAGATTTTTTTGCAACCTAATTTGCTAGAGGCAAAGTCTGGGTTGTTGCTCTTTTCAGCAGTTTACTGTACCACTAGCTGGAAAATGCAGCTGCCTTTCTGAAGAGCAGTGAGAGGGCTTTTTTTTTTTTTGGTCTCCCTGAAAAAGTAGCATTTACAGTTTAAATCTAAATGAAGGTGGTTCAGACTACTGTGTCCCACACACAGGTTGTTTAGAAAGAGCTCATGTATTCTTCTTCTCTGTTGGCAGAATTAAGGGAATGAATATCTTCTCATTAGTGGGTGCTAAGTCTTCCATCACTCCAGTTAGAATTGCAAGAGGAAATTCATGCCACTAGCATGTTACTGTTAAATTGGATGTATCTGATGTTATTTATTCCTTTTTTATTCTGAGAATTAGTATTGTATCCTCTGCAAATGAAGTGTTTCTAGGTGGTGATGAAAGCCAAAAGAACAGGCAGGCACTGTTTATAAAAACTTTTTTTAGCCTGTGTGTTTCTTGAACTTCTGCCTCTAACAGGAGAATGCTGACATCTGCAGCTGACTGCATTCTCTTGCAGATTCAAGCTATAGTACTTAAATTTGCTCCTTAGAGTAGGTATGGTCACTTAAGTGAATTCATTTGAGATATGACAGATTCCCTTATGTAAATTACTGTTCTGTATAAAACATTTAAACAGTGTTCTGAAATGTATTTTATGGAAGTTACTTGACCATTTAATGTATTTTCAGATTTATAGGAACAACTTGAACTACATTATGGAGTTTTTAATTAATAATTTGGAGCTCATGATGTTTAACATCTTTGTTGGCGACTTGGCAGTGGGGTTAAGTGCACCCTCAGAAAGTTCATGGATGACACCAAGCTGTGTGGTGTGGTCGACACGCTGGAGGGAAGGGATGTGCCATCCAGCTGGACCTGGACAGGCAGGAGAGGTGGGGCTGTTCAAAGCTCATGAAGTTCAACAAGGTCCTGCACATGGGTCAAGGTGATCCTGAGTACAAATACAGGCTGGGCAATGAGTAAATTGAGAGCAGCCCTGCAGAGGACTTGGGGATATTAGTGGATGGAAAACTGACTATGAGCCAGCAATGTGTGCTCACAGCCCAGAAAGCCAACCGTATCCTGGGCTGCATCAACAGAAGTGTAGCTTGCAGGTTAAGGGAAGTGATTCTGTCCCTTTATTTCCCTCTCATGAGACCCCACCTGGAGTACTGTGTTCAGCTCCAACATAAGAAGGACATTGACCTGCTCAAGTGAGTCCAGAGGAGGCCATGAAGATGATCAGAGGGCTGGAGCATCTCCCCTATGAGGACAGGCTGAGACAGTTGGGTTTGATGAGCCTGGAGAAGAGAAGGCTCTGGGAGACCTTCTGGCAGCCTTCCAGTGCTTAAAGGGGACCTAAAGGAAAGATGGGGAGGAACTCTTTATCAGAGGGTGTAGTGATAGGACAAGGAGTAATGGTTTTAAACTGAAAGAGGGTAGATTTAGGTTAGATGTAAGGCAGAAATTCTTCACTATGGGGGTGGTGAGACACTGAAGCAGGTTACCCAGAGAAGTCGTGGCTGCCCCCTCCCTCCCTGGAAGTGTTCAGGGCTGGATTGGATGGGGCTTTGGGCAACCTGATCTAGTGGAAGGTGTCCCTGCCCATGGCAAGAGGGGGTTGGAACTAGATGATCTTTAAGGTCCTTTCTAATCCAAACTGTTCTATGATTCTAGTGTTAAGTTACTGTCAGTCACCATAACATATAGATATCTTTGGCAAAAGTTCATAGTAGAGAGAATAGTAGAGTTCATTTAAATAAGGCCTCAGTTCATGATCTTTGCGTTTACAAGTGGCAGTGTGTCTATGGATACAGTTAGCAAAATACGGTAAATTACCCGAGCTATGTTAAGCTTAAATTTGTTTTAGATTTTTGTAAACTGTTAGCTGGAGAAATGTATCTGAGAACTAAAGTAACTTGTGTTTGACTTCAGTATGTGATCTGTTCTTAAATGGTTTGACATATATGGCAAGTACAGAGAATAAAGACCAGTACTGAAAACTGTAATGGCCTTCTCTGTTCAGCGTTTTTGTTTTTTTTCAAATTCCTTTAAGCAGCTAGTCATGGCCACTGTATTGGCAGGGTTTGGCCAAAGATTGCCTCTGTTCTTTGAGGAGCAAATGTGTAGTTCATTCCTATGTTCAGTACCACTGTAACTGTATGAGCTTCAATAAGGCCAAATGCTGGGTGCTGCACTTGGGCCACAACAACCCCCAGCAGCGCTACAGGCTTGGGGAGGAGTGGCTGGAGAGCTGCCAGTCAGAGAGGGACCTGGGGGTGTTGATTGACAGCCGGCTGAACATGAGCCAGCAGTGTGCCCAGGTGGCCAAGAAGGCCAATGGCATCCTGGCTTGTATCAGCAATAGCGTGGCCAGCAGGGACAGGGAAGTGATCTTACCCCTGTACTCGGCACTGGTGAGGCCACACCTCGATGACTGTGTTCAGTTTTGGGCCCCTCACTACAAAAAGGACATTGAATTACTCGAGCGTGTCCAAAGAAGGTCACCAAAGCTGGTGCAGGGTCTGGGGCACATGTTGTACGAGGAATAGCTGAGGGAACTGGGGTTGTTTAGTGTGGAGAAGAGGAGGCTGAGGGGAGACCTCATCGCCCTCTACAACTACTTGACAGGAGGTTGCAGAGAGCTGGGGACGAGTCTCTTTAACCAAGTAACAAGCGATAGGACAAGAGGGAATGGCCTCAAGTTGCACCATGGAAGGTTTAGACTGGATATGAGGAAGCATTTCTTTACAGAACGGGTTATTAGGTGTTGGAATGGGCTGCTGAGGGAGGTGGTGGAGTCCCCATCCCTGGAGGTGTTTAAGAGTCGGGTTGACATAGCGCTGAGGGATATGGTGTATTTGGGAACTGTCAGTGTTGGGTTGATGGTTGGACTAGATGATCTTCAAGGTCCTTTCCAACCTAGATGATTCTGTGATTCTGTAGTTTGTGACACCTGGCTGTGGAGGCCCTCTAGGGGTGCCTGCAACCAAGCTTGCACAGCTGGAGTCACCATGCTCCAAGAAAAGGCAGCTGGCACCACCAACCCAGCACACTGTTCCTCCTGACTGCTCGCAGCCCTGCTCCTGTCAGAAAGCAAAGGGGAGGCAGAGATGACTGCTTTCATGTAACTTTGTGGTGTTATTTGCATTAATAAGAACTACTTCAGCAAGGCAATAAATACCAAGCTGCTTCACATGAATCCAGTTATTGCACAGTAATTAATGTATGTGTTTAGCTTGTCTGGACCCAAACCACAACATTAATAAAAGTGATGTCAGGAATGGGATCCAAAGTGAGCTTTTGGGCTGTGGAAGGGGGTTCTACAGCTGAAGTGTGGTCTCTTGAATGTCCATGACTGCCTATGGCTGCCAAGTTAGTTTTCCTGGGTGTAATCTTGTGGAGCCTGAGGGTTCATACTCGGAATATGGGTCTAGCAGGCAGTGCTCCTACTGGAGCTTGTGTGTTAATAATGTATGTAGGGTAACAGTAACTTACAGGTAAGTTAACATTATCTCTATATAGGCCAGCGGAAGCTTCATGTAGTAGAAGCTGAATTCAGTCTCGCTAGAGGAAACTGTAAACCTCATGATGTTGTAATGGGACTTACCTTTGCATCTTGGGCACTGACTTTTTTGAGGAATGGATATCTTAAGGATCCATAAAGACATTAAGTATTTGGCATTGTTACTGTGGAAATGAGTAATGATACCCCTTTGATACCTCAACTGCCTGACCTCTTAGAAGGAGCATTCATAGTAGAACTGCAGGTATCACTTTGATTAGCACTGACTGCAACTCAGGTGGATCACTGATTACAATCCTCGACCAACAGAGATAAACTTTGTCCCATACATGGTCATACCAAAGAATTGGAAAGTCAAGGAGTGGTTGCATGAATTCATTCACCCTTCAACAACCATGTTACCTTGTGTGAAAACCCAGTGGGGATTGGAAGTTAACTGTTTACTATTGAGGTTTGAATATGAGGTAATCACCCTACAGTGCACGTGTACCAGGTGTGCTAGAACTGCAGTATAAACTTGACGCTGAGGGGAGCTGCTCTGGACCTGACCTGGTCTGATCTGCAGTGGAGTGGCAGCTCTTGATGTGCAGCAGGATTTCCTGAGTCGGGGAAATGCCAGGGCAGCAGAGAGACCTTTCAGGAGCTGGCAGCTCTCACAGGAGACTGGCTGCATTGCCAGAGCAATGGCAGCCCCACTGCCCGCCCCCCCCCCCCCCCGCCCCCCCCGCCCCTATAAAAAGCAGCTGAGGGAGTGGGCATGACAAGGAGCACTGTGACCAGAGTGGGCAAACAGAGCATGGTGTGTCGGTTTGCATGGCAGTTCATGCAGAAGGGCACCCAGAAAGGGTGTCGTCACCCTACGAGCTCAAGATGTGAGTTGAGTTCATGGTCATCATCATCTCAGAAGGAGCTTAGCAATGGTATCCACCAGCAGAAAGCGAAGTCCTCTCCACTCACCGGAATGGATGTGGCAACCCAGACAGAGCTCCCACAAAAACATGCAGCCATCCATGTCTCAGGCTGTGGGTTGTGCCAGCGGCTTTCACTAGTAATGGATGACAGTAGTAAGAACAGCTGTGTGATATGTGACCAAGTGGATGATCTGCTCAGCCCGGTGGCAGAGCTACAAGAGGAAGTACAAAGATTTAAGGAGCATCTGTGAGTCTGAGATGGAGGTAGACTAGTGGAAGCATGCTTTGCCCTCCCCGAGACAGAAACAGGAACAGCCACCAGAAAAAAAAAAAAAAAACCAAACAAAGGGGATCCTGTATCTTCCCCTCACCAGGCAGAAGGCAGTAGCTTAAAGGAAAGGAGAGAATGTAAGCAAGTCCACGCTTGGGATGGCAAGCAAACCCCCTCCTTGCCTATGTCGCCTTCCCAGGTGCCTGTATACAACAGATATGAGGCTCTGATGTAGAAGGTCAGTCAGTGGATGATATTGGATGGTGGTCCATCTACACGAGAGGTGTTGCCAAAGTCAGAAGTGCATACCCTTGTATCACGACCACCCCTGTGAGGAAGAAAAGACGAGTTATAGTTGTAGGTGACTCCCTGCTGAGTGGAAGAGAGAGTCCAATATGCCAGACAGATCCTCCTCTTGGGGAAGTCTGCTGCCTCACTGGGGCCTGGGTTAAGGACTTCCCTAGGAAGCTTCCTAGCCTCGTACAGCCCTCAGACTATTACACGTTATTGCTCTTTGATGCGGGTGGTGATGAAGCCACAACATGTAGTCCAAGGGCAATCAAAAGAGGCTTCAGGGCCTTAGGACGGTTGGTAAGGGAATCTGGAGCACAGATAACTTTTTCCTCTGTCCTTCCAGTTGCAGACAGTGACACTGGAAGAAATAGACAGACCCAGTCTATTAATACATGGCTCCATGGCTGATGTCACTGCTACAACTTCATTTTTTTTGGTAATGGGATGGTCTATACAGTACCAGGCCTGCTGGTGTTGGATGGGATTCATGTTTCTCAAAGAGGGAAGAGAGTCTTTGCTCACAAGCTAGTGGAGCTCATTGATGGAGCTTTAAACTAGACTTGAAGGGGGAGGGGGATAATACCAGGCTTGCTTGTGACGACATGCCAAGGTTAGAGGGACATGGTGCCAGTGAGGACCCTCAGTGTGTTGCTCTGAGACATGCTGGGTACACTGCAGCACACTTGAAGTCTTACAAAGGTGAGCCAGGGGCTCCTGAGGTAATTGGAAACAACAGGGAAACACTGGTGAAATATGTCAAAGGAATTAAGGTGTGTTCCTCTAAGAAGATGACATGGCCAACAGCCCAGCTGAAGTGCCTCTACACCAATGTGCACAGCATGGGCAACAAACAGGAGGAATTGGAAGCTACCATGCTGCTAGAAAGCTATGACCTAGATGCCATTACTGAAACTTGATGGGACAAATCCCATGACTGTAGTGAAGCTGTTGATGGCTACAGGCTTTTCAGAAGGGACAGATGAGGAAGGAGGTGCAGAGGGGTTGCCCTCTATGTCAAGAAGTGCATAGATTGTGAAGAGCTGTCTCTGAAGAATAGCCACAAGCAAGTTGAAACCTTTGGGTGGGAATTAAAGACTGAAGTAACAAAGGCAACCTTGTGGTTGGTGTTTACTACAGACTGCCCAATCAAGGGGAGCCTACTGACAAAGCCTTCTTACTCCAGCTACAGGAGGCATCACGCTCACGGACTCTTGTCTTGCTGGGGGACTTCAACCACCCTGACATCTGCTGGAAAAGTAGCATGGCGTGCCATAAGCAATTCAGGTAATAGACAGCCCTACCAGAGGGTATGTGATACTGGACCTGATGGTCACCAAGGCAAGTGAGCTAATTGGTGACATCAAGATTGAAGGCAGTCTGGGCTGCAGTGATCCTGCACTGGTGGAGTTTGCAATCCTGAGGGATAAAAGTCAGGAATTCTAGGAAAGCAATATTGCAGCTCTTCAAGGAGTTAGTCAATAGGACCTGCTGGGAAACTGCCCTCAGGGACAAGGGAGCAGAAGAGGGCTGGCAGATCTTTAAGGATGCTTTCCATAGAGCACAAGAGCTCTCAATCCCCAGGTGTAAGAAATGAGGAAAGGAAGGCAAGAGGAGGGCATGGATGAGTGAGGACCTGCTGGACAAACTAAAGGGCAAGAAGGAAATGCACAGGCAGTGGAAGCAGGGACAAGTATCCTGGGAAGAGTATGGGGATGCTGCCCAGTTGTGTGGGGATGGGGTCAGGAAGGCGCAGTTGTGGCTGGAGCTGAACTTAGCAAGAGATGCAAAGAATTAGAAGGGCTTCTATATCAGCTGGAAAAGGAAGGTCAAAGAAAGTGTACCCCCCACTGATGAACACAACTGGCAAACTGGTAACAACAGATGAGGAAAAGGCTGAGAGGTACTCAACTTTTTTGCCTCAGTCTTCACTGGCAATCTCTCTTCCCACACCTCTCGAGTGGATGGACTGCAAGATGGGGGATGGGGGAGCAAAGTCCCTCCCCCTGTAAGAGCAGATCAGGTTTGTGACAACCTCAGGAACCTGAACATACGTAAGTCTAAGGAACCTGACGAGATGTATCCCAGAGTCCTGAGGAAATTGGCTGACATAGTTGTCAAGCCACTCTCCATGATATGTAAAAAGTCATGGCAGTTAGGTGGAGTCCCTGGTGACTGGCAAAAGGGAAACATACCACCCATTTTAAAAAAGGGTAGAAAGGAGAGGACCCTGGGAACTACTGACCTGTCAGCCTCACCCTTGTGCCTGGGAAGATCACGGAAAAGATCCTCCTAGAAGCTATGCTAAGGCACGTGGAGGACAGGGAGGTGATTCGAGATAACCATCACGGCTTCACCAAGGGCAAGTCTTGCCTGATCAACCTAGTGGCCTTCTGTAATGAAGTGACTACATCAGTGAACAAGGGAAGAGCTACAGACATCATCTGTCTGGACTTCTGTAAGGCCTTTGACACATTAGTCTCTTAATTGGAGATACAGATTTGATGGGTGCGCTTTTTAGTAGATAAGGAATTGGCTGGATGGTCACACCCAGAGTGTAGTGGTCAATGCTTCAATGTCCAGATGGAGATCAGTGACAGGTCAGTGATGAGTGGTGTCCCTTGGGGGTCCATATTGTGACCGGTACTGTTTAATATCTTCATAAACAACATAGGCGATGGGATTGAGTGCACCCTCAGCAAGTTTGCAGACAACACCAAGCCGAGTGGTGCAGTTGACACACCTGAGGGATGGGATGCCATCCAGAGGGACCTGGACAAGCTCGAGAAGCAGACCCCTGTGAACATCATGAAGTTCAACAAGGCCAAGTGCAAGGTCCTGCACCTGGATCAGTATCAGTACAGGCTGAGGGATGAAGGGATTGAGTGCAGCCCTGTGGAGAAGGACTTGGGCATACTGGTGGATGAAAGGCTGGACATGAGCCAGTAATGTGCGCTTGCAGCCCAGAAGGCCAACTGTATCGTGGGCTGCATAACAAGAAGCATAGCCAGCAGGTTGAGGGAGGTGATTCTGCCCTTCTTACTCTGCTCTGGTGAGAGCCCACCTGGAGTGCTGTGTCCAGCTCTGGAGTCCTCAGCACAGGAAAGACATGGACCTGTTGGCGTGGGTCCAGAGGAGGGACAGAGTAATGATTGGAGGGATGGAACACTTCTCCTGGAAGGAAAGGCAGAGGGTTGGAGTTGTTCAGCCTCGAGAAAAGAAGGCTCCAGGGATACCTCATTGTAGCCTTTCAATAGTTAAAGGGGGCTTATAAGAAGGATGGGGACAAACTTTTTAGGATAGGACAAGGGGTAATGGTTTTAAGCTAAAAAAGGGTAGATTCAGGCTAGATGTAAGGAAGAAGTTTTTTACAATGAGGGTGGTGAAATACTGGAACAGGTTGCCCACAGAGGTAGTAGATGTCCCATCTCTGGAAACATTCAAGATCAGGTTGGACGGGGCTTTGAGCAACCTGATGTAGTTGAAGATGTCCCTGCTCATTGCAGGGGGGATTGGACTAGATGACCATGAAAGGTCCCTTCCAGTCCAAACTCTTCTATGAATACTGCTTGTATTTAACCATCATCATAACATTTTTTTCTCAATTCCCTTGGCCCCAAAGTGTAAACTGCAGTTTGCCAATGTCTGGAGAGGAGTGCCACCTGCCAAAGGGATGAAAGCATAGCCCTGTCATTTGTTTCAGACTTATACATCAGGTTTTGGAAGAGGGCAGTACATCACTCCCATTGTAGTATGGGGAAGCACTGCCCATGAGCTGGACAGCAAAGGCAAATGGATCATTGGAATTTTACCATCAATATTTTACTACAGTAAATATCTTAACTTTTTCGCATGGATCCAATTATTGTGTAGTAATTAACACATACATTTAGTGTGTCCTGACCTAAACTATCACATTTAGCTGTTCATACATTTTTATTTGAGAGAACAGGTTTTGGGTTTGTTACTTGTGGGAAAAAGACTGTAGTCTGGAAAAGAACTCAAACAGTAAAACATGAGGAAGACAAAGCAGACATTTGAAACCAGTAGCTTGATTTGAGTGCAGTGGGCATGAAACAAGCCTTAATTTTCTCCCCCAAAATAGATTATACCAGCTGATCACATTAGAGATATTTGTTAGAAATTCATGACAAATGCAGTCACTGTGAATGAAAGAGGAAGCTTTGAGACATCCATCTTTTGAGTGATGAGTACAAGCGCATAAATATATTAACAGGTAAGCAATGTGTTTAAAAAGTAGGCATTTGAAAACATAGCAGGCTTTTAACACGATTCAGGGGTTTAATTTGCCCTGGTGGGTGCAGGACACTTAACTGGAGTTGCCTGAAGTATCTAGTATTTTGAAATTCAGAAGAAACTGCTTGATGGCTTATCTGTGCCCAGAAGGGCCTGTTTGGTTGTGAGTGGCTTGCAGCCTTAAATAATAACTGGGGAGGAATTCACAAATTAGATTCTTAGTTTTCAAGGAAATACTCTTTTAAAATAAATGTAAATCCAGGGATAGAACAGACTTTCATAAAGTAAGTGCATGTGAATTGTGATCCTATCAGCAAATTGTTACTAAAATGAGTGATGGTTTGACCCTGCCTGAAGACTTATGGATGGCAGTGAGCTGCTGTTTTGCCATGGAAAAGCAGCTGGTTGGCTGGAGACTGATTCTGAAGCTTTTAGCAGGGGCTGGCATGGCATGTTTATTTTAATACCAAAAGCATCCTTTTTCCATCTGCTAAGGAAAAAGAAGAGTTGGCTTCCTATTTAGGAGTAGCCCTGTAGACGGAAGTCATTGTGTTCTGTATCCTTTTGTGGTTAGTGATTTAACCACCTACATCCGATATAAACTTAGAGGAGAGGTTTGGTTCTGCAGGCCTCCTCTGCTGGGTCATGAAGCCTGGTGAAACAAACACTCCTTTTTATGTATACTGCTGAAAAGATGCAATGCCATTGTGAGTGTGTCATGGTTTGAACTCAGCCGGTAGCCAACACGCAGCCAGTCACTTACCTCCCCCCCCCCCCCCCCCAGTAAAATAGGGGAGCGACAAAAAGGCAGCAGGTTGAATTAAAAAAAAAAAAAAAACAAAAAAACCCCAACAGTTTAGTGTTGGTAACAAAACAACAGTAACAGTGGAAGTCCAGATGGGTAGTACACAATGTGGCTGCTCACCACCCACTGACCAGTATGCCGGCTGCCCCCAGGATCGATCCCAACTAATGCCACATGATATGGAATACTCCAGTGGCCAATCTAGGCCCGGCCCTCCAGCTGTGCTCCCTCCCAGCTCAAGGAAAGTTAATTCTGTCCTGGCCAAAATCAGGACAGAGTGTCAGTTTGGTTTATCCAAACTGAAAGGATGAGCCTATTAAAAAGATTGATAAAGAAACACGGAAATAAAATCTGAGAGGAAGAGGGAGAAGCGAGGGGACAATGAGGGAAAAGTGGAAAGTTAACACAAAGGTCTAAGACATGATTAACAGAAGAATAAAGTGAAGCCAGGAAGCATGGGAAGTGGGTGACAGGAATCACAAAGCTCAGTAAATATATACCATTTAGCACCTGAAGATACCGTTTCAGTATATTTACTACTCACGCAACCCTAACAGTGAACTACAGCTTTGAAAATTAACAAAAAATGGTAATACTACAGCTACCTATGGCACACATTATTGCTAGTCCTATTAAGCTGTCAAGATAAATGCATTGTCATGTGCTTAGCTGTTTAATAGCTAGGTATATGCATCTTGATTTCAGCGTTTCATGAATTCTCAGGGAAAAAAAACTTTAGAAGATGGAGTTAGTTTGTAGTAGTAAGTTCATAACAGATTGGTGTCTTTGCCTTACATATATTGGGAGTGTGTCAGGAAGCAAGAAGAATGGATGTTTGTATACAGGCAGTTTGTCTTAAAATAGGATTTCAGATGTATCAGTACAGAAGAGCTTCTACAGGGACATCCTGTATCTCCTCAGGATAGTGTTACGCAGTCTTTCCAGAGAATACGGACATTCTGATACATGACAACTAACACAGTGTCATTTGATCTATTGTATGTGGTGCTCTGAAAGTGTGGACTGTATGTCAGTGGTCTGCGTAAGCAAGTAAATAAGGTAAAATGCTTTCATGTGTAGGCTTAAAATTGCTATGCAAAGCTCCAGAAATTACAGGGGAGGGAAAGGAGTTGAAAACTACTTGTTTAAAATGAACTGGACAGTTTGCACAAGTATTGCATATCGAGGCTTTGAGTCATTCCAGTGAGTTAAATCGAATGTCATGGTGACCTTACCAAAAAACCTGGCATTCCCTGAAGAGTCATTAGGAAGGAAACCGTCAGCTGTGTGTAGCTATGTACCCCCTGCATTCAGAGAAAGAGAAGGGAGGGGAAGAAGGGAAATGGGTCAGTAGATAAAAGCATTTTTTGCCCAAATGTCTCATTTTTTCAGTGTGTTGTAATCTCGTACTTAAAGACTTCTCATGGAGAAATCACCTAATTTGATTAAGCACGAGAGGTTATTTGGGAAGGGAACATGTTGCTCTGCAAGTGGTTACAATGACGTCATTGGAAGACTGGTGTACTTGACATAATCAAGATAGGACTGAAAACTTATAGTATTTAAAACTTAGAACAAAGTGTACTTAATTAGGTTTGTATGGTGAAACTTTTTTTTTTCATTAAGACTGTTTCTGTGCTTTAGGTGAAGGCACTGAAAGAGAAGATTGAATCAGAAAGGGGAAAAGATGTTTTTCCAGTAGCTGGCCAAAAACTAATTTATGCAGGTAATGGATATTCTGAAGATACTGTATCTGAATCTAGCTTATTTTTTATGTTTGATGTGAATGTTAAATCTTCTAAGGATTGTAAGTACTGAAATGCAAACAGGTTATAAACCAAAAACCAAACAGAAAAACAAATCAACAAGGGAGACTCTTGGAAACAAAGGGAACTTTTAACTTTGAATCTGAATTTTTCAGGTTATAATACGTGTGTGTCTTGTTATCTTTCTCTTACAGCATCATATGCTAACAGCATTAGTCCTGGACAGGGTATACTAGGTGAAGTATAAAAAGCTTTTGTTACAAGAGATAGGGATTTAAGCAGATCACATCTGATGTTCTGGGTTAACTCTTGTCTTTTGTTCAGTATATGCTGTGTATAGCTGAAGCATTCCTACATATATGTCAGAGAATTAAAAATCAGATTATTTCTTTTGTGTTGACAAAAGAAAACCCACCACCAAATCTTTGCTACACAAAGGTACTTTCAATACTTTTAAGCTCTGTCATTAGAAACATGTATTACTGCTAGCAAAAAGCAGGCTAATGTCAGATAAAGACATGAAGTTACTTTATTTGAGCTAATACAGTTTGAATTTTTTTGGCAATATTTTTTTTACTGTTTTCTACCTGACTCGTCCATACTTGCACTAATACACAGATACAGTTTTTTGTTTTCACTTCATGTCAGAACTTTAGAAGTTCTAATACTGACTCTGGTGCTTTTTCCTCTCAAACTGTGCTTGAAGGAAACTTTGGTGGTCTTTTTATTTCTTCAGTGTACTGCTTTGTAAACAGTAGTAGTTTTCCACTTCTAATAAGCTAAAGCCACTGATCACAACAAAAAGATGATAATGGCAGAGAAGTTGAGAGTCTCTCCGTGTTTATACGGACTCCTCAGGGCTATGTTTCTTAGCAAGTTTTATGTCCCTTGTACTTCAGTGAAGGGAAGGCACATCAAGAACATGAAGGTCAAAGTCATATGTATAATAAAGAAATATGAACGAGGCAGATGGCCTTGTGCAATATGTGTAATTGCATGACACTCTTAATATTATGTTCCTGTGATTAAAAAAATCAAGGGTTGGGTAAGATCCTATGATGTTGGCTTGAGTATTTTTGGAAGCCAGAACTTATCTGCAGCATTGTATAACTCTCACAAGCAGTAGAAATGTAGGAAATAAGATTTAGATCCAGAGATTGACTGTATTTTTTTCTTGAACGGGAGATACAACAAGGGTGTGTTGATGACATTTTTACTTTGATTAAAATGAGCTTTAGAATTTTCATGGTTTGGTTAAGCAGAGTGATATCCCAACTGAACCTGATAAAAAGTATAGCATTTGTAATTAAAAATGCTTGCAAATTTTTTTTAAAAAAGGTTATGCTACTCAACGGTGAGGTAGTTGGGTTGTGTTGTCATCTGTATTAGGGTAAAGTCTAGAAACCCTGACAGTGGTGTGTCCTGAGAAGATAGGATGTCTGCCTATATACATTGTGCAGGCTCTTAGCCCGAAGTGCCTATAAAGCAGAAAATTGTAAGTAAACCTGTGCAGGTTCTGAGTCGGATGCTGCACCATCTGCTACAGGTATTACTACTACTACAGTACATACAATACTTTTTTGAGTATTTGACCTGCAAGACTGGTCGAACCAGTTGAAAGTAGGGCAGTGCCACCTCATTTGTGTTCCAGGTGCTGTAATGCATATGCATTGCTTGATTTCTCTGCAATCATCAGAATAAGGATGTGTCCTGCTAGTTGCAATTAAGTGATGTATTCCACTAGCACTGAGAATGGTTATGAAAATGTGTATTTTGCTCTTGAAATAGGGACGTGGTCCTTGGCACATCTTCAGAAAATGAATCAATTAAAATTGTAAAATATTTCCTGAAAATTCTGTAGTAGAAGTAGGTGCTATGAAACTGGCTGAAATACATATTTAATTTTCTGATTTGTGGTACCACCTCTAAATGATCTTATCCTAAAAAAAAAAAATCAATGTTGTTTAATGTGTATCTGAGTTCTTGTAGACATGAGGCAAATCTACTTTGCCACAGTACAATCTCTGCTTATGAAACATTGAAAGTGGTAGTATAACAAACATGTTTCTGGTTTTGTCTGATCAGTTGGGTTTTTTTTCCCTCCTTCTGTCAAGGTAGCAGGATACAGAATAGTTCTAGCTTTTTCTAATGCTTTAGCCTTCTTTTAAGAACAAATTGTTAAAGTTATAAAGTCACAAACTTACCTAATGCAGATAACTTTAGCCTGCGGCAGGAACTGTAGCTCACTACATCTCAAGGGCAAACAAGATAAGCAGGAAAGAGTTTTCCTACTGTGTCTAGAGTGTGTAAGCAGGCATAAGTTATTCAGTTAGTCTTATTGTATGCTAAAGCCTTTCCTCTACATTACTTCTATCTGTGATAAAGGTCCAATAACTCTTCTAGATTTAATACTTGTTTCAAATGATTTGAAGCATTTTCAACACTTAGGCAACAGCCTTCAAGCTAATTAGACATCATAGGAGGAGAACTGCTTGTAGTTCTACTGCCAAAACTTAATAGCTAAACACTTTTTGTAGGATTACTAATGTTTATAAATGGGCATAAAACGTGTTTTTATGGTTTTGTTTGGAACTGCGTTTATATGATGCAATCCCAAGATTATCTAATGATCTGTTAAATAACATCTTCTTAATTTGTATCCGTTTAATTTGCCAGGTAAAATCCTTAATGATGATACTGCTCTTAAAGAATACAAAATAGATGAGAAGAACTTTGTGGTGGTTATGGTGACAAAAGTGAGTAGTCATTATTTTTAAAAAGGAAATTGCATTCATTTCATTCTTTTTTTCATTGCGATGAGTGATTGGATATACCTATCCTTAAAACCAGTGGAATTTGATCATGTGAAGGTTTTGGTCAACAGTAAAAATAAATGCTGTTGCGAGTGGATACAAAATACTGCTTCACAGTCCTAGTTTGCCTATGCTGATTGTTTTTGTTGTTCTGTGCTGAATTTTATATCAAAGAAAAAATTTGTCAGTGGCTGATTTTACTGTTCTTCCTTGTTGTCTCTCTGTGTTATTTCTCCACTGAGATATTATTAAAAGGAAGAAGGGAACCTAGATAGTTTGTTACTAAATCCTCTGTACAGAACTCTTCAGTCTTGTCATGTTGCTCTTCAGAATTCATGGCTGTTTCTTTTGTTGAGCTCAGCAGCTTAAACCAGTAGAGAAAGGATACATATGCCAATCAACAAACCCATGAGTTTTGAATGACTGCAATGGCAAATTAAAAGGAATGACTGTGACATGTATTTGAAGTGTCTTTCCTCTGAATCAGTCACCAGATTGCTTCTGGGAATCAAGCCACTGATTTTTCTAGGCATTCCAGACCCTTGGGATCTGAATAAAACTGGCTGCGTCTCTGTCTTGAGATGTGAAGTTAATTTTGGAGTTGGAGGTCCTCCTTCTGACAAATAAAACCTATCTTCACTTTTCCTTCACTTCTGTCTGGTATTGGCTCATTAGATTCTCTGTTTGAACATAACTGTTACTGCTGTCTTCGTTAACAAACAACATTCTGGTCTGTGGCTTGCCTGTAGAGGAGGCATTTATCAGTACAAGAGGACAGGTGCAGATGGGATTTCGGAATAGAGCTTTTTTTGTTTATAGCAGAAGAAACACAGACCTCCATGAAGAACTGCTAAATGCAGTATCTCCTTATATTAAAGGACCTGTGTTTTGGAGCGGGGCATTTCTTCAGTGTTACGGTCCTTTTGCTAAGTCTTCAAGTTCAGTTTCCCTTTTCTTGATTCTTTTCTGGATAATACATGCCCTGTCATGTAAGCACAACCGCTAACTTTCATTCTCAGACATGTTCCAGTGTTTTTCACTGAATGCTTCTTAAAATGATCTTTATTTTGCCTGTTGTGTTGGAAGCTGTACATTCCCAGCCTTTCCTTTCCTTTCAGACAAGAGGAGGAAATCCATTTTTCCTAGTTTAAGCAAGCATTGTCTGAAAAGAGATTCACCTTGAACAAGTAGTTGTGTTTTATTAAAGTTCAGCTGTTTCTCTCAGTAAAGCAGAGGGGGGGGGGGGTCAG
Source organism: Strix aluco (assembly GCF_031877795.1). NCBI lineage: Eukaryota > Metazoa > Chordata > Aves > Strigiformes > Strigidae > Strix > Strix aluco. The sequence goes on from NC_133971.1 coordinate 62,780,406, forward strand.
CCTTTTCAGTCCTTAAGAATATTCATAGGTAAGGGACTACAGTGATACTGCTTTCAAAAATGTAACTCCATACCTTAGCTGGAAGTTACGTGCATTCTGAAAAATGTAATTTCTATATAATGGGATTAATACTACATCCAAGCAAAATTCATGTTTCCGATAGAAGTGTGAAGATTATATGTAAGTATTACCCACTCTAAATTTGTTGCTGTATATTTGGTAGTCCTTGATTCTGCTGGATGTTTGGTGCTCACTGCAGAACTGAAGTACATGACATTTATGTGGAGCTTTGAATGTAGAGAGTGCATAGGTAAAACTTGTTGCAGGTTAAGTTTAAATTTTTTAGCATGTCACTTCCCAGCAAATAGCATTCATAATGAAATGTGATTTCTGTCTTTATCACTTTTTTCCAAATTTGAGTGGTGAGAAAACCTAATGCTTATTGCGCTTGTCAGGTGTCTTTTGACAACTGCTTTAGTTTCTTCTGAAAAATGTGCTTTTGTAAAAAACACAAGATGGTATTCACCTTTAGAGTATTGTGGTCCATAAATATTTACATCTTACCTTTGCATTTCACTTCATACTCAAATAGTGTGACTGCTGAGGTGTCTAAATAAGTATTCTAGTGACGCTATCGGTTGCCTGTTTAAACACAGTAAAAGGCATTATAGATTTAATGTCTTGCAATGTTTTAATGTTATCCTTGATGTGGAGACAGCAATGTCAAACCACATGTTCTTAACAGAGTTTCATCAATGTGTTGACTGTAGAAAGCATGGATTTAGGAGCTTTGTGCTGTGTCTGAATTCTGTTGTACTCCTGTAGCCCAAAGCAGCAGCTGCAGCGACTCAGCAGTCAAGTGCTACTACTGCTATTAGCTTGACAACTGCAGCTCCCACACCAGTCACTGCATCAATCCCTGTTGCTGCCTCTGTGCCAGCTCCTGTCCTTCCACCACCAGCACCAGATGCAGTTGCTTGTGAATCTGGACCTGTGAGTGCTCCTAAAGAAAAACCAGAAGAAAAACCATCTGAGGCACCAGCTGCTGTCAGCCCATCATCAACTGACAGGTATGAATAAGCCTCCAAAAATGGCCTCTGTGTCCATTTCTGTTGCTTCTAGTTTTGATTTTAAGTTGAATTTTCTGTTACAGTGTTAGTCCAGTCATTTTCTCAGCTATATGTAATTTTTTCCTTTCTTTACTGTAACTTCAGTCACTGGCTCAGGTATAACATTACTGATGGTAAGAAGTGCCTCTCCCCACTTACACCTTTTCCTGTGGGAAGTGTGGTCTTGAACTAAACCTATGGAGTGGAGAGTTAAATGACACAGGACTTGTGCTCCCATTAGGCACTTCAGAGTTAGTGTGGCGCAAGTTTTTTTTCAGGCCGAGGATATTCATCTGCGTGGGGATCCCATACTGTTCACAAAACTCTTAAATGCTTCAGAGGGTTGTGTCCTGTCCTGACCTGTTCATAGGCCTCCAATTGTTTTGAACCATGTTGGTTAGATTTGAACTGTAAGTTCTTTATTGCTGTGAGAGTGTCTTAATTTCTGGAAAGAGCTTTTTCTTCCAAAATGTAGGATATATTATTGCTCTTAATCATGTAATGTCTTAAAGCTACAGGCTTGTTTGTTCTGAATGCTCCTTGGCCCATTTGCAGATAGCTGTGGAAGCTGAGATAGCTTTTGACCTGCATTATCTACATGTAAAAAAATAAAATGGAAGTTAGAGGTTTGTTGTATACTGTAGCCTTTTTTTGCTCACTTTAAGTTGCATAAGTATTTCATGAGATAAAAATGTTAACTGTAATTTAATGGCCCTTGAAGTGCTGCATAGCATCAAGTCTTCATTCTTCATACACTGGCTTTCAATTATTTGTGTGTTATTTATGTGAATACGGGGGCACAAGCCATTAATTTTTGAAGTGGTTGTATTTAAACACCATCAAATACTGGTTTAATGATAAGGGTACAAAACTTGCAATTGCCTAATATCTTGAAAATGTCATCACAGATTTCTTGCACTGAATATCTAATTGATGATTTAATTTTGCAATTATAAGAAATGGACATCTTTTTAAAATGGAATACAAATGGAAGTTTCATTTATCAGTTGAATAACTTAGATTTTTTTTTTTTAGTGTTAATGGGTGGGGTTTTTTTGCTGCTCAGTTTGTCCAATAGGCTGAAGGATTAGATTAAATCTTTGATACTGAAAAAGTGCTTTCCAGGTTTTCCCTGTACAGATTGCGGTGTTGTAAAACTGCAGTAAGGGAGCCTCAGTGTATATACTTAACAGGAAGCAAGAGAATAATTTAACAAATACATTGTAGTTACCACCCGCCTTGATTTCAGTGAGTACTGCTTGTTTCTGATTTGCTTTAGAAGTTAAATTACTAAGGCTGATGAAGATTTATTGGATCATGGCCAAGCAAGCTGGTGTCCTGTTTCACCTTTGATCTTTTTCAGTTGTAAATCTTACTAGGGATAGATAGTAGTGAAGCATTCTTGTTGGAACAAATTTTTTCTTACATAAAAAAATGCATCTCTGTAAATGCCTTGTTAGAATTTTAGTGCATCTTCTGAAAACTGATTCAGATTAATGTGGTGATCTTTTACTTCCTGGTAAGAGTTGCCAACTCTGGTAGCCTGATAGATGTGAGGCTGCTGCAACACCATGTCCCCAGGTCGATATCAGGTATCAAGATGGAACATGTATTCCCAGTACGTGCACGCAGTATGTATATACCTACATATACGGCTGGCTGCATAGGTCAACACAGGCAGGAAAAAAGAGCACTCAAGCAACCATATGACACCAGCAGTCACATCCTGTTCCCCTCTGGCTACTCAAGGCAAAGCCCACTAGTGCAAAATACGTATGTACAAACATACAAATGAACAATCAGATTTCTCTGGTAGCTGTCCTTAGACAGTCTATTCCAATAGCTGGCTCCTATATCTCTGTCTTTTAAGTTTTTGGTACCTAGGTATGTGACTGCCTGAGCCCTGCAACCCTGCTCCAGTTGCTGATACTCAGATTCCCTTTGCACACATACTCATATGTGCACATGCAGAGGATCCATCCAGGAACTGGCTGTGGACATGCACTGAACCTAGTATCTTGTCTCATACATGGACACATGAACTTATGATCTTATGATGATGAACCTATGATCTTACTAGTAGCTGACCCCAAGATGTGACAGTGTTTCCAGCAGCTTTTCTCTCAGACCCTCTGGTATCTCCAGCAGCTGAGTCTGTCTTGAAGCCATTCAATACCCAGCTTTAAGTGTCTTTACCCTGCTCACGGTAGTAAAGCTTTGATGCTTGCTGGTGATTACACACATGCCAGCATATGCATCCACACAGAATATGCATGCACTTCTAGTCTCTTCAGTTGGCGACACCCCAGGTACATGCACCCCTCTGGCCCCTTCTCCAGTTGCTGGCACTGCAGCTTCCACAGTGTCTGGTCTCTGCCACTGCTGGCTCCACAGACGTGTGGATCCTTGTGACTCATGTTTCCCTGTCCAGTTTTGGGCCCTTAGACTTCTGTACACACACATGAATGTAGAATAGAGGCCCTCCCGCCCTAGCATGAAAAATAGTTGGAAATGGAATTTAATTAGAAGACAGGGTAGACTGGTGATCAGGTGCAGGGCATGGCCAGGCAGGTGCTGTTTACATGACTGGCCCTTTTTCTTCTCTTTTTGTTCTCTACCCATGCTTTTCATCTGTGGCATGCCTTGATGCTTCCTTTTCCCTGCCCTTGGTTCTTCCCCTAGATATCCCATAATTAGTCTTGCACAATCCCCAAACGCTTTTTCCTGGCACCCCATGGTGAGTCACACCACCCTGTTGGCAGAAATGCCCTTGATGTGTAAGGAGACCTGGAGACCCTCTCCCATTGACCCATGAGGGGTGTCACCCTGAGACCAGGAGGCCCAATGCTTTAAGTTGCAGCCCTGGGAGGAGCCAGGAAAGGGGCACCCTTGGCTCTGGCTGAGTTAACTGGTGCTCCTCTGCCTGGTGGTGTGCCTGTGTGGTGTTCATGGAGGTGAGCCTTTAATCCTGTAATTTAACAGTTTTGATAATTTGAGATGAAGTCATTGCAAATGTTAGCAGTTAGTATCCTGCTTTCCCAGGAATACAGGGATTTTAATAAGTGCTTGCCACTGACCTTCTTGAGTCCTCATTGAGATCAAACCAGTGACTGGGGAAGCAGTTAGTGAGACTGCTGTGTGCTCTTGAAAATCCACCTTGTTCTCCCACCCTTTAAAGCATTCAAGCAAGCAGATGGCTAATCCCTGAGCAGATGGGCAAGAGCCAAACTATTGGGGGGTAGGGGGGAAGGTTGGCCTTGTGTTAAAACTGGTAGCATTGTAAGGTGGTGAAATCTGGTCTCACTATAAGACTAAATGAGCTCTTTGGAAAGCTCTGTTGGTTTTTTAGAAACAAAAGGGGCTATTAGAGTTAGAGCTGCTGCTGCTTTTTTTTAAAAACAGGAAAATTTCCAAAGTTTTGTAATTACCATTGCACTTGTCTTCATCTTACAGTACAACAGGTGATACATCTCGATCAAATCTTTTTGAGGATGCTATAAGTGCACTTGGTAAGTGGAGTGTTTTTTTAATGTAGACATTATTTTGATGCAGCAGAAACAAATGACGGATTAGCAGATGTTGACATTCTCTTCTGTATCTGTCATTGTTAAAGTTATAATCAAAGTACTCTTCTCTAAGACCTGAAGTTGGTATCTTAGAACCAGCATCAAGAACTTCTTTACTGAAGAATATTTCACTTCATATATTTTTACTGTGTAAAAGGAAGATCCTTATCATTCCTGGTTTTTTCCCCCCATTTGCCTTAATTTCTTTTCTGACTGTTCAGTTTGAAGTGGCTGGACGTAGCTATGTATATGCTTTTCTTTTCACCTTTGCTTCCCAGTCTGCAGGCCTGATAAAATGGCTGCCTGTATTACTCCTGTGTTCCAGCTTTGACAGTACTGTCTTTTGACACTTTTAGATTAGATAAATTCACCAAATCTGCTGCTGTCTGGGTTGAGGAATGAATGCCTCTGTATACTTATAGTCAATTCACTTTTCTTTTGACAGTTAAATGTCTTTGTTTCTCAGTGGAATAACCAGGGTAAAAACAGTAGGAAGTTCTGCTCCTCCTTTATGCTGATTCTGGTAGCTAGGAAATTACAAGGCAAACCCACAACTCCTTACTCCTATTTAAATTTTTTGGAGAGGTTTTACTCCTTTTTTAGAATGTAGCAAATTAAGGCACAGAAGTAAGGGAGAGGTGGGTTTTTTTATTTTGGCTTACCTCTGTAAACATTAGACTGCAAGTTGGTACAAAAAGTCAAATTAATTGGAGAGTTTCACTTACATTTTTGTCGAGAGGTGTGTGGATTTATGGGAGCCAGGTGTTGAGATTAAGCAGCCCAAGGTGATGTAGGAGCAGTGGTAATGTTTTATGTGTATTGGTGGTAGTCACCAGGCTTAGTCTGGCTAACTGCAGCTTAGCCTTTATGTTACGCCATACTGTTTTAGGCTGAAGAAACGTATGAGCTGAAAGAGCTGAAAGGTGCTGTAGGAGACAACCAGTTGAGTTCTGTTAAATTTTTTAAGTGACTACTGCTGCCAAAGGTGCTGCAGGCTTCATTAACCATTCATTATACATTAGTGGCCCAGATGTAGTCATCACAAATACTCAATGTTAACGGTAATGACCAACATGTTAATTAAGATGGTGGTCTTGATTCAATTATGTTCAGAATTGAAAAAAAAAGAAATCTTATTTCAATGTAGCAGGAGAGCATCACCTCACTATCCATTTTATAAGAAAGTTCTTTGATTGGTGTTTGATATAGTAAGTCCACAAGTCCCATGTTTGGAAATGACAGGCATCGAGTGTACTATCTGGGTAAGCATACTGCAAGGGTTATATGCTGAAAAATTTTCAAAGGCATCAAGCATGATCTCTGTGGTTCTTTTTGTTTAGAAGCTGTTTTAAAAGGAATTTGCTGTCACAAATTCATGTGGTATGCTTTTACATCCTAAGTAGGATCCTAGGCATGTTCTTCCTGTGGCTTCTCAATTAGCCAGAAGATAATTGACTTCACTTTAAAAACAGGGATTGGTTTCTACTGATTTGTTTTTGTTTTCAGTTAGATATGCTGACTGAAAACCGATGTGGTTTTGTGTGCTACAACAAAGATCTGCATGTTTTGCAGTTCCTGTGCGACCATATCTTTCACCGGAGCAGCCTGAGCTTTCTTTAGGGCATGGGATGAGAATTGTTGTGGGGAGTGTGATGAACTGGATTTGAAGGTTAATCCAGCTTTAAAATATTACTTGAAAGATAAAAGCGAAGAGCAGAATCAGTTAAGCACTGACCTCGTACATTCCCAGTAGCTCTATTTAGAGATAGGCCTGACTCTGTATCATGACATTGCTGGTGTGCAATTCCTGAATTATTATTCTTGGTCTTACTTTTGCACAACTTGTGTAAGTAGACTGTATATGGAGTATGTGTGCCTAAATTTGCAGTAATGCTGTTTCCTGCCTTGGCTTTTAATTACGGTTTATGTACCAGTCTGCCCAGACAAAGTCAACCTTCTTGCATCTTTCTTTTCTGTACAAAATCTCTCATGCTGTTCTAGCCTCTACCAAGCTTATATTGAAAGAGCACTACAGAAATGTTTAAGTAGTAACTAATTAGATCAAAAGGTGTTCTGCCTGCTGTTTACCTTGATTAGTTTGTTAGCAATAGTAAGGGTAAACTAGTGCTTTGTAAGAAAGAACATGAGCAGTAAGTTTGGCAGAATCAATGTGTTGGGACAATTGTTGGCTTTTTTGCTTCTCTGAAGATATGTACAGAAATATGTATCGTTGGAGCAAAGTTTATGTGATGATTTTTTTTTTTTATGGCTTTGAAAAAAGGAAGGTAGATGTAAAATGGTGGATCTGGTAGTTGTATATGAAGACATGATCTTACCGTTCCTTAAACTCAGGTTAGTGCTATTATTTTGAAGTCCAAACAATAAATACTCAAATGAGTCAAGGGTTGTAAATCCATTATATATATCTATGGATAATGCACAGGTATCCTTGGGCTAGAGCTGTTGTATTAGTTGTTCTTGAGTATGATGCCCTCAGTCATATATCCACTGATTACTTAGAAGCATTCTTTAAAAATCAATCAATGTGGTTGTGTTAATGTTGACTTGAGTTAAACACCTTCTCCCTGAGGGAGTAAAACTTGGTATTTTCTTTGGTTCTTTTAACTGACTTACTTGTCTTAACAGAGTAGCTCCAGGAGTATTTGTTTCCTCTACTTTTTTTTAATCTGTGGTTTTTTATGATGACTGTTTATGATTTAACTCTCCTGCCTTGTTAGTGTTACAGAGTCAGTAGCAGGGTTCCACTGGGATCAGGAATACCTTTATCCAAGGAAGGAGATGGTATTTTACTGGCTGGGTTTGGATTTTTTTTTTCTGTGGGAAGAAGATAACCTTTAAGACGTTGCTCAATTACAATTTATAACAGAATAGTTGGGGTTTTTTTGAATTGTTAAACCTACTGTCTCCTTTTAAGGAAGGGAAATTGGATTATGAGAGAAGATAATAATTTTCCTTATGGTACCATTAGTCTAGTGATCAGTTGTCCTTAAATTGCTCCATATATAGTGTGTGTACCCTTTTGTCTTGATGGCTATAGGGGTGGTCCAGTTTTAGTCCATTTATGCTATAAGAGGTGGGGGGTTTGATGTGATTGATGTGTATTGAATATTAGCTGTGAGGATGCCCTTGACCTTAGATGAAAGCATAAAGAGCAAATATTATTTCAATTAGGAGTACAGAAGTATCACAAGTGCTACTTTTTTCAGTAGGAGATTGCATTGTGTTCCTTACCCTCTGCTATTCCAGTCAAATGCATGAGGAAATCACCAGAATATATTGGGAGGTAACGCAACAGAACCGTGGCAAGTTTAATATGAGCTATTTACTCTTCAATGAATGACTCAAATTTGGATAGAAATGAAATTTACCTGCTGAAACTTTTTTGTACTTTTTTTGCCTTAATCCCACAAAACGGTGGTCATGTTACTTCTAGTGACAGGTCAGTCCTATGAGAATATGGTGACTGAGATCATGTCAATGGGCTATGAACGAGAGCAAGTAATTGCGGCGCTGAGGGCCAGCTTCAACAATCCTGACAGAGCAGTGGAATACCTTTTAATGGTGAGCAGTTTATTTTACCTACACCTTGTTCTTTCACTTTTTATTTTGTTCTCACTAAAGAATATGGTTTACTTGAATATGATCAATCAGTGAGAGTAATGCATGTTCCCAGAGGAACATCATCTCTAAACAGAGCATCTGGAAGGCTGAGATACGGATTTTGAGGGTCATAATCTGTTACAGGAACTACTGAAGTCATCTCAAACTACCTCTATCACTACTTTGCTTTTATTCTTTGTTGATTTGTATGGGTATGTATATAAAGTATGTCCAGTAACAGTGCTAGTTTTAACTGCCAACAGCTGGCTCAAGGAATGATTTTTGTGTCACATCTTAGTGATAGTATTAGCTGTATTTTTGTATTAGTATCTATAATGTTACAAAGGTGCTTTTTTTTTAAGTTCCAGTTCATTGTTTTTACTAATAGTGCACAGTGTTCTTAATAATATGCTTTCTAAACAAAGGTTTGAGAGTTTTTTGAAGTGTGCTTAATTTAACTGGTGTTTTAATTTAAAGCAGTGTTTTGGAGAAGAGACAATTTCTCATTTGGTAAATACAGTTTGAAGGGTGAAATGAACTTCATTGGGATGAGAGGAAACAGAAGAGTAGCTTCACTTTAATGGAAATCTTGTGAGTTGTTTTAGGGGCTCTTTGGATTACTTCTCATTGTTTACCTTAATCCGACAGGTGAATTGTAACCACCAGAGAATCTGTCTGGGAACTTGTTGCTTAATCAGTATTTCCGGTGCATTTAGTTTTCACTCTAGCATACCATTTTTATTAAAATCTTGAATCCAGATATCTTGAACCAGTCCTTGCAGAATATATGCGGGTTGAATTTCTGATAGATTGGTAAGAAAATTGACCTCTCTGTCTCCAGTTATAAAACTTTCCTTTTGTTAATGTAAGTTTTTCTTCAGTAGGGACAAGTCACTGGTGTGCTTGCTACTTACATTAATGATACCAAGACTTTGTAACCTGCAGCTTTTAAACAGACAACAAATGTTGTGAGTACATGAATGTAAAAAGTTCAGTTCTCATCTAGTATTAGGCCAACTAAAGGTGATAAATACCATCTTGCCCTAAGGGTGAATGCAGTGGCTCCCATCTCTTTGGCAGAAGTCTGGAATCTCAAACGTTTGTTTTTCATGCCTTAAAAATGTTGTTCATTAAGTATCTACATATACCATAAATCCAGTGCCTCCTGTAAGTGTTGGGCTTGCTGTGCTTGTGCCAGTCGTACAGAGTGCAGTGCTTGTACACTCAGTCTGGTGTTTCCATGCTCTAGCTTATTTCTGTTCAGGAAGTCCTGAATAGAAACAGAGCATACCTGTGATGGAGTTCAACACATGACACGTCTGCCAAATAGACTAAGTCTGACTGGTCTGAGCAGTTCATTTCTACTCCTTCAGCAGGTCCTCTGTTTAAAATGGGTCCTTCTGTTATATAAGGTGGTCCCTTTCTGTTTCATGTTCTCCTTTACTGAGACTATCTTTTCTTTGTTCTTCCTCTTCTTCCTGCTGGAAAAGGGAGTGGGGAGGCACAGTCTTGCTTGTAGAGACCATATTAGCTGGCAGACTTCTTGACTTCCTTCTGGAAGAATCCTGTTGCTGCAAATGGTCTTTCTAACTGTTCTTGATCTGATGGGGTCTAAACATCTTCCTTACCATCCTGCTGCATCAAAAAAGCTTCTTAGTTAACACCAGTCCATTGATGACACTGTTCTTTGACCCTCTACCCACCTCCAAGCTATCATAAGTGTTATCTGTTGTATAATCTGCAGGGTAGGATTAGGCTGTTGAGAGCTGTAAGTGTATACCTCTGTCCTGGTTTAAAGAACCAGTACACCAAAAGTACCCGTAGAGTGTTGGAAAGATAATGACAAGAGAGTATGTGCTTAAAGAGTAGCTGTTCCGTAAATGAGCCCTGAAGATTCCACTTGCTGCCCATGGTTCACATGACAAGCTGTGCAGTTTTTACAGCTTTATGGCTGAGGATCTAGATGTAATCCTCCATCTTTGGGCTGTGGTCGTGAAAGGAGATCTCATTTCCAAAGAATGCTGTTTCTTTTTCTATGCCCCACACTCACCTTTGGAGGCATTTGGATTCAGATCTCTTTGACACAAGGGTTTCCTAACCCTTAATTAGGAAGGAGTCCTGTCTTTCCCTCAACAACCAGACTGTTGGTTGCAGCCTCTTAGTCTGGAAATTTTTAGGAAACATTTCTTTACCATGAGGGTAGTCAAACATGGAGCAGGCTTCCTAGAGAGGGGGGAGGGGGTTGGTGCCCCATTCCTGTCAGTGTTTGAATCATTTGGGCAATGCCCTTAATAACATGTTTTAACTTTTGGTCAGCCCTGAAGTGGTCAGGCAGTTGGACTAGATGATTGTTGTAGGTCCCTTCCAACAGGAACTATTGTGTTTTAAATGTGACCATTCCTTGGGCTGGGCCTGATGCGATTATTATTACCCTGTGGAGAATAATGTCAGCTAAAAACTGCTCTGTTGCTCAATTAAACAGGAAACAATTGTTTAACCCACCATGAGGCAAAAATGGCCATTTTGCTGTCCAAGCAATGTTTGCATTCAAAATTAATTGTACGTGAATTGACATCATACTTATATTCTGTTGAACAGCTGTATGAACAAGGTGCATACACCTCACTAGTCTCATCTGATTACAATTGTACCCAGTCTTGGTTATTTGGAGAGTGATACTTCAAGATTGTATTTGAGAGTTAAGGTGGTGTTCAAGATGACAAATCATCTCTAAGTAAATTTAGTTAGACTAGTTTCCATAGTGCTGCCATTCAAGGGCAAACTTAAGGTTTAAACAAGTATATGCTGTTGGATCAGGGCACAGATTGCAGTGACAACATATGCCTGTGAATAGGTGAAATCAACCAGTAATTTCATAAGATTAACCCAAGCTCCTACATTATACTTAAACTCCCAGAAATGACTGATTTGATGGGAAAAGATATTTCAGCAGTGCTCTGTAAGGCACTGCTAAGAGAGGTAACTCAGAAGCATTTCAGGAAGGGAATTTTCTTCCCCCTCTGTGGAGAGAGAGATGTGTAGCAAGCTGACCCAACCATATAATGGTAATGAAGTGTGTGACAGAGAAAACCTTGCATTTATTCCTCTGACTGGCTTAAACGTGGACTTGGTGATAAGGTGATTTATACCCTGATGTGCTGATTATCTCACAGGTAAGGCAAAGCTTTGCCTGGAGCACTGTCCAGTTCTCCCTTTCTAGATGGTGGCCTTTATATTAGCTGTGTGTTTGTCCTTTCTGTTCAGCTACAGCAATGAATGTATCATGTGAAGAACGTGATTTCTATGGTAGGTTTGCTAAACCTCTTAATTGTCTGGTTACACTGAAGTTCTGTGATTATTTCCACCCACCCTTTTCTTTAAGTTTTGTGGTTCCCAAAGTGAAGGGTGCCTTCTTCATCTGAGGCAAGTGAAATACATTCAGTTATACCAGTGCTTCTGCCTTCTCAGACTTACCTGGATTAAATATGCTGGAAGACTGGAGAAAAACAGAATGTTCTGATACCCTGGAAACTGGGTGTCGTGAGGCAGAGGATTGTGCCTCTTTGGGATTGGGTTTAATAAAGCTCCCCCCACTGTTACTCTGTGTGTTTACTGTTCTGTGGAGTCTGCCTCTTTTAGGTTCCTGTCAGGCAGCTTCCCTTGCCTGTACCACCAGGGCTTGTAGTCATACAGGAATCTTTCTTGGTGTCTGTCCCATGCCAAGCTGCCTAACTTTCTAGGCTTCAGGGAGAAGGATGGAAAGGACAGATGTGGTGCAGGAGTTCAGAGGCAGTAGGGAAAGCATGGTTAGGGTGGGAAGCTGGAAGGGTTCCTGTGCAGGAGAAGGGTAATAGAGTAAGGTCTGTCTCGGTTGTGTAACCCACATTCTAATTTACTCTTAAGTTCTTTTTTAGATTTGTCGATTTCATCCCTCTGAGCAATTAGTTCCTATATCAAGTTGTTTGCATGTGGCAAATAAACAAAATGCAAGTTAACTGTTTTTTTTAACTGCTAAAATTTGATAATATAAAGGCCTTTTCACACTTAAGATACAGTAAATGACATTTGTCATGCTGTTGCATTGAGGAGGACGGTCCAAAGAGCCATGTTCTTCTCTCTCCTATTTCTTGCCAGATGTATGGCATCTATAATCTCACTGTTAACATTGTCTACTACAGTTCTGTTGCTGTAATATAACTTCATTTACGTAACACTATACCATATTGTAACAGTCTATTTAGTTTTAACTTTTTTATTCATATCAAATATCTTAGAACAGGATTCAAAGCAAGTATTTTTTTATGGAATGATATGTATTTTAAACTGATGCAGTGCGTGCTTTACTACTTCACTATACAAACCACATTTTTTGTGTCAAAAAATAAGTTACTCTTTTCACAGTATTCTCTTCCAGTTGTAAATGCATACCTATCACAGCATCTTGCTTTGTATTTGCAGTGAAAGTGATAATGTTTTTTCCTTTTATTCTGAAAACTAAATAATGTGTGCAGTAAAACAAATATCTTTTAGCATTCTGTAGGTAATTATGTGAACTTTTATGGCGTTAGGGTATACCTGGAGATAATCAGGCTGTGGCTGAACCCCCTCAAGCAGCAACCACTGGTGCCTCTCAGTCTTCAGCAGTGGCAGCAGCCGTAGCAACTATACCGACGACTACTAGTTCATTAGCAGGTAAGAAAGGCTATATTTGCGAGGATGTGATAAACAGACACAGTGAATTTTAAGGTCCTCATGCTTGCGAACTCATCAAATGAATAAGATCTGTAACAATGAAGTTCCAAGTGTGGTACTTCCTTGGAACAAATGACTTGTTGTATGTGGATATATCTGGCATTCTAAAAATGCTGCAAACTTGCATAATTCCTTTGATTCAGTATTCTGGACTTAAGACCACAAATGTGGAGGGGGCTGTGTTTTCTCTTACTTAAACTCTGGCTTCCTATGGCTGTGGCTAACTGCACTGTTGACGGTGACTGTACTGATGTGTTCACTGCTTGGAAGTTGGAATATCAAGGGAGAAACATTGAATAAGGCCATGAGGTGTAGCACCTACGAGACTTATCCATGACCTAGGACTCCCCACTTAGCCGTGCAGTACATGGACAGAGTGGTTGGTGCCTGCTGAAGAAAAGTCTGTCTTAAAGGGAAGTAATTGGGTGAAAAGAACATAATCAAGGAGTAGGAAAGGTCTGTCTTAGGCTGTGGCAGAGATGGTGTTCCAGTTGTAAGCTTTGTTCGTGTATTAAACGTACAGGTAGTAGTGACAGGCACATATGACATCATCCATAAAGAGAGGATGGGAGGAATGGGATATTTCAGAGCACTTTAGACACTGCTGCATTCGAGGTAGTACCTAACAGTATAGGATATATGGGAAGGTGAGACTCACCTGAGAAGGACAGAACTGACCTATTGCAGGAGGTAGAGAACTCTGTTGTAGGCATAGAGACAAGACGGTAGGCTGGGTAGGTGTCTCTGAATGAGGTTGCTCAGAGATGAGACCTAAAGAGGAAAGTGCTGGAGATCGAGGGCAGAAGGCTGTTGGATTTTAAGAGAAGGCTGGGTGAAAAGGAAATGCATTGTTTAACCTCAGTATATGGAGTTCTTGCTTCAAGTTAGAGTAAGTGTGAAGGAAGCAAGCTCTTCTGTTCTTCAGTGAGGGATGTATTGTCCACTTTCATGTCCTGTTTCTATCTACAGTTACAGTGTAGATATGTATTTCATTAAGAATCTTGCTAACTTTTTAAAAAGCATGTTATCTCATTGGTTTTCAGGACATCCACTTGAGTTTTTACGAAATCAGCCGCAGTTCCAGCAGATGAGACAAATCATTCAGCAAAATCCTTCTCTGTTACCAGCATTGCTGCAGCAAATTGGACGGGAAAACCCTCAACTACTGCAGGTGAATCTGAAAACAACAAAATAATGTTGCTAATTTTGATTTAGCTTTACAAGAAAGGGATATGTTGATGTTATTTGGGATAGTGTGTTAACAGCAGTTACTGCTTTACAGAATATATTTTCTGTGATATTAGAAATTAGTCTGACTCTCTTTCTAAGAGGTGCAAAGGGCATCAGGAAGAGGGAAGTGCCACTGCAATTGAACTGAAACATGAAATTGTATTTCTTATGGTCAGATGTAATCATTTTTCTCTATGCACTTTTTACATATTCTTTTGACTACTCAATTCACTGAAAAGAAAGATTCTTACTTGCCTGTTGGCAGGCTTAAATATGGTTTCTTTCAATATATTTATTTCTTTTATTCTCTCATACATCACAGCAAATAAGCCAACACCAGGAACATTTTATTCATATGCTGAATGAGCCAGTTCTAGAGTCTCGCCAAGGTTTAAGTGGCAGTGATGATGGTGCCAGCACTGGAGGAGTAGCAGAAGCTGGAAATGGTCATATGAACTACATTCAAGTAACACCTCAGGAAAAAGAAGCTATAGAAAGGGTGAGCCTTTCTTCTTTGCAGTGTTGCTTGGCTGTTTCTGTAGGATGTTGACTCCAGTGCATGCTTAAGACATGCCTTAACTTAAACTTTGCTTATTTATGCTCAGTGGTTCTGCATCATTTTGGATCCTTGATATGTGATATAGCATAGCTGTTGTAGTCTTGTTTCAAATCACATCTCTTCTTGCCTTATAGCAGTTGAGTCTAAAATCTCTTGAATCTGCCTTACTGAGAAGATGCAGAGCTTTTTAAGTGATCAGAGGCTGTCTGTAATAATTGATGATTGGATGGGCTTCCCTCAGGAATGGGAACTTGAGCAGTAATTCCTCTTGCAAAAGCCTCATACAGTACTATTATAGATTGTGCTGTGTTAGGTTTTCAGGTACAGAGGTATGTCTGCATGAGCACTGTTTGCAAAGTACTTGGATAGTAAGAGCTCTCATAGTTAAGTAGATTAGTTGAAGTCACTGCTTAACCCAGTTATTTGTCTATCAATGAGAATTAGTTAATTACAGCTTTCTAAAAATATAGGTCAACATACCTATAAAAACATAGCAGGGTAGGTATATTGCATTCATAAATACTGTGTGTAACCATGACTTAATATGGATTCGCATAGGTGGCAATGCCTCTGAGATTTTTTGTAGAGCAAATTGCAGAGATTTGTGTCATACTGCGGTAGTGCTTTTGTATATTGAAGACATTGTTTTTCAACTGGCAAAGCAAAAGGTTATGTAAGGATTATCAGAAAAGAGCAATTGTAATACAGGTGTCAATTCCCTAGATCTCAAGGAAATGGATGATTAATAAAATTACTCTAATAAAACTGTCTGTGTACTCCTTCACAGATCATCCTCTCTAGTCTGCTGCATTTCCTTTTAAAACCATTTATGCAGTAGAGCATTACCCCTACAACCTGTTCCAAAACCCAACAGAGACCTATATGCTTCTTCCTCTTTCCATGAAAGATGCACTTCAAAATTTAGGTGTCTTAGTATTACAGCTAACACATTCATGTTCTCTTTAAGCATGAATTTAAATGTAAGAATGGTGGATAAGGGGTAATAGGACATAGTTTCTCGCAGAGATTGGATCTGCCCGGTGTGTAAATTGCCTTGCAGGTGCTGTGAGGATTTTAAGAAAATCACCTAATGGTTGTATGTACTTGCCTTTGGCTAAAACAGAGATTGGTTTGCTGCGTGTTTTTAAGTTCAGGCTAAACCTTTCTCCCTCAGCACAGTAATAAGCTCTTCTCTAGTATTCTCATCCCCTGTTGTTGTTGTTGTGTCCCAGACATTAATTAATTCCTTGACTTCTGAAAAACAGATTGCTCTCAACTTACTTCTCATGGCTGCAGTGTGTAATCAGTTTTTTTTAAAAGTGAAAGTCCAGTTGGAACAATGGAAAGTATGGCTTAATGTGATGTGTTGGTCTACCTAATAGTGATCACAGGCTGGAAGCTTTTGTTCCAGGCAACTTTTATTAAAAACCCTAAGCTTTGTATAACTAATAGTTTAAAATGGACTTGTTTGAGGGCTTTTTCTGCAACAGTGCAATGTGCCATTACTTCCTGACGTTACTGTGACCCAAGTCTGCTTTAGTGGCTTACTGTGGCAGTGAAAGAAAAGTAACATGTTTTATGGTGCTTCATGAGACTCATTCAAATCACGTTTTCAAGTGAGAATTCTGCTTCCTAAAGACAGAGGCAATGCCTTCTTATTCCTTGCTCACTGAAGGCTGTATTGAGCTAGGCAGCAATATTTGTTTCAAGAAGGCAGTGATTGCTTAAGTGTCATCTCAAGGTACTAGGCATACAAAGAATCTTAATATACAAAATGTGCTTTCTAAATGTGTTTCTTTTCTTCAGTTAAAGGCATTAGGATTTCCTGAAGGACTTGTGATACAGGCGTATTTTGCTTGTGAGAAGAATGAAAACTTGGCTGCCAACTTTCTTCTACAACAGAACTTTGATGAAGATTGAGAGACATTTTTTTATTTCACACCTCACACCAGTGCATTACACTAACTTTGTTCACTGGATTGTCTGGGATATTTGGGCTTATATTCATAATGCTTGGTGTATGGTATAGGGGGGGGGGGGAGAATATAAGAAACAAAGCAAAGAAAGCAGCAAGTATGTCTGCTCTAAATTAGCAGACGCAGAAAAATCACAGTGTAAAATAATATACAACCAAAAATCAGCTTCTGCAGATAATTAGTTCCTTCTATAAACTGTAGGTTAACTTTTTCTAGGTTTTCACTCTTACTGTACTAGTTCAGAAGTGTAATGTAATGCCCTGCTTCATGTTCCTTTCTACTTAGTATTGGTATTGGAAGTAGCCTGTGCTACCTAGATTCTACAATCTGTATTTCATGGCAACACTGGATAGCAGCTTTGAAATCTAAAAGATCTGAGCAAATGTAAACATGAATGCCAAAATATGAGTAGTTGTTTTGCTTTTTAAGATGTGTTAAAGGGGTGCAAGAAGCACATATTTTAATTTTGGATTAAAACAATGTTGTCTTTCTTTTTCAAATGAAAACCCATTTAAGTTAAAAGTGTCTCAATTATTGAGAAACACCACCCCCTCCTTTATGCCCCTCAAATGATCTGAGAAGCTATATACATACAGGTAAAATTATTATCCTGTTTACATCTTTTCAATTACTGTTGACTTCAATGTTACGTTGCAGTAAAAGTTTTAAAAACAATAGATTGCATGTTTGGTTTTGTTATAAGTGGTCTTGTGAATTCAATATTCTTTCTGCCAGCAAACAAAATGAAAGCTTCATTTTTGTCTGCTGTAATGAGACATTATCAAACCAAATTTCACCTTTGTTGAACCAGCTTTTACAATATAGCTGTAAGCATCTGAACATATTGGCGTTCTGTTGCTCTTGAGTAGATTGTAATGATCAAACTATTTCTGTTCAGTAAGGACTTTTTTGGATTTATTCATTTTATGAAGAAGAGAAATTCATAACTTGAGATATCAAATAATCAAGTTATTCCAACCCAAAAGAATCTTCACTCATACCTTTCTGTTGAAAATAATCTCTGGTTGTAGAGTTTTAAATCTTACTCCTTGGTACCTAATTGTCATTATTTTGTGTAGTCATCATAAAATGTAACAACCTTCCTTTTAATATACATTGACTTTTAGAGACAATTTTGCTCGTTACTGCAATGCTAGCAATGAAAACAAATTCTAATTTAATCTAAAGCTATGATGTGCAACATTTCCTGAATACAGCCTGGGGATGTTTTGAGTTTTTACTGTTGTACTCCAGTTACCTAGATTACAAATTTATCTCTGCAGTAACCAAGAAAATATTATTAGTGGTACAGCAGTGAGCTGTTGTACCACTAATGATATTAACGATTTAGTGCTACAACTAGGAAATTATTTTCTGCTTATGTTGTGTATCAGTGGATTAACTACTTAACTACTACTAAAGCTCAAAGTACAAGTCAAGTGTCTTGAGAAAAGAGAGCGAGAAAGACTGAAATGTTTGTATTTGTATTTTGTTTCTTTATTGGTTGGCCATAATCTATTAAATAATTATCTGCACAAAATAGTGATGTGTATTAAAGCCTTTTGCTTTTTCTTTCTATCTTCAGACATCTGTGGTGTTTTTCCAGATACTGTGTATTTTAATTATCCAGATTTTATTCTTTTAAAATTTCATAGGTGTATAATATCTGATCAGTAGCACAATCCAAATCTATCAGTAGGAGGTGTGATATTGCTCAATAGAAAATAGGTCTTTCATAATGCTTTCATTTTAGAGAAGTTAATATCCAAGTCAGCCAGTACCTTTAGCTAAATAGGATTCCCAATATACTTATGGACTGGAAGAGATGGATTTTGATTTAACACTCTGCAGGCAAACGGCTATATTATCTGTAAAAGGACCAGCTGCCTGGTAATTGAAAAATGCCAAATTGATAGAATGACTTCTTGAATGTACTTTACTATATAGCTAATACCTAAGACAAAAGTTTTTGTTTGTGGGAGATTTATGTACTGATCAAACTGCTATCAGAAATAACCATTTCTTCTGTAGGAGGATGGAGAGTAAAGCAAGAATGTCTGTGGGTGTTTCTGTCTGCCCCCTCCAATTTTGATTGAAATGTTTACTTAATATAAATGTATTTGAATTAAAGACTGTTGAGCTTGGTCTTTGTGAAAAAAGCTAGTAGTAACTGTGTATGCTGAGTGACTGAGGGGTTTATACCTGCTGTGGTTGAAGCCTTACTAGTAATTCTGTTCTCATTTTTCATCAGTGGAACAGTCTTTCTGTGACTTCTGATGAACGACAGGTGTCTGACCTCATAAGCTAGCAAAAACTGTTACCTGTTCAATAATGGGATACTTGCCAGGGAGAATCATGTGTCTCTTTGTAGTTGCTACTGAAAGGGAAGAATATATGGAACTCATACGGTGTTGAGAAGGTACGTGTGACCTGAACAAGTTGCCTAAGTTGCCTAGGTGTGCTGTGCCTCATTTTCTGCCAAGTACTACCAGATGTCTGCATAGAGTGCTTTTCAGCTTGTTTGCTGCAGATCTCTTAGGTATTTGGGAGCAGACTCTTCAGGGTTTTGTGAACAGTAGCTAAGAAAATCAAGTATTTCTTCCTAAATTTTGGTACTGGGGTCCTTACCTTTGTTGTAAAACTTCTAAGTATCTACTTAATGAAAAGCTGTTCATGATGCACTTTTAGTTTGGATTAAAAAAATTAATCTGAAGTCATATTCATTCTACAGTAGCCTATTCTTATGTCCTCTGTACAGCTGCATTTTAATGCTATGGTTCATTAACCTTATCCAGAAGCCTCATTAATCTAGCTAAAACTCAAGAGATTGAACTGATTACATGCTTTATTCTTACCACACTAAGAGAACTTTTTAGGAATGTGAGATAATCATTCATGAAGTCAAACTATGGCTGTGATTTTGAAGTGTTGGGTTGAGGTTTACTTCAGAAATACACATGAATGAATGAAACTGGGAGACAAAGCTTAACTTCTCAAATAATGTAAGCAGATCTGCTGCTGGTGGTTTCATTGGATATTTCAATTGGTTTTACAGAGATTTGGAGGCATGCATGTTCACGTTTAATTTTCTGTGCTGATTTCTTTCAAGCCCAGCTCTGTGCACAAAACTGACATAGAATTTCTGCACTTGAAAATATGTATAATTCAATGGAAACAAGGTGAAGAGAGAACATCTTTGTCAGTAACATTTTTAGTTATTCGTTGCCTGGTTTGGGATGCCAACAAAGTGTTCAACACACTGTCTTTTGAAAAACATTGTTCTGAAATTGTCACCGAAATCAGGAAATAAAACTCCTTAATGCTGGGCTTCATATTAGTGAACAGGCATTACTTTAGTCGGTCAGAGACATGAGGGAATCGTTCCACCTAACATGTCCACTGTATGTTGCCTCAGCCAAAGCTTACATCACTCTGTTATATGCATATGCATTCAATTTGAGGAACTAGTTATCATATCTACATAGTCATTATGCATTCGGCTTGGGTCTCCGAGGCGCTTCGATGGGGGTCTTTGGCAGTAGTTAGTGGTCTTTTAGAAGAGGAACTTTTCTTGCGCTTTGTCTGAACCTTTGACTACTTCCTTATGTGGTATGGCCTTGGTTCTTGGTTCTGTTTGTTACAGTCCTTGGTTACTCATCTAGTTCTGAGGAGTTTTCTTAAGTACCTTCCAAGATACGGTTGTTTTGCTTAAATGGCACAAACTGTCCATGCTGATTAAATTAGTAACTGTCTTTCAACAATTCCCCCTTTTGAAACTTCCGAGAATTTTCTTGGGAGTCTCATTCTACATTTACTCGTGATCATAATGCTTGTCTTGTCTAGGACCCCTTACAACAAAACTATACTATAGGTTATGAAGCCACAAATTATAAAATTTTGTGACTTCACTAAACTATCCAGAAAAGTAGAGTTACTCCATCTGATGGTTGGAATTCACATCTGCAGGCTGTAGCTGATGTTGCTGACTTCTAATTGTCAGATGCCAGTGCTGTATTTATATATTTCCTCATTGAATATATGACCTGCAAGGAAAAAAAGGACATTAACCTTTTTGGTTCTTGTTAGCACTCAACTTCTTTCCTCCATACTGATAGTGAGAAATACTTATTGGCTAGGCAAGAAAAATAAATATTAATAATACAGAATTTAACTCCGGTTCTAGTCACAGCACATCTTATGAAGATATTTCCTGTCCAGACTGCAATGAAATTAATAAAGACACATGCATAGTCTTCAGTAATACTAATAGTCTGGAAAAATAGTAGTAGACTCTGAAGATCCTCACTTCATCCCTTTGCTTTGGCATTTTCTTCAGTAAACTCTTATGAAACAGTATCTGCTATATGCTTTCATTTGCTCAAAGTCTAGTACTAAAAGTAGTGCTTAAGTGAAGGGTTTGTGTTGTGTATACTTAGGCAGCTGTGCCTAGAGACCTAGAATGCAGTGTTTCTTTTGCTTTCAGAATAGGTACCTTTCTATTTTGATATAGCTCAACACATTAATGGGAGTACTGTGTGCTGCAGAAGGCAAGGAGCAACATCCTTTAAATTCTTGAGTGAGACAGGGATTTTAGATGTGATAGACTAGGAGTAATCAGATATTCTAGCAGGCAGCTCTCTTTACCATCCCAGGGGAAGGATTTGTTGCTATCCTTGTAACAGGAAGCATGTGACTCTGTGCAGCAACCAAAGATGAAAAAATGGGGCAGTGTCTCCCAAGTGCCTGTGTGTCTGTATCTGTAGAATTGGTCAAAATCTTGTAAATTCAGGTACGTATTTTTAATTATGTATTTGAATTAAGCATGTTCCTTCCTTTCCCCACCCTCTTGTCTTTACCCTAAATCTCCAATTTTTTTTTTTCTTCTCATCACTATTGGGGAAAGTATGCAAGCTGCAAAGGGAGTGCTGTCAGCCTCTGTTAAGAGTGGAAGAACAAAATTTCGGAGACAGGAGTTGAGGTGTTGAATAAGGAAATGGTCGGTCTTGTGGGTGGGATATAAAAGAAAACAATGAGGGCTGAGTACCTGGGATAGAGATTTCCTCTGCAGGGAGGTTACCTTGAAGTGAGGAGTCTGTACTTGGAAGAAGCAGTAGTGTTTGCAAGAGGGAATGCCTGAAAGAGTATGTTGAACACAGTATGTTGAAGGTTGAAAGGAATGGAGCGGTGTGACAGGACCGAATGGAGAGACAGCTTATGAGCAAACTTTTGGTGGGACTCTGCATGTATAAATAAGCAAGAGTTAGACTGATACAGAAGTTAGGAACAGGATTAACATATTCAAGGAGACTTCAAAGACAAAGAAATGATGGGTTCCTTTTCAGCCAGCCAACAGCTCTTTGTCTAGCACTTAGCTTCTAAAACCAGCTCTGAGAGGTGATAAAAGAGGCTACGGAACACAGAGGGCAATAGAAAGAAAAAACAGTTTGTACCTTGGCATAGATCTCACAGACAACATGTAGTTTTGGATAGTCTAACTGCACTGGAGTGCTCCTGTTTAAAGATGGAGAAAAAAAGTAATTTGATTTTTATTTCTAGCTACATGTTTCATTTTTAAGACCTGATGCTCTTTTTGAGTTTCTTCAGGAGCCTCTGTTCTTTGAAGTGAGAGAAATGCGTGATCCACGTAAAGTGTGCATTTCATAGTAATACTGCTGTTTGCTTTATTTGTATCTCCATATAAAATATAAAATTCCCCTTTGGCAAAGGGCAGGATTATGCAGCATACCAATGGAGCAATGCTGCAAAGTTCATCTGGATAACTGCTTCTGATGGGATTATGCTTCTTCAGTGTGAATCTAATTCGTGACCCATGAGTATGTGTCTTAAATTGTAAACTCTGACCTGTGGGAAGCTGCCACAAAAACTGGGAATACTCAATCTCAGAAGAGCAGCAATGTTAAGATGAGAAACTATCAGAATATATGAAATAAGCCCATAAATCAGCAGAGCCATTTTTTTTTTTCAGCTGCAGTAAGAAATTAAATTGTGCTAAATGAGTACGTAACTATATTGTTTTTCACATTTCTCAGAATTTGAAGTAACTGGCTCACTGGTACACAAACGTTAAGGAAGTAAAATACACAAAAGACCACTTTCTACACCTGGTTAAAGTGTGTATGCAGTGCCTAGGTTGCTGTTGAAAATCAGCGCTAATTGACATTCCTAAAACTGAATCTCAGTTTGCCCTGAACAAGAATGATGATTTTGCTCACATGCAGGATAGCAGAATGGAGAGCTGTTACTGCTGAATACAACTGTTTGGCATGACTATCTGTGGGAGGCATGCAAATAGCATTTAATGGTGGCTTTGTTGGCTGCTCCTAGCGATGACGGTAGCCTTGTGTTCTGAATGCAGAATTCACTCAGAATTTTGGAAAGGATCTGTTGCTTTGCAAGCTTATTAAAGCATCACCTTTGTTGTCACTTGTGAATTGTATATCCTACACCCCTTAAAGGAGAGGCTAGTTGAAAGCTGAGAATGCAGGTGAGGAGAACTGAGAAGGTCACTCATGAAGTGATAAGACCTTAGCCTTTTTTTGGCAAGTGTCACATTACTTAAGCATACTGATACAAAGTGAGGCTGAAGTTGGAAGTCATGCATTTGATGCACTCTATCTGGTGTTCATGCTGTCAGGTGGCAGAGATAAAGTGGTGTTTTTAATGAAAGAGAATGCCCTGTTGGAAGCTAGTGTGGCAAGAAAAGTAAGTTTGACTAATGGGGCTGCTTCTAGTGCATAGGCAGAATTCTGCCATCTTCTGTGTATTTAGATTATGAAATTGAAGACACTGCTGCTGCAGTTTCTTTTCATTGCTGCACTGCTGGAGTTTGTGGTGTCTTTAACTGCTGTATTAAGCCTTACTAAGCCTTAACATGCCCTAATAATACCTTTTGAATGCCTTCTATCTAAGTGATTAAGCCTGTGGTTACATAAATAGGTCTTAATGGTAAGATGTTACTTGCATGATTGTGGATTGTAGGTGGAGAATCTGCAAGCTTGTCATACTGTTCATTCCAGCTGAAAAAATTTTCACCACTTGGCTGTCACATCATCTTCATAGCTTGCATGGAACAACTAGTGTATTTTACAAGTGTCTGGAAGATTGTTTTTGTCCCTCTCAGGTAGCTTCTCCTTGGGAGTTTTGCTTTATGGTGAGAAGAAAACAAGTTATTTAGAATGCTAAAACAAATGAAATGAAGTTTTCTGCATACTTACCTTTTGCTAGTTTCTGCTGATCTCCAGTCTTGTGTGGTTTTTAGACACTCCAGTGCCCTGAAAATGGCTGCAATTTTTTTCTTTAGTAGAAACAGTAGCAGGGTCATCATTATGCAGTGGCCTTAATCAGATGAAAGTATAGGTTGCTTAAGTTTTAATTCTGCTGTCCCTTCACCTCTGACCCCAGCCACAGTGTTGCTTGTCTTCATGTTAACACTCAGATTTTGTAATTGGGGATTGAACTACACTTGGGAGATGAAAATGAAGAATGAACAGTTCAGCTGTCAAATTAAATTAGCAGCTACAGAAGTGTAGGTAGAGGTCACACAAACCTGACCAGGCTTCTTGTCTGACTGACTTACAGGGATGAAGGGAAGTTGCTACA
Source organism: Strix aluco (assembly GCF_031877795.1). Taxonomy (NCBI): domain Eukaryota; kingdom Metazoa; phylum Chordata; class Aves; order Strigiformes; family Strigidae; genus Strix; species Strix aluco. Next base: position 62,804,839 of record NC_133971.1, read on the forward strand.
AGTATACTTGAAATTGCTAAAGTAGGACATTTAGTTTTAACGTTAACCATCACTTGTGTTTTGCTAGCTTTTATTTTTCCTGTATTTTACTGCAATGTATGTAATTTCATTTACACTTTTTCCTAACTACCCTCTGTTGTCATTACCCAGTTGTAAGATGTTTTAAAACCTTTAACTCCTTGCCTAGTGAAGATAAGACAGACCTTGGACAGTCTGAAAAACTCCCTGAGTACATCCCTGATAGCAGGAACCTAAAAAAACAAGTGTTTAAGAAGGCGCCAGTGTCATAAGCGACTGGAAGCTGGTCTGGACTAACCTCCTTGACACAAACAGGAGCTGAAGGACAGATGAGGTAACTCTATGACCATGTATGGACACGGGAAACCTCAAGTTCAACTAACAGTGTGAGGAAGGCTATATGGACCCCTAAGGAGGGGAGAAGACCCTCACTCTATTTTTACTAGGCATGCTCAGACTATGTAAATGAATTCTGAGAATCTATTAGCATAAGACTGACTTTTCTAAGAAATCTAATGCATACGTATGCTTTTTGTGTGTATTAGAGTGTTTTGTTATTAAGTGTGGCACTTGGGGTGGAGCGATCCCAGCGCTGCGAATAAAGAATACCTGCTGAACAGTTATACTCAATTCTAACTGTTGAGTGAAGCTCTTTGTTTCAGGGTAACTGTGAGAAGAGGGGAGAAACAAAGTGATTCATTTTCCATGTGGGGCGAGAGAAGGTAAAATGTTTGCCAGGTTACTATAACAGTCTGAGAAGCTCTGCTGAGACTGTGGTGTTTAAGTCCTAGGTTACAGGGTCTAACAACATGTAAACAAGGTGGCTAGAGAGAGTGGATAACTTGAAGAAACCTCTCTGTTGATTTGAGGGGTTTTATAGACATGGAAGTATATGCAGCTTGCAGTATCAGGGTTGGACTTAACTTGTTACTTCTATTCAAAATTGCATCACTTCTGTCATGCACACTGAGTGTAACCTCATCATGCCAGAATGTGTGCTAGTTCTTAATGGAGTCTGTTATCCCAAATCTGAATATGTAAATCTGAGAGCAAATAAAACTGCAGAGAGCTTGAGTGTAGAGGTGGGAAACACAGTCATTTGAGAGAATAGACTAGAGTTTGGTCCTGTTCTTGATCACTGTACAGGCTGTTTGGCAGATCTGAGCAGCTTAAGTAGTGTAAAGGATTAACAATTACACTCAAAAAAAGTAATGATTACGAAGGAGGTGGGAATGAGGGTTTTCAAAATATTTGCCATTCTGGGACTTTTTAGAAAGCTAACTTCACTAACTGAAACTCTGACTTACATCCTGTATTCTGAGATCCTCTGATCAGTTTTTTCTAACTTTTCAGCTTTAAATGATCTGGAAAGAAACTTTATGTGCTTGGTGTCTGCCTGTGACTGGTTTATTTTGTGTAGGTTTTGGGGGTTTTTTTACACGTTTCAGATAAAAACAATTCTGCTGTGTTGGAAAATAATATTGGGGTAAAGGGAATGCATTAGTTTTTCCAAATTGTTTCACTGAGCAGAGGTACTAGAGATCTAGTTCTTGGTCATGGTCTTTCTTTTTTTTCACCTATGTGCTTGGGGCCAGGAAGAGGAAAAATTGAGTGCTGAGTTTTTTTTCTTTGGTTTCCAATGTTCAGTGCCCAGGCAGAGCTTCTGTGATGCAAGAAGTCTGAGTCTTGGCTGTATCCATCATGCCCATGTCAACAAATTTGAGAGCTTCCGTGTATTAAGATAATGTTTCTGGTCTGTACATAAACAATTATCTGACCTATTCTGATTATGCTGATTTTACCATTCATGCACAGGCCACCTGTTCATTGTAGGCATGGAAAGGTGGCGGTTCTTGACTGCTGTGAGAAGTTAGAGCACTTGAAATCTGGAAAGGAAGGGAGCACAGGGAATCAGGCTTTGGTTAAAAGAGGCAGAGTTTTTGAGCCACTTGGACTAAAAGCAAACAAAAGTAAATGAGACTATATTGTGCTGCTACAGTATCTTTCATTTATAAGTATGTAAAATGAGCTCTCTGTTGATGGCATTTTTATTAATTTCATTTTTTCCTCACTTTTTTTCTCCTTGGTTATGTATTATTTTGAGATGTTCCATTTCTCTTTGGCAGCAGTTTGTGGGACTGCTTGTGGATACTGTGCAGATCACAGGGTATGAATTACCAAGCTATGGCACGTTCAACAATGGAAATTAGTCCCAAGACTGGAGCATTGCCTGTCCTCTCCTGTCAGCAAATATCTGTGAAGGCTACTAACAAAGTTTCTGTCATCTTGTTCTCATTGCTATTCTGCTTGAAGGATAATATCCTATAACAGTTAGAAGCTGCTTCTTTAGATGAAGTGGAAAGTCTGTGTGGTTTTGACCACTGTCTGTAAACCATGAAAGGAAGGAATTTGAATCAGTTTTTCATCCAGACAGCCTTAGCTTTATGGTCAGGTTGGCAGACGGGTGTTCTGTTCACACAGGATTATTTTAGGTTTTGGGATCATTTGTGTCGAAGTTTATTTGAGTAATGGAGGACATTGTTCTTGATATAATGAAGTAAGATGCGAGTCAGATGGTGGAACAGATTGCCCATAGCGGTTGTGCTGTCTCCATCTTTGGAGGTTTCCAAGTCCAGATGGGTGGAAGCCCTGAGCATTGTGGTATGATCCTATGGCTGACCCTGTTTTAAGCAGGAAGTTGGACTAAGGATCTCCCGAGGTTCCTGATTGATGATGGTGACATAATTTCTGTAAAGGCTTATCCTCAATTTCCATATCCTGTCCTTCCTTTTGTTTGTTTTTTTCCACATTCATCCTGTGTCTCTTCATAGTTCAAGCAGACGTGTAGAAATTAACAAAGCAAGGTTGGCTGACGCTGTTAGTTCTTTAAGAATTCATTGGTTAAATTAGTGCAGGTTAGATTAGGCTTAAATTTAGTTCGTTCTTTGGTTCTGATGTGTGAAGAAAACAAGTTGCAGAATTGGGTAGAGTTAGCTGACAATTCTTATCTGATGATGTGAGACATTATCATAAATTGAAAAAAGGATTTTTGAATGGCGTATAGTATAAATGCTCTATGCATCTCTGTATTATTTACTGTAAAATTGTCTGGCCTACTTTACCTGGTGTGGAAACAACTGCCCATTTGTTTATTTTCAAAAAACATTGCTTTCACAATGATCTTACTTTCCCATCTGTCCTCCTCCAGCTAAAAGCATCTATTAGTGTTTGTGAAAAATCGTCTTTTCAAGAGGTAAAAGCCCTTCCAAAAAACTTGTGTGAGGTTTTTTTTAAACAGATCATCCAGATGAATAAGAACATGAATTTTCTAAAAGTGTAGACTGAACTAATTTTAGAAGATGTTGTTAGAAAGCCCTTACTATTTTCAGATCAGCCATACAGCTCAACGATCTTGTTCACTCTGGATTGGGAAGAAATGAGTAGAATAAATCATAAATATCATAAAGATTTCAGTGACCTAGACTCTCAGGCTTGCCTTGAGGAGAAAACCAGTTGAGTTGCTTGGGTGAGTTGTCAGAAGGTGGGAGAAATCACATAGCGGAGTCCCTGTAGGCTGTAACACGGAGTGCTTCAAAATTATGTGCCAAAAGAAACGGTAATCTTTCTCAGTGTACCAGTGTGTTGGGTTTTCAGACCATTCTGGTGAGTGTGGAACAAAGGAGTTGCACAAGCCAGTGCTTTCTGTTCCTGTTTTCTGCTCTGCGTTGGTGTCTAGCTAGATGTTGTTTCCTTTGATATTCTCTGACTGTGGGACTGCCATGACGGATTGCCAGGTTGGGTTAATTTTCTTTGTTGGGATATCTTTAAGTTCAGCTAGTAACATTGATGATTAAGGGGGATGTAGCATAGTGGCATTTCTAAACAGGGTTAATATTCTTTGTCAACAAGTTATCTCTTTGGAAGTTGAGAAAAGGTGGAAATCTGTCTTGCTTCTTGTAACAGCTTGTACTGAAAATTTAGAAACAAAACCAGTCTTTCACCCCTTACTCGTTGTGCAGTGACTACTTCTGTCACATCTCCTCAGGTTTTTATGCTTTGGAACTTCAGCATTCCAGCTGTCTACAATGAAAAATGAGGTTCTCGTTATCCTGAATCAGTCTGTCAGTCCACAAGGTGTATATCAAGACTTTCAGGAGCCAGAAGGTCAAAACTCCTCTTCATCCACAGAAGTAATGCATTTACTTCTTGAGAGGTGCTTGTTAAAATGTCTCCCAGTCCTTTAAGTTTGAATTGCTTTGGTCTCTGTGCCAGTAAAGCACTTTGTTCAATGAAAAATGACAATATGAAAAAGCGTGTCCATGTGAAAGCTTCTCAGAGGATCTGTCACCTCATAATCTGAACAATTAAAAGAGATTGGGGGTGGGAGGAGGGATTCCTGTTCTGGAATGACGGGGCAGGAGACAGCACCAGAGGAGGTGCTGTAACTATCTGTCTACTATTTCACTTCAAAGGACTTCCTCATTATCTGTCCTGAAGTTACCATGCACCTTTCTAGCTGTGAGAAAACAGAGGGATAGAATAAAGCATTTGCTTCTCAAGCCCATGTCTCTTGCTAATGCACAGTCTGAGCTATCTCAAGCCTATAGATTTTTGAGCTCATTCCTGAGTGCCGTAAGTGTCTTGACAAACCAATGAACAGTACTTTCTGCAGTGGATGTGGAAAGAAATGTTCAGGCTAAGAGAGTACTCTGTGTTCTTGAATGAAGGTCTGCATTTTGAGTGCCCGCCTACCCAGCCTCTGTCCAAATTTGAGCCTGAGCAGACTGAGAAGGAGGCAGTAACTGAAAGAAACAAGCCACACACTGGTTGGGTACTCAGTGCAAATGAAAGAGCCATCTGCTGACCAGACAGTATCATATTGTACATGGTTTTCTGACAGAGAAAACAAATAGTGATAATGCTGCTGTTGTTTGTGTGAGAACAATGTACTTAATGCTGTGAAGGACTCCAGATATTCTGGCAGTACAGGAATAAATCTTTCACAACACTAGGTTACTCTTTGATGCCAGTCTGAGAGCCTGAAAATACTCTTGTCTGCTTTTTAGATGTTTATACACTATAAAGCAGTGGCTTGTTTGCATGGTGCCTGTTATCTGTACATCTCTGACTGTATTAGCAAATTAAATAACTTATAACTGCTTTCCTTTTTTCCATCTCTTCTGGACCCAGTGTTGGAGATTGCCTTTGAAACAATCACTCTGACAATAAATGGAGACTCTGTGGTGACTTGAAAGTGTAACTGATGTAATGAGGGAAGAAGGAAGTTTTTCTCAACCTCCCTGTCCAAAATAACCCTGGTGCCCCCCAAATGATCTCTCTGTTGCATTTTGGTGTTGCCTTATGAAAAAGATGGTGGTGCCTAAATAAAAATGGAAGGGTGATTTACATCAGTTGGCCTAAGGCTATATTGTACTACAGTGTGTCATAAAGGACCCTGGACCCTCTGTTATGTTAAATCTCCTATTATCCCTGCAGGTCTCCTGTAATCATTGCGGAAGTCTTGCTCACATGAGGAACAAGATGATCTGTAGGTATTCTTGCTTGTGACAGTTGTCACCTGCGATGGGATTACCAGTGTGGTTCCAAGCTAGGTGGGGATCTGTATGAGATACTTGAATTACACCTCGGCTTGAATGTAAGTTTGAGTTTTATGCTTCATATAAAGTGGAGGACTTGCAGTGCCCAAGTGACAGCTCAGCCTTTGTGGGGGTTTTGGTGAGAGGTTTTGGTTTCTTCAGAAATACTTCAGTTCTCTGGAAAATTTTTTTGAAAGTGGACCCCTCCTATGAATTTTTGGCAGCTGGGTCATTTGTGAAGGGCACTGGTGACTTTCATCAATCACAGCAAGAAAGAATTTAGAAGTGTAATTAGAAATTACCCTTACAGGTTTAGTAACTAGAGCAACGAACAAGATCACTTGTAAAGAACAGGTCAACTGACACGTAGCACGATCTGTACACCTATAACTAGGTTAGCGTGCATCATCTCTGCGCTTGTCTGAAGCAGTTGGCAGTGGTGGAGTACTGCTAGGCTGCTTTAGATCCGAGGTAGGCTGATAATTGCCCTTCTCAGAAAACACTGCAGCCTGTTTTGAGACTCTGCTTGTCATGTGAACATGAATGTGTCTTACTTCGAAAAGTCAAGCTGTCTGTGGTGATCTGATAAGTTGAATGCACATACTGCAGTGAAATAGTGAACTGGGGAAGTAGGTTTTCTTTGTCCAAATAACAAAAAACAAAACAACCCCTACCAAGTAGTTGAGTGCCAGAAATAATAAAGCCTGGTTTTGTGAGTGGTTTGTGGCTCCTAACATACATTGAGCCCTCATAGAATTTTTCCCTGTGTTGAGATGTTTAGAAAACTTTACTCTTCTGAATTTTTTGGTTTCTAAATACATGTGGATGAGTTGGCACAACAGTCTGTATTTCTGTAGCATGATGAATTTGTCTTTGCTTGGCCTCCTAGGTGTGCAAACCTGTGTCCCAGTCAAATTGCTGACTAGGTTTGGGGGAGGATTAGGGATGATCAAATGGATGCATATGACCACAGCATACTTGAGTGTATCAATCTCATTGATACAGCTGCTCAGGAAACAAGGCTCTCTTCAGAAACTTAGCAAAAATTCCAAACCCTAGAACTGAACCCTAAATCCTCAGTGACATATGAACTTGTCACCATCAGTTCCCTGTGTGCCATTTTGGACACTTTCAGCCACACTGAATGCCTGAGCCCATCCAAGGTTTTTGGATGAATAGCCATTCTTGAACAGTTCTTTTATTTGCTGATGGGTATCTCAGCTACTCCAGTTTTCCCAACTTCCCTTCCAAGTAGGGCTTTTTTAAGAAGTCTTTGTTATTTTCAAGTATCTGATAAAGATGCAGTGACCTTCAGGGTAAAGCATGGAATGTTCTGTGTTGCATAATTACATTTCAGATTTATTTTTTTTTTTTTACTTTTCCAGGTTTCCCATTAACCCCTCTGCAGGTTTTGTCAGCAGTCCATGAAAGCAGTGTTACAAATGTTCCAGTGTTCACAACGGCATGCCAGCTGCTGCATGAGTTTCAGATGACACTGATTTTTTTCCAGGCCTTTGCAGAACAGGAAGAACTGAAACAAAAACTGTGAGGTTCCCTCTTGGAAATTCCAGTTCTCCTGGAGGCCTCTTTCCAAAGCCAGAGCGCTGTAAGGAAGGCTAAGTGTAAATAAGAATCAGACACTGTTTAGAGTGCAGAGGACTGACAGAGCCATTTATTTTCTTTTTGCAGTAGAGCAACAAAGGATATTACAAGGGCCGGAGCATCTGCTGATGTAAATTATCATAGTTTTACTGGTCAGAGGATTCATACCCCTTCATCCCAGCTGGGAATGTGTCACTGAGATAGATTAGTGATTTACAGCATCAACATTGAGGGAGACAAAAAAGCAACATTAAAAAAAGCAATCTGCTTAGGTTGATATATGGGGCATTAAAGGCCTACTTTAAAACAAAACGGAATCAGCCTACTTTGTAGTTAATTTGGAAATGGGGTCCTAGTGACTGTTGGTACAAGTAATATGATTGTATGGGCAGGTGGTCTTGTTAAATATAAGGCTTTCTGTTTGTAATTACTGGCTTTACAGATGAAATAATGTTAAGAAAGTGCAAATTAGTGCCCTGCTCTTGCAAATGCTCAAATATTCATGAAGTAGGCCCTTAGACTTCAAAGGGGTTACTCACATGAGCAAAATGAAATGCAGAACTGTTGTGTTTTCATCTCTCTCTTCTAGGTTGGTGTCTCCTAGTGTAATTTCTAGTGCTTTATTCTGAAAACCAGACTTAAGGTCCTCTGGACATTCTAGTGTAATCTTATTACCTGCTAATAAACAACTCTCTTTTTTTTTTTTTTTTTTCCCCTCTCCAAATAGTAGATTACTTTGCTGTGCATTTCTTCCTGGGTATTAATGAAAGACTGAAATTAACTTCTGGCTGGTGACACTCCTGCCAGAACATGCAGACTGGTCAGTCATCAGTCAAAGACATGACAGATTTGTTTTGTCTCATTCTAGGATAGCCAACTTCTATATGTGTAGGTGACATTCTCAGTCCCAGGCAGGTGTCTGAAGAAGGCCAGGCTAACACAGCCAAGTTTGCAAGGAGCAGGGTGTCTTACTGCTGCTGAATTTGATAGGGATCTGCTTTCTCTCTGCCTCTACTGTTTTTCTCACAATAATAGTCCAGTTCAGTTGCATGGGGCGGGGGAGTGGAAGGAGGAGAGGTCAATAGAATTGCCCTATGGGCTGACAGCTAATTAAACCTGTTTAACACTCCTAGTTGTTTGTACAGCATATTTACCGGTGCATTTTATATTCAGAAGACTCAAGTGACTTGGTTTACAGGTACAGCTCTGAGAGTAGGTACATGTGACCCAACCAAGGGGCACTATAGCTTGCCTAATTCAGCCTAATTAGTCCTGAGTGTCAAATGCACTAGATTCCACCAAAGTTGTGAGACAAATGTTGCTTCCATTACTTCCCACGGAAGTTTTGTATGTGGCTTTGTACACTCTGTTGGGGGTCTAGCATTTTCCTTTTAACCGGATTAGAAATCCTGTTCTTGCAGCTCTTGCAGTGAACCCTTCTTTATGTCTGATTTTGATGCTTCTGAAGCCTATCTGCAGGTTTGCATCCATGTCTCTTGTGTCACAAAGGTAAGCACAAACAAGTACTTCATCTAACTTCCATTAAAGTCAATGAGAGTCTTTCCACTCCAATGTCAGTCAGAGTGAGTCTTTCATCTTTCCTTCCTAGAAACTGGTTGGTCTGGGTCCCTTTTTATTCTTCTTTTCTGGTCTTTGTCCCCGTCATGTCTGAGCACTTCAGTCAGCAGTAGATTACTCTGTCTTGTTCTGGTACTCTTATTCTCTGTTGCGTGATGAGGCTGGGGAATAATAGTGTCTCCATTATTCTGCATGTCCCCATCATTAGCTGAGGATAAGTGGCAAAAATGAAAGGCCAGATTTTCAAGATGTGAATGACAGTGTGGTGTAATTTTTCAAAGGTATTTAGAAACTTCAGAAACCACCACTTTGTTCCTGATTCTTTAAGCCCATAACTATCCTGAAAAGATCCGGCATTAAATAGCTTGAAAAGGGTCGCAAGGAATGTGTGTTGCAGAGAAGCTCAAGAGGCATTAGTTCCACATCTGCTTCTGAATGGTCCCTCTTTTGAAATACAGACACTTCTCAGCCTTGGGCTTCCCCACACACTGGCTCTACAGGCAAAAATCTCAGCAGCAAGCACCTGAGAGGAGCCCTGTATGGAAAAGCCACTCATCTGCAGTATGTGATGGTGGCTGTGGTCATGTTTAAGCGTTTGAGGACTTCTCTTCCTTTCCTTAGTTTCCAGGTTTTGTTTCAGGGAGCTGGTTGCATGATTGAAGAGAAACCTAAACAGACTAATATTTGCAAGGCTCAAACGTCACAGAGTGACCCTTATGTGGTTAGTCATTATCTAGGACTAAGCTTTCAGAGGTAAAAAGCAGCCCAGTGACTTGTTTCTTTCATATAGGGATGATATAGAAGGCACCAGGATGTGACAAATGAGAGATCTGCAGAAGTAAGTCCTACTGCCTGTTGATATAACACAGCTCAACCCTCCAGCTCTCAGCTTACCTAGATGATTTTGCCTGGATTACGGCTGCTCTGAGGTGCTCAGATATACATACTACAGGAATTAGCTATGCTAGCAATTAGTTGTGCCTCCAAAAATGGAGTCCGTCATTAAAGCCTGGCCCAAGATGTGAAGACCTAGCATTTCACCTGGAACCTTTGAAGTCTCTGAGTGTTGAAACTATAATAATAATTATATATAAACACTTCCCGAGTGTGTCATAACCACATGAGGGACAGACTAAAGCATGTTGGTAAGAATGCAAGAAGCAGCAGAACAAAAGCACTCGTGAGGCCGCACCTCGATTCCTGTGTTCAGCTTTGGGCCCCTCACTACAAAAAGGACATTGAATGACTCGAGCGTGTCCAGAGAAGGGCAACGAAGCTGGTGAAGGGTCTGGAGCACAGGTCATACGAGGAGCGGCTGAGGGAACTGGGGTTGTTTAGTGTGGAGAAGAGGAGTCTGAGGGGAGACCTCATCGCCCTCTACAACTACCTGACAGGAGGTTGCAGAGAGCTGGGGATGAGCCTCTTTAACCAAGTAACAAGCGATAGGACAAGAGGTAATGGCCTCAAGTTGTGCCAGGGCAGGTTTAGACTGGATATGAGGAAGCATTTCTTTACAGAATGGGTTGTTGGGCGTTGGAATGGGCTGCTGAGGGAGGTGGTGGAGTCCCCATCCCTGGAGGTGTTTAAGAGTCGGGTTGACATAGTGCTTAGGGATATGGTGTAGTTGGGAACTGTCAGTATTAGGTTAATGGTTGGACTAGATGATCTTCAAGGTCTTTTCCAACCTAGATGATTCTGTAAAAAGTTTGAAGATACTGACTGCACATCTTCATAATAAACACCACTATTGCAATAGAAAAAACCAGGTACTGCCATCATTGGTTAAGGAAGGTTTGTGGCCCATAAGCTCAAGAATATTTTGAGCCAAAAGAGAGTATAAACAGTGGAAATGCTGCTGTTTGAAAGACCTTTTCCAATTGACAGTAGACAACTAGTTCTTCCTGAGCCTTAATAAAGCCATCTTCAAAAGGTATTATGCCCTTTGTCAAACGATATGGATGTGGCACTGTATGGAAAGAGAAAAGTGAAGTTTTGAGCCTTTCCAAAGGAAACCCTTAGAAGCTACCAGACATCCACAAGGACTGCTAGATAGCTAATTTACTGTTTTAATAGCCCTCCAAAATGGGGACAATGTTATACAGAACTGAGACCAAAATGTCACTTAACCTGTGGGAAGCAGCAGAGGCGTGGTTTCCTTTCCATAAGCTTCTTATTTGTTAGATTTGATGGACAGGGAGGTAGAGGGGAGGGAAGGGAAAATAGGGCTTTAATGCTAGGTAACCAAGTCTTTTCAGAAAGAAAGTCAGATCAGAAAAGAGTTTTGATCCAAAAAGGTTCTTTTTTTTTTTTTCCCCCTCAAGAGCTCAGAAGCTGAGGGAACAAAGCATGCCTGTGAATATAGTCTTAATTGCTTTCCTGTGGCTGAGGGCAGGATTCACACATACTGCAAGTGCTGATGTTGGGTTCTGAGTGAGGAGCAGAGCACCAGTCTGGTCCCTGGAGCTGGGAGTTTAGGATTAACCCCTTGCATGAACCTCCCTAGCGAGGCATGTCTGGCCATCCTTACCTTCTTGGAGCTGTAGTCATACATGAAATTAAACATCTCCATGCACTGCTGGACTCACAGCCCTCGGCTGTAGCCTGTACCAGGTAATGAGCAAGACACCTTTGGAGCATCATTGGAGTTTGAAGCTAATCTGAGCATACTGGTGAACATAAAGCATTTGAGGAGCTGTTTGGTTTAAAAGGTAGGGTATTGGTTCAGTGCTGGGGAAATACCAGGGCTTACCTTCACCACTGATCTCCTGTGCATTTTCAGCTAAGTCCTTCGCCTTTTTAGCACACAGACTGATGATGTGTTTCTGAGTCTGAGGTAAAGGTTTTTTAAGTGGAAAACTGTTACTTTAATTTTGTTGTGTGGGTGAGGTATAATCCTCAAAAGAATGAACAGTCATGTGCTTATTGCCCAATGTCCTTTAGGGTCTCAAAATAGTTGCAAAACCACATAGTGCTGAATAGAAAATGAAATCTGTGAGTTGTTTGAGTTCCAGAGCTGAACCAGTGAAGCATTTCCAGGAGGCCTGAGATTTCTTTCCAATAGCCTGTGCAGTGTAGGGGGTGAGACTGAATGGCATAATGAATTACTCTGACCACAAAAATCTAAGCATCTGTGACCTGTTTTCTAGATAGAGGTTTTTTGGAGGATTGCACTTCCTGTGAAAGTCTGAAAGCTTTTTTCCAAAAAAGATACATCATAGATACATTAGTTTGCAATCCATAGTTGGGGGTTACTGTTTAAAACATATGAAGGGAAAGGGAACAGCATTTTGCATGACACAGAGTGAAGTTCGGAAGTAAGAATGTAATGGGCCATATTTTCAGGAAGGAGCAGTGCATTTAGCAAATTGTTTGGATGGAGTTTACCAGGAGGTACCAGGCACATTTCTAGAAAATCTGAGGCCTTGTGTATTTACCTTCCTGGAAATCATGCTTTACTTTTGAAAATGTAAGTCCTTAGGGCTTCTGGGCTGTTCTGAATCCCCAGGTCCACCCAGCTGTCCTGTCACTCAGGCTCTGTCACAAAGATCTGCAGAGCTGGAAACCAGCAAAACTGTCAGCATTACAATAAAATACCTCCTGGTCTCCTGCCAAGAGTTTTAGGCTGAACAAAGGTATTACCCTTTTTTGGAGATTAAATTATGCCAAGCACAGAAGATGAAGTCCCAGTGACTTGATCTCTGAGACTTACCCACGTGATCCGTGCTGGCAATCCATGTAATTTATTGCAAAGTTCAAACAGCCTGCTTGCTGTGGCCATGCCAACATGACCTGCAGTAGGAAGTAATTTCTTCTTCACATCTATAAACAGTCTGAGTGGTTTTTTACTTCTTAAAGTGTAATGAATGCATGTTTCTTCTCAGCACCAAGTCCTGGCTGGTATTAATGTCCTCTGTGCTTCCCTTACCTGAACTCAAGCACCAAATGCTTGTTAAAAAATTGGGAGATGTGTGGGCAAAAAAAGGAACTTTGCAGTGTTTTTCAGAATTCCAGGGTAAAATAGGCCAGTATGGATAGCTGGTAACATGTAAACTTATAGCCCTTATCTTAAGAATTGCATAGTTTCAACTGCTAGCCACTTCAGCAGCTGTCCTTGTTGGCAAGCATGTGATGTTCTCTAGTATCTGATGTGCCAGTGTCTGAGCCGAGATGTGTCTCAGTCACAGTAGCTCCCATTCTCCCTCTGCACCTTTATCGGTAGCTGTCCTGTTATGAGCCCTCTTTGCTTATCTTTGTCTTTCAAGCTCCTTGGAGAGAGGACAGACATAGCTTAGCTATAAGGAGGCACAGGACAGCGTCCCACCCCGTTAGTATGATTTATGCTCTGTGCCCAGAGACAGTACATAGTTTTTAGCTCTACAAAAATATGGTTTTTTGTCTTGTGACCATTAACTGGTCGCTTCAGATCATTCTGTAAGGATGACTCATCCTCCTTAGGCTTTACTATCCTATAGGCTCTGAGTCATCCACAGAGTTCACCTGCAAAGATTGGGCATTGTTGTCTAGATAGCGGGTAGTCAAACAAAACAATATTGTAGCAAGGATTGCATCTGGGGCTGTTGGTAAAACAGACCCACACATTTCTCATGATCTCATTAGCAACCACAGAACTTGGAAGACCTGTCACTGGAGTGTTTATTCATATCATGTCTATCCTCTTAAACTTCCATAATGTAAGATCTTACAACAGACTGTGAGGTAGAACACTTTGAAAAATTAAAGTGTATCAAGCCAACAGAGTAATCTCATTGAAATAAAAAGTTTATTCCATAAGGTGTGCTGGCTGGTATTAATTATGTTGGTTAGACTCTTGTCAGTATATCCCAGAAGCAATTGTTATTTTGCTCCCTGAAAGAGGCATTAGTCTGAAGCTAGTGGTGGCACTTTATGTGCTGACCGTTTGCAAATTCTTCCAGAATTAGAAAATGTTTGTAATTCCTTGCAAGCACGAACATTCCTACACCAGGCACTCATTTCTACTGCAGATGTCCTTCAATCAGCTACAGTTAAGTGGGGGAGAAGGGTGTCCCCTTGTTAATCCTCCCCAGCAGCAGTCTGTTTGGCTGGAGGTCACTCACGCCAGCACTGTATCAGCTTGCTCAGAGCTCTTATGGCTGAAGAGCCGTGCTTGCTTCAGTGACAAGGGAATTGGCATGTGTGCATGCGCCTGTGTGCATGTTGCATGTATGGAATGTGTAGGATTATCTGTGAAAGGCTCTGTGGTTGTGAAGCACTCCCCTGTGTGTCCTGAGGATGGCTGAAGGGGTCGACTGGCAGTGTGCAGGCTCTCACAGTAGGCTGTACCTGCATGTGTGTATGCAAGGTCACAAGAGGTGTTAAACCCTGCTTAATGCTGTCAGTTGTTGCCACATTTAAAATTCACAGAGCAAACAGGCTTCAGGCTCCTCTGCTGCCTGCTCTGGGAGTGCTTTTGTGCTTCTTTGTTTTCCAGTTTCCTCCAATTGTAATTTGCCAGCTCCACTGTGGGGGGAAAAAAGTGGAAATGCAATTCATAGCTAGTGCTTACTGAACCTCTTTCCGAGTCCTGTGAGATATCTAAACATGACATGCATCAATTAGCCAAACTACAGAGGGAGAAGTCTGCATAATGTAAACGAGCACTTTCTGCAGCCTTCCTTTACTCGTAATGACCCTGTATCAAGGAATAAGTGATGTAAGATACATAATTAAGGGCAAAGGTAGGTGGTGATACCCCAGGACTTCCAGTATCTTCTTTCTGGCTGATTGCAGAGATCAGCATTTTGCAGTACCTTGGGCCAATTTCTCTCAGGATCTTAGCTCTTTAGAAAACCAAAGTACTTATTTAGATGCAAAGTTATTTTTAAAATGGTTTCCTAAGGAAATCAGGGGTTAGGCATTCCCCTTGCCCGTCCCACTCTGCCCATCTCTGTCTTTGAGGGCTTACTCCTGAATAACTTCTGAATCCATTTGCATCCACAGGTGACCCAACAGCAAATGGCCTTAGAGCATGTGAACTCTGTATCATAACTGATTTTTCACAGGAGGCGGTGGAAAGGCTGGTGAAACAGCCTCTTATCCCACTGGCAAGTGAATCAGCATGCCTGTTGTGAATCGGCTTCTGTTTGTTTAATCTGAGGGGTAAAGGAGTTTAAAAAGGGGGTGGTTTCATAGGAAAAGGGAGCTGGAGACAGTGAAAGGATGCAGGGATGCTTGAGGGGCTCAAAAAAAGGAAGGGACATGAGAGTATTTGGTACAAAGTTGTAGGAAACTGCTTCAAAGTGAGTGTTCCCACAGTGGCATCTTTGCTTGGGCTTCTGTTCCTGGGATGGCTCTGTGAAACATGGGCCTGAGTTAACATGTACCTCAGAAACAGCTGAGCAGAGAGGTATGTTGTGGTAATCTCTCTTATCTTTCATTACCCAGGCACCACAAGATGTAAGAAAACAGGTGGGGATCTTTTTCTCAGCAGGCACCTCATGATATCTACCAGCAGAGCAAGTCACCACGGTCAGAAGCCTGCCATGAAGACCAGTTCTGCCTCCCTCTGCCATGGGCTGCATGGGTTACAGTGCTGCCCAGGAGTTTGCACTGTCCCCACTGCCATCTGGAGCAAGAAAGTGGCAGGACACTGGGATAATGCAGTGAGGACAATGGCAGCCGCTGTCCTAGCACAAGCTGGGTTGGGGAAGGATGTCCTTAGGTCCCTGACTTGCTTCTCCTCCCTTACCAGCTGGGGTGGGAGTGAACTTTGTCCACCGTGTGGTTTAGGAGGATGAAATAATTTGTCAGCTCAGCCCACATCCTCAGTCTAGTCGTTGGTCCAAAGCTAATTTGCTGGCAGGGACTCTTAACACCCCCAGCAGTGAGGAGAACCTAGAGACGGTAGCCCAGAATAGTAAAGGGATGTCTTTGGGACCCTTATATCTTCCTATTTAACAACCATGTAGATACTTGTGCTGTGACACTGGAGCATGATCTACACTGGGAGGAGCATGAGGAAATGTTGCCATATGGCATGGGTCAAAGCTGCTGCAAAGTCCTGCTTCCTTAACTGAGATTCCTCCTGACCAAAGACCTGAAGCTTCACTGAGCACATATGTGGTTAAACTGTATATTTAAACTTGAATAAACTTTATCTTATTTGTTACAGAAAGCAAGAATTTGGCCGAAGCTGTAAAAATACAAATGAACACTTTTTTTTGAATATCCAAAAAGATGAAAGTGAGGAAAAGATCTGACGTCTTAGTGGTAATATGTCTGGTAATCCCTGAGGAGTGTCTTACTGTAACCCAGGTTTAACATAGTGAGGTAGCTTTACTCCAGTCCTCAGATGGAGGTCCACCATCTCAGACTCTGCTTATTTCACTATCATTACATTCACCCGGTGCCTTACCCAAGTATCTGCCCCCATGTGATCCCAGGAGCATGCAGGAGACCAAATACGGTAACACAAAGGAAAGCCATCTAACGTCAGAGCCAGAGGGGGTGTTGAAAGAAGGCTGTCCAAGCAGGTGCATATGTTGGCTTGGAGAGAATCACAGTAGGTGATGTTTGGTGGCTGTGCAGCTTCTGCTTGAGTCTGTGCCAGGGCACCCAACTCGCCTCCCAGCAGCCCTGCCTGCGTCTCCTCATCAGTACTCCTCACAGCCAGGTGCTTCCAGCAACCTCCAACATTTAGCTAGATTGCTGGTGAGCTGTAGGCTAAGCTCTTCCCCAGGCTTGAAGCTTCTTCAGCCTTTGATGCTGTGGGGATAGAGCTCATCCAAAACTGATGCTGTACGGTGAGCCTGCTGATTTCCAAATTGGATGTGCCCATCTGTACATGCTGGCTATTGAAAAGGCTGGCATAAATTTTATCAGTGACATGTGTGAGGGGGTCCCACATCCTATGTGTAAACTCAAGGGCATATTTAATGTTTCCTAAGGGACAGGTCTCTTGTGCACCGGGGTTGGGAATGTTACCAAGTGGGCAGACAGTCTGCTCTACCAGCTGAACAAATAGCAAACAAATGACATTGCTTTTGCTGTGAAAGAGCATTCCTTGACCTTATACTTTCTGTGTGCTATCACAGACCCTGTCTCTTCATCCCCATGCCAGCTTGAGTACTGTCACTTTCTCTGGAGCTGTGGCATGTGCCATTAATGGTAATAAAAAGGTTGCCTTACTTGGTGTCACTGACAAAATCCCAGAACAGGGAATGGGAGCTCTAGAGGTCTCTAATCCAATCTCTCATACTGGGCTCCATGTGCATGAAGAATCACTTAAAATGAATACATACCTATCTTCCTATTTTTGCTGAAGCAGCCCTTCCAGGATCCAGCCAGCAATGCTACTGCGCTAATGGCATTCACTGGGGTAACAGGGAATAAAACTGCTGCTTTTTGGAGTTTATAATTATTCTGAGCCTTTAATATAACAGGAAGATTTAAAAAAACCCAGAAAAACAAAAAAACAAAAAACCAACAGTAGAGGAAGATGCTTATGGGGAAGGGGCAAAGGTTATACCTCTCAGGTTGTTCACCCACTCTGACAACTGACCTGAGCAAGTTGTATTTCAAGCTGGGTGACCTTATGCTAGCAACTGTGCATACCAGCAGCAAAAGGCAGCCCCGGCTGTGTACAGATGCAAGTCTGAAATCACAGGGCTACAAGGGGAATTGGATGATGTGATTCACACAAGTCACCTCCCATCCCAAATCGCAGTTTCTGTACGGGAGTTGTTATCTTACCCCTGCAATGCCTACAGCAGGTCTGCAGCCCAGTCAGAAATAGACCCCCACCATTCTTGCTTGCCTCGGTTTCAGCCAAGGTCATATGGTTAATGTCATCTTGCTCAGTTGTGGTGTATCTCACAGCATGTCTGGGATGAACATCATCACATTAAGTTATTGCTTGTGGCATTCAGCTGCATTGCGTGCCTTTCTGAAAAAGCAACACAAAGGAAAAAAGAGGTCTTTAAAGCTGCTGTGTCAGAAAGCTACAGAACAGGTTGCCAGCTACACTCATTGTTCATTGCTTCCTCTGTGGATGTCCTGTCAGGTGGGGTTTATGGTCTCATGCATCACCTAAGCAGTCCTCTAAGGCAGATACTGGCAAATGATTGTTTTCAAATCTTAGGGAAAAGTCTGCAGTAGCAAAAATAGTGTCTTTCTCTGTACTGATTTGCTTTTGCATATCAGCTTGGTTTGCTGGTTATTTGGGCTGTGGAGAAACGTCAACTCCGCTGATGGTGCCTGACTGGGAAACATTATCTTTTTTGTGGGTTCACCAAGGACTTTCACACTGAGGAGTTAACAGAGCTAAAGAACAAAGGACTAAATTCCTCTGTGAAACAAAAATAAATAAAAATGAAATGCCACAGCAGCCAGCTATACCTTTGCATGGTCATAACAGCTGGGAGCACAATCCAAGAGCTTGGTCCCAGTGGCAGCTGTCCCGTTACTGTCTATGAAGGATCTGGATTAATTTTCTTCATAAATGTGTGAGGCAAAGGGATGTCCCACCCTGAGAAAGAATGGTGAAATAATTCTGTTGTTCCAATGCCAATAGGCTATTCTACTTCAGTTAAGCTTCATATACCAGGATTGCTTCAAGTATGCATGCTCCAGTTCAGACTGCCAAATGTGGATGGTTGGGGGAACATCCTACTTTACAGTGTTTGGGGTTGGGGATGAACTGCGCATCAGTGAGTTCTCCCCATGCCCTGCATAATCCAAGTGTTTCAGGGGTTTCTAAATCGTCAGCCCTGGACACAGAAGTCCCATCTGCCTCCTCCAGACCAGTAGGTCAGGCCCATCTAGTGACAGTGTTCATGCACCTGCGCTGGTGGGGATGTCAGAAAAATCTGCTTTCTTCAACTGTGCCATTAAAAACAATGATGAAGCACACAGTTAGACAACACCTTCTCACTGTCCACTTCACAAATGAGATCACAGGGCAGCCAACATGTTGGGACCTTCTAGTTTTCTGCTATGTGGCTCTTACTGTGCTAGCCTGAGTTGCCACATGCAGTCTCTTGCAGCTCTGGTGACAGGCATGGAAATCCTCACTGTGGGCTGCTGCGAAGACTCTCTGTAACTTCTGCACTGATGTGCACTAGTGTGCTGGCACTTAACACTCTTCATGCTTGGTCTGAGAGGGAAATAGAACTCAGAAAGTCTGTAATGAGAATCATACAGTTCTGGTGGGAATGGACCTCAGCACTTCTGAGGGCAAGGGCTCATCCTGAGGGAACAATGTCATGCACAGCTCCAGTCAGTGGAGGTGTATGACACACACCACTCCCAGACCCTCTGAAGGCATGCCTGCTTCCTTTTCATGGAGCATATGCGCAGCAAAAAAGGGATCCAACTGAAAGGTAAACAGAAAAAGTAAGGAGAGCGAGCGGATATGCTTTGAATACAGATAACCTTTTCACTGAATTTGAAACAGAGGACCAGCAGGTCTTCTGGCACTGGTCTTCATCACCAGCTATTACACAGCTGTCAATATGGTGAGATCAATAACTAGTTTGAACTTGTATACATCTTCCTAGCCTGACATACTGTAAGAGTGTCACAGGGCAGTGACCCTGTGGCTTCCTTCAGCTGTTGGTTATAGTGTCATCCATCATTTCCATTAAAAGGGTAGCCCTCATTCCTAACTTGAATGTATCCACTTCCAGCTTTCAGCTCCTCTTAGTTCCTCTTAAGCCTTTCTCTGTTGGATGTTAAACACTGTAGAATGTGGCATGCCCTTCTTTAAAAAATTGATTATTTCTGCATTGTGCTGTAGTGCAGAGATACCCAAAGACACTAAATGAGCAAAGTCAGGTTTCAGAGAAGTCTCAATATAGCAACATATGCCTTTTTTTTTTTTTTTTTAAGCAGATGGTGTTGGTCACAGTGGAAGAAAGCACATGGGGAATGACATGCGCTCTTGGGCTGATTTATTCTTGTGTGCTAGGTTGTTTTCTTCAAATCACTGCCTTGCTATGCAATTAATTAGTACTTTTCTCTGCCCCAGTGTCCTGTCTGTAGAACTGGATTCAGTGATTTTGCCTCAAAACACAGGAGTGCTGGGACATTTCAGTGACATCCTTAACTCCTTTTGCTCTGTATTTCCAAAAATGTAACATAAAATGCTGTAGCTTGCCATCACAGCAGTGAGAACCCTGAAGTGCTTTGTTGCCTTTGCTTTAAATTATCATTATGCAATGTGAAATACATGGCTTGGCTTTCCTCAGATTTGCATGGCTCCAGTTTCCACACCCTGTGCCAATTCAGAGCTGCCATGACTCCACTGTGACTCCATCACTACCATGGAGAGTTATGCACTGGGAGAATGAGTTTGGTTTCTGTCTGGCCCACTAGTGAAGTGCTATTTGTGAGAGTGTCTCTCCAACTTTGTGTCCTGCACTACAAAAAAGATCCTGGACTTCTCCTAAGAACACTTCGGTTTGTCTGGCTGTTGCATTTGTGTTGGTTCACGCTCTGCGGCCTCTTGATAGCTGTCTTACCCATACTGAGTATTTTGGTGACTGTGTCCTCTCAAAGATTTCCCACCCTTTCCAGGTGTTGGATGGGTCCAGTATTTGTAGGAGGCTCATGCCAAGTCTGTGTGAAGTTGCCTCTTCCAATAAACAGCTATCTACGCAGAAACAGACACTCAAACATCCTACAGTGGGCTGAAACTCAGGAAAATCAGCTTGGGCCATTTTCTTCTACTGTAGTGGGATGTCATGAATAAGCTCATCTCTGCACCTTGGTCCCAGAGAGGATGTAGGCACCACCTCTGTGTTAACTGTGGCTATGTCAAGGGCTGATGGCTTTACAGTAGCTTTGCATTAAGCCACAGCAACTCTCTAAATCCACCAGGAGATGAGAGTTTGAAGGTAAACAAAAGCCCAGTGCTGAACCTCTGCTGTGTCAGCAGAGGAATAGCAAGAGTTATCAGCCCTGCTGGCCAAGTGACCTTCCTTGGGGGTTGTGGCAGAATGGTCTTGACATCCAGGGAGGATGGAGGGGATAAGCCTAGTGCAGCACTTGCTCTAAGCTCCCTCCACAGAGACATTTCACTCCGCCCACAAGCTGGAGGGGTAGGTGATCCAAGCCTGGGAAACTCAAGAGCTGATCCTGTATAAATAAAAATGGTTGTTTTAAAAAGCAAATAAGAAACAGGTCCTTCTCTTCCACCCAGCTTTTATAAGATGGATCAGAAGCAAAGCATGGTGTGCCACCACTATGAAGACTTAAAACAGTGAATGTCATTTCAATACAGTGTGTCTACATAGCCTTCCTTCAGCAGAGATTGATATCTGAGGATTTTATCAGTGTATGATTAATAACAGAAACGAGACAAAGAACAGTGAGTCAGCAGGGCTCTCTGCTCCTCACTTAATGGTTATCTGCCTGTGCTTATCTGTACCCACACACTGCATATTGCTGAGTCTCAACATACATTAGCTTTGCTGCTCGTGCTGGTTTAGCACCCATCTGCCAGCTCTTCTGTAAGGGCAGCACTAGCAGGCCAAGCTCATGTGGTCATATGCCATATTTTATTGTGAAACACTCAGCTTTTTGGTTTGTAGATCCTAGATACAAATTTCAGATAAGTATGATGAAATAGTGGGTCTGTTTTGTTTTGTTGTGCTTTTCCCATATGCTAAATACCACACTGAAACATGCTCAAACACCTAATAAAAAGGAGCCATCTGGGAGATATTTTCTTTCACAGCCAAATATGGACCTTGGTCAAATCAAATTCCAGGATGCAGACATTCAGGATCAAATCTAAATTCAGAAGTTGAATTCCAAATTTTTGTAAGTTACATGGAAAGCAAACAGCTGAAGCCACTCTCCATGATCATTGAGGAGTAATCCTTTAAAATTTCTGGGGGTTTTTTTGTAGACCTGAGAAAAGTCAGCCTGACTTAGAGCAGTGGGTCTGATCTTTCCTGTCCTTGTCACGCATAGCCATAGTGCATTTGGAACAGAAAACACTGCAGCGGCAGCATGAGCATCCTGCTAAACGAAGCTCTGGCGGCTGAGGCGTAGCGCTCTGCACTTTGCCTCGGAAAGAGGCTGGCAACAGGGCTGGGATCTGTTCCCAACCCTGCCACTAATTCTGTGGCATTTTCACTGTGTCATAAGGTCTTCAGGTCAGTGGCAGAGTCTCCCCTTGGTGCCCCACACAGAGGAAAGGTATATCTAAGGAGACATGGCAACATGTCAATTGACGATATGACAGGATTTTACAGGGTTTTACAGGTTTTCATCCACTCTTGATGTACCACACCATGCAGCTGAGCGCACCCACCTGCTGGCCAGAGCTAACTGGCCCCGCAGCTGCTCATCTTTGGGAATGTGCCTGATGCCACGGATGCCCTTTGAGTGTAGACATACTGCACCTCTGCTGCTAGCACACAACTCAGACCAGCTCTGTCAGAGGATTGGTCTTTCACCCTTGATCTTGGCTCAAGGGTGGAAGAGCTGCTTCCCATCCACACTACAAGGTGGAGAATGTCCTTCATGGCCCTAAATTAGTTTTTAATTTGTACTGAAATGGTAGACGCCAGGGATGAGCCCAAGTCCTGTGCAGCAGGGTGCAGCAGAGGCAGGTGCCAGGCTAATTTCAAAGCTGTTCATTCACCTGGGGCTTTGAGTCACATTGCTGCTTCCAAAAGCACCATTTCAGGCAGTTTGCAGCTGGTGACTGTCTGTTCATCTGGTGGTTGGTTAGATTTTTCTTTTTCAAAGTGCCAAATTTGTTGCTGCATCAGACACGTGCTGTAGTGGATGCATGCCTTATGAAGCATATGTCTACTAGCTTTCATCAGCATGTGCTACAGCCTCCACACTCGTTATTACTTAAGGGAGGGGAAGGTTTGTGTGTAAACAAAGGTTTACGATGTGCATTAAAAACGTGTCATGCAGTGTGAAGCACAAACCTCCTCATAAATGTGGCAATACAAACAAATATTCTAAGCAGGGCTTCCACACTGACACTTTAGTTTCAGTTTGGCTGTATTCTGGAGAGAAAAAATTATCTTTGAACTCTGGTGTGTCCTGTACATTTTCAAGAGAGGACTATGAAATGTTTTGGTTGCTTTAAGAGGGGGCAGGAGCATTTGTGTTAGGGATCTGCTCTGGCTGGTATAAATAGAAAGATAACTGCATAAAAGCAGACACTCTTGGGAACAGGAATCTGTAATGACATTTTTCATTTTTATAAGGTGTGACTCTTCTTCTCACCAGAAGCAAAGCAATAAGAACAACCAGCTTACTCTTAAGTAAGAAATGACAAAGATAAATCACAGCTGCACAGTTGGTTTTTGCCTTCCTAGAACAAGCAGGGGTAGGAAGCTGGAAGGCAATGTGGTCTTAGGTGTCTCTCTCCAGGACTGCTTAGCCCAAATCTCAGCTAGTCATGCCAGTAATGAGAAGTATCAGACTGTCTTGTCCAGGAGCTGAGAAACTAAGTTATATTTCTGCACCTAAAATTATCTCTAGGTTGATGGGCATTTATTCCTTGCACCAAATTATAAAAGCTGTTGATTTGAATGGCATGGGATTTGGGAATTTTGTTTGCTTGATCTTGAAGCATCTCTTAAGAAGCAAGTGTGAGATTTGCTGATCTTTGCCACCCACCATGCTCTGACTGTGGCTGGTCAGGTGGATGTTTCAGGTGCCAGAGAAGATTTTCCCAGAAGAGGTGAAACTTCCAGGACATTTAGGCTGAGCAGCTCTTCCTGGCATGGTTTTTGCCAAATGTATTTGCAAACCTCACCAGGGTCCTGGCAAGCCTGCCCAGATCAGGCACGTCCAATTATGCACACACAGCAGCATCCAAAATAGGCCGCCCTTCCTGGCACATGGCTCTGCAGCGCTGAAAGCACTCTGAAGCTGCTCCACTGCAGACAGAGACTAACACCAATTTACTTTGATTAACAGCCCTCCTGAGGTTTTCTGACAGAAATCTCTGCAGCAGCAGGTGTGAGGTGGTAATTTGGTGCAAGACCTCTGCTCTAGGGCATATTATGCATTAGCCTAACAGCTCTTTTCTAGAAGCACTTTTGGATCACTGGACGATGCTTACAGTGTGTCCTTTCTTGGCCAGCAGGTCTGTGTTCCTGCAATAGCAAGGCGTGCTCTGAAACAGCCAAGCTTCTAGCTGGCCTGCTGCTTTGAGGCCAGCTGCACAGTGCCCCAGCCATTCCTGCCCTCTTGCACCTGTTGATACCCCATCAACAGGTTATCATATTCTAGTGATAAGGTGCATTTTGCCTTCAAACCAGGTGGAGGTTCCTCAGGCAGGACTTGAGGTAACCCACCTGTGACTTTGGTTGCCCCTAGAGCAGACGCGCCAGCTTAGCAGCTCTCTTGTCACTGAGGTTGTGTTTTAGCTAAGCCTGCAAGAGAAACCAAAATTCAGATGCTTCCTCCTCATTAATCCCCCCATGTAATTGTGACAGGCAGTGGCTGAGGCTTCTCCAGAGTCACTGCCCCAGAAGGCTCGATACAATAAGATTTTAGTGGTAACTCCTGAACCACTGACCAGAAGACCACTGTACACCGAAGCGTTAGTGATACACGTAACAGTTAACTGCAGGAGGCACAGGCCCGCACTGGGCTGCATGAGGTCGCAGGTCCAGTGTGGCCTCAGGTTCTGCTGTGCTGCAAGAATCCCTCAGCCGCAGGGCAGCCTCCCCCAGCTCATGGTGATGAGGGAGCCTGCAGGGAGCTCCCACTTGGCACTGACAATTACACCACCTGCATGGCCTTGCCTTTATCTAAAAGTGCAGCAAGTAGATTTCATTTGAACATTGTCTTTGTTTGACAGTAGGAATGATGAATAGAGTTGTTTTCTTGTAAGAAAATTCTATAATGTCTCAAATGACCAACATGGGATAACCCTTCCATGGACTGAATCTGCACAGCACACTGCACATGGGTTGGATCACTAGATGCTGCACAACTCAGGGTTGCCAGCATATGAAGGGATGTAACATTATCTGCAGTTCTCCTCCTTTGTAGTGTTAGCTCTAATAAAAAGCATGTAAAATGATACTTCAAAAAGTGCCTTTCTTACAGGGAACATGATAGACCAGCACCTCCTGGTGCAAAAGCACTGCTGTGCAGGCAAGAGTTTACCACAGTAAACAAAAACCAAATAGCTCAACAGAACATGAAAGTTCACATTGAAAACTGAGTTCTACAGAGAGAAATGTCATTTTGCTGAGGTGAGACTGCTGCTGGACTATTTTAGCTTAGGCTTTTTTCATCACTGGCTCTAAACATCCCGTGGAAAGCCCATACCCTTCAAACTGAATTCATGCATTTACAGGCAAGCAAATTAAAAAAGAAAAAAAAATTTTTTTAAAAAAAATCCCTAAATAGTATTTGATAGTGCATTTGATCATAAAGCTAGAATGATCAGAAGAGATCTGCTGTGGTTGGCATGGGGCTAGCTAAAGACACCCAGTCTCAGAAGGAGAAGAATTAGCAGCAGCCTCCAGTGTTCTGATTTCAGCTCTTGCAGCCAGACAGTCTCGGAGACAGCTCGTGTGCATTTCCAGATGCTCTACCAACAACTCTCTGAAGGTGGTAGTGTTCTCTTCTCCAAAGAGCCAAGCAGGTGGGAGGAAAGAAAGTCCACAGAGGGAAGCCCTTGCAGAAGTTAATCTGCACTGTCCTGGTGAGCTGATAACTGTCCTGTTCATCTCAGTGAAGAAGGATCTCACTGTGGAGTGCTGAGGGCTCCTTCTCCCAGGCTGTTAACTCATTTATTCCTTCATTTATTCCTTTTTAGAGCAAAGTGAGGAAGGGACACAAAGATGCACGGGACACTGTGGTCACTGTCTCATTTTGTTGCTCCAAGGAGTGTTATTAGAAAAGGAGATCCTTCTGCTTGGGCCTGCCCACGTCCCAGGGAGGGGAAACTAAAAAATAAAGATTTTTTATTTACACCATCTGCACCGTCTGTTCTCATTATAGTGACTCGTGTAGGGACAGAAACACTGTATTTTGTGGAGGGAATTGGAAATGCATTCCACTTCATTCTTCATTTGCAAATGCCAGTTCTTGTTCCGAATAATCTCCACTGGATCTAGTATCCCACCAGCCAAGATGTGGCAACCCGCAGTTATGAGTTCTGAAAGCTGCCATGTCCCTTTAGTGTATTGGATGCAATTTGTGAAAAAGAACAACAACAAAAAAATAGAAGATTTTACTGGCAAACCTAAGGTAGGCAGGGAACCAAAGGTCTTAGGAAATCAAAGGTCCTAATTCATAGCAGGGCAGTACTTAAACTTGTCTTTTGAGAATCTCAGTTTTGTACATATCCTGCCTCAGACAGGAGGAAAAGTTTCTGTGAGTTGGTAATACCTGTGTGCAGTACTTTGTTGAAAAACATCCACAGTGACACTTGAAGGCCATGTACCATGTTATGAAAAACATCTTATGATGTGCATGGCATGAGAGGCTGTATCTGTGCAGCTGCTGACCTGGGATTACTTATTGTAAAACAATGAGACGCAGGACAGCTAAAGTTCTTAAATACCTGCTTGGTGGTTTATGTCCATGACTAGTCATGAAGCCACAAACAGGTCCAGATCTGTGATGTGGGCAGTAGCATGGGATCCATGATTGATGAATGGATAATCGTGTTCTATGCTAATATTGGCAGAAAAATTACTTAATAGAGGAAGACTTTTCCAGATTTAAATTCTTATTCTTTATATTTTCTTACATTTTCCTTGTGTTGCACAGCACATGAAGTTACTTCTTAAGCTTTAGTAACGAGCCTCCAACTGTGCATACTGATCCATATTATCAACAGCTGGTCAGAGACATGGTGACAGCAATATCCGTTCAAAGCACATGATTCTGTGGATACCGAGATGGCCAATAAAGCTGAGCTGCTGCTACTTGCGTTTTGTTTTGGAAGAAGCAGCAGGGCAGGAAAAAAACAAGTATCTTAATGCTAAAGTCCTTCAGGCTGCTTCAGATGGAGCAACCATGGCCAAAGACCAGGGAAAAACCCTGCCCTTGTGATGAGATGTGGGCTTAAAGTTTGCCAGTCAGAGTGATGTTTCCACTGTTAATTTTCTACCATTAAAATATGTCAGTTTGTGAAAGGACACCAAGCATTGAGAGGACAGGATATACTTTATTAACAATTATTCACTTGTCATCTTAAATAAAAGAAGACAAAATACAAAATTTAGCTGGAAGGTAGGTTGTTAGTGTAAGACTAAGATATGCCAGATATAAAATAGGTTTTCACGTCTTTGCTTACCAGCTCAGCCACTGATCTGAAATCAAACCAAACAAAGCCTTGTGATGCTGGCATCTAAGTGCCATTCCAGGAAGCAGCTTGAGATGGAGACAGGAATTTAACTTAATCATATTCAGAAAACAAAGAAGCAGAAATTACAGCATCACTGGAGTCACTGAGGTATTTTGAGCTGCTTTCTCAGAGTCTTAATAAAAGATGGATAAACAGGTTCCAAAAATATGTGAAACCACCACACCTAAACCCTAGCCCATTCCTAGCATTAAAATGTTAAATTAAACGAAATGTTTTCAAAGACTTTGAAATGTTTGGTGATTATTTATGTGATGGCAGTGCCTTCAAGCCCAGACAAAATCAAGGCCCCGCTGACCATGCACAGCTCTTGCCACTTAAGGGCTTCACTTTCAAAAATGCTAGTGTGCTGCATCTTTTAAAATTGGGCTACTGGCTGTACTGACTTGAGTAGGCTTCAGAGGACCATTCTTAGACACTGACAGACTTTTAACTCCTTCCCCCATATCTTCCACCCCACCCCACTTTCTTTCTAAATGCATTTTCCTTATGTTAAAGGTGATTCCAGGCCTGCCGTGGTGCAGCAAGAGAGGTAGCAGCAGTGTGGGGTCTCTTCTTGGTCCCTGCTGGGGCTGGCAGCGCTGCTGGGGTTCTGGCACTGCTTCAGCCCAGAGGACAACCTGGGGCACTAGGGGACATTTTGGCAGGTACCTGGAGCCTCTCCGTTTCTAAGAAGCACCCACAATTATGGATAAAGATGGGTTATGCCTTCAGAGGCTGCAAGACCTCTGCTCTATTTCTAAAAAGCAAGCTACCAGCATATCCCCAAGTTATATAAACCAGGGCTGAATTTTTTGCATGCTTGTTAGAGTACTCTGGGCCTGAAATGGAGTTTAACAACCCCCCTGCCCCGCCCAAGTACTAGCCGAAAGACAGTTTTCATTCAGGTCATGTGCCTCTGACATCCATTTGTTGTGGGGTACCTGTGAATTACCATGTTACCAGACTTTGCTAGCATGATTAAGTATAAAACGTTGTTGTCTGTGAGAGAAGGGAGTTGCATGCATGCCTGAGTACTGGCTGATGAAATTTCAAGCTGTACACCTCCACAAGGTAGCTCAGGTAGTGATTTTCCAAGGAGGGGGGAAGGCTGTTTGCTGTTTTCCCTTGTGTGACACTCTGCAGTGGTCCTTGTGGTGGCTGGCTGGGTACGGCAGCTATGCAGGAGCAGAAGCGTGGCCCTGGCATCTCTATTACCCCACAGTCAATAAACACTGTGCTTTCTAAACCTTTGCAGATCATCTACCTGACTTTCTCCATGAAGATAACCCCCAAGCCACATTAAACAACTAGTACGTGGGAAAATTTTGTGTGAGTTCCCAGAAGTTTTGTAGACGCAATAAGGGTAAAATAAATTGACTGATTAGATTCATTTTACCCACTTAGCTCGAATGTGGGGGCAAAGGTTACTTTACCACAAGTGTTTATCTTGCTACTTATGATTCAGCTTGCCAACTGTCGCCATATGACCAGGACAAATTTATTCTCATAACTAGAGAAGAATTAATATCAGTCAGATGTCTAAAAATCTCGTTTGCTCTTCTAATGCACATCCCCAGCATGGAAAGCTGCTGAATTGAATGGCCTGTTTGCTTTCTGCTTCCCCCATGGACTTTTTAACTTCCTCTTCAGAAGAGCTAAACAAACTGCTTGATGCATTTAGTGCTGAAATCAAAAACCTAGTATGGAGGGTGAGTAGTTTGCTAAATGTCCTGGAGGGCCTTGGTTGTGCTCATTGACTTAATGTTGGCTGTAACCGTCAGGTTGGAGCCATGCATATGTATCCGAGGCTTAAATAACCCAAGTCTCACGGAGCC
Source organism: Strix aluco (assembly GCF_031877795.1). Classification (NCBI taxonomy): domain Eukaryota; kingdom Metazoa; phylum Chordata; class Aves; order Strigiformes; family Strigidae; genus Strix; species Strix aluco. The sequence goes on from NC_133971.1 coordinate 62,833,797, forward strand.
TGTCTTTGGTTACTGCTTTGCATATTCAGTTTGTAAGTGGAGGCTGCTCAGAAGTCACTGCTGTATGCCTGGACCAGCCGAGCCACCACCGGTGCATCAACTGTCAGGGCAAGAAGAGGATCTGGACCTGGAGGAGAGACCTTCAAATGCCTGACTTTGCTCCAGCACTGCTCACAGCAGCCTGCAGAGGCCTGGCCGTATTGCCTGTGACCCAGTAAACCTCAGCCCTGACACAAGCAGCCTAGTGTGTCAGCAAGACCCAAGATCTGTTCTAATTTTAAACAGTCCCCCCCCAAATACATAAATAAAAAAACGTTGAAAGAAAAATGTCATCAGAAACCATCCTGAAACAGATAGTGAAAAGTTTTCTTCCTGATGCATGCAAAGTCAATCAGCATGTTACTAAATACATGCCAGGAGACATCATCATAATAGGAACAATCAGGTCATTTGAGTAGCCAAATATGCTTTTATGCCATATTTGTTTACCTTGTAGAGTGTATCCGTGATATGCATGTAAATGCCAAAGTCTATTTCTTTTTAAGCATAGTAATCCCTCCTCCCCTCAGCTATCAGTGTAGTTCCCTGTTTGTACCTGTCAAGATTGCTGAAACTTACAACTGTTGGTTTAAGCAAATGCGCAGTCCTTCACCAACAGGAATATCCTGTTTAGGGGAATGCTCTAAGGTGCCAGTTATATAAACTTAGCTGTCTACTGTCACAACAGACTACTCCATGAAAAAAATGAAGAGGCATTGTAACTAAGGGAGCCCCTTACTAGAAATCTAACCATTTGTCTAAGAAGACACACTGGTTTTTCTCTATTAACATGGGCTGCAAATGATTGATTCCCAGTTATCTGCTGGCAGTGGAGAAAGACCCCTCTCTGTGTGAAGAAGCTGGGAATGTACAACAGCATACAAGTGCAAATGAAGGCAGTCAAACGTGAGACCTCTGACAAGTCTGGTTGTCGATCGAGCAGCAGTTTATCAGGGGAACAGGCCAGTGCATAAGCACAGTCCCAGTAATTACACTCAGTCCTATGACAAACAGACTTCAGCCTAAGCATGCAAAGTGAGTGGGAACAGGGAAGTGATCTTTGTTCCTCTTCTCGCTGTAGGAAGCTGAGATGCAGGGAAGTTCTGGCACTGATTCAGCAAGGTGCTTAAGTTTGTACTTAGTTTTTAAACCCTGAAACGCGTGGGTGGGAGCTGGCTCCGTGAAGTCAAAGGCAAAACTCACATGAAGTAGGATTTTGCCTTCTCTGACTATGAAAGTGTTTTGGGAGGGAAATAGCTTGCTTCAGGTCACCCTGGGAGTCTGTGGCAGAGCTGGAAATTGATGCCAGGTCTCCAGAGTTCCAAACTATGCCTTAACCTCTTTGTAACTTACTGCACACTTCTTCCCAAAACATCATTGGACATACTTACATACACCAGATATCCCTGAATGACTACAAGTCTGCCACTTCTTTTGGCCAGCTTTGGAGGGTAAGATGAAAAATACAGCTTTTATTTCATCCTCCAAGTGGTTTAAATAAGATACAAGCCTGAATGCGTGCTCATGGAGGATTGTGTTGTGTGATATGCATCATTGCAGGATCTCTTTTTTTATGTATCAGCAGAGCATACAGCGGAAAGCCAAGAACTATGGCATGGCACTGGCTTATGTAGGTAGCCTATTGCTGTATTGATCTTCTTTCCTAGGTTTCTAAAGCTGGAAGGCACGAATGTGCTGGGGTTGCTCAGAGATTTCCTCCAGCACCAGCTGCACCACGCAGCCAGCTCTGTGCATCGATTTGTTTACTCAGCTTGACTGGGACCGAAACCGATGCCGCCAGCCTGAGCTGGCAGAGCACCCCGCCTCGGGTGATGGTCAGCAGGGGCTGGCGGCGCCCGCCTTGGCAAGGGGAAAGGTGCCGATGCTCATAAAACGCCTTGGCACGGCCCCCGGCGGTCGCGTCTGGCCGTGGGGCTGCCGGTGGTGCGCGGGCAGGGCAGGAGAACAGCCCGGCCGAGCCTCCCCCCCGGGAGCCGCGGGCGGAGGAACCGCCGCGGCCGGGAGGCTCCGCCGCCACCGCCCGGCGCCGCCGCTGCGGGCCCTGCTGTGCCCCGCCGGCGCGGAGCAGCGGCTCCCGAAGGGCTCACGGCTCCCCGCGGCCAGCCGCACCGCATCGCTGGTGCTGAGGTGTTGCCTCCTGTCACCCTCCAGCGTCTCCCGGCTTTTCGCGATGACTGTCTTGGCAGGAGGAGCGCTCCGCCGCCGCTCCCCGCCCGGGCGCGCTGCCCGCTGCCCGCCGTGGCCCGGCGTAGCCGGCAGTCCTCACGGTGGCACTAGAAAACAATTAATCAGGGCTCGACAAGCCCATGGGCTGCTGCTGCTGCTGCTCTTGGGCTGCCGAGCCTCTGCAGCTTCGCTGGTACCGGCTCGGCCAGATCGGCATTCGCACTCGGGTTGTATCACCTTCCTCTGTCAGCAGCAAGAGACTTTTAGGGCGAAGTCTGCACCTACTCTAAAACCCACTTACGCTTCTGGAATATCTCAGTATTTCTGGGCTTGACAGATGTGAATGCTGCCTGATCTGTTAATGCTCGCTAAAAGGCTTTCATCCAGCTTCCAAGTACCAGAAAGCGGTACCTCATACTAATGCCTTCTTTCATGTTCTCGCAGCAATACTTCATCTTGTTTGCCTTGTATATAGTTTTAAAAGGAAAGAAACAAAACCCAACCACACACAACCCAACAACTCAAACATCTGGAAACATGATTATTCTCAGCATTCAATTAGTACTGTGGTTATTCCCTCCTGAAAATCAGCATATGGGTTTTCCCACCTTCCTTTGTTTGTTGCTGAAGCTTCAGATGAGCCGAATTCTGCTCATGTGGCCTTTAGAAACCAGGGGCAGCTGCGTCTCTGTAGGGCCTGAGTCAGCCAGGTAATAAAACACATGAGCAGTACCTGGTGGATGACAAACAAACCCTGGGTTACATATGTGCCTGCTAAAACAGAATGTGAGGAGAACACAAACACAACCAAAGGTTTTCACAAATGACTGACTGTGTTGGAGGTCCTGGAGACTGAGAGTGCTATGAGGTATGTGCAGTTATGGAGGTGGCTGATTACTCTGCTTTTGAAGATCCAGGCTTTTTTACAAGATGATGTTCAAGCATCAAAACAGTGTAGCTATCATTTCTTTCTGAAATGGGAGAAACAAACCACTCTCAAAAAGAGAAAAGGGCCATTTCCTCCAAAAGGAATGTGTATCGTGTTCATGTTGGCTGTAGGTGGCAGTGCCATGGGACTCACACCTCTGCACATCCTCCAAAGGCCTACCTAAGATGTATACCAGTCAGCCCTGGGGAGGAGGATGACTTCTCTGCTGAAGGGAGGCAGTCTCTAAGAGCCAGCTCTTATTTCTAAACACCTGAGCATGAATATGGCCCCCTAAGTACTGCCATGCCAGGCACCACTGCACTGGTCGCCCGCTTGAGTCAGGAAGCATCTTCAGGACAGTCATTGTAGCTGGTGCACAACCTGCTCAGATCTGTTTGTATATTTATAGGAAAGCAGAGTTTCCCTCACCTGGTGCTGCAGAAGGCATCTGCGCTGGCCTGAGCCCTGTTGAATTCAGGCTCCTGCTGGGACAGAGCTGACTGGTGTAACTGGCAAGACTCAACTTTTTTTTTGCGCTCCAACTTCCAGCGCAAATCTGTGCTTGACCTGTCATCGACTTGTCCTCACAGTCCTTCAGGTCAGCTCTGCAGAACACCCACAACCATCATACCAGATACCAGAAAGACATTTCAGTGTGAAATACTCCACAGAGGAGGGTACAGTCACCTTCCTTTAGAGGATGGGACACGAGTCACACATGGAGGGGAGGTGAGCAGTCTCAGCTCATGCTGCTGGCTCCTAGAAAGCTCCAGCCTCCCCCCAGTGCTGATTCTCCTCCTGCAAACCCTGGACTGAATGAATGCGCTGGCCTTTCCAGGAGCCCTGGCTATACAAATATAAGAAAAATAGCAAGCTACTCTCTCATGGGGACTCAGTACTTCCCCATTTAGGGTTAGTGTGCATGTGTTAGTGCCCTTTCAGCCTACCGCTAGTTATGCAACTGGTGCCTGGGTAAGCGAGGAAGGCAGAAGCATGCCTCAGGGTCCTCAGTCAGGTGTCAAATCCAACCATCCCAAAAGTGCCTGCTTCCCTGCTGCTACCCCTGCCACCCACACACCTGGCTGCAAGTCAGGTGCTGCGATCCTACACACCAGGGTAGTGGATGTGTGAGCATACAGCCTTAACAAGACTATATTTCCCCACTCACATGTACGTGAAAAGATACAGCATTGCAAAAGCAGTGTTTAATTGCAAAGCACAAATCCCTTCCAAAAACAGAGATTAACTTTTTTTTTTCTCTGCCAAGAACATATGTATTTTGTATAGATTTAATTACATGATACAAGAAAGGAAAGAAGATTTGCCCAGATACTATGGTGATGAGTGCCATGGAAATGCCTATAAATAAATAAAAACACAGAGCAAAACCAGACATCTGCAGCAGAGTATGGAAAAATAAAACCCCAACCAAACCCAAACCAACCAACCAACCAAACAAACCTGCCTGGAGTTTTCCACACAGTCCGTCATTTTAAAGAAAGAAAAGCTCACTACTGCCTCTTTCTGACATAGGCCCCAGTGCTCATTTGGACTCACTCCTTCTGTCACCCTCAAGAATCACAAGGTGGGCACACATTTATTTGCATTCTCCAGTCTCTCCTTCCTGCTGCTGCTGTGAATCCTCATCAGCTGAGAACTTGTTTGTGCATAGTAAATAATGAGGCTCTGGAGTGCTGGGAACCTTGTGAACTTTTATGTCATTTGAATTTGGAGAAAGAATTGAGCTTTCACACACACCCCAAGTTGAAAATCCTGTCCATGTTATACGTTTTCTTCATTGCAACAAAGGAAATAAGATGAAGCCCTACAGGGCCTTGAATGGTGATGTGTGGCTTGCTTTATCATTGCATCTAATAGACATGGAGAGCACCTGCCAAGCTGCTCAGTGAGGTCCCCTTGCCACTTGATTTCCAATTCCTCTTGTCATGTTTTTGAGCCTTTCATCTCAATTCCTCTGTCCAGCAATGTGGTTTGCGATTTCACTTGAGCCATGGAACTCTAAGGGCTGGATCTTAATGTACAGTACCCAGCCATGGAGTGAGAGCTCGACCTCCCAAACAAAACTATTAGCTTGGCTGTTTCATATATCAAGTTTTATATATGATGCACATCTGCAGAGGACGAGATTTCATTTCTGTCTTATGCTGCTGTGCTCCCTAGTGCGATGCATTCACGGACAGTCAATATTTGCTTAAATGACTAACTTGGGCAGAGTTATTAAATATAAATTCTGGCACCTTATATTTAGCACAAAATAAAATGCTGGGAGAAGCCAGTCACAGAAAACCTCTGACCTACCCAGTGGTTTGGGCAATAATTGAATTGTTCATTTGCTCTGTATTCTCCCATAACCCCTCTCTCCCTGCCTTCCTCCCCTTCTCCTTTGACTCTTTCACACATGGCTTCCAGTTTTGGACCATGACAATTCAGATCTTAAACTTTTTCAAAGTGCTACCTATTTTATAATGCTTTGGATTTGCCTATGCGGTTCATTTGCGTAGCCCCAAATCAGCATAAAACCTAACCTCATCTCACCAAGGGGATCTGCCTGTAACCATCCGAATCTGGTTTGCTAATGAAGTAGTCGGATTCCCAGACAGCTAAGACACACCTTGATCACTTCTTAGAAAGCAAATTCTCTCACCTGGAATGAATTTCAGTACCCAGTACAAAGGCACACCATTTTTTTGACACTTGCTCTGGGACACAACAACAGGGAAAGATATGCAGAAAAAGGGTTTTGAAAGTGTAATCAAAAAGAAAAATCTGGAGTTAATATTGGGAAAGTTAGATTTGGACCAATAAACACTGATGTGGTCAGCTTCCCTTTCCGTGTAACAATAACGTAGCTATGGCAAATATGCAAACCCAACAATTATTAACAATGTCTTAGTAATAAATGTGTACAAATAAATAATGAGTAATTCCAACCCATGTGGATGTTTGGGTACATGAGGTGGAAGATGTTTTAACCAACAGTGTTACATCTTGCTAAGATTCATGAATCCAAAGAAGATTGTGAAAAGTAGGGGTTTTTCTGTTTTGAAAATGTGAAGAAACACCCATCCTTAAACAAAAAAACCTGATGGTGGAGGGCTTCTCAGATGTTCCAGCGATTAAAAAACCAGTAAGCCAAAACATCTTTCAAATATTGACTGAAATATTGTACTATGCTAAATTCTCCTGGCATTCTTCCAGTGTACAACAGACTAGATGAACTCATCCATATGTAAAAATGTACATATGTAAAAAGCTCATTTACTTTCTCTTCCCAAATTCATTAAAAAATACAAACGAACTTGACTCTTTCCAGCCTTTGGCAGTAAACAACAAAATCAAGGCTGATGTAGAGCAGAAGATTAGATCCTTCCCTTCTCTGTAGTATGTAGGAAAGAGGAAATGGCAGGAATCTGGAAGCTAGCAGCCTCAGAAACTACAGAAGGAAATACTTTGTTCTCCTCTCCCTCTCCCTCTATTTTTAGGCTAGTTCATAATTAACTGTGGAATTCCTTGCCACAAGGTCTCTCTGAAGCCAGAAGCTCAGGAAGGCATCAAAGAGGATCAAATATCTATTGAGTAAGTGGAATCTGTAGAGCTACAGCGTAAAATAAACACATCTGGAAAAGCATCTGTGCTCCTCAAGCTTCTGAGCTTGAACAAACCTGTAATCATCAGGGCTCAGGATGGAGTTTTCCAGGGAGAGTGAGGTGGGATCACTTCAGAGATGCCCATCACAGGGCTACTTGTGCCTTACAGTTATGTTTATGGCCAGTGGCTGAAGCAGAATACCGGTGGCCAGGCTAAACTGGCCACTGCTCTGCCCTGTGCTCCACAGCAGGCTTAAAAGGAAACCCAGTTGCCCCAACCATAACAAGTTGGTCTCTTTGCATATGAAGCCTTGCCAATAAGTTTTACATTGGGAACATGGGAACTTTGTCAAAGCAAATGCTGGTTAGAAAAGTAGTTAAACATATTGTACAGGTGACAGCAGCATAATAATATTCTCTAAGGCTGAAGAGATCACAGTTACTGGGGAGGCAGGAAGGCTGAAAGGAGTGAAATATTTTGCTTTCTACTGAAGAGCACTTCGGTATTTTGAAACAAAAATAATAATCTGTTGCAAGGCCAACAAATTCAGCCATCGCTTCTCAGGCAGGGGAGCCTGTTGGTGAAATAGTGTGACGCACGAACTGAGAAAGGATGGCCAAACCTAGTATATCCCAGTGCAAAGACAAACACATCCCTTTGGGTATCCTCCTTGAGTAGCCAACAGCATTATTGACTCAGTGTGTTTGGAGCCTAAATACAGAATAAAACCTTGTCCAGAGCTTAGAGAGTAAATTCCAACATGCTTCAGTAATCACCGTCAATGTTGCCCCTAGTAGTTTATTAACTTATTAATGTATGATATTCATTTTTATCAGAAAAGATGAACATAAGATGATGGATGCTAAGCCCCCAGGAGATCCCTCGTGCTGGAAGACTCCTGCTGAGATCTGGACATCAAACGGCACTGATGCTATGGTGCCTTCCCAAAGGCCCGATGTGCAAATCAAACTCATGCAGGAACCTCGAGAAACAGGTTTTTGTAAGTGTGAGCAAAGCCCTCTCTGCAGTATTTCTACATGGCAGGAAGCACATGATGGACTCAGGGAGGCCAGTGGCAAAAGCCTGGGGAGGCAAGTTTTTCCATGTGGCAACTGCTAGCCTGCTTGCCCAGGCCAGCAAAATTGGATAGGGGTGGGAGGACAAAGCAGGCCTGACACTCTGATCGTGTCAGCCATGAAGGCATCAACACTAGGACGTGCACAAACAGACACTGAACACCACTGAGGAGACTCCCAGTAAATAAACCCCTGTGTGCTGGTTGTGCAACGTTGCCCATCAGACCATTTCTAAGTGCTGTGGCAGCGGGGGAAGTCATTCTGAATAACTGCGGGGTATCTGTTTCTAAAATTAAGGGTCTTCAGCCAACCAATACAGGGAAGCTGTATCATTTTGTTGAATAAAGCCAGAAACTTTAATAGCAGAGAACTTGAATGGCAAGATTTAAGCAAGCCTTAGCTTGTGCTTGATAAACAAGCGTGCTGTACCCAAAGCAAAACCATGCAAAACTTTTCAGAATTGCAGCAAGATGGCTGTGGTGATAGCAGCATGATTACCTTTCTGCTCACCCAAGATTCAGAGTGAAAGGAGCTGCTTGTGTTCCCTAAAACTTCTTGTTAATAAGCATGTCACAAGGCTGACCCTGAGCTGACCAGGTCTATGTGAAAATCACTATCTCAGTTACAAAAGGAGTCACAGCTCCAAGAGTCCAGAAAGCATCACCAAGGGGAAAAGCTTCAGCTGCCTAATACGTCTTGTGAGCAGCTACTAAGGCCACTCATCTTCTGTAAAACTCTAGGCACACATATAGAATAAACATTAATACAGCACAAGGCACTTTTTCTCCTCCTGTCTTTCACACCATTAAGGTCCTAGCCTTGAGGGCTCACAGGTAAGCATCTAAAGGTGAAAAGGAGACTAACAGATACCTACCTATATGCAGCCAAGGTGGAGAACAAGGCTGCGGGAAACACAACCACCACCCACTTCCATGCCACAGAGACGACTTCTGCACTTGGTGGCAATGCCCTCAGCATTAACGAAAACGTCCCCTGGTAAGTCACAGCAGCAGTGAAAGGCAGACAAAACATGAGTCATCCAGGTGTACGGCAGACAGGGGAATGTGGGTGTGTTACCCTGTGGCTGCGAGCCAATGTGACCTCAATTAAATTTCGGTGAATGATGGGCCTTCCCCTCTTTTATGTACATACTCATCTCCTTGGTCTCCAAAGATATTGAGCCTACACACAGCTATTTAATCTGGGGAGCTCTCCTGGCAAGTATGAGTCAACATGTGGTGGTGCAGTGGTGACGGTGGCAGTGGTGTTCCTCTTCATCTGAGTTTTGCTCACCATACCTTGGGTTTACTTCCTCCAGCCAGCATTCCTACCACATCCAGACCCTTGCCAGAGCCCTACAGTGTAACTACTGGTCTGTCTGTCCACAGTTCTAACTCATTCCTATTCTCCTTCTGCCTTAGAGCACACAACCCAGTCACACTCAGGAAGGAGGAAAGCCCAGGAAGGAACACAGTTTGCAACTGGGTTAATTTGGAAATTCTTGCACTCAAATGCCATTAAAGTGTTTGCCAGGGTCTTCGGTGGCAGCAGGCTAGCTCTAATGCCTAGCACACTCCCATAGGAAACCTGTGTAAACTAATTCAGTTGAACCGTTAACACTTGGGGTGATTAACCACAGGAGTCTCTGATCTCCCCTTATTAAAGAGAAGGAGAATGAAATGCACTGATTCATATCAGCTTAATATAAATCCTTGTGAGATTTGCAGTTCACTTCAGTAGTGGCAGGATCTGGCAAACTCTACAGGAGAAGAGCAACTCTCTTCCAAGTACACCTTCATGTGACAGGGGAAAGCTTAAGGCATTTGTACTGGATTACAATCAATGGCCAGGCCTGAAATGTGCAAACTTCCAGCCTGTGGTGTGCAGCAGACAAATGCACGGAGGAGCTGCGGCTCTGAGAAGATTTCTATTTCAATGCCACTTTTGAATACTTGGCACTTGGTAGGCAGACAAGTGCCATCTTGTTTTAAACAGTTCCATCCTCACATGTTAAGTATGCTTGAAAGAGATACAGGCTAGGGGTAAGCAGGATTAAGGATGGCTGTAGTTTGACTGCAGAGATCATTCTCTGCCACGAGAGCTTTTCCCTTGAGTAGCTAAAATAGTACTCTGGGGCAGCTCTGGAGGTGCTCACCCTAATAACCTCAAAGCCTGTTTTTAGATGCCCCAGCCTGAGCAAAGTAGCACATGAATATAGTGTTAGTAACGCTAAACAAATCTCGTTTTTCAAGACACCCTTATAAGACTACTTGGTGTTTTACATATCTTTTACGAGATACGCTTTTTGATACATATATTGTTCCACTGCATCTGTGTATGATCTTGCACCTAAGTGCAACTCCAGGACACTAGACACAATTAAACAGGTGGCGAACACAACATGCTGCTTCTAGCTCTAACTTATCAGAGCACAACTGGTGCAACTGCTCATTTCAGTATTTCCCCCAGAGACCTCCCCTTAAGAACAAGGACTGCCTCTCATGGGCTGCATGGCAAGAATTGTGTTGGCTCCTGTCCCGGAATTATAGGAGTAGCATTTTGGAAATGGTTAAAGGAACAGCAGTATTTCTTTTTAAATACCAAGCTACAACCATGCCCATTTACGTGTGGAAATAAAGTTATACATGAGGACAGCTTGGTTAGCATCAGGTAAAAAAGAAAAGAAAAAAAAGCCGAGTGGAAGAAGAGAACAAAACCATGTTGCAAGAATGCTATTGTTCATGCAACTATAAACCTAGGATCTATAAAACCATCAAGCAGAAACTGAAGTTGGCTGAAGCAGATAATGCATTACTAAATGCTAGAGAATCTTATAAAATTCTTAAGGCTGCATAATGACAGAACACTTGAAAAGCAAAAGAAACAAGTTTCTCAGATGAAATCTTCTGATTTCAGTACTTACGGATGTGTTAGGACATAGACCTTGCACAGATGTAAAAGGTTCTAAATGGCAGGTGTACAGACAGAGGTGATACTGCAGCTAGCCAAGCATACCAAGATGGGACAACATGCTTCAGGCACACAGTACCTGCCAGTTACAACATTGACCTTGGATCTCTCATCCGGAATTCACAGGCAGAGCCACAGAGAAGGTAGAAAATGACTGGTTTAATTGTAAAATGTTTTCACATGAAAAAAGCTTCAGATAAAGGATGACTCATAACTTTAATTTAGCTTTAAATACTTGCTATTTGCAAACCAAACAAGACATTCCCTACTCCCTGTGTTACCTATAAACCAAACCAACAAAGATAGTTTTCAGTTGAACAAAGCATGCCTAGGAGATAAGAGGTGAGAAATATTTTCTACATCATTATGTTACTTACATGGACTTAGAAAGAAATGGCACCAGTCACCCCACAAAGAACACATCAAAATGCGACATTTAATAGCATTCCTAAGGCACATCTGGGAACAAAAAGTTGATATCGCCACTCTTGTTTTACTACTGAAAAAATGTGAATGGCTTTTGCTGTAATTTGTTTTCCATGCTCAGCTTTATTGAATGCTACATACATCCAAATTCCTAGGTGACTGACATTTTAAACCAGTGGAAGAATTCTTTCTTTCTTCCGTTTACAAAGAGTTGTGAGAAAAGCAGGTCCTATTCATCAATATTCACTTTGAAATCACCTTGTTGCTCCACATCTGTAAAGAAACTAGAGCAGTGAGGACCCTAATTACAACAAAAATGGTAACAACCTGAGGCATGCAGGAGGTTCACTGCATTTAACTGCAGCAGAGTGCAACTGAAGGTATGCTGGGGACCTTACAGCAACACACCTTGAGTGCACAGCTATACGTTTTGAAGAGATTGTACGGTCAGCCTTCCCAACTTATGTCTGCATACCAGGATTCCTACAGGAATTTTGGCTTTTCAGATACTGCTGAATTACTGAATTCCCAGGACAAAGCACCTCCATGTAGTTTATTTTTAAAAGATGTTATATGCACACACTCTTTATTCCTTGAGTCAAGTTTCTTCTTTGTGACATTACTCAGTTGATTTTCCTTCATTCACATTAAAGTGGTTACACCAGCACATCTGAGAAGCCCAAGAAAATGAAGCTAGAAAATTTTCATGCTGAAAAGACCACTACAAAAAAATTATTAGAATCTGTTGTCCTTGAATATGCAAAGTCTAATGTCCCCAACAGATGTACTTCCTCTTAAAAATAATTCAAACTGAGTTACGTTAAAAATGGTAAATTACAGTTTCATCATGCAGGTGAGGTAAATGGCTATTCAATATTCAGAGCAAAAATTTTCAGTACACCTTTTTCCCTAAAAAGCTGTGTTAAATCATCACTGTACTTACACAATCCTATCTGTCAAGAGTCTTGAGACTACAAGCCTTCAATGCCACCCCACCTTGCCTTGGGAAACTCAACAAACTTTCTTTGGACATATCCATGCACAGATGAAAATTAGAGCAGCCATTCAGATAAAATATTATAGGTTTATTTAAAACTTATTTTGCACTTGAATATGCAAAATACAAATTCCAACAAAATGTTCATTTTTTAGTTCGCAGTTTACAAATATACAAAATAGAAGTTTGCTTAAATTTATATTACATATTTATTATGTAAAGAACTATATAGAAAACATTTGTTCTGCTTAAGGCATATTTGAGAATAAACCATTGTACAAACTATTGCACATCGAAACCACAGTGCATTACAGACTGTCTGCATAAAGTTATTTTCTTTAAAAAAAAATAAACCAGGTTTATTTACCTGATTTAGGTCATAATCGGCAATCAGAAGACAAAAATATTTCCTTGTCAGATATGCAGCAGTTTGAGAACTTTGGCTTCCTGTTTTTGGTACCTCTAGAACCAACAGTCACTAAGCACCATGAAATAGGCTTTTAAAATATAATTCTGTACCTGAATTTTTCCTCCTCTTTTAACATCATAATGGCTTTTAGAAGGAAAAAAAAAAGGAAAGTACAAGATGACATTTACATCTACTATTGCATTGAAAGAAAATTAAGGGAATGTCATTTCCCTGTGTAATATCCCCACCCTCCGAACTACACACAGTCTGTTTAACCCTGATATCCGTGACTTCCAGTCACTCCTTAGCATTCCGTAGTCCGGAAATAATTCAAGTTGGATTTACAAATGGAATGATAGAAGATCCAGTCATTGACCCCAATGTTTTTGGTTCTCTTTTAAGTGTATGTATCTAAAAAAAAGTTGCAATGTCTGTATGCAATTATCCCTCTTTTCCACTCTTTAGAAGACTTCACCTTGATTATCTGTAGTGCTTAAACTGTGTTCTCCCCATCTTGCAGAAGACAGTCCTTGTGCTGTAAATACTGAATCTCTACGGCAGTTGGGGAAAGATTCACTGCTTCAAATTAAAAGTGCCTCTTCATGTGTAAGGCGAGGTGGTCCGACCTGGAGAATGCTCTGTCACACCGCTGGCACTGGAAAGGGCGGTGGCCTGTGTGTTTTCTGTAGTGACGAGTAAGTTCATCAGATCGGGCAAACTTCCATCCACAGCCTTCCCAGTCACAGTGATAAGGTTTCTCACCTTCAAACAAACCAGAAAATAAAGCACATTAGTTAGACATGGTAGTCATGAAAAAACTCTTAACACTTTTCTTTCAAGAATCACTAACACATGTTGTCCTGAGTAAGAAAAAGGGTAGTACCAAAGAAAATGCAATTAACAACGAAGCAGTTGCAAGCAAACTACAAAGACTAACAGACTGTCTTTTCAAAACATATAGGTACTATAAAATGTTGGCGTCACTGAAATCTTAACTAAAATTCTCATTTCCACTGCTTGTCTTGCACACAAGGCTTCAGAGCACACAAGTTCAGATAATAGTCTATTTTGGCTGGTTAATGTTATATGATCAAATAACAACCAGAAATAGCTCAGCAGACATAATGTATTTAGGTAATTGTAGGTCTCAAGAATTAAAACACAGCTGGAAATTTCTTTCATTATAGCTCAGCCTGATTAAGAACTCAATCCTACAGTCTTCACTATAACAAAACCACTGTTGACAGCAAGACAAGTTTTTTCGACAATTACAAGCTCCTGGTCCTACACATACTGGAGACGGTGCTGACTGACTCAGGGCAGACACTGTTCACTTAAAAGATTTCTCCCCCCTTCCCCCCCACTATTAGCTGAAGATGTAGCCTAACTACTGTACTATTGTAGTTTTTCCCTTTCCTGTCTCCTCTTCAGGAGAAAGTTCTGAATCAAGTTCACAATCCAGGGATTTAAATTATGCAAATCTGCAGGTTATTTAATCACTGTTATGGAATGCCTGCACTGGCAAAACCACACACATATACCTGCTTTCACAAGCTCAGTTACTGCAACACCACATTCAGCTGCAAGGTTAAAGTTTGAACTTGGGCTCACATACACACTTTGGAAGATTTTATCCGAACTGTAGCAGCAGTCAATCAACCTTTAAACTGCCTCTTTGGTGCTGGAGCAGGGGAAGATGTGCTCCCACATGTAGGTGAGGTACCCCATCAGTGCTGCAGACACAGCTAAAACCCCACTCGCGAGGGGCCCATCACGGTTTCCTTAGAAAGGGAACACAGCTTGCAGAGGTGCACGATCTCTTGCACTAGAGAGCAAGCCAAGACAAGAAGCATGCATGTGCGAAGCATTTAACCAGGAGCAAAGAAAGCAGTATCTTGGAGAGAGGTCTGCGCTGTTCTCAGAAGTGGGCCAACACCACCTAGTGCAACAAACCCCAGCTGACTTCCAACTACCTGCTAATTAGCTAGCCACATAGCAGGAGAAGAGCTACAAACTTTGCCTTGGCAAGAAACCCACCCGCTCCCACATCTGAGCCATTCTGAACCATTAAGCAAAATGCCGAGCCAGTAAACAAAGACTGCACAGGACTTCAAGTAGCCAAGGAGAGAGGAAAAGAAGCCCAGAAACCCAGCAGAGAAAGGTTATGACATGTTCCTTCCAGCCTTCCTCCTGTGCTCCCCCTTTTCACTGTCCAAGAGGCTCACCCCATGCCCCTCAAGGCGGGGTATCCCACTGAGCCTGCGCTGGGACTAACCTGTGTGGGTTCTCAAATGCGCCTTGAGATGAGAGCTCTTGGTATAGGTTTTGCCGCAGCCCGCGTAGTCGCAGGTGTGTGTAGCTGTTCTTTTCCTAGGCCATGACCGGCGTCCCCTCTTGGGCTTGGTCTCCTCGGGCAGGCAGCTCCCCGGCGGCATCAGCTCTAGAGACGGGCAGGGAGGAGTGAGCACGGCAGTGCACGAAGCGGGCACCCCAGCTCACCCGCCGCCGGAGCACGGGGACTCACCTTGGTACTGGAGTGTGCCGGGCGGCAGCTGCTCGGGCAGGAAGGCGGGGTAACCCGGGACCGGGGGGTACCCCGGGGGCAGCGGCAGCGGTGGGTGACTCAGCCCCGGGGTGGTGGGGAGACAGTCTCTGCCGCTCAGCATCTCCTCGGGCCCCAACGACGGCGTACTCCGGGCAGGCAGCGGGCGGCCCAGGGAGAAGTCGTGCTGGGGGGCTCCTCGGGGGCCGCTCCCGTGCGGTGGTGGTGGGGCCAGGGTGCACGGCGGGGCGGCCTCCTGCTTGATTTTGGGGCACATCCGCGGCAGGGGGCTGTAGGGGGCCCCAGCACCCTCAGTGCCGGGCGGGGGGGCGGCAGCCGCGGGGCCGCTCTTGGGGCTGAGCCCCGGGTGGCTGTACTCGCCCACGGCCTTCACCACAAACTTTCCTTGCAGGCTGCCCAGGGGCGGCAGCGCCGCGGGCGCTGGCAGGTACACCGGGTCCAGGTCGGGCCGCATGAGCTCGGCCACGAAGCCTCCCGAGGGGGACACGTCGGTGATGTCAGCCAGGTTGAAGGGGGCGGCCGGCCCGGCAGCAGAGACTCCCTCGCGGCTGCCGCCACCGCCGTAGAGGAGGCCGGCGGGCTCGGGCCGGGGCAGCGGGTAGGCGAAAGGCCCGGCGGGGCAGGGGCTGGCGGTGGGAGCCGGGGCGGCCGCGGGGGCCACCACCACGGCGGCGGCGGCGGGCTCCTGGTGCATGAGGGAGTTGGAGAGGATGAAGTCGAAGTCCAGCAGCTCGTTGAACTCCTCAGCGTCGCGGCGGGGCGCCTGGGCGGCGGGAGCCTCCAGCTCCGACGGCGGCGCCTCCACCGGCCGCGCCGCCAGCGCCGGCGGCGGCCGCTTCAGCTGCGACAGCTCCTCCCGCCACCGCTGCGGGGAGACGGGCACGGCTCAGCCCCCGTCCCGCCGCCGCGCCGCGCCCGCCCCAGCCGCCCGCCGCCGCCGCCCCCGTCCCGGCCCCGTCCCGGCCGGCCCGCGCCGCCGCGACGCCGATACTCACGTTGCCGGGGCCCGCGGGCCGCACCGCCTTCTCGCGGCCCGCGGCGCCCGCCGCGAAGGTGGCGATGGAGGGGAGGAGTGTGCCGCTGAGCGCCATCTCGCACTCGCCTGGGGGCTGCCTGCGGGTGGGGAGAGCACAGCGGCGTCAGGCGGCGGCGGCGGCGGCGAGGGAGGGCCGGGGGCCGCGCCCGGCACCCACCGCATCCGCGCCGGGGCGTCGCGCCGAGCTGCTGCCGCCGCCGTCGTCGTCGTCCCGAGCGCCGCCGAGGAGGAGAGGGAGGAGGGGTGGCACGGACGAGCCGTCCAGCCGCGGAGAGCCGGCCCAGCGCCGCCGGGGTGGTGCCGTGGGAGCGCCCTTCCTCGGTGCTTTACCGGGGAGGAAGGTGAGCGGGACGCGGGGCGCTAGTGGCGCCGCGGGGAGGCGGCCGCCGCCCGGCAACGCGGCTCCGGCATCGGCAGGGCGGCGGCGCAAGGTGCTTCCCGGGGAGCCGCAGCCATGGGGGAGCCGGGCGGGACGGACGGGGCGCGGTGGTGCCAGGGGGCAGGGAGGGGCCGGGCCGGCCCTCTTCTTCTGGCGCCGTCGCCACCGCCGCGCCCCGCTCGGCACTGCCGGCCCCCGCCGCCGCCGCCCTTCTTATAACCTCACCTCGCGCCGCCCCGCCCCCGTCGCTGGGGCGACGGCAAAAACAAACGACACGTGGGGAGAGGGGGCGGTGCGCGCGCGGCCGGGGGTGAGGCAGCGGAGGGGACTCCAGTGCCGCGCCCCGCCCCGCCCCGCGCCCCGCCGCGCTGCCACTGCGCGCCGCGTGACGCAGGCGGAGTGCTGACGCCAGCGCGCGGGAGGCGGGGGGGGGTAAGATGGGGGGTGGCGGGCGCGCGCCGTGGGATTTCGCGCACCTTCGGCGGCGGCGGTGGGGGAGGGGAGGGGCCGCCCCGCGTGTCCCGCCCCGCGTGTCCCGCCCCGCGCGCTCCCGCGGGCGCGCCCCTTGGCTTGAGAACCGCGGTCCCGTGCGGAGGCAGAGCGCGTGCGGGGTCTGACCGCGCCGCTGCTCGCGCGCCCCCGCCGGGAGCGGGGGACGAGAAGGGACCCGGCCCCAGGGCCGGCGGTGCCTTCGCCGATCTTGTCCGTATCTTTTATCTTCTCTTTCCTCTTTCTCCTCTCTTCTCGTCTCTTCGTCTTTTCTTTTGTTTACAATTCTCTCCTTCTAAAATTATTTTTTCTTGTTTTTCCTTTATTCCTTTTTTCCTTTTTCTGAAGCGCGCCCCGACGGCGGGATTCTTTACGCGCCTGAGTTTGGGCCGGTAATGGACTATTTTTGGCTCATGGGCTTTTTCGTCGCAGGCAGCCTGTCTATGGGGAGGGGGCGAGCGGAGCGGGTGCCCGCGGGACGGCGGCGGAGCGCCGCGGGGGGGTGTTGAGGTCCCCGCGGCGGGGCCCGGCGAGGGTGCGGGGCCGGAGGCAGGAACGGGGCTGCCTCTGGGTGCCGGCGGGAGCCCCCCGCAGGACGGGGCGGACGGCGCGGCGGTAATGCGGAACTTGCGGGTGCGATGCTGGACACCTTCCAGAAAAAACCCGCGGAATTAACCCCAAGACAAAGCAAAACCTCACGGAAACCTCGAAGGAAGGACCGAGCCCCCGGCGGCGGCGAGCGGGGACGCGGGAGCGGCGGCCCGGTTCCTCCAGAGGGCAATGGCGAGCCGGCGCCGCGGCCGCGGGGAGACCCGGGGGCTGTCGCACCGGCCCCCCCCCCCCCCCCCCCCCCCCGCGCGGCCCCCCCCCCCGGCGCACCCCCCCGGCTGCCCCGTGGCGCTGCCGGCCGCTCTCCGGAACGAGGGGTGAAGTCCCTGCCCTGCGTAGCTTGCGAATACGAGCCCGAGTAACTTACGATGACTAAATTAAACCCTAAAAAAATAATAAAATGCCCGGCTTTATTTTAGCAAACTGGTTTTACCAGTTTTGTGTTACAAATGTTAATGATTAATAACTTTGGCACTAGAGAATAGGTTTTTTTCTGCACAAAGTCCATGTCTTGGCAGAAGATGTGCCGGGAACCACTGGTACAAAAACGATTAGTGTGGAGAGATGAAGGCTGGTGAAATACTAGGAGGATGCCCGGAGACTACTTCTTGTAAAGGGAAAGGAGTCACTTTCCCTACCCCGAGGTGCAGGGCTGGTGGTCTGCTGCATGACAGCTGCCTCAGACGGCCACGCTCACAGCGTTGCTGCCAGTTCCCAACTGTGGTTTTTATGCAGGATACGTGCTCTCAGTCTCTTTGACAACCACTTTAGGAACTAGCATCCAAACCCAACAGCAACGGTTTTAGGTTTAAACCTCCCTTCTAGCTTAGTCTTGGGAGAAAGCCCCTGATGTGGAAGCGTGCAGGTCTCTGGACAGTTTTTTCCAGACAGTTGTTTTTGTTTCCCGTTGGTGTAAATGTTAATTTATGGATCTCCTAAGCAATGCAGTATTTTCCAGGTCGAAGTTTCAAGCTCAGAATTACTCGATGCCAACACCAAAATTAAAATTACATCCCTTATTAGAAACAGGAGAACAAGAGAGCTTCAAAAGCAGATAAGTGATTTGATCTCTTTGAAATAAATGGCAGAACTTCACTGGTTCCAGGAAGAGAAGGCTTGAGTAATGTGGGCTGAAATAATACAGGTTGCTTTCACAATCTTTCATTAAAATAAACTTGGTCGCAATGTTTCTGGGTAATTCAGACAGACACGTGCAAGATATGCGTAAGTTTGTGTTATAAAGATGTGGCCCACTTTCATCTGAGTCTTGATTTTGAATTGTGTAAATGTTGGCAGGGTGTTTAAAAAAGTGTATGTTTGCAGGCATCAATAAGTTCAATGCCACCTACTTCTGAACATCCCACATGAAGGTCGACCTATTCTTTTTCACTAATTAAGCACAAGGCCAAAGATTTTCTTTTCCTCCCTTAAATGAAAGGGAGTGTGATTTAATGTCCTGAGTGTGGAAATTTCCTAATTTTGTCTAAAACTTTCCCTCCACTAACTCAGAACACAGCATGTTTCTGTACTGTTCCAAGCTGACTGTAGGGATTGCTTAATTCAGATAGGAAATTGCACAGAATTTGTGTCCCTCTTGCCTTGGGATGTGCAATGACATTTTTCCAGATTATGCTGTGGTTGGAGAGGAGTCTGCTGCAGCGCTCACCCTGCCGGACTGCTGTGGCCTCTGTGTGTTTCCCTCCCTGGATAGAAGGAGGAGGTTTCTTCCACATCTACCACATCTTATTGCAAGAGCGGGGTTGCCCTAACCTTGCTACGGGTACTGTTCACCCATTTTGGGAAAAGAAGAATTACTACCCAATGCTGACCACTCATATCAATGGCCAGTCCAAGCAGTAATTCACTGCAAGTGCAGGACAGAGTAAAATGACTGTTTAACAGGGCTGATCACGAGAAAGCCTTAGTGGCTACCCTGAGCTGGTGTTAAACTGATCACCTGGGAGTATAAACCCCAAAAGACAGAAGAAAGTCAAGGTGACAAAAGAGCACAGGGTTTTGGAGCAGAGACAGTTGTCAGGAAGTGGCATCCCACATTAAAAACATTTAAGAACATCAACAAGAAAAAAAACAGTTGAGCTGATTGTGTGGCCTGAAACAAAGACCAACCTGTTTATCTTGACATGTTTATTTTAAAGCCTAAGTTTGGAACTGGATTTTCAATGAACTGCCTCTCGGGAACCAGAACGTGCTGCTTATCCCCTTTGATTTGGTTGCCTGTGACATCAGCTGATGGAATCAGGGACTGCAGGCTTTGGTAAAGATTGTGTCACGACAGGCGTTGTTGGGGTCAGATGACAACATGCTTTCCTGGCATCTTTGGGTTTGTGCTTCGTTAACTTTGAAGCATGCCGCAGCAGATAGCCTAGAGGACCAGAAGCTGCCAGGCCCCCTGCTCCAGCGCCTGCATAAAATAACAAAAGGAGAACTGGGAAGAAGCCCGTGATGCTGGGTTGTATCTAATCGCATCCTTGTTGCTACTTAAAATCAAAAGCAGCGATTCCATAATCTTAGGTGCTGTGCTGGCATTTACCCTTACAAGGTTACTGGAAAGCAGGTGGAGGTGGGTAGGTTCATGAAAGGAGACTTGGCATTTGGAGGGTTTCTCACATCCCATGCAACCCAAAATTAACTGACCTCAACTGCACTGTGGCCGAGACGGGGTGGAAGGAGGGAGAGGTCTCACACACACCTGCCTTGCAAGGCGGCTCTGGAGAGGTGTGGTGCAGCGCTGAGGATTCACCCTCCTCCCGCAGGACCTCTGCACATGGAGGAGGGTGAGACAGTCCAGAGCCACAGCCACCAAATTGCTTTCCTGGGCTCTGCCCAGAGAGACCTGCTTTTTGGGGATCTACCACATGTACTCTTCATAAAGTGCAACTGAGCTCAAGTTTTATTTACCTGTTCTTGCACAGGGTACTTTATTTTTGTTAAACAGAAATAAAACCCTCCTCAGTTGGCAGTTATACTTGTGGATTATTAGTAGAGGGCAAAGGGCACGTTTCTGAAGATCGTGGGCGATTCCAGGCAGGTTTCAAGCAGTAGCATGTGCTTACATACACAGATGGCACATGCAGACTTAAGATCATAAATGTTCATGCCAAGAATGTCAGCAGTGACTGTGGTCAGAACTGTTTTCACCTGCTTTTTGAAAGCCTGACCATATCTCATTGATAGTTATTTTACTTTCCTGCATGAGCGAGGTCAGAAGGGCCCAGTGATACGTATTGTCACCATCCAAGAACCCATGGCTGGTTTAGGTCAAACACCCTTTATCGAGGTGCTGTAGGTCCATGCTGTTGGTCTTTGGGTCCCTTGTAAGAAGTAGTGTTGCTGAGGTTGTTACCAGTGCTAGTGTCAGGAGGTCTCTGGACCATGATCTGGTTTTTCTGCTGGGCAGCCGACATGCTTTCACACCCCAGAGGAAAGGGTTCTGCATGCAGGGGAGAGCCCTGATGATGGCTGTCACTGCACTTACAGCATATCAGCCCAGTGTTTCCTCCTTGAGAGCCTGTAACTAAGCAGGGCTTAACCTTGGGGTTCCAATTCTCAACAAGAGTTCAGGTTGTTGATTCCTACTGAATTTCCTTCAGGGCTATAACTCCTGTCTCAGATTCAGGCATCTGTTTCCAGAGGTCCTGAGCCTCCCGTCGAGTACCATTCACGCAGCCTCACCAGCCCCTGGCAGAGGTGGCCAGCACCCTCCCACAGTTTAGCACCACTCACAATCTCTTGCATGCAGCAGCTCTTCTACTTTTAAACAATCCAAGGATTGTTGTGTTTCTCTAAGAGGCAAAATACCTTGAATTGTTTATGGAAAAAGCTTTATACTTTCTTGTCAAGCTTAGGCATCCTTGCTTTAATGTGTTTGCCCCATCCGTCATTGTTTTAATGCGTTTGCCCCATCTTTGAATTCAGATGTTCCCCAAACTTTAACAATGACTTATATAAGTGGCTCCCACAGTGGGACTGGTACAAACAAGAACTCCACAATAAGCATCCTTTTTGAAGTCCTGCATGTAATGTGAGGACACTTGCACCCAGTGAAGAGAGTGAATTCTTGTTTATTTTTTGTGATTTTTTGCATGCGTGGGACTGATTCATTGTATTTTTCGAGACCCAGTGGAGGAGTCACAGAAAAATAGAGAAAACTTGAAAAATTACCATCTGTTAGCTAACGAGAGGATGGTCCCCATTGGTAGGCGGTAGATCTGGTATATCTTGCAAGATGCAGGGAGATGTATGGGTGAGAAGACCACGATGCTCTATGGAGCTGGCTCGGAAGAAGACAGGTACTGGGATTACTGTTAATTCACCTTCCTGCACCCTCCCTGGGGACCAGGTTCTCTCATTATTATCTGTGTGAAATATTTAAGGCACCACTGTCCAATAGCCTCTGGAAAGGAAAAGATATTCTAACTTCTCTATCTCCCTGGAAGGACCTCTTTTCTGCTGCAAGAATGGGTTTTACTCTTTGGGCATCTCCCAGCCCCCTAATTGCTGTGGAAAAATTATGTGGAAGAGATCTTCCCCATCCTCCCTATCTTTTTTTTTTCAGTCTTCCTCACCTTTTAATTAGTAAACTTTAACTAATAATATCTGTTAATAAAAATGAAGCATCTTTCTAAAGATTCAGCTTCCCAAGCAGTGTCAATATAAAATCACTTTATTCCTCTCTTGTCTGCATAATTCTGAAATGTTAGTAACTGCCCTCCCTCATTTCAGTTTTCTCATGGTTGCTGAAGCTGATGGCAGCAGTGAGACTTTGGCAGACCTACCTGCAGATTTGGGAAGATGACACACGCCATTGTCTGGTATTTCTTTTACGCGTATAAGAACCGGCAACATTTTGCTCCTAAGGAAGCTCTGATACTGAAGAAATTTTTAAGTAGGTCTCAACACACACCAAGGAGAAGTTGGCTTTCAGTGGTGGAGGATTTTTCAAGCCCTTTTGACTTGGTTAAGCTCTAAGTTTCTTTTGTTTAAGTAAAAGTGGTGCTTCTAAGGAATGTAATCTGAACTGATAACTTGCTTCCTAACAAAACATAACATTAACATAACAAAACATACATTAAGGTGCAAGATATGAGAAAACTAGAAAATAAGAGGTAGCTGCTTCTAGTGTATGTAATGCTTTTGAACTTGCATGAGTTGAGGAGAGAGTAAGAGACAGTTTAGCAGTAAAGTACTCCTGAGTTTAACCAGAAAGTATTTGGAATTAAATTTGTGCTAATGAGCTAGGTAATCACAGGACAGTAAACAACACTCTGCCATCTTTCCATGGTTCCTCTCACACAGTGTTGTGGGTAAACTGACCTGGATAGCTGATTCACCCAAGATGTCTTTCTAAACTATTTGCCATGCTGAAGTCAAGAACATCTGTTGTTTCCCTGCACCAGCATCCAGCAGAGGAAATCTTTAGATAAATATTCCCCCATTTGAACAGGAATAAAGACATTGTAGGAGAACACTGGGAGAAAGGATCAATGCTGCCTGCTCTGAGAATAAATACCAGGCTTTCACATTGTTTCCATAAATGCCTCCAGCTTTGCTTCAACATTAATGGACCAGCAGGAGTCCATTACTCTATGATAACAGTCCCTTGCTCTCTTAATGAGAGCAATATGGCAGCTACTCTCAGATTTTTGACATAGACGCTGCATCATTGCTCTGATGGTATTGCTGAAGGCCAGTTTTGGTGGACTCCATTGCTTCCAGGGAAGCTTTGCCATGGTCAGCAGCACAGCCAGGACCCTGCCTGTCAAGGAGCACACAGACGTCTGGTGGCACAAAATGCTAACTGCCCTGGGTAACACCTCACCATGGGTGCCCCATGCCAGCAGGACAGTTTAGCTGCAGTCATTGCTGAACAGGAGATCCACTGCTCGCTTCACAGGCTGCCACGAAGCACATTGTGTTTGCAGGGCACTGAGATGTGGGGACGAGGAGTGCCATAGGAAATCAGTAATGAGGGAACATGAGGAAATTAATAATGCTGCATTCTGAGCAGGGATTGAATAGCATGCAGTAATTGAGGCCCGGGGCCACACTCTGCACAATGAGGAAGAAACAAAATAAGGAATAGCTGCTCATTAGGCTCCAGATTCAGCTGGTCTAAATTCCACCTAAGTCTTCGTGCCAAGTGTTTCCTACTGGCACACTCTGGGCCTTTGGGGATGCCGAGCCAATGGGAAGCCCTACGTGGAATTTAGGTTAGGTCTAAATCTGTCTGCCACTGAGCAACATCTACCTTGAGCGATTGGTGAGGCAGAGCTGCTCTAGAAAGTAGCTTGTGATCTTGTAATGCAAGAAAGGGGCCAAAAGACAGTGGCACGGGCAACTTTAATTCTGGCACATCCAGTTTGTTGGCACACAATGTTGTGTGCCTGATTTTGCAACATTAATGTTTTCATGACTTTTTTTTTTTTTTTTTTTTTTTAAATGGGAGGCATAATACCATCCATTTGTGGAGAAATGATACAGCTAAACTTAAAAAAGAAATATTTGTTTCTGAACTTCTTTCAAGTTTCCCTGAGTAAGTTAGCTAAACTCTTTGTAGTGCGGTTATGGTACTTACAAGAACCAATGCAGCCTAGGCTATGAATAAATGCATAAGTAATTAAGATATAGTAGGCTATTTACACCAGTTAGTAATTTTGGATGCTGGCATCCCATGAGCAAAGACACACTCATTGTCAACTGAATCTATGATGTTATCCTCAGAAGTCTGATTGCCAAAGAGTATTTCTATTGATAAAATCTTCTACATTGCTTTACAATGCATTGTTTTACACAATAGGCAGTAATGACTCAGTAGAGGGCACCTAGCCTACCAGCTGAATTAGGAGTGTAGATCTGTCTTCAGAGGAAAGGAGACAGAAAGAGTGAGCCTAGAAACCTATTTAAAGCACCAAATCACTGCTGTGTTCGGAGACCTTAGGGTGAGCTCAAGGAGACCAGTGGGCTAAGGCTGGGGACTTAGAAGAATTTACGTGGTCATTCCCCATAAAGGAACTGGCCTGTGCCGCAGGACATATTACACAATACTGGCAGCTCTGTTCTTCAGTGCCAGAAGTAATTTTAAAAGGTAAGCTAGATTTTGCTGTGAAACGCTTCTCAACCAGGCAGTGACACCTTCTCTACACCCAAATCCATGTGTGTGTAGCTGTGGCTCTATGTTTCATCACCTAAAAAGGGGTTGGTCCTGCTCTGTATTTCTTCTGTAACTTTGGCCATCACAAAGGGGAAGAGGATCTTGGGGCAGGAGTTAGCTGGGCTCATTGACAGAGCTTTAAACTAGATTTGAAGGGGGAAGGGGGCAAAACATCCGCCCATCTGCAGTGCATGTATACCAATGCACACAGCATGGGTAACAAACAGGAGGAGCTTGAAGCCATGATGAAACAGGAAAATTATGATGTTGTGGCTATCACAGAAACATGGTGGGATGTCTCCCATGACTGGAGTGCACCTGTTGATGGCTACAAGCTCTTCATAAGGGATAGACAAGG
Source organism: Strix aluco (assembly GCF_031877795.1). Classification (NCBI taxonomy): domain Eukaryota; kingdom Metazoa; phylum Chordata; class Aves; order Strigiformes; family Strigidae; genus Strix; species Strix aluco. The sequence continues at coordinate 62,859,043 of NC_133971.1, forward strand.
TAGGAGAGGCGGTGGGGTAGCACTGTATGTTAGGGACTGTTATGATTGCCTTGAGTACAAGTACAGTGAAGAGAGGATGGAGTGTCTTTGTGTTAGAATCAGGGGGAAGGCCAACAGGGCAGATGTTGTAGTAGGAGTCTACTATAGGCCACCCACCCAGGACAGAGAGGTGGATGAAATATTCTATAGGCACTTGGGTGAAATCTCACGATCGCTTGCCCTTGTTCTTGTGGGGGACTTCAACTTCCCAGACATCTGCTGGAAATACAACACAGCAGAGCGTGACCAGTCCTGAAGATTCCTGGAATGTGTGGGGGACAACTTCCTAACACAGCTGGTGAGAGAACCAACCAGAGAAGGTGCCCTGCTAGATCTCCTCCTTGTGAACAGAGAAGGACTGGTGGATGATGTGGTGGTCGGAGGACGACTAGGGCACAGCGATCATGAAATAATGGAGTTCTCTATTCTTAGAGAGGCCAGGAAAGGGCTAAGCAGGACTGACATCCTGGACTTCCAAAGGGCTGATTTTGTCTTGTTTAGGCACCAGCTTGAAAGGATACCTTGGGAGATGGTCCTGAAGAGTATAGGGGTCCAGGAAGGCTGGGCACTCTTTAAGAAGGAAGTGTTAATAGCACAGGAGCAGGCAGTCCCCAGGTGCTCTAAGAGGAGCAGGTGGCAGAGAAGACCACCCTGGCTGAACAGGGAGCTTTGGCTGCAACTCAAGGAGAAAAGGAGAGTTTACAGCCTTTGGAGGAAGGGGCTAGCCACTCACAGTGATTACAAAGATGCTGTGAGGCTATGCAGGGCAGAAATCAGGAGGTCTAAAGCCCAGCTGGAAATTAATCTGGCTTCAGCAGTCAAGGACAACAAGAAATGTTTCTATAAGTATGTGAGCAGCAAAAGAAAGACCAGAGAGAGCCTCCATCCCCTGCTAGATGCAGGAGGAAACATGGTAACAAGTGATGAGGAGAAGGCTGAGGTCCTTAATGCCTTCTTTGCCTCAGTCTTTAATAACAAGACTAGTTGTACTGAGGGAATCCAGCCTCCTCAGCCAGATGATAGAGACTGGGAGAACGACCGCCCCGCAATCCAGGAGAGAGTCAGTGACCTGCTACATCACACAGACACACACAAGTCTATGGGACCGGATGGGATACACCCGAGGGTGCTGAAGGAGCTGGCTGGGGTGCTCACCAAGCCGCTTTCCATCATTTACCAGCAGTCCTGGCTGACCGGGGAGGTCCCAACAGATTGGAAATTGGCCAATGTGACGCCCATCTATAAGAAGGGTCGGAAGGATGATCCGGGAAATTACAGGCCTGTCAGCTTGACTTCGGTACCCAGGAAGCTGATGGAGCAGCTCATCCTGAGTACCATCACACAACACATGCAGGACAACCAGGGGATCAGGCCCAGTCAGCATGGGTTTATGAAAGGCAGGTCCTGCTTGACAAACCTGATCTCCTTCTACGACAGGGCGACCTGCTGATTGGATGAGGGAAAGGCTGTGGATGTAGTTTACCTTGACTTTAGCAAGGCCTTTGACACCGTTTCCCACAATATTCTCCTGGCGAAACTGGCTGCTCGAGGCTTGGACGAGCGCACGCTTTGCTGGGTAAAAACCTGGCTGGATGGCCGGGCCCAAAGAGTTGTGGTGAATGGAGTTAAATCCAGTTGGAGGCCGGTCACGAGTGGTGTCCCCCAGGGCTCGGTTTTGGGGCCACTCCTGTTTAACATCTTTATTGATGATCTAGACGAGGGGATCGAGTGCACCCTCAGTAAGTTTGCAGATGACACCAAGTTGGGTGGGAGTGTTGATCTGCTCGAGGGTAGGCAGGCTCTGCAGAGAGATCTGGACAGGCTGGAGCGATGGGCTAAGGCCAACTGGAGGAGTTTCAATAAGGCCAAATGCCTGGTGCTGCACTTTGGCCACAACAACCCCCAGCAGCACTACAGGCTTGGGGAGGAGTGGCTGGAGAGCTGCCAGTCAGAGAGGGACCTGGGGGTGTTGATTGACAGCCGGCTGAACATGAGCCAGCAGTGTGCCCAGGTGGCCAAGAAGGCCAATGGCATCCTGGCTTGCATCAGAAATAGCGTGGCCAGCAGGGACAAGGAAGTGATCTTACCCCTGTACTTGGCACTGGTGAAGCCGCACCTCGATTCCTGTGTTCAGTTTTGGGCCCCTCACTACAAAAAGGACATTGAATTACTCGAGCGTGTCCAGAGAAGGGCAACGAAGCTGGTGCAGGGTCTGGAGCACATGTCGTACAAGGAGCGGCTGAGTGAACTGGGGTTGTTTAGTGTGGAGAAGAGGAGTCTGAGGGGAGACCTCATCGCCCTCTACAACTACCTGACAGGAGGTTGCAGAGAGCTGGGGATGAGTCTCTTTAACCAAGTACCAAGCGATAGGACAAGAGGGAATGGCCTCAAGCTGTGCCAGGGAAGGTTTAGACTAGATGTCAGGAAGTATTTCTTTACAGAACGGGTTATTAGGCAGTGGAATGGATTGCCCAGGGAGGTGGTGGAGTCCCCATCCCTGGAGGTGTTTAAGAGTAGGGTCAACATAGCGCTGAGAGATATGGTGTAGATGGGAACTGTCAGTGTTAGGTTAATGGTTGGAATAGATGATCTTCAAGGTCCTTTCCAACCTAGTTAATTCTGTGATTCTGTGAAAGGATGTTTTGTGTAAGTCCCATGGCTCCTGCTCTGAATGCTTGCATTTTTGTCACAGAGATATAGTGAGATCCTAAAACTCCCATTCTGCTTTGGTCATGAACAAAGGAAATGTTATAAGGTGACTGGTCTGTAAAGGAAAGGAAGACATCTCTTAATAATAATAGAATCTTAATTCACTTGGTGAGGTAGTAGCAAGACCCGTTATCTGGAAGTGAGAGCTATGCAAATTCAAAATCAAATTTATTTTTTTGGAAGGTGGATAATCAGCTGTTGGACCTGACATGCCACCCTGGCAGTTCTCCATCACTGTAAGCCTGGGCAGAGATGATGTACCTAAGTGGAAAGCAATGGGTGGGAGGCTCGTAATCCAGCTCTGGGCCTGTTGGGAGGCAGGAGGTCAGATCTGGCAGGTGGTAGAGGTCCTTTGAAAGGTTTTGAAAGACTGCAGTTACTGTCTGCTGTCTTTTAAATGGGCATGAGGTGCTGGTAGGTAGCTTCTCTTGGAAGTTAGTGTATGCAGTGTATTTGATATTAGAGAAGAGATTCACTTAAACCCAGAGACCCTTCTTTGAGACCTTCCTCTGTACGTAAGTCCTGCCAAATTGTGGAAACATCATCATTGCAAATGTCTTCCACACAGTATTTGGAGTTTCTCTGTGAACTTTTTCTTCAGGCTGCTTCCTTGTGTCTCTGAGCCTCCTATGCACTGCCTCTCCTTTGCAGATATTACTTACATTGTTTTCACTCTCCCAGCTTGTCCCAGGTCCGCATTTTCTTTGCTCCCCCCCGCCTCCCAAATTTTCTTGTTTCCTCTTCTTTTGATAGCTAAACTTATCTGTTTGAAGAAAGCACTTCCCCTCCTGTATCTCAAAGCTGTCGTACTTTGGCTGAGAGGAGCCTCCTTGACTGCCTGGTGTAGCCGTGGGTTGGGCAGAGCCCCTGATACCTTAACAAGTACCCTGCCAGGTAATGCTGACAGAGTTCACTCACATTCCTTCCTTTTGGAAAAGACTGCCTTGACATTCAGCTATCAGATTACCATGCTTAGAAAATGACTGGTAACATCTCCATCTGTGCTCAAGTTTTTGAAAGCCAGGAGAAGTTTTACAGAATGACTACCAAGACAGACCCCGTGTGTTTCAGGCATCCAGAATGGTGCACATGATGTTTCTTGAGAGCAGCCTGGAGCACCATTACATGGTCAGCTGTCTTCTTGGTTACGGTGAAAGCATGATGTGCAAAAAGACTGCAGAATGAAGAAGGTGCATCAGGCACATGAGCTCCCTCACCATCCCAGTTCTTGGGTCCGTCTGCTTTACAGTGACTCGAAAGCTGTGAGTTTCTGGAATGACGAGGAGGTGTCTCCAGCCAGTCATTCTGAACTTTCCTTGGCTTAGTTTCCCTCTGTTGCTGTGTCAGATCCTTTTCATCGTTCCAGCCCACTCCTCAGTTTTGGTATTCACAGCCCTCTGGCTGCTGCAGGTGTTTATCACAGCAGTTTTGTTACTGCTAGGTAGCATGCCTGCTCTGCATGTGACCATCACTGCAGCCTTCAATGCAGCTGCCATCAAAGGGACATAGACATAAAGCCCTTCAAGGGCCATGGAGCAGCAGACTGCTATCAAAGTCATTAACTCATTTCTCTCCTAAGTACTAGTGTTTCACAGAAGGTCTTCTCTGGCATCTGTGACTCCCTTCTACACAGCCCATGTGAATACCGAAGATACTTATCTAACCTTTGTGTCCCACAGTGTTATGCCGACACACTGCATGACCTCGAAGAACAAATGTTTAGTTTTCTGGCCAGGTGCTTAACAGTGGTCAAGGCCCCAGTGTGTTGGAAGAACCTAAAGCAGGCAGCTTCAGTAGTTCAAAACGTCACACAGAAAATGTAAATACTATGAATGAAATATTTAACTATTCGTATTTAATTTAGGCAAAGGCTGAATTAATAATGTTGTTTGGGAATCGAGGATGATTTTAGTGCTGCTACATTGGTTAAAATGTGGTTTGTATCAGTTCAGTGCTGCTTAATTTTGCTTATTTTGTTAGCTTATGCCAAACTTGTGTTAACTTTGCTAGTACAAAAAGCATTTATTTAGCCATCAGGAGCAGCCTCCAAGCTGCTGGAGGGTTTATTCATCAGCGAACCCTTTGTCTCAGACCTTTGGTGCACAAGAGAGAGCAGCACATGAAGAAAAGCTGTCCAGTTTCTGCAGCTCTGTATGGTCCTCCCCATCAGCTGCGCAGGGATGACCAGTTCCCATGTGCATTTACCACTGTCATGAGTTACAAAACTTCTGCAGATCTACCTCAATCTGCATTACTAGTCTGACCTGGGCTTGAACTAAGTCTGTGTGAGGGTGGGTTTTTTTATCCTTTCATGGTTAAGGCAGACTAAAGACCACATGCACCATGTTACCATGGCTTGATAGACAGACGGTCTAGTGAGCTTGTTACTTTAGACCACATTTCTAGACCGTAATTGTCCCAGGACATGTTGTGCTAGGTGTAGTATTGTGAGGAAAAGAAGCAAGCTTTTATTGTTGTAGAAAAGTGATTGCATGGCACTGCCTAGAGCAATTTTAAATGTGAGTAGACACAAGAGTGAAATAGGCAATGTAGAATGTATTACCTATGTTGTGAATAAGTACTTTTTACTGAAATTCTGGAGAAAAGGAAAACTTTCCAGTATATCATGCAGCAGTCAAATCACAGCATTGAACCTATGAGTCACAGTCATCTCTGTGTCAATAGATGGTGGAGTAAGCACAGACCTGTGACTTCACTCCAGGAGTGGGCTGTTTGTGGCGGGGAGCAAGCTTATTAACATGCCAGCTTCCACCAGTGACAGGGAAAGGCTAAAAAATGGGCTGTGAAGAAGGTCCAGCTTCTTTCTTCACCCACACATATTCTGTCTTGGAAGGTCTTATCAATGTCCTAACTCATAGCCTTAGTCTCCGTTTTTTGTTGGAGCTGTGTAGGAGGAACTGGGAACCCACAGGAACTGGGTTAATCATGGGAATGGGATGGTTGCTTTGCCTGCTGAATCTTTGGCTAAGATAGTCTGAAATCAGTGAAGCTCTACCAATTAGTAAGAGAAGATGGTCAGGCTGGTTGACACAGACTTCTGTGGTATTGCTGTCTTTTTGCTGAAAACAAGGCAGTGAGAAACTGGAGATGAGAAGTTGCTCTTTCTCTCCTGCATCCCACAGGAATCCTGCAGGTTCTGCCAACCTTACCCCCATTCTGTGATAGACCTCTGTGCACTCTTCATGGATTGGCAGTGTATGAAAACCGAAGCCAGAGTGAAGCTTGTAATATTTTGTTTCCACACCTTACCTTCTTAATGGGGTAACCAATGCAAGAGTGAGTGTGAGCTGTTTATGTACATGGGACTATACATAAACAAAAATATTACTTTGGTAGATGCTCCCCTACAATAATTTCTTAATGTTTATTAGGGCCTGAGAAACGCATGTAAAATAAATTACATTACAAGTGTTAGTTTTCAAAGAAATCTGAATGGATCTTATAGTACAGTTTCTAGATCTTGACTAGTAGGTGGTGTTAGTGTACAGTTCACATGTGTGAGCTTTTTGATAGCTGAGTCTTTGAACAACAGAAAACTGTAGAGCTGAAGTGGAATGGTAATAAGGTCTGGAGGGACAGAAGTCTGAGCTGGGCTCTGTCCTTGCTTCACAGGGTGACATCCTACAAAATGTTTATGCCTAGAATTTCTCCCTCTGAAAAGGGGTTATTGGTACTCAGGTATCTCTCAGCTCTGCTAGGGACTGTTGCTTTGTGATGCGGTCTGAGGGTATCAGTTGTGTACCCCCAGTTGGACAACATTTTCTGCCAGCTCTGGATTAGAAACAGACTGGAACTTCAAGTCCTGAGGAGAATCAAAAGCCACAGGATGTATCAGTCCTGGGTTGCTTGGCCTTGCCTTGCCTTGCCTTGCCTTGCCTTGCCTTGCCTTGCCTTGCCTTGCCTTGCCTTGCCTTGCCTTCCCTTCCCTTCCCTCGAAGGCTAACTTTGAAAGCTGGAATTTTGTTTTCTATTTCCTCAAAGTGGAAGCATGTTTTAAGCAGTGCCCTTTTTTGTTAGTTCGCTACTGTATCTAATTATAAACCTTGAAAATAAGGCTAAATTGCTAAATTAAATGCCTTGGCAGTGCCCTTCTGAAATTGCTATAGCTGAGTTGGAGTTTCTAGCCCATTACAGTGCAGTTGGCCAAACAGATGGTCTCTGCTTTCTTTCCTCAAGCTTTCGGCTTTACAATTCCGTTTTTTTTTTTTTTTTTCATGGTTCTCTTAACAGAAGGCACCCGAAAGCTTCTTTATGGATGTTTGCTGTCTTAGAGAAAGTGATCCCTATGTCTGTACGTGTTGCAGTACCTGGGCACATTGCAGCTATGCTTCTGTTACATCAGAAGTATTTCTTGCTCCTTTCCCATTGAGATATTATTGTAACCCAGATGAACAATTTAGGGTAACTGGCATAGAGTGAGACCACACTTTTTTGTTTGTTTGTTTGTTTTACACTAAACTGACTTTCTCAAGTCATTCACAGGATAGGTGTTTGCAAGATGCAGGCCCTTTACTTGATGAAAAGTACACACCAGAAAAGTCTGATAATTTTTCAAGACAAATAGTTCAGCCCTCGTTAAATATACTTCTGTGGCAAAGCATATATAGCCTTTATTGAAAACTGATCAGCATGCCAAGTTTCAGTTGTTATGTATCAGTTTTGATTGTTCAAGCATAAAAGGAAGTAATAGGTTTTCTTGGCATGGAAGTATATCAGAAACATCCATGCTAAATGTAATCAGACATGAAACAGAGAGAAAAAAATGAGCCTGCAAAAAAAAATAGACTTCCCTCACTTGAAGAAGAAACACAGCAAGTTCCAGAATCAGAGAATTAGTAGTTCCAAGTTTGTTAACAAATAAAAATAGTAGAAATGGTAATTCCAGATGAAAAGCCTTGTGTTATTTTTAACTCTGCCATAAATAGATGTGTGTAGGATATGGTTAAATTAAGCCCAAGATCTATTAAAATCAAAGCATTTACTGGATAGCTGGAGTGGTGTTTCTCATTGTGTCAAAGACCCTCTTCTCTATTTGCATGTTGGTGGTTCCATGTTGAGGTGCTAGCAAAAGAAATAAGGGCAACATCAGGTTTTTTTTCCCTTCAATAGCCAGAGAGCTGCCTCAGCCTGGGGAGCCTTGAAAGCAGCCTATGGACACCTGCCCTCTGCTTCATGTCACAGTTTGTTCCCAGGGCTTTGGATTCTCCTAGCAGACAACAACTTGTGAGTATACATTGCCCTCTGCAAGAAGATGGGCAGCCCAGCAGGACCGTGATCATCCCCAGACCCACCACAGCAGTAAGAAAGGCAACTCACACAATTTGCTTCTCTGGCAGTTAAACTGAACTTCTCAATTCCTCATGTTTACTTGCTGTGCCTTTGTTTTCCAGTCTGGAAATTCTGTTTTCAATTCTTTTTGTGCCTACTTATGCATTTAGCTGTGTTGGGATCAAATAGAATATGTAGCTCCAAGTGCAATTTTGCACCCTGAAATTCCACGGTAGGCCACAGCAGATACAAAGCCAGACCGTAGAAAGTCTCCTTTGATCCAGTTTCTCCAGCATTTTTTATGATTTCTTTACCTTGCATAAAATAGGATGGCTACAATGGGCTATGAAGCCTTATACCTTGCGTTAGAGGTTCATGTTTAGCTTGGTTGTGGCTGGGTGTTTGTATCAGCCTGAGCTCCTTGGGTAGACACACAAATCAGCCATGAGCCTGTGGTTTTGACAGTGCAGCCCACCCAGGTTTCACCCAGACGTTACCTCCGTTGCAAGACAAACACCTGGAATGGGTTTTGCCTCCTTGTGGACATCTGTGTTTGGCGTTGCTGCCCGTGTGTGGGCAGCACTGGTGTTAAGGACTGACCTCACCACCATGGATGATGTGTGTCCCTTGACTCCAGGACAGACCTTCATGTGGGCATGGGGGTCCTGGTTATCTAGGTCTTATTTCAGCATCTGCACCTGGTTTTCCTTCTCATGGTAAACACAGGCACAATGAGTGAGGTGTGAGCCCAGTCTTGACCTGCCACACAGTCGAGAGGCAGCTGGGGTTGTGCCTGTCTGCTAGGAAGCTCTTTAAACATAGACAACATGTCACTGCCAGACAGATGCAAAATCGATCTGTATGGCTTTACCATCATGGCTGCCTGTGTCCTGGAGATCTGGAGAAGCTGGCTGAGGTTTCCCTCAGAAGATAAAACATGACCCTGTGTTTTTAAAGGTGTAGGAGTGAGATGCTGAGGTGGGAAACAAGTTGTTTCCCTCGCTTGGCCATAAACCTTTACAAATGCCAGCCAGACTTCTCTAATGTCACCAGATTTCTCCTGCTAGACATGAGTATTCTGCTGTTTGGCACAGCAACGTTCCTGTCTGGTATCTAGCGAACCATCATTAAAAAAACAAAGAGTAATAGTTTGGTGAAAGTGCAGAGTCGACAGTGCTGAGTAATGTATTTGCATACTGGCATATGCGCTATGAAAGTAAATAAGATTATGTCAAACTCATCTGGAAGAGAGTTAATTTAACATCCTGGCTAAAATTATGCAATCAGAGAGAGGCAGGGATGCAGGGGGGATGGATGTAATAGACTGGCTGATGAAGCCTGAGGGACAAAATATCCTAGTGGAAATTGTAGGTAGCACAAAAGAATGTAACCTTAGAATCCAGCAGAACAGCACGATTCAAGGCTCCTTATATACACACAAAACTGTTTTTCTGTTAGTTGTAGGAACGCACAAGACGATGAAAGGAAAAAAAAAAAAAGTATCTGCAAGACAGATTAGCTGTCTCATACATATTGCGGTCTAAGTTACTTTTTGGTCCAGATTCAGAAATGACCCTGCAGGACACGGTAGGGCATGAGCATGCTTCAGTGCATTTGATGGATAAAAGCCAGTCTGTATTGTAAACTGCAGACTGAAAAAATGCTCAGGTCCTGTTTTCAAAAACTGACAGTGTTGTGAGAGATGATCCCCCCCAAACACATCATGGGTTGAAAAGTTGCAGGACTTCCGGGGTGTTTGGACTTGGACCCAACCTTCACATTCCAGCGTTGATTTGTAACAATTTGTTTTAAGGACTTGTTTTGAACAACCAAATTTTGAGGCAACTTTGCTCTGGACTCTGCATAGAAACTTTGTGTAGTTCATGCTCTCTCTTGTTATTCTAGGCTTGAAGCTAACTTTGCTATAGAGAAATGAATGTGTTTCTTGCAATAAGCAAAGTCTGAAATGAAGGTCAAACCCTTACTTCTAAAGGTATTTGCATTCGTTATTGCAGATCATAGCAGACAAAACTCTTCCTCTGTGCTGATAGTCACATGTCTCTAAATTCAATCTCACCCTCAACACTAAGTCTAAGGAGTAAGTTATTAAAACCTGGAGTTTGAGAACAATTTCTCTTCCAAGAAAATTTAAGTGTAAGCTTAAATTTGTGGACAGCTAGATCAATGATACTATATCACAACATGGTGACGGGAGCTTTTATATGCTGTTTGATTCACGTGCTGCATCAAGCTGCATGCACTTAAGGAAGAAACGTCCTTAAGCATGATTACAGTGCCAGGATGTGAAGTCTTAGAATGTCAAGACATTACAATGTCAATGTTTACAGTAAGGCTATCTTGGACCTCACAGTGAGTATCGATGGCAGATCTACCTCCAAGAGCAACAGGCACAAGAAACTTGATGTGAAGTTTACTGATGTCACCAAATGCTCTTGCATGGTTAATTTGAGAATGTCTTTTGCATGTAATTGGCATAGGGCTCAGAAGCTTTCTGGACTAAATCTTTACCCAGAAGCTCTGCAAAGACTCTGAGCCTGCTTCTCAAGCTGCGGTGCAAGCAGTTGTTCCTGTGGCTATGTAACCACATCTGTGCCGTATCTGGCTGAGGGGAAAAAATGGAGTTGGCCTACACTCCAGGGGTAGGGATTTGCACTTTCTTGCTCTGGGCTAGGCAGATTTTGGGGGCTTGCCATCAACAGGGGAGACAGATGCTTCCAGACAGTGGTGTACAGTAAGGACTTAATGCTTTTCACTGACTCCTCAGGGGAACCAGGCTGCAAGTGTCAGCATCTGAAGTCAGGCAGAAGGAAAATTAAATTAAAGATTGTGGGATCCATGCAAAACTGGAGGATCCCCAGCAGGAACAATGGCACTTCAGTATCAGGATATTCAGCTGCAGCAAAGCTCAACAGAAAGGTAGTTGAAAGCACTCGTTCTCAGCACTCAACTTTAAAGGGATGTACCAAAGAAAGAGGCAGTGATTCCTGTGAGTAATGGTACTAGGGTGGTACTTCTATTATGTTGTGAAGTCTGATTATGACTGAGTTACCTCTTCCTGGGAGCAAGTTTTACCTTATTGGTGTGAGTGGTGTGCGATCACCATCGGGGCCCCAGTAACACTCTCCTGACATTCAGTCATCTGTCATGTGAAGCTTGAAGCTTGAAGGAAAGATAGATAAAGAGTTGGAGGAACAACCAAAGAAAATATGATTTGTCCAGGGCCATTTCACAGAACCTGAAACACAAGTCTCCTGAGTCTGGAACAGGAATGCAGCTGACGGGAGAGCTGCAGTCAATGCTAGGAAGGAGGGAATATGCACCTCAGCAGATGGGCACAATAAAGAAAATAACATAAATCAATGTCTCCTTGAGGAAGGTTTCCCACTTAAAAAATTGACCAGTTTGGACTGGACCAGCACCTGGCATTCAAAGACCTATGAGACTTCAGCCTAAAGAGTGCACATCTGGGTGTACATCTTACCTTCTACTTCAGTTATCAGTTCCCTCATCCTTGTGCTTGTTTGAAGACTCAGCAGTGGTCCCTTGTGAAGTGCTCAGCACCCAGCCTTGATGGTGTGGCCTTCAGCCTTCTCTGCCCATCTTCTGTCCCATTGTCCTCTGTCCTTGCATTCTCACAGGGCAGCACAGAAATGATGAGAAACAGACCAGCTTTGAGTGAAGAACCTGCCTAGAAAATGACAAGAGAAGATTAAGAAATATGTTCTGCTTGAGTATACATCTTTCTCCTGGGATTTCTTTGCAAATTCTTGCTAGTTTCTGAGAATGTCTTGGATAGAGGCTGAAGCTGTTCTTTGATAAACTTTGTGAACTTTTTGATTACATCAGAACTAAAAGTCTCCAGCTGGATATTAACTGTGAAAGAAAATAGTTTCCAAGAGAACAGGAGTCCTTTAGCAAACATAAGATACCTCTGCATATTTCAATGGTTACAAATGTGTTTCAATTTTCTGATATAGATTTAAGCAGTTTGCATTTGGGGATGCTGAGGTGCCCTCCTACTGTGCCTTGTTCTGTGCCTCCATCTGCACAGCTAGTTGTTGATGCTAGTGCAGATGGTGATGCTTATGTCAGTATCACAGATGCCAGGTCATGTTAGCTTGTGACCAGATTTCCCCTTGTAATATGTCCCTGCCACCTGCCCCTCCATCACTCAGTACCTGCAAAGGCTGCCTGTGCATTAGGTAGGTAGGCATTTATCTTCCTGAAATCTCTCTGGGGTGAAAAAACCACTTCCTTCTGTACCCATTCCTTACAGGGGGGGAAATGAGGGAACAAATCCTTACAAATGCTTAAGCATCTACGTCACAATTGCTTTAGGGGCAATGAGACATCTGAGACACTCATTAACCATGGTCAGTGAATTTGTCCAACTTCTGGAAGAAGCAGGAACTAAACTCAAATCTCCCCAATCTTTTCTCATTTTCTGAAACAAGAACCAGTCTATCTGCCTTTTTTTTTTTTTTTTTTTGCTCCTGACACAGCACCGTACACACTTCCCTCAGCTGTTTTCTTTTCCTAAGCCAACACCCTTCTTTGGCTGCATCTGACTATTTCCTAATTGTTTCTCTTTTGGCTCTTACTATTTTTTCTTTGGTTTTGCTTTATCCTCCTATTTTCTCTTTTGCCCATTACTTTTTTTTGGCTCCACTTTTATATTGGTCCAGACAACCTGATCTCCAAAGGGAGAGCCAGGAAATAAGCAGTGTGGTTGCACTGACAGGTTTGTGCTGGGCCTCTTTGTCTTTTACAGACAAGGTTTTCAAATCCAGCTGTAGCAGCTTTAAGGGCATAGAGCAGTGCTGTTGCCTTTATGTGTTATTGTGGTCAGCAAACCACAGGTCACTTAAGTAAAGGCTTAAGAGTCTCTTAGAAAGACCCTTAAGGACATACTGTCAGGCAAGTGCTTAAGTCATGTTAACTTCATATGTCTGTACGTTTTGGTTGAGAAGGGTGCTTTTTTCACATGGGAAGAAGGATTCTTAAGATTTATGCTTGCAACTACTATTCGTGACAGATCTGTAGAGTCAGACAAAGGTTTAAAGGCTGGAAGAGACTGTTCTGATAATCTTGAGAGGCTTGGGAGGAGTGGCTGGAAAGCTGCCAATCAGAGAGAGACCTGGGGGTGTTGATTGACAGCCGGCTGAACATGAGCCAGCAGTGTGCCCAGGTGGCCAAGAAGGCCAATGGCATCCTGGCTTGTATCAGAAATAGCGTGGCCAGCAGGGACAGGGAAGTGATCTTACCCCTGTACTTGGCACTGGTGAGGCCGCACCTCGATTCCTGTGTTCAGTTTTGGGCCCCTCACTACAAAAAGGACATTGAATTACTCGAGCGTGTCCAGAGAAGGGCAACGAAGCTGGTGCAGGGTCTGGAGCACATGTCGTACGAGGAGCGGCTGAGTGAACTGGGGTTGTTTAGTGTGGAGAAGAGGAGTCTGAGGGGAGACCTCATCGCCCTCTACAGCTACCTGAAAGGAGGTTGCAGAGAGCTGGGGATGAGTCTCTTTAACCAAGTAACAAGTGATAGGACAAGAGGGAATGGCCTCAAGTTGCACCATGGAAGGTTTAGACTGGATATGAGGAAGCATTTCTTTACAGAATGGGTTGTTAGGTGTTGGAATGGGCAGCTGAGGGAGGTGGTGGAGTCCCCATCCCTGGAGGTGTTTAAGAGTCGGGTTGACATAGCGCTGAGGGATCTGGTGTAGTTGGGAACTGTCAGTGTTGGGTTGATGGTTGGACTAGATGATCTTCAAGGTCTTTTCCAAGCTAGACAATTCTGTGATTCTGTGACATCTGGAATGCCAGAGGTCAAAGAACCCTGTTTCTTCTTTAGTAGCCTTTTAACAGCTAGTGGAGACACAGTTAACTTTATTGTTGCTACTATCTTATCACCACTACATAAAATGCTCCCAGACTGGTGCATGTCTGTAATTATCTACTTGGTGCATGAATAATATTTTCGCAACGGCATGCTTGTTGTCGTCATGGTACTCAGTTACAGGAGTCATTTCAGTTATTAACAGACTCTTGTCTTTACTGCAGCACTGTGCATCTCCTGATATTAAAGGACTACAGATGACCAAGTCTTCTGCTTTATATGATCTTCTTCCTCTTGCTGCAACAGGAGAAACAGAGTCACAGCACAGTGAAATGAGCATCTGGATCAAGGAAGGGGAGAGGTTGGACTAGTGCTATAATGTCAGAGGCAGTGTGCCTTGGTTTTACTGTATCCTTGAAGCAAGCTCAGTGGATTCTTTTGCCATGGCTTACAAAGGCTTAATTTCTGTGTTGCTTTGCTGTATCTAGTATTTCCTATAATATTTAGAGGTAGAGCTGCTGCTAAAGCTGTTTGAGGACCTGGCCTTAGTTCCAGCAATAGCTAGTTGAAGTCTGCATTTCTAATCCCATGTAAAAGGTTGGCTGGCATTTTCAAAGGAGTCTCCAAGGTGATAGACCCTACTTCCCAGTGTTCTGTTTCTTTTGACTGTGCTAAATTCTCCTTCATTCTTTATACTCTCTGTTTTCCACAAACAGATTTCAGATCAGAAGTCTTGCTTGCTATGCCTTGGTCTTGACCAGTAAAGCAGATAATCAAGCTTCTGTGCTGCAAATCCTCATTCACTCTGGGGCTGCTTCCAAACTTTCCTACTAAAGCAAATGAAAAAAATCACCTGCAGTCTTCATGGAAAGTCCTTCGGTGAGCTTTGGATCAAGCCAAGGGAACAGTCATCTTGCGAGCTCCAGCCTCACACCCATTGCCAGTGTTGTACCCTGTCATTTCTGCTGCACTCCAAGCACAGATGAGGACCTCAGACACCAGGGAGAGGCAGTGCCTTAGCTCTTCCTTGATGCTGGGAGCAGAGGGAGAAGTGCAAAATAGCATAGTGCAAAGTACCATAATCTGAACTACAGATATCCAGAACAAGGGCCGGAGGAGCAACTTTTCGTCCTGCCAAAATACAAGAGAGGTGGTTTCTGTTTTGTCCCCAGTCTATAGTAGGGCCAATCATGACAAGACCTCCTGAAAAGAAGCCAGAGGACCTTCCCCTTGGTTGTGTGGAAGATTGCTTGCCTCTTGAATTGGCAATTCTCAGGCTCCCAAGCAAAGTTTTTCAGCCTTGTGCCTGGTGCTGCCCTGAGGTAGCCCCCCAGCCTCTGGTACTGAATTGTGTCCGTGGCTGGAGCTGCACGGCACCGGACAGCATTGTTGCAGACTGAATCTACTTTACTCCTCGGTTTCCTGGGACACTATCTCCACTTATGTTTACAAATGTTACCGGAGCAGAACGAAAGTATTTTTAAAATTGCTCTTTGTCATAGATTTCTGGATTTCCATGTCGTGGTGAGGAAAAAATTGTGCACATCAGCACAGCAGAGAGATGGTCTGGCTTGCAGAGGAAAGTGTCTTTGTACAAGCTCTGAAAGCATAGACATGGTGAAGCTGTGAGCTGGCAATCAGATTTTTCATTTGATAGGATGCCAGTACCTGCTGTTTTGTTTTGCAAAATTCTTGACCGGGCTATTTAGCAAGCAGCATAAACTTGCTGATGTGTGAACTTACCCTCCTTATGCCAATGCAGAGGGTTGTCTAGTCTGCCTGCTCTTGGCTTTCATAGACATCCAGCTATCCTTGCACACTTGGCAAAAGGCTGTGTGCTCCCTTCCATAATGCAGTGACATATGGTCTTCTCTGCATTAGTTACTAAGCAGTGTTATGATAGTTTATTACATTTAGTGGTGGGTGAACTTCAAAATGCTTGGCAGTTCAGAGAATCACTTGAACCCTTTCGATACAGAATGATTCCTGGACAAGGAACGGTTTTCCAAGCTGCTCTCACAAAAACCTTGAGTGGTCTCCAGTTGAGAAAAGAAGGCAAAATATAAAATACGCTGTGGGTGCAGAGGTGGCGTTCAGAAACTTCTGCTGAATGCAGGGTCCTGCAGTGCTAGGCAGTGGTCAAACAGCTAGAAAGGGATTCTTCTTGCCCCAAAATACCTGCCAACTGGACAAAACAGGAAAGGAATTGTGAGCATGTTTGTGGTGCACTGAGTTTGAGCTGTACTTAGGCTAGAAAATCATCCTGTTACAGTCCAATCTGTATCTTAACTTGTGTAGATGTAGCAACAGCTTAAAATTAATCCAGTGAAGAAGATAGCACTATGCACTAATTACAACAAGTATTTTATACCGGGATAGAATTAGCTTTCACCAATAGTAAATATCAGTATGCCTTGTTAATGTAAAAATGTAAACCCAGAACTCTTTTGAGGAATAAACTAGGGTGAGGTCCGTTCATTTATTCCACTGAAGTCTCTGGTCCTGGGCCAGTTTGGCCCTGCTATGAGTTTGGCCCCAGTTAAACTTTGAGGTCGTTCTTCAGTGAGATGTATGGATCTACTTGAATTGCAAGGTACATGCATGTGTCATTCCCTGGAAACTGTTAGGCACATATGCTTAATTAGACATATACACCTTTGGATTATTTTTTATAACGATTAAATCCTTACTAATGACTCTGATAATTAATGGGTAGCCTAAAAATTGGTATTTCCTGTCTTAAAATAAAACAGTGATGTTTTGAAATGAAATTCTTGAGTAAATAGCAAAATACATGTTTAGTTACATGTGGTAAGGTTGGCAAGATACATTTTCAAAAGCAGGAGTCTAAAATTAGGTCTTAAGGCCATAGTTAGAAAGCTAAATAAACAACTTGACTTTTTTGAAGGCTGAGCACCAGTGAGCTGCCTGGTGAGAGCACGAAATACAGATTTCAACACTTGTATCGTCACTGAAAGACAGTACCAAATTCCCTTTATTTCCCACCAAGGGTCTAGGCCTGAACATCCATGTTCACACAGCCATGTACCACCTGCATCTCTGAGTGCTGGCAAGGCTCTTCTGAAAGTGTGGAGCCAGCCTGATGGACAGAGGAGGTACAGGGACTCAGGTCAACTGGAAGCTGTATGCATTTAGGCTGGGGAAACATACGTTTCCACTTCTAATTTTAAATCCTAATGCATTTGGATTTGTTCTACAAGTGGTGCAATTACGGCATCGTTAGAGATTCATGTTTGTTTTCACTTAAAGAGTTGACTATTGTTGGTGATCTTAGCAGTAAGGAGCATGTTATCCCTTACACCAGTCTTTTAGGTCAGTACCTGTTGATGCTTGGGAAGCAGTTGGTTGATCCAGCATCAGTGGTTGAAGCTGGGGCTTTATGTGTATGCACCCTCTCTTTTCCCACTGAAATACATATGCACTGACATGTACGTGTATTCCTTCACTTACACAGCAGTCCTTCTCCTGCTTGCCAAGTCCATCATCTCAGTTCCCCCAGAGAAGGGTGGGATACTGATGCAAGAAGCTGTATTAGATGGCTGTTCCCCTCCCTTGAACTGGAGTCTGATGACATGTCTGCTAAAATGCGTCAGACAGTTGGGGAAAGAGAGAGGGTGAGAGTGACGGAGAGAGAAGTCTGGGTGGAGGGATTTGGTTTTAATTAAAACAAGTAAAGCTGTGTTTTCCAAGCCCCAGATTGCATTCAAGTCTGGCAGAAGCTGCTGGGTGGAAGTGAATTTTCAGGTGGCTTGGTTGTTTTCCAAGGGATCCTCTTCTGTCGGAAAGCTGTGATGCCACAACACATTTGGCCTGGGATTGGTGGGGTGCTCGAGCTGGAGGAGACTACCGACAGGGTCTGAGATGAGACCAGACAGTGACTTTAAACTGATAGCACTAAAACATTCCAGCTCCAAAGCAGAAATGGCATTTTCCTGTCTGGAAGTGTGTTTTTTCACTCCCTTTGGTCAAAAGGACAAACACATAGGTCTGTTCTCTAGTCCTTACCAGCCCCTAGGAAGACCTGGGAAGGTCCTGGTTCTGCCACTGGCCATATGGCAACACATTTCCCTTCCCTCTGTATCTCTTGTCCCTCCTGTTCATGGCCAGTAGAGACTTCAAGTTACCCAAGGCCAAAAACTTTCTCTTTGTGCGTGTTTATGTGGTGGGACACCAGTCTCATCAGGGCCCTCAGGCACTACCATGACAAGAATTGTGCAAGTAAAACACAGTAGATGTTACAGAGCATCCTACAATCACCAGCAGCTTTTTCTTCTCCACCCCGCCCTGTCCCCAGCAGCAGCGTGTTTCTCTTGCATGAGATAGCTTGTGTTGGCTGCAAGAGAAAGCTAGGAGTTTTGGATGGCTATTTAAACCCGTTGACCGAAGCTTTGCCTGCACAGGCGAATGCCAGTTTTGTGTCTAGGACTCTGTTTTTGTTTAGAAGTGGGATTCATGTGTGAGACAGTGGTCCCCTTCTCAGGCATGCCTGCATCTTCCTTGCTGAGATACTTTCTCCCTGCTGTTGTTCTGGAGTTGGTGGAGATGGACAGTGCCATAAATTTGCCTTATGAGTCATAATCCTCATTGTGCTGTATAGAGCTCTGGAAGTCAGCTCTCACACCGTGGAGAAATCCTCACAGTACTCCAATTCATCCACACTGGAAAAAAACTTCAGATACCTCTGAAAAACAAACAAACAAGCAAACAAACAAATGAAACAAAATAGGGAGCTTTTAAGCATTAGTTTCTGAAGATGCCTCAGGAGGAATGAAGACAAGACCACTTCGAAACTCTGTTTTTCAGGACAGTGTCGGGAGGCCTCTGAATCCTGTAGAGTTGTGTCAGTGCCTGATGTGGACCTGCATTTCTGGATTGGCTTCATATGGAGCAGCCAGACAAGCACTGAAGATGAACTGTCACAGGCTTGTTGTTGCTGCCAAGCATGTTAATAGGCTGAACTTTTAATAGATGTGTTTTTTTGATGTGGGAAATTAATGAAGCTAATTTCTTCAAATGCAGCATCTTTTCTTCCTTCCTCTGTTTCTGCTTTGATTAGAGATGCTGTAGCAGAGCCACTGTTTCAGCAAGGGCGGGGTATCCTCCCTCTGTCCATTCAATGTGTCTGTTTGAAATCGGTCAGCTCATCTATGTTTTTCTCCCACGTTATGATTTTCTTCCCCACAAAGCCCTGACAGGTTCTTGCCATGTCACATAGCCCGATTCATCTGCACGAGGACTTGCTTGAAGGCCTTCACTGAGAACTTCTCAGAGAAACTTTATTGATTCACTGCAGGCAGACCCAGGCTGGCTTTCAGACTCCAGGTTGAGCTGGCAAGAAAAGAAGAATCCCTGCTGCTCTTACTCTGAGTTTCGGTTTCCCACCTTCAGAGGGAAGATAAGAACAACCCCACTCCCCAGTGGGGGGATGTCAGAGGGATGACTGTCAGCAGTTGCAGTGGCATACATGTCACGGACAGACAGACTTGTGCTGCTCCTAGAGCGGGACCACCCCTCGTGCAGATGCGTTGAGTATGATGATGTTCCCTTTCTGCCAATCATGGTAAAAACCCAACCTCCATGTAAAGAACAAACAAGCATTTGTTTCCTTTTGCTTCGGTGTATGCCTGGCATTTGCCAGGAAGATTTTAATACACTGTTTAGATAAGATGGGGAACCTTTGCTTGCACCAAGCCAAATATGGTCTTTGACACAAAAGGAGAGATTTCAAGGAAGGGAGCTAATGGTGCAGGTCCAGGGAACTTTCTCAGTTGGAGCCTTTACACAGAGGGAAGGGCTCAAAGGTGCTTTTCCCTTGTAGGGAAGAGTCCTGGAGAAAGCACTCATGGGATCAGCTGATTTCCTCAGGTGCTGTGTCTCCCTGTTCCTAGTTGACCCGTGCGGGTGATCTGTGGAGTGGTTGCAAAGAGCTGAGGCTGGTCTGGACTGAGGGATGTTCCCTCGGGCAGGGTGGCCCTGGGCTTTCCAGGTGGAAAAGCAAAGTGTTTCCTCTGGTTGTGTAATGTGTGTTCTTCATGCAGACCTCCTGAAGAGGCTGGGCCTCTCGTTGCCTGCCTTGTCCCTGCCTTTCTGCTCTCTCCTTGCTTCTTGGCAGTCAGACAGCAAGGGAACTCCTTCATTAGCTCACCAAAGGCTGGGAGGTAAATTCCCCGCTTCACAGAAACCAGCACCAGCTCATTACCTACCACACACAGAGCTTTCTCACATATGCAGAAGTAACTCTATGAAATGCACTGCATGCATGTGTGCAAGTTAACACCAGCAAATCCCTGTTAATTTCCTGAAGGGCTGCTGGTTTGTTTGCTGACATTTGCCTTGGGAATGATGTTTCCAAAGCAGCAGTTTTCCATCTTGGTTATTACACCACACCACTGTTTATCTTAGAGAGTCTCTGTATGTTCTACTTGGTCTAGACCCCATTCTTCCAGAAATTATAAACTTGGTTCTTTTTCTGTAATCATTTTTACACCTGCCAAGAAGCAGCTTCAAAGTATGTTTTGAAAGTATAGCTTTTCAAAGCTAACGGGAAGGGTATTTCAAGGGTCTGCATGCTGTTTTCTCCCCCCCGGTGTTGCATACTGCCCATTCTCAGAAATGAGATATGGATCTAGGTGGATCCTGCGTCTGACCCACTTCTTGTTTTCCATTCTCTTCTGTTTATTGCAGATGAGGAGATTATATTGCTTGCCAAAGTGTCTTTGGATAAAGAGTAATTCCTTGTATTTACTGAAAAATACTCATTAGATCTGCTAGCTGACTCTTTACCGGAGGAAAACCATTAGGAATATTAGGTGCCAAAGCATAATGCCAAAATACAAGAGCTGGCCCAGGGACTCTTAAGCCTACAAAATAAAGTGGTTCATGGGTAAAGGAGTCAAAATCCCATTAACTGAGCTGCACAGTACTGGCAGTTCAATGTTTGCAACGCAATGTTCAAACAGAAGCAGGGCTGAACATGATTTGCCCTTTGTACTCATGGTTAGGTTGGGACTGGTTTAGCTAAATTGCTTGCTGACATCTACACTATGTGAAATGACTTAGCCTTTCATTTTTAGTGGCTGGGCAGGAAAGGATAGTGCTGGGATTTAATGCTCCCCTGCTAAGTGCCATAAAAAAGCTTAGTTCACCTTTTCAAGAGATGGTTTCTTGTGCAAAAACTTCATACTCTCTCCCACCACTGTGGTGTCTGAGCTTTCTTAGTGCAGTGCTTTTGTGGAAAATACATTGTTTGAGTCTTTAACATGCCAATTACTGCCAACAGCTTTAGAGGTATGTTTTTGAAAAAGGATTATTTTTTAGATGGAGCTGAAGACCTAGGCAGAACAGAATAGATACTGAAATTCCCCATGACTGTCTTTTCCCCTTCTGGCACTACATCACCTTTGACTACACTAATCCAAGCATGTTCATGCTGCTGTTGTATGGAACAGCCATTAACCTGTGCTTGTGGTCAGTTGAGCTGGTGACTTCATGCTGCCACTATGACATAAAGTAATTGAAGATCATGGTTTATAAAGCAAAAGTTATGACTGAGCTTTAGCACATGAATGGTGATCAGTGATCTAAGAGCATCCCTGTGGTTAGACAGGCACACCAGCAGCAGCAGCAATTTTTTGTTGCAAACCTTCAAACTGTACAACCGTAGGGAGACGCCATGAAGATGGGGTCCCACAGCTTCGTTACTGATATAAGCCAACATAATTTCTATGGAGTAATGTACTTCTAACCTCTGACGGTTTGACCTTCAAGAGGAGAGGCATATGAGGATGTTGGTATGACATCCCTTTACAAGATAGATCTTGTTTCTCTGCTGGTGTACCCTGTAACATTAGTGCAAAAGGAGGCAACTTACTTTCTCTGAACACCTAAGTGCTGGGGTCAGACCCTTGAAAATCCATCTGCACATATCCTGATTGATTAATTTAATCTTGCTTGTATGACCTACTAGGATGTGGTAAAAGCTCTTTTTCCACATGTGCCTCGGACACAGGCATGTGAAATTCAACCCTATTCCCTCCCAGTGAATAGGATGAGGGCAGTTAGGCTTTGGGTCATACCTTGGAGTCAAAGTAAAAGCAGTTGCTCTGTCCTTAAGTCACCTCACTACTGCTAATTTATTACTGAAGGCTCACAGCTGAAGTCAAACGCTGAATGGTTGCCAAGTACAGCATGTCATTTTGAGAGTATATGAAATTATGGGAGAACAACATTGGAAGCCTGTTCCTGCAGCGTTTTCTTACACAAAACTTGGGAAGTCTCACAGCAGCAAAAATCTCCACCTCTGAGCTTGGTGGGTAGCACTCACAGCCTGGCGGGTGGGACTAAAAGGCTAGAAATGCTGTCAATGTTCTTTGAAGATGAGTTAAAACAGAAGCTTCCAATGTGAAATGTTTTGTAAAACTGTTTTATTTTTCTGTTGTGAATAAACTCATTTGCTACTTCAGGGCTGTTCTTGAGTGGCACAGCTATATTATTTCATAGAGAATGGCCTGTCTTTGAGGCAAGAGGGACTATTGTTTCTGAAATTTCCCTCCCCTCAGAAATAAAAGGGATTTCATTAACTAGTATGTCATGACACCTTACATTGCATTTCAAGTCTTCTCCCTGTGACCTTAATTTATGAATCACCTTCATATTTCCAGAATTTTAGGTAGTTTGTAAATTAGCAGATCAACTCATGACATAAATAGAATATAGGTTACCGTGTATACTAAAGTTATGTTATCAAGAGAATGTAATATAAATGGTTTTAAGACATGGTAATAAGTAATGAATTCATCTCTGGAGCTCTACAACAATGTAAAATGGTTGATTAGTCTTGTAATAAATACTTACTAGTGATTTATTGTCTCTCCATAAAACAGAAACACAGCAGAGTTTGGTGCCGCTCTATCTTGGTAGTAGAGGAAAATGAGGAAACAGAAATGTTAAAAAAGATTTGTGGTGTCATGTGCTTCATCTTAGGATGGGATGAAACGTCAGGATTGTACCTTTCTGGGTAAGATCCCAGTTTCAAACATGCTAAAGGATGGGGGTAATGTTTTAGAAAGAGG
This sequence comes from Strix aluco, assembly GCF_031877795.1. Taxonomy (NCBI): domain Eukaryota; kingdom Metazoa; phylum Chordata; class Aves; order Strigiformes; family Strigidae; genus Strix; species Strix aluco. Next base: position 62,882,031 of record NC_133971.1, read on the forward strand.
CAAGATATCTTTAAATTGAAAAGGTCTTTTTTCTTTTTACTTTTTTCTTTTTCCTTTTTTATTTTTTATTTTTATTATTATGGGGACTCAGGTGAGGGGAGAATTTGAGCTGAAGGCATTGTGTCAGGACTCAAAGCCCTTAGAGCCCTGGAGCCCAAATGGCAGACAGTATCCTCCTCGCTGACAGACCTGGTCAATGCTGGGCTTCCACTGGTGGGACATACAGGCCAGAAGAGACCTGATGGTTTCTGTGGGGAACCCAAGACTTTACTAGGTTGGGAGGGAAGGTGGAATTCTGATTGAACTTCTCTCAGTTTAAGCCATGTCCAGAACCAAAACCCATGCTGAGCCACACAGAGCACCCATCAGTGACACCTATCTGCAGGAACCTGCCAGAGCTTATAGGGTCCCTATAGGCACCTGGTCTGTGTATAACTCAGCTTGGTTGGTAAAGACCTATTGCTATATGCCTTTGTCACCCCAGCATCTAAGTTCCCAGGGCACAGGGAAGTTAGGCCCCCAGTGACTTTCCTGTAGTGCAGTTTTTTATGACTTATCTGAAGGGATTTTAAAAGGATGTTGGTGCAAATCCCACATGAGCATGTACTTCTTCTAGTTCAGCCCTTGAATTCAATCTGTATATTTGCTTCCTTGGGCCAAACCAGTTTATCTGAAGATAAAAGAGACATAAGTGTGCTTACCAGGGGGAGTTGTGTGAATAGAAGCAGGTTAAATGCATTAAAATTGAGAAGATCTTCCAGTGCCTAACTTCTTACAAAACAAATCATCATTCACATTGACAGCTTTTAGTTAATCTTGTAGTGTGTCTTTTAGTGTCTGAGAAACCACAGATTGGTACTAATCCACATAGCAGCCTAGAGGTCAGTGATTTATTATCAAAACGATGCTGTTTCTTATGTAATTAACAAACAGGGAAAAAGATTGAAAGCACAAATTTTCTCCCACCCATCCCCAATTTTATTTGTCCTTCCATCACTGAAATAAGTGTCCAGGTGAAAAACACAGCATTCTTTTCCTTGACATGCACACCCAATTCTTCTGCACCATACTGCTTGTTCTTTGGAGAGAAATCTTGGTGACACTGTTCCTATATTACAAAGGCTCTGACTTTGCCTACCATATAAAACAGAGCAATAGTAGTTGGGACAAAATGTCTGAATAAATAACAGGCAATGTTATCCCCTGAGAAACCACGGTTGGGCTGCAGCTGGCTAGGAATGCTCCTGAGAAGTCACACAAGCCTCTCCTCGGGCCAGAATCAGCAGACTTCAGACTAAGTATGAGCTGGTAACAGTTGTTCTAGATTTGATTCAATTATGCTAACTAGTTAGGCAAGCAGAAGGAAGAGCCAGATAGTGCCTATAAAGCAGAGGGGGATATCTGCAAGGGGAGAAATGATATGGCATTTAGCTCCTGTAAGACAAAGAAATGTAATTATGAAGAACTCTCTGCCAAATTAATAAGATCATCTTCGAGGCAGTGTTGCAGCAAATTCAGCTTCTTCAGTTTCCTAGTATCAGATCAAAAGTGCTGTGGCTGCACAATACAGTGTGTTGATCCAGCATAAACCTACCCTTCCCTTCAGATCTTTTGGGAAAGGTTGGTGGGTTAATGTTGTAGGCAAACACTTAAGGTACAGTCTTTCCCACTGCACCTGATGTTGAACTGTCAAAAAAGTTCAAGCTGAGGTTTTCTGTTGGGTACATTGGCTATGTAAATAGCGGTGGGATTGAACGCAGTCAAGCCTGATTCAGACTGACTTTGTGGTACTGGTTACCCTGGTACTGATGACTGTGGAATCACAGACTGGCCTTCTGGGCAACTTACAGATCCATCCCACCACCAGGGAGTTAAAGTTTACTTAAAGATGGGCCCTTTGAGGAAACTGATTCCAGACTTTTTTTTCAGATGTGACAAAACTGATCTGTTTTATGACTTTGTTGCATTTTCACTGAACATTTTGTGTTAGACTGTACTTACTAGAATATGCCTTTATGTGAATGAACTTTGTTGTAATACTCCTTTTATGAAAATGATTTAAAGATCCAAATAAAAAGACAGAAACATTTTCTTTTGAGTTAGTTGTAACATATTTCTTTTTAATTTCAGTTTGCCCAAAATTTTGAGAGTGCTTTGGTAGATAGTTTTTCATAACACACCTAAGTCAAAACCCAATGCAATTAGGCCTAGCTTGCATTCCACAAGGGGATCTTTCCTTGCCCTGAAGAGCTGTGGTAGTAACCACACCCTTCATACTTTTCATACAGTTAAATCCCATCAAAATTGTGTGTACAGGCTACATTTGTAAAAGCTGGCTGATAAATAAGCCAGTTATTATTGTATTGTAATCAGCACTCTTATTCTGACAGTAGGCAAGGTAGGTCAATAGCTTGGGCATTGTTTAATTCAAAAAGCTGATAAGGGAATTTTGAGTGGCTTTTGTGCAACAGGTGATTTTGGATAGAAATACAAAATGTACCAGGAAGAGGCAGGATTATCCTTCAGCGAAAGTAAGTTTTAACGGAGTTAGTTGAGCTTTAACATAGAATGACTGAAGGAAAGAGATATATTTTTTTTTTTTTTCTTTTGATGCTGGCTACAAAGTTAGTGATTTAGAAATCACTAACTCAGAATGTCTCTTACACTTCAGTCACTTTATTATAGTTCATTATGTTACAAGTTTTTTCCCTTTTGAATAATGCTTGAGCTGTATTTTTAACAGCCATCATCACTATCATTATTGGATCTATCAGCTAGCTTATAGTGCTTTTAATTACCATATCAGGTAGACCAAAAGAATCTAAGGGCTTTAATTAAAACCTTTGATCAAAAAGTTTTTAGGAGTCCTATATTCCTTGATTTATGTTTAAAGATAACTTGCCAAAATGTATCTAGCTTAAAACAAAGCCCAGCTTACAATGTATTCAAAATATCTTAAAAAAGTTCATTAGGTTTGCATCAGTTTAGGGGGGGGAAAAAAGTTATTTGCGCTTCTTTATCTGACTGAAGAGCAGCAACAGATTTTAGCATTTTGTTGCGTTTATGAGAAATGACGCAGACAATCTGACTAACTACTGCAAAGATAGTTAATTCTCTGAAAATGTTCAACACATGGCAAGCTACAACTGAAACAACTGTTACAGAAAGCTATATGGCCACTGCTAGGTTTTTTTCCTTTTTGCCATTTGAGAAGTGGGCTGTTCTTCCTAACATAGGATATGTAGTGTGGGGTTAATAACTGGCTGTGACAGATGCTGTAAAACTGTCTTTTAGAGCACCCCCCCATCTAGTAATGGGTCCTCTGGAAACCACGACCCTGTTTCAAATCAGTTGCTGAAGAGGCAAATCCTCATTCAGGGCTGTGAGGGCATAAGGACCACATGAAATCTTTAGCTGTGGGTAAGCTGGCCAGCTTTGGTCTGGTCCATCCCTTTCCTGATGTGCTCTTGGATACCAAAAGTCACCAACCACACAATTTCATGTGAGGTGATCACCATGTGAGAATAGGCACAAGGCATGCTTCCTCCTCCCTCCATCAGTCTTATTTCTCTCTCTTGACAGTCCTTTCTTGGGATGAGGCATCTGTGGGTTACAGGACCTGTTGGGACCCTCCACACTGAAAGACTAGCAAGGTACAACCCAACCCAGAGGAGATGTCTGGGTCATGGGGGTGTCTGCCCTCTAATTCTTTGGTAGCCCAGTGGTGGTGACCTCTGTCTTCCAAAGGCCAACTTATTTTTGAGCCTCTCAGACTCCACTTATACATTGCTTGACTCTATGACATCCTCCAGAGCTCGCCCAACTAGATTTTCAGAGGGCAGTTTATTTGAGGCCAGCAACAGGTCTTCACCAGATTTTCAACCCATACTATGTACTTAGGGGATGTTACATTGGAAAATCCAGCCACATATGTCCCATGGTGTCCTGGTTTAGCCAGGATAGGGTTAAGTTTCCCCAGCAGTGGGGGGAAGCTCTAGCCGGGTTATTCATATACCATGCTGACGTCATCTCCTGGCGCGAGCACAGGAAGAATCGGTGATCGCGTGGGTTGGCGCAGCTGGTTGTCTCACTGCTGTATCGGTATATACTTTGCTCTGTTCATTGTTATCACTGTTATTGTTTGTTGTGCTGCTGTTGCTCTGTTGTATTAAACCTTATCTCAGTCTCGGGGCTTTGTATTTCACTCCCAGCGGCCGCGTGGTCTCAGACCCCGGCAGGGGCTAAACCACCACACATGGTAAGCTAGGTGGCCTACAATTTCTGGCCTTTAATAAAATTCATTGGAGGGGATCAGTGCTTGGAAATCTATCCCATAGTGATTATCCAGCCACATGGTAACACAGTAACTTACCCTGGAGGCTTTTTTACTCCTTCAGCTGCCTGGAAAAATGAGTCCCACTGCAGGCACTGTAGGTCAGCTGGAGCCTTCCCTGTGATGGCCTCATGTCCCATTGCTTCCAGCAGCTCATTAGCTCTGGACCCATTCTCCTTAGTGCATGCCCATAGGCAAGCAGGGAGAAATTTTCTTTGCAGTGATGGAATTAAGCACAGGAACAAGACTTGTGTGTGTGAGTACAAATGATGGCTTCTGGAAGTATGTAACTAACACCTAGAGCAAACAGCAACAGTTTAAAATACCTGCTCAAAGCCAGGTCTGGTTCTAGGACTGGGTAATGTTAGAGTCACAGCTGCAGAGATGAGGATGATAACTAAACTAAAAAGATGAGGGCAAATCATCCAATGTGCAGGTAGAAGAAGGGCCATAACCTTGACCTAAGGTGTCCAGCTTTGCTCAAGGGAGTCTATGCTCATACTGAGAAATTTGGGATTTTTTTTCTCCATTGCGTAAACATCTCTAACTGCCCTATTAATCTGGGTGAGAACATGCTACTGTCTTGTACAGCCTGTAAAATGAAACAGAACACTAGAGGCTGTTGGGTAATGATGCTGTGAGATGGGTTACTTCTTCCCTGGAAGGGAAAAAACAATATTTGGCTTCAGACAAAAGGTTGAGAGTTTGCCTTAGTGCAAGCTAACAGAGCACATATTACTGGAAGGTAGCTGGAATATTTTCAGTCGTCTCTACTTGCAGCCAAGCAGCACCTACTTTTGAATTACTCCACACACAACCTGTACTAGACATCTCTGCTTTGCGACTGCTTCTCCTAAAAGTCCAGATGCCAGTCTGAGAGGCACACCAGGCAGACTATATCCCATCGAATAACCCATCCACTTTCCTGCCATTGTTTTTTATTTTACATAGCTGTGGAGATGCCACCTGGGATGAGTAGGCAGAGGAATAATAGCACTGAAACATCCCAGCTTTGCAGGCATTGGAGGGACTCGACCATAAATAGCTGTTACCACAAACCACGCTCTACAACCCTGGACTTGGTGACATGGCTGATAAGCAATCAGTCAGCCCCAGTGCTGTACTCAGGACTATGTTCTCCCTCACAGTACGATCTTCTCCAACCTGAAGATGCTTCTCAGGATGCCTGCTTTGCGCCAGCAGATCCTGCATATTGGTTGCGTATTGTTTGCATAGGTGGAGGAATAACAGCAAATGACTGGAAAAAATCTTTGGAAGACAAATGAACTTCCAGAACCCCGATCCATATATGTTCCCTGGTAAAACTGGGCAAGCATTGTAAACCAACTGCAGGATTTGCCTCCTGACAGCCCTGAATACAGACTAACTTCCTTCTTGCTTCTCCCCAGGTGGAGCCTGCAGGGGTGCAGGCACCACAGTTGTCCACCCTGGCTGAGAAGCTGCTGCAGGGAATGGAAGTAGAAGAGAGAGAGAGAAAAGGCTGGTGAACATCCGTCTCTCTCTGCACAGTTACTTCTTCAGAATGATTCACCTGCCTCCTGTCCGTACCTGAGTACCTGCCCAACATAGGGAATTGCCTGCCTGTATCTCTCTTGGGTGAGGCAGACTGTGAGGAGCATCTTGTAATTTATGGCCATGCAAATGAACTCTTGATATAGTGTCATTGACAGTGCTGTTACAGCAACAGTCGGTGCCAGAGCCCATTGATGTCATTTTATTGCTCTTTCCTTTCCCTCTCCCCAGCCACCACTGCTTTAACAGCAGAGGCAGTGAACATCCTGAGCAGTTGCCCAGAGTCCAGTCCAAGACAGAGGGAGAGAAGAAACCTCCTGGTAAATTGAACTAGTAGTCCTTTAGCATGGGAAGGGAGGAAGAAAGGATCTGAATTCAGGTCTGTTTTCAGAGTTGAGCAAATTAAGTGTTGCCTGGGCTGGGTTGCTTGTGCTGCCAAAGGATGCCTTTTCTGCTGCCTTCATTTGTTTCAGGCTGCTTATGGAGAATGCAATCAAGGGATGTGATGTGGAGAGGAGGTGAAATATTGCAGCTGAGTGCAGATGACCTTCCTTTAAAGCAGCTGTTTCTTCCCCTATGCTCTCACCTTTCTGATTGTAGTGGGAGCAGCTGCAATCAGTCTTGAAAAGCAAGATCTGAGTTTGCTTACACTGCTGAGAGACCCACAGCTGGCTCTACTCAGCTCCTTAGCCAGTTCCCAGAACTCTCTCACTTCAGTGCTGGAGTTTTTCTTGGCCATAATGATGTTGAGAAGATAGTCATTCCCTGGACACAGTTGGAATTATACTGGTGCCCATCAGGGGTAAGCAAGAGAAGAGCTGATGTTGTGTCAGGATTGGACAGTTGGAAATAGTGTCAGGTCACATAACAAGACACAGGACACATGGTAAAAGGCATATATATCCTCTGTTTCAGGTTTTGTGCCCTGATTCAAAGGTCAGAGCTGCTTGCCCTTGTGCAGAGCAAACTCCAAGCCTGGAACTCCTCCTGGGAACTCATGAAGCTGTGAAAATTCAGTGTCCTGGAGAAAGTCTGGGGTAGCACCTAGGAGGCCAGAAAGGTCTTCTACGCCAATGACAATGGGATGGAGGGAGTGAAATAAGATGCCATGTCCCCACACTGATGTAACTCAGCCTTACTCCTCTGTGTCTTCAGGGCCCCCTCCAGCTTTGCTCCCTGTGGGAATCTGGCTTTGGGCAGGGATGGGAGGAAGCAGAGAAACCACCCATTTTCTGAGGAGGCAGTGAGATTTCTGAGGGACCCAGCACAACTTGGGGAGAAAACTGGGGTGTCACACATCTCAGAAGCCACTTGTATCCCCAGGCAGAAAGACATGCTCGTCCTGCCAGCCTGTTGCAGATTGCAGCTGGGTGAGCAAGAGAAAGATCTGCACAGCAGCACCACCAGCACTCTGGCACTTATCCATCAGCAGTATTTCGAAGAGGGAGGTTGGGTAGTTTGGAGTAGTCATTTGCAGATTCAGTGTTGTCGTCAGAGACGGGAGAAGGAGGCTTTCCACTGCACCAGCAGTCCAGTCCTGCCAATGTGTTGGGGTGAGGCCAGCTGGCTGTTGGACACTGTATGTCTTGGCAGTCACTCTCTCTCTAATTAGACTTAAAGGGCAAGGCTGTAAGGCTGTAATACTGTTAATAATACTGAGTTAATTTTTTCCCTTCTTGCCATCTGGAACTGTGGATATAATAAAGAAAGAAAATGTTTACTGAGCAAGGAAGTGGGGCAGGTAAATTTAACCTGACATCAGTGATGCTGTTTGGGACACATGGATCGGTGTCATTAAAGCTACAGAGTGACCACATGAGAGGATCCATCCTTTGGACTGATATCTGCGTACATCTTGGGCTGGCATTCAGGCTGGCATCCTGCCCCACTGAAGTCAGTGATAGGAGGAGATCTGTGTGTGAGAGAGTGGTTGCCAATTCACACAAGCAGCTCTAACTGTATAAAAAAGACTTTGGATGCCAGGGCAGGACTTGGGATGAAAAGAGGTGCCCCAGTCCAGTACCTGCTTCTAAAACATCACCTTGCTCTGCTGCTACCTAATCCTGAAGGCACAAAGTCTCAGAACCATGCATGCAGTAAAAGTTTCACCTCTGCTAAACCTAGAAACACCCTGGCCTTAGCTGTAAAGTACTTGAATCGGGAGGCCTTTGAGGATCTGAAAATCTCTACCTTCATCCCTCAAGAGGTCTTAGACTGACCTGTATGTACTCTTTTGCTGTAGCCAGCAAAGCCCTCAAGCTCATGCCTTGGCATTGCTTGGCTTACTAGCATAGGCATTACCTAAAAATGAGTTGCTGGTGACTGGTGGTCTGTGCAGCTCTGAACCCACCATGCCTCTGGCACCAGTTGGTTGTCCCGCTCCTCTCTTGGCATTGCCCTCCAGCTTCTTTCCCTGTGCTTGGGGAAGGGGTTTTTCACCCCCTCTGCTCTGCAGTGGCCAGCAAAATGAAGCAACACTCCAGGACATGGGAGGGAGAGAAAGGTTCCTGTGCTCATGGCAACCCCTTAAAAAAAGAAGAAGGAAAAAAGAATTTTTGCTGATCCCTAATGAGGGGAAAATAAAATCTATATTGGGCCTCAATTTTTTTTAACAACTGAATTGTAGTTTCTTAACAACCTGTTGTTTCCTATCCTTATGTACATTCTTATGTTTCAAGTGAGCCTCACCCCTTCATTTAAGCTGCATATTTTCCATTTTAAGATTTCCTGTTCAAGCTAAAGGGCAAAGATCTTTTAAATATCAGCACGAAGCTGGGCTTACTTGCAGTGTGTAAAAGGTAGCTGGCTCCCAGCTCTCGGTCTGGCCGTCGCACTTTCTCCTTATCAGAGAAACTGAGGTCCCAAGTTCAATGTCTTTGACTTTCTTACTGATGTGTTGGACTAAAGTCCTGACCATGCGGGCAGCCAGGTGGGAGACAGCACAGTAACCTGCATCTGTGCTTGATGGCCATTATTGTTATAATGATTGGCAACAGACACATAGAATTCTGTCTTCAGGGTGTTTCCTTTCTTTGTTTTCTCTCTCTCTTTTATTTGCATGCATCCACTTACCTTATTTTCTACAACTGGGCATGAGTGGGAGGAGGGACAGGACAGCACTGAGAGGGAAGGAGTACACTCCAGCTTCATCTGCCTGTGTCCGCTTGTGTGGAAGCAGCTCTCAAATCTTTATGTGTGTCCCAAACGTTGCAAAAGACCCAATTGAACAAAAGCCATAAGCTCATGCCTCAAATGGTGGTATTCAACAATAGCTTCCTCTGTTTAGTATTTGTCGGAGGCCTGGATGGATGTGAGCTAGGTAGGCAGGGACAGCCAGTGCCTGACGCCAGTCACAGAGGCTCTGGCTGCAGGTCTGTGGTGCCAGGGGCAGCAGGGTGCACCCCGGCCAGCCCCTATTCACGTCCAGTGCTCTGTGGGGTGACGGACCCTCTTCTGCTCTGCCCTGCTCGGCCTTGCCCTAACCTGCTGCTGGGATGGTCCACAGCACTGGTGGCTGCCCAGAGCTGGGCTGCCAGCTCCGGGTTCAGATGGATCCCGTGTGGATGCCATGGTTACTTCTGCACCAAGGGGTGCCAGAAGGCACCCTGCCTTTCCCCCATCCCACGAGGGCTCAGCTCAGGCTCACCTCCTCCTGAGCTCAGGCATCATTTATTCTCCCTGGGGTCTCTCCATGCTTATCCTTACAAACAGCTGCCCCTAACTGAATTAGGATCATGTTCAATGAAGCCAAATACATGGGGGGAGGAGGGCAGTCTGCGAGGAGTTAATCCTGGAACAGGCAATACTGCTACTGAAACATGTCTCTGGCAAATATGGCTAAAAATACCGTGAGATGGGGAAGAAGATACTGAGATAAATATGGGTCACAGCTGGTGAAAACTATTTCTGGCCAAAACACTTTTTTGACAGAAAGTGATTTTTTTTCTGTAACTGAAATTTCTTTTGGAGTACTTTATCTTTAAATGAAAAAGAAATCCCTGTCCATCTCCCAGATCAAACTTATTTCAACCATTAATTTTTCCTCTGTGTAAAGGTGGGAAAAAAGAGGTGGAAGGGGAAGAAATTATGCGAAGAAGACAGTATATTCAATTCCAGTCTGTTCTCCAACCATTGCCTGTCCTTGTGTGCTTCTTGTGGTGATGAACACATCTGGAACAAATCCTGCAGGTGCTACCAAAACACAGATAAAGTGATGGCAGAGATGCATTACAAACAGTAGCTGGTTGGGAAAAGACTCTTCTTTTCAACTCAAACTTTCAGGAGTGCTGGTGAACTACTTCTGCCTGTCTGCCTTTAAAAAAGACACTGTGCGTGCAACTGATGAGAAGGAGGAGGGGCTTGTAGGTCTGAAGAAGGTGGAAAAGCCTAACTCTCCTTGGGTATTACAGGGAGCTGAAATGCCTGGGAAAACCTGACCTCGCAGCCTGAAATGTGTGCAGCTGGGAATTGTTCCTGCTGCTTTCTGCAAAGCACAGATATTGCTGGACACAAAAGGAATTTTGGGGGAAAACACAGCTCAGCGCTTTCTCTTCTCAGGCAAAGCAGGGGGAGGTGTGGGAGATCACAATGAATTTTGGAAGGATGGAGTCTCACCCTGCTGGCTGCTCTGGACTTGGTGTGGAGTTTGCTGGTTGAAATCTGTTGTTGGTGTCTTGCTGGGAGCCAAACCCAGTGAGTGCAGCCCTCTCCCTTGCTCTTGAAATCTACTGCTGGGATGTTTAGCCCCACTGATACCAGCTGCTAAGCTCCTGCGATGCACTGCTGTGTGCCTGGGGCACCTGGACTGGCTTCCCAGTTCTGACCTCAGGTCTGGTGATGGAGACCTTACTCATAAGAGCAAATCCAGGAGGCCCATGAGACCAGTGGAAAGTGAGGGGCAGATGCTGCACTTATTCATGGTGACTCAGCGTGCAATTATGGGAAGAGTCCCGCTGAAATCTGTGCGGCCCTTGGGTACAGTGTGTTTCGGCACAGATGGGGGAGAAGGCCTTCAAACTCTGCGTAAGCCTACCATCTGTGGTGACTGCAGACACCCAAAATCTGTTCTTAGAATTTTTGGTTGCTGTGGATATCCCCACAGAAGATAAACAACCCTACCAGAGGTTGTGCAATGCCCAAATGAGTGTAAGGTACATCATGTACAGCTGTGCTGGCAAGGTAAAGCAGATGTTCCAGGGTACCAGCAATACTGCAATGCAGCAGGTTGGCATAGTGGAAAAAAAACTCCCATTGTGCCTACAATGACTTGAGTGTTGCTAAGCTGCTATGAAGGTTACTAAACTTGTCCCGTGCTCAACCTAGCTGTGTCAGCTCAAGGTGCAGCCAGAATTTTCGCTGCTTGTGGGAGGCTAGCAAGCTGTGCCAGAGGAGGAAGATGTGGACATATGTCTGCACAACAGCTGGGGGGACACCCCATCCCCTGGGGTCATGCTTGGACTGGAGAAGTTGGGGAGCAGATTCAGCCGTGTCTTGTAGTAGAGGAATGAGGGCGGCTAGCTGAGGTCTGTGACACTATAAAACCAAGCCAGGCTTGTCAGCCAGCCCGTGTTAAAGCTCTTACAGCCTCACCAGCTCAGGTCTGCTGTGACTGACAAAGTCTGTCTGAACACACAGTTGACTGGGAGTTTTTATTATTGCATTGTTTCAGATAACTCCTTTTTCCCCTTTCTGATAAATTTTTCTTCTAAGGAAGGTACAGGCCTTGTGGGTTTTTTTTGTTGTTTTCTTGGTTTACAGTTTAGGAAGCAAGCAACTCTTTTTTAAAATTCCTGTGCAAGTCTTCATGGTCTCATGATTATTAATAAGACTAGCAGGAAATGCTGGGTCAATTTTTGTTTCTCTTGAAATAAAAATATTTTTAAAAGTCTTGACTTGAAGAAACGTCTTCCCTGGAAAGAGAAAGAAATGAAAGCAGTTTTCATTCTGGAAAATTTCCAGATATATGCTTTTTGTTTTTAAATAAATTTTCTGAATCTTGATAGAGATTTTTAGAATCGGTCTTTCTCAAAAAACTAAAAAATGTTTGCCTCAATTCCATATGAAAATGAAGGCACATATCAAATACTTGAACTTCCAATGAACTAGGAAGCCCACGTTTAATTTAGCACAGGTTGACAGGCAATTACAAGTGCTGTTCTTCTTTCTCCCAAGAATTGGTTTCAACAACTACCTGTCTGCAAAACAGAAATAATTGCTCTATCTTGATAGGGAAAGCAGTCCCTTAAGACCTCTGGCTTAATTTCAAACCTGCATGAGCTGAAGGTCTAAAGCTCATCCCATCCCAGCAGTTTCCCCTTCGCAGTGGGTTTTCCCACTACATTAGTGTTCCCTGACCAACTGCAGCTGCTTGTGCCACGATCAACAGAGTCAGGGTCAATGTGAGCGTGTAAAGAGATTCTGGGTGACTCCTTGTACTCCCCTGAGTTTCCAAGCCTTAAGTGCAAAGAGATGGGGCTTCTCCCAGATGCTGCCCAGCAGACGTGGGGACCTGACTGATAAACCTCCCCCAGGACTGCTTCTTGGGGGTGCAAAAAAATGCCAGAGTGATTGAAAATGGAGGTAAGGCTGCAGCTCAGGAGGCAAAAACAGAGGGAGAGAGCTTTCTATGCTGGCCATGCTCTGCTAAGTAGTGCAGAGCAAGAGCCAGCATCTGAAAGCCAAGGTAAGGTTGGTACAATGGCTGGAAATCCTGTAGTGCACTACCAGCATGGCAAAGGGAGCCTGTGGAGGGACAACAGACTCTCCTGATGCTGAGTATGCTAGAGGAAATAGATATGCGGAGGTAAATTGAGTTCTCCAACAGACGCTAGGGAGATGATAAGGAATGTCAGTAGATCATTTATTTTCATTTATGGCTCAAGTCTATCTAAGAGTGCTGATAAGGTCATTGTTTCCCTTGAGTCATTGTCATCAAGCTATATTTGTACATTTACATGATTAAGCAGCAGGGGAATCTGGCTTTATCTTGATTTGTATTTTTATGGTTGTGTCTTCCTTGTATTTGACTCTGTTTCTGTCTGTGCCCAGGAAACAAGAGAGCTGAAAGGTCTGATCAGCTCTGTGGTGACATCCTTAAGTGATTTACTCCAGGGCACACATGGAAACCTGTTGCAGAACCAGGATTCAAACAGACATCTAAATGCTGTCTTGGTGCTACGAGGACAAAATGATTATTCCACCTCCTGACTGGTTAAAAAGATGCAGACATCCCACTTTCTCTTAAGGTTTGACTTGTGCATGATTAGTGCATGATTAATGGACATCATCAGCATATGACAGACATGCATCTGGCTGTCTTGTACGGTCTCCTCTAAGTGCCTTATGGAATGTGTTCTAGATGACCGAGTCAGGACTATAAATGTTTATTAGCCTGATGGACTCCAGAACAAGTGTTTATTAAAACCATTCATAAGAGGATCCTCCACATAAAGCACGACCAGCAAAGACTTGTCTTTCTTGGCATCCCTGTCCACCTCTACTGATTGGGAGACTCTCTGACCATGATTTCTGCATGCTTGGACAAGCTGCTCTGAGTAATACTGTGGTTCTGGTTAAAGTTTGTCACTAATCAATTTAATACCCTCTTACACATGCAGGAATAATGTGTGTCTCCTGTGTTATTTTTTTTTCTCTTTCTGTTCTGCGAGTTTGGATTGGAACCAGTCATTTTTTTACAAGCTTTCTCTCGTTCATAACAGGTTTACAATAAAAGAGGACTTTCTTCCTGGCATGGCTCAGTGAGGCAGCTCTGGTGAAAACAGAGTAAACAAATAGAGTGACATGACACTTTTCCTGTATTACAGGACTGTTGGAGTCATACACAGGGCTCCCACCTCGGGTAACAGTGAGTATAAAGGGTAATTCCAGTCTACCTGAGGACTGACTGGTCAGATGGATTTTTTGGGTGGTGCATAAGACATGTTGCCTTTTTGGCAGGGCACTGCTGCTTACTTCCCCAGCAGCAGTTCCTACGCACATGCCCTGTAGCTCCCGTTCCCCGAGAAAGGCACCGTGATATGCAACAAGGCAGGGCTGTGAGCAGCGCTGCATGGCCAGGCAGCAGAGAGGAGCAGCGGCTGGCCCGGATCTCCGGGATTTGTCCTCCTCTTATGGCACACCCCTTACCCCCTAAGTGTCTGCACTTCACTGCAGATAGGAGGGCACCACAATCATCCGTTCAGAAGTGACTGGGTAACTGCTTCCAGCTCGCATGGCTGGGGATGTCAGGGTACCTGGGGACTTCCCACATCACCTGCTAAGCCTCTCCGAGCCCACAGTACTGCAGCAGCTTTGCTCTTTAATTTTGTGAGGAGGCAGAAAGGCAGACTCCTTAGAGTTAAGTTCACTTCATAAGCTGAGCACTTGGGACACAGTAACTGCCAAAGCATTCCCTTCCTCTAGGATGTGGAGCTGAAAGCCAATGATTTGCTTGGAATGCCTTTAGAGCAAATCTTTGGGGCTAATTCAAGCTGATCTTGTTCCACTTCTTCTCTTTATGTAAGTACCTCAGTTTATATTATTTGACAGTATTAGATAATCTGGTCTCGGGACCAGGTCTATCTCAGGAAAAAGCCTCCTCAGCTGCTCATTGCTGGAGCTTCTCTGTGTGCAGCTTTTACTGTCCTTGAGATTTGCATCCTGATAGTCTTCCTCTGTCCTAGCCTGAATCTGGCAAATGTTTCCTACATACATAACAGACCTTTAAGAGGTGAACACTTATGAAAGTAGACTTCAAAGAAACTGAGTGCTGAATAAAATGCAAGGGCTGTAGTTTGCCTTGTCACAAGGTCTGAGATGTGGATGGAGGAGAGTTTGCTGTAACGACCTCTCATCCCTACTCCTCCCACACAGGCAGGAGAGGTTTTGTTTTGTTTGTTTTCTCCAGAGTCATTTCATTTAGTAAATGAGGTGATTAAAAAAATGGCTGGGGAATGTTTGCTGGCAGAAACCAAAAGAATAGAAAAGCCATTTTTAGTCAACCTAGAATGTTTTTGAAGTATACAAGCGATTTTCAAAACAGTCTGCCAGGAAGGTTGCATTGGAGGAGGACCAAGATGGGACGCCACATAGGCAGCATGGGGTGAGAACCACCTGGAGGTCCCTGCTTTGCCCCAGTGCAGAATTTTCCACCTCAGGTAACAGCACTGTCTGTAGGAGCAGGGCCTTGATACTGGATTCCTCACCTGGGAGTAACTTCCACTGAGTGAGTTGGAAGGGCTTCTCACCTTCCTGTAGCCCCCATCATCTACTTTTCCTTGTGCAAGCTTTTTGCGTTTTGTAGGGCGCCAAGAACACTTCCAAACTTCTGAAACAGGACGATAACATCCACGCACTGGCAGATTTTGGGCAGGACCATGAGCGCAAGGGCTGCTGCTCTGGTTGGGGAATACTGGCCAACATTTCCTCTCCAGATGCCTGTCTGCCCAAGGGGGCCCAGGGCATCTCTCGGCAGGGGAAGATGCAACACCAGCCCCAGCCCAGGAGGAGTCTTGCTCGTTGGTGGAGTGGGGAGTTATTGTTTGGTACCTGCTGATTACTAATTGCCAGCTTAATCTCCTGTTTGTGTCACTGCTGGGAGAGAGCCAACTGACACTGACTTGCAAAAGAGACCGTGGTGTGTTTAACTGGCTTAATGATTGTGTAATTACAAGTCTCCCTAAACACTCTTCTACAATTAGAGCTCATCACGTCCCCACAACCTGACAAGATTTTAAAAAAGTAATTAGAGGCTGGCAGCACTGCTGGTGTTGATCTTGAGGTGGGGGGGAGGAGGAGGTGAAATTGCTGTGGTGAGCACTGGGTGTCTAGCTCTTACAAGTGTCTTATTAACCTCTCTGCAAACAGATCTGCGCAAAGGCCCTGGCTGTCATAACAAGGCTGCTCTGCCTGCCTGGGCTTCCCTGCTGCCACCTCATGTGAGCCAGGAACTGCGGCTGCGGGAAAGCCCTACTTGCCTGTCTTCAGCCTGCAAGCCTGCCTGAAACACACACCAAGCCAGGGCTCAGTCTCTCTGGGACAGGCTGTTTCCCTGGTGAATTCAGCCTCGTGGTGGAGTGGACAAAGCCTGCCTTTGTGCCCCAGTTGGAGCAACTTCCTCTGCAAGGCGCAAACAAGCAGTGCCTCCATGATATGGATTGACTTATAGATGAGAAACCCCTCAAGAATAGAAGATTCTGCTTATGCCCATATATATATATTTCATATATATATTTTTATATATACATGTGCATATATATATATCAGAAATATATGTATATTTCTGACTGTTTCTGGTGGCTAAAAAAGTTTTCACAACAGCTTGAATCATGCATTCTCCTCTTCTGTTCTATTCATACTCCCTCTCCATCTTCCCTGGCCCCATTTTAATGCTTTTTTCACTTAAATTCACTTTTAATGCCTCTTCTTTTCCCTCAAATTCTGATTCATTTAGCAATAGAATCACTTAAGCCTCTGAGTGTTACCCTCTTCCTTTCACTGGAGGCATGTACAGCTGCCACTCCCAATATCATACAAGTAGTATTGCCACACTGCTATCCAAAACAGTTTACTCATGTAGTGGGAAATTGTGAAACTCTCCACTAGAATTTTTTTTTCAGGAGATCTGGGATCTGCAGTTGCTCATTATAGTTTACTGTGCCTTTCAACTAGCTGTTCATCAATACCCAGCATGGTCCACAGAAGTCTGCTTATTGCTAATATTTCCATATTTCTTCCCACTACTCTGTAGCACAGCTCTTCCTTTTTTAATGTGGCAGGAAATGTCTAGTTGCTGTTAAAAGATGAGTTTCACCTTGGAAGCCCTGTGTGGGTATTGCAAGTGAGATGCTGTTACTTCTAATTAAATGGCTGGGGCATGTCAGCTATATTTTTTGTCTGGTTGGTTTTTTTTCTTTATTTTTGTTCTTTTTTTGTCTCACATGCACCGGTATGTGCCACAACTCTGGTAATTTATTATGCTTACTTAAAATATGTAGCATTCACTGTATTTCTCATTCTTTTAATAATTGGATTGGGCATATGCTTATGTGGTATCCATATAAGCAGGAAGTTAGCAAGCAAGCACATTAAATCAAATTCACTGTAAATAAAATGCATCAGCACCTAATTTAGAATGATGCAAAGGTCCAACGAGCATGGGCTGAACTTGAAGGGTACTTGCAGGTACAGCTAGCTGACTATTTTGGTGTTCATGGCTTGGCTGTAAACCAGCCCATGTGAGGTTGCATCAGAGAGGCATTACCCTGGTCACCTCCTCCTCTCTTTTGGACATCAGAGGTAGCTTCCTTAACACTGAAGTTGCAATGCTGCAAAGCTGGTGATGAAAGAAGCTGTCCTCATTCCTAGCAACCTTGGAGCAGACCATGTGTCCTAAATATGGTACCAGTCCCTAAATGGGGGAAATCTGACTGAGGAGTGCAGAGGATGAGTATCAAACAATGCACCGCTACCCCCATTTTGTTGGTTTGACACTGCATGAGAGCGAGAATCACATCTGCTAGGCTACTTAATCTTCTAAATACCACTGCTTAATTCCCAGAGATTTCCACAGGAGATAGGGAACAGGGCATTCAGGAGGATGTTGCCCTGAGGGACACTTTAAAGGTCACCATGGAGCCTGTGTCAGAGCTGGATGATGATGCCAAATCCCTGGCGTTACCATTCAGTGCTTAATTAAAAAATATCTCACTTATCCGACCAACCCTTGAGTCTCTCACCCAGGCCTGCTAGAAAGTGGGGTGTTCTTCACCAAAGCACAGCTCAGTGTAGGAGCAGCACTGGTGGGAAAGGTCTACAGCCTTAAGCCTGCTGGTGCTGGCAGAAGAAAACCACTTGAAGCAGTACCTCTGCAGCAGCAGGGTAGTGGAGACAAAAACAGGTTTGAGAAGGTCAGATATCCCATGCTATGGATTTTGACCTGGCTGTGATAAGGAATTTTCCTTGGGGCTTTGCCAGCTGTTTCAGCTTCACAAGGCCAGACGGCACTGCTGCCCTGGACTGCCACCCACCCGGGCAAGCAATCCGGCTTTACTAAGACCAACATACTTTCCATGAGACCTTTCCAAAAGGGGTCTTCCTCCCAGTCCACCCTCACCCCTGGCCCCAAAGCCTGTCCTGTGGAGCCTCTTGGAGGCAGGAAAGGAGCTCTCTGGAGGGCATGTGACAGGATGGCTATCCTTTCCTTACCAGGCTCCTTGCAAGCATCTCCCTCAACATGGTCTCCCTCAGACCAAATGGCGGGGGTGAAACCTGTGACGTCTTCTTCACCTTCAGCATATGCCACTTCCATGGAAGTTTGCTTCCCACCTCATTTACCCCGGAGGGAGTCAGCAATAACCGCCCTGCATTCAGTGACATTGTCAACACAGTGTGAAACTGTGCACGAGGGATGGGAGCACAGGGTGCTTAATGCTCATCCTGCATTTACCCCCACGAAGCAAGTGAGAAACCCCTTCCAGAGCATTTTAGAGTAAATCCTTATTTCTACCAGCCCCCTCTCCATGCACAGGTGCTTTGAAGTGCATGGAGCTGGGATAACAAAAAATCTAGTGCATGTCAGCAAACAAACACTGGACAAAATTCTACCAGTGTAAATGCATAGTATTGCTTAGGGAAAAAATCCCAACTGTTACTTAAAACTCTTTCTTGGAAATTGTAAGTACACATGAAGTATTGTAAACACCTGGATTATCCACCTCTGCAGCACAGGAGGAATTGTATTTCATTATGTAAAAAATATTGTGTGATATAAAACTTGTTCTAAGGTACCTCTCACAAACTGAATGAAATTTTGGGAATGGCAATCCATTGTAGGAGGGACCAAATGTGATCTGACATCATGATCGGTAGTGGTGAGACTATGGGATTTGGCAGAGGTTGACAATGACCCTGATGTAATTCAGAGTGATCCCAGGGTTGCTATAATGTATGTCAGGCTTTTCTGAAATGCAGTGCAGCTCACCCTAAAGAGAGCTAAGGAGTCCCATTCCTGTACTGGGGAGATCCCTTACTTAACCCTTGTTAAATGAGCCTTGGATATACCTTTGAAGGAAAAACAAAGACTGGATTGAGCATTGGGGAACAACAACCCAAACCTAGTCTCTCCAGTTACAAAGGACAAGATTCCCCTTGTTTTCACCAGAAGCAGGAATGTGGCTCTGCTCAATCTTACCCATGTCTTAATGTTGTTGAACTATTCCCTGTCCATTTTTATTGCTTAAAAAAAACTTGGCTGGTCCCTGTAGGAGGAGGAAGCCCTCTTCACAGGAACAAAGTCTTTTTCCCCAACCTTCGCTCCTCACCGTATCAGCCACTTCCTACGTGGTTGCTAGGAATGTAAATAATCAGCCATTTTCTATATCAATAAGGGTACTTTCAGTGTGATGAGGTGCTGGGCTCAACTATGGCAGGACCTGATGAAGCAGAGGCTGACATTTCTCCAAATCCTACCCAGGGCAATAAAAATAAAGCTTGTTCTAAGATTTCAGTCAAATTCCTCACTTCCTTACTTCTAGAAATCTTGTTTTGGGCATACCTGGGCTGTGAAAATCCCTTGTTTATCTCTGCAGAAGGAATGATATTTAAGGTGACTGACTAAGAATTAGGCTTGTCTCTTTCATTTGCTGCTTTTTGTTGTATAATGAGAGACTGACATCATAGTTGTCATCATTATTAGAATTGGGTTTTTCTGCTTGCTTTATTATTTATTTTTTTTTTTAATATTTAAGACATTAGGGACTGAAGGCTGGCCTCCCAGCCCCCTCACACACACACTTCGTTGAAGGATTTTTGGAAGGTCTGAGGAGTAATTATTGTGAGCTCTTAATGCCGTAATTGAAGGTGTTGAATCTTCAACAAAGCCTGATTTTATTAAACTTGTGAATTAGCCCTGATGTTAAATAGTTGTTAACAACAAACAAAAAGAACTTCTTTAGAGGTTTTTTTTTTCCTTTTATCTTTTTTTTTTGTTTGAATCTGCTCACCCTCAAATGGCTTGGCCACTGCTTCTCTCCCTGGCTCTGCGCTCTTCTGATTGCACACCAGCTCCAGGGCAAAGGAGAAGTGATGGTGGGGGGGAAATAAAAAAAAGGGAAAAAAACCAATGGAAAGGAAGTCTCTCCCCCTGTCCCTTGAAAGCAAGACAGAAGAACAGTGCTGGAGAGAAGGTGCTGTCTGTGGAGAGTTGTGTTTGTTGCTGGCACAGCTACAGCTTCCTGAGTGAAGCTGGGCCACTGCTGCTGGGGAATGTCTGTGCAGATGGCTCGAGGTGTGTGGCCAGGCTCCTGGTGCCAGCCCGGGTGGCCAGCTCCACTCCAGAAACCATGTAGGATGCAAAGCTAATAGATCCAGCCGAGAGATTTATTGTGAGTTGCAGGGAGAAAAGGGTTGGCTCAGCTCCCCTGTCTCCTGCCTTGCAGGGTTATGTCTCAGCCGTTAGGTCAGGCAGCTTTCCAGACTCACCTTGCTGTCTCCTAAGGGGCACAGAGAAACCCTGGTGCTCACGGTGGCAAGCACATAACTTCTGCACCATGTGGGCATAATGTATGATTGGATGGATGTGCCTGGACTGCCTGCGATGCTCTGGCAAGGCCTGGAGAACAAAGCCTTTCAGATAATTTCCAAGATTTCTGCCTGCGAGTGGCACAGATACACCACTCCTGCCTCAGAGGACAGAGGAAGTATTTTACTGGGGCTGCAGCAAAATTTTGAAAAAAAATAATCAAACAGCAAAAAAACCCCAACAACCCAACCTAGCGATGTATTTAAAGAAGTCTTTGGAAGATAAAGTTTAGCTCCAAAAAGTAGACGTCTGCAGTTGGCTACTCCAGAATGTGAAACCTATGTCTGTTTTCAGCCTATGAATGCACAAGCTAAAATGTTTTCCTCTTTTTAATTTTTATTTATAAAATCCAGTTCATAACAAGATTCATCTGTTCCATCAGGCATTTTAGTACCCAGAAGGGTTTTTTATTGTTGGCGAGCATGGGTTTATGAGGGTGGAGAATCATCTGGTTTTGTGGCCAGCTGTTGGCCATTGTTAGGGACTATTAAAAAGTCTTTGTACATGTGCCCAGATATGTGTTTGAGGGGCATGCCATTAATCAGCTTCTAACTATGGGAATAATGATGAGACATCTAAGGAAGATGTTTCAAAACTATTAAAATATCATTCAGGTGGGGAAAGTAATTCATTCTTCTGCATGGTGCCTCACAAGTGTCCAGGAATGATGTACTAACCAACTCCCCTGCCACTAACACTCATCCTAGTCCCATAACACATGATACTGTCCTTTAAACAGTGTTAGCTGTGTATCTGTTGCAGCTCACTTTCCTTGGGACTTTAGCTTCATGAGCTATCATGACTTCACGAAGAATGACATGTCAGCAGAGCATGGTCTTAGAACCCCACAAAATGAACTTGGTCTTAATGAAAGGTTTTAGCTAATGTGCTTTGCCTGTCATTTGCTGCAGAGTATATGTGTGCATGCAGTCAACTGGAACAGGGTAGCTGGTAGAGATGCAGTAGTTTTTTTGCATGTCTAAGCAGTGAAGAAAGGTTCTCTGATTTTTCATGTTTTTACATAGCTGTGTTCTTTTCAAATGCATAGTGGTCTTCACTGGCTGGTTTTAGCCATTACCAGAGTGGCTTAAGTAGATCTGTGTTAGTGGCATCTGAATAAAATATGTCAAAAAGCAAGTTCTCAGCAAATTCCAAGTTCCAGAACATGAGAGTGTTTCCAAAGTATGGTAAAAAATAAGGAGATGAAGGGGGACGCTTCCACGGTCATGCTGCACATTGCAAGATATAACCTGCTGCACATGCCTTTGTGAATTCAGGTTAGAAATTAAAAATTTAGGAACTGACAGAGTTAGAAATTATCTGTAAAGCAAAGAGGCTAGAAGATGGCATGAGAGCATGAACTGTGACCTATTGAATTTTGGCTTGCTGTGTTCAACATCCATGTCAAAACCCATGTTTACATTGGAGACTATAAAGGATGAGAACAGGTATTTACACTGTGGATTGCAATGATGCTTTCTGAGCTGTTGAAGCTTGCCACATAAATAATGTGTATTTTGGGACTGTGCTAAAAGCCATCATGCATAAATAATGAAAATGTTTTGAATGGGCTATGATGGTCTTATACTTTCATAAGCAGCTTAGGAAAAGTACTTGCCTGCTGCATGGTAACATCTCCTAAGAGTCTGGAAGACTCTCAGGTCATGTCGTATGAATTTAAGCAATGGTCTCCTGATTCTGCTTTAATATTGTCAACCCTGGCCTTTTAAAACTTATTAGTCAGGCTATCCTCAAAAAACACAAGATTGAGAAATCATGAGGTTTAAAAAAATTTGTAAATTGTGTGTTCTTTTTCTCAGCCTTGAGGGTTTATGTTTTCAGTCTTTTCTCTGCAACAATGCCGGCTAGAAACTTACTTTTAAAACACTGGAAGTAGGGAATGTTTGTGCAATCACATGACTCCAAGAACTGGGACCTTAGGAGAAAAAAACAAAACAAAACCAGAACTGAAAACTTGTGATAAAATCTCCAGGACACTGTGATAAAATCTTCTGGAGATGAATTGTATAGATGAACAAAACCCAAACATCAGCTGAAAACAAAAGCAGTGGATCCCTACTTTCCTTCTCTGAATAGAAATCACATTCACATTTTAACAAAAATAACAAGTGGGGAAAATATTCACGTTTAAGAATAAACACACAAACATTAACATTACAATGTTTTGCCCTAAGCTGTCCATTTTTAAGATGGCCATGATTTTAAGCCTTTTTATTCCCCTGAAATGGAATAAGGGAAACATTAAACTCAATGGCTAGACAATTATAAGGTGTAAATCAGTGCAGTTGCATTGCAGTCAAGGACTTGGGTCACTGGATGACCCAGTTTCATGAGTTGTTCTCTTTGTTTTATTCCTTTTCATTTCAGCTGCTACTGGGGAGAATACATGAGCCCAGTGTCTGCAAATAGCCCTTAGATGAACTCACACAGAGCATCTCAGTAGTGTCACCTACTCCAGATGTCCTCACCAACCAAGAGACTGTCAAAGAAAATATCCTTACAGTTTGCATGGACAGCAGAATCCAGCCCTTGAACGGACTCTTATGAAGAACAAATACGAGGCACGATTTTTGCCTTTATATTCAAATGCACGCTATTGTTCTGTAGTTACATAAGTCAGCCAGTCAGAGAACAGAAACAACATCATATGACTTATGTAACTAACCATTGCCCAATCCTGCAATGAGATCTGTGTGGCCAGGCCTCCCCCATGCAAAGCCCCATTGAAGTCCAGACAAAGATCACTCCAGGGTTGGAACCCAACATGGTAGAATTTATGACTATTTGCAACAAGCCACTCACGAACAAAACTGAGAATTAATCCCTGAAGAAATGGGTGAATCATTTTTTTTTGATGAACAAATACATTCTATTCTGTTTGTAACAGCTTTGTGGATAATTCATGATTCAGAAAAGAGGCAAAATCCATCAAAGCAAATACACATTAATTTCTAATTATATGTCTGGTTCTTCAAGAAGGGCCAATATCCTTGGGCGAACAAAAAGAGGAGTCTGGAGAAAAAAATCTTCTGAGAAATAATTTGTTTGTTCTTGATAACACAGAATTTCATCCGAGGTGCAACCAGTGGTTGAAGTGGTTGAATTCAGCAAACACGGCCCCAAATATCAGGTGCTGTGGCCTGTAGTCAGATGCTTCCACAGCCCATGTGAGAAGACCTCCATGACTAGATGTGCTTCTACGGCCTGTTACAGCTTTTGGGTTGGTGCACCCTGTCACGTATCAAATGCAAACAGTGACAACTCTTCCCTGCCGTTGAACAAAACTTAGCAGGATGCTGGAAAAATCCTGAAATGCACTCTTCTAAGGAGAAGAAAATAAAATCGATGGAAAATGGAAACATTGACAGGAATTATAAGACTGGACAAAATCCAAAGCCCTTCTTGCCTTGTTGTCCATTCTTGACCACAGCCCGAATAAGTCCCTTCCAAGGAAGAAGACCTCAAACAATGGATTCATGTCACCTTCCCCTCCACCTTCATGACCTTTAGCAGTGAAAGACTGTCTAAAGTTCTAAAACTCCTCCAGTGGTGGGGGATTCTATAAAATGCTTCAGATATCATCCTGGCTGTGGTGATCAGCTGGTGGCTTGCTGGGCCCTCTTAAAGGCTGCCTTTTATTTAAGAGGCTGCCTGCTATTGCATGCCTGGCTGCAGCTAGAAGTTTCAGACTGGGGTTAGGCTGCACAAAGAAGGGTGTAAAGTAATGTGGCAGTATGGCCACCAGTGCAGCCACCAGGCTGTAGCAAGGGGAACCTGCTCACAGGAAAAGCTGCTTCCCAGTGCTTTCCTTCAGCCTGCATGACCAGTCCTAGTGAGTGCTTAGTTGCTGCTAGCAATTCAGGGAGGTCCACTGCTCCCTCTTGCCTTGCCTTCCTACATGGTTTCAGGCCACCTTATGTACAGTCAGTGTGTTTACTACCAGTTTGCACTTGAATATGCAGAAGAACAAGATGCATTCAGCCCATGAGTTCAACTGAAGAGGTGGGACAGGGAATTATGATATATAAACACAATCATTTCCATAGGGAGTGTTACTCCAAACCTTTCAGGAGACATCAGGAACTTTATTGTATACATAAAAAGGCTTTTGACTTAAATGTTGTGCCTGAAACATGTGGGAACAGCCAAAATATTGTAAATGGATTTGCTTTTTACTCTGTGCTTAGCAAAATATTGGCAAGAGGCTTAAACATCTAATTAGCCCATCTTCTTATCTTGGCATCTGCTTGATTTGCATTTTAGGGTCAAGATCTGTTGGTTTTGCACTCAGTGGTGTTACTTTTGCACATTATATTCTATGTAAGACATATCTGTCTAGAGCCAATGTTCTTTGCCAAATAGAACAGAAAACTGGATAGTTTGGCTACGGGAAAAAATACATGTGGTGGTTAGCATGCGATTTTTTTCCTGTAGAAAGTGAGTAGAAACTGTTTTTTTGTAATCTGCTAATACAAGATCTATGGAGGAGCCATCCAGCTGAAAGTGGTCCGGATGCTACAGTAAAGCTGCCTACAATCCATCAGTAGTCCTGAAATGCAGCAGTTGAAAACAAACTCATTTAAACTATCGTCGCGGCTGTCTGGCCGACTTTGGTAACCAAAGAACGGCAGTGCATAGTTGCGGCATCTCCAGATTCCCTTGTTGATGGGGTGGATGAAGAGAAAACATCTTATCAGTTGCTGTGGCTCAAAGTTGCCTGGCTCCGAAAGGCCAGCGGAAGGAAGCTTGGCTGTGATTGTGGGCCCCATCTGCACAGGCGCAATACTGTGCACTCCTTACGTGATGATGAGGACCACCAGGTTGGTGGCCACTGGGAACCCATGCATGTGGCCAAGCACGTGCAGCCTTTGCTTGTGGCTGCTTTGAGAGCAGTTTGGATCATAGCCACACTGGAGACAGCAGTTGTAACTCTCCTCTGTGATTTCAGGGGAGGTACTTACCATCTATGCTAGGATGGCAGCTAGGAGATAAGGCAGTGGTCATACAAAGGGCTGGTTGTCTATAAGACATATTTCTCAGTTTTTTCATCAAGGGGATAACTCACAGTGCTCATAGGTAATATGCATGCATAAGTCCCTGCAGCAGACAGCCTGTGTCTACCCTATCTTTATTGCAGGAAGGCAACACTTCCATTGTTAGTACCTGCTGCTGGCAGGAAGTTGTAAAGGACTAGTGTGTTCTATTTGTTTACAGTTATACCATGTCTCCATCATCATCCACATGTAGGACATTAGCTTGTCTAGCTGGTTTCTTCCCTAATACCTCTTAAAAGCCTGGTTCCTACAGAAAAAGTACCACTCAGCTTGGGTCCCCCTGGGACCATAGGAAAACACTGGGTTGGCCTGGGATCTACATGCCTAACGTGAGTTTCAGTCTCAGGAGCCTGGGTTTTGGGATCTGCTGAGTGAAGGCCAACTGCAGTGATACCAGTCAGCTGTCTATTTCTCTGTACTATTCCTCACTGACTGAAAAGCACTACTGCCTCGGGCTGAAATAGTGCTTGAAACAGGTATACAAAAGAGCCAGGGAGAAGCAGCTGAACCACCAAGAAGTCTGCCCTCAGTTGCTTCCTCTTGTGAACCCCCCCTCACACCAGGGAGTAGAGGCAGGGGCAAAATTATTCATGTATGGTGGGCAGGATCAGACCCTCTTAATAAATAAGCCATGATGAGCTTGAAAGTCCCCAGCACTCTCTGAAAGTTGGTATAAATGAGGCATCTGACTGATTGAACTGGGAAAGTGTTCCCTCTCAAAAGGTAGAGGAGCACTCAGGACCCCTCTGCAGAGCTACATAGCTTCCAGCATGGACACTGCTTCTGCTTTCAGCCCAGCTTCCATCTTCACCACATGAATTTCTTCATAGAAACTGTTTCCAGTAATATCTGCCTCAGCAAGTGCCTTTTTTTTTTAAAAAACAAAAAGTAGTTCTTCATAACAAAATGGCCCCAGTCCTGCACACTCTCCATCACTTGCATGATCTCCATGCAAGGATCTCATTGCTGTCTCTGGAGCTGGGAGTGACAGAAGAGTCTTCTGAAAGCGCCCAGCACTGTCCGAGCTTTGTCCCAGTGAAATCAGTTTTAGGGCAGAGGAGAACAGATGTGAAAATCCCACCCAAAAAGGGACTGTTGTTTGTGGTTCTGGATGACCCACCGCAACCACATCTCGCCTGCAGATCTCCAGAAGCATTGTTTTTCTCGAGCAGTGAATGTTAACCTTAGAGAAAAGAGCCCCAGACTGTTACCAGAAACACTGCCTGCAAATACATTTTTCTCCTTGTGTGTTCTGGGTCCAAT
Organism: Strix aluco; assembly: GCF_031877795.1. NCBI lineage: Eukaryota > Metazoa > Chordata > Aves > Strigiformes > Strigidae > Strix > Strix aluco. The sequence continues at coordinate 62,908,813 of NC_133971.1, forward strand.
ACTTTTCCCATGGAAAGGCTGCTTGCAGCTGGTACTGCCGCATGTGTCTATACTGGTAAACCCAATGGAGCCCCAGCATGGGCTCGAGCACTTGTCATGATCATCTATATTATTTAATTGCCAGCACATGCCCCTGCACACTATGGGCTTGCTGCCAGCCCACCCTCTCCAGACAATGCCTGGGCACAATTTGTCTAGAGGGGGCTCTCCGAGGGATGCAGGGATGAGGACGGTGACATGGCTGGATATGTGGGTGTGAGCTGTGGTCAAAGGGAAGGTCCTGGCCTCTCTGATTTACCACCACAGAGCTGGCTGTCTGGAGCAGTTTCACGTGTTTGAAGAAGGTGAACCACAAAGCCTGTTCTGGCAACGGGCTTGGGATGCGCAGCCCTCATAAATTTCAGCAAGAGAGGTGTGTTAAAACCCCTCCCACCCGCCGTCAGTTTTCAGAAGCTCTGTCATGTATCCTGCCCTGGGGTTTTTGCTTGCCAAAATATTTATTTCCTCCCTGTTCCTCACTCCTGTTGCTGAAGTTCAGATTATTCCAAACCTCTGGTTTCCAAGTGTTTGCAGCACAGCTTTTCCTCTGGCTTGCTGTGGAACACAACCTTGAGTACATTTTATATATATATATATATATATATTTAAATATCAGATGTGATCCACTACCCTCTTTTGAAGGCTCTTAATCCTCCCTTGGAGTTTTACTCCTAGGGCTCAAGCTCCTTCTGTCAGTGCTTTAAGTTTGCTTGGATGCCTAACCTGGGCTGAGTTAAAATGTATGAACACTCAAACCCAATTATAGTTCCTGTCCCAAGGACCCTTTGTTCTAATTACAAAAACTCCAGGAGTCTACAGCAGATCTATCTGGGAATACAAACTTTTTATTTTTCTTTTTTTAATCTTTCTCCTTCTCTGCTCCCCTCCCCCCCCCCTCTTCTCTAATAATCAGGGAGGTGGGGAAGTAGAAATCTCAGCAGGAACAGATTGAATACATTAACATTTGGTTGGTTTCATATTGTTCTTAAATGAGACCGCAACTTATGAGGCTGTTTTAATAAATGTCTGGTCAGGGGCCAATCAAAAGCTGCCAAAATGGGTATAGGGAAGCCTGTTTCCCACACAGTCTGCTTTTTCCCACCCTAATCACTGGAAATAAGAAGGCCTAATAACCAAATGCCTTCTTTTCCCTATTTACCTCCTCATTCTCAGGGATTTTGCAGCCCATCGTTCCTAGACATGAGCAAACCTAACTCTCCCCTCCAAACATCTCCTCCCCCAAGGCAAGCGAAGACCATCTTGTTGAACCATAATGTAACATATGTTGAGGGCAGATGCTCATCTGGTGTAAATTATCCTAGCTCTGTTCAATTCAATGGAGCTCCAGTAATTGCGAGCAGCTGAAGACCGTACCTTTGTTTTATTTATGGTGGTTGAAGGCAGTTCCTTATAGGGTATGGATGTGCAAGGACTGGGAGTTTTCTCTGCTTGCTTGCCACCTTTGGGGGGAAACACTAAAATGGCTAGAATTGTTTTCAGGCTGCCATCAGCTGGAAAGCATTATGTGAGACTGAGCACAGCAGCTGACTTTCATGATGAATGACATTTATGTCTCTGAAGGTGAGGTGCTAAGGAGGCTGGGCTCTGCCTTGAAGCAGGAAGGGAGCAATAAATGGAGGAATCACAGTGATGTCAGTAGGGTAAAACAAACCTGACTCCTCCAAGACGCAACTTCTTTAAAAAAGGCTGAGGGGGAGCAGGGGTTTCCCCACTCTTTAACAAGGGGTGCTCCCTTATCTTGCTGGGCAGCTGACCTCAGCTCTAAAACATTGTGGCTGGCCATGACAACAGCAAGTCTTACATGGGATTTGTCTCTATTGTGCTGGTGCACACCCAGAGTGAAAGAGACCATGAAGGAAACCTGTCTCACAGAGTCTGCAACCTGGAGACAGTTAAAAACAGGGCCAAAGTCAAATCAGAGAGGTTAAGTGTTATGACCAAGGCCACATAGGTGATAAGTTGTAGAGAAGCCAGGTATTCTGATATTTACCATATCAGGGTAAAAAGAAATGGAGGTCCTGTTACACTGCCATTTACATTCACATGATGCAACAGCATCCACTTTTATCTTTTAGCAGCAGACCAGGACACCTGATGGGAAGATGAGAGACCTGTTAACCTCTGGATGGGTGACTTTTGTTTGTGCTAGGCTGTAGTGGCTACTGGATGAAAAACAATGCCAGAAAAAGAGAACAACTGCAGAGACTTTAGCTTTGAAATTTAATTATAACAACATGGCAAGCTACATGTGAAAGAAAAGAGAAATGGCTTAAGCATTGAGGGTTTTGGAGTTCTTGTTCATTTAGTAAAGGTGTGATGGGAGCACCAAATGGAAAATGTATTAGTGGGAAATGGTCAATAAGAAATAGCTCTTTTTGAGGCGTTATAACTATTTAGTAGTGTTAAAAATCTGGGACCAATTAAGTTTGTGTGAAACTTTTGTTCCAAAACTCCAAGGCATGTGAAACTTGCTGGGTTGTGTTTGCTGCAGAGAAGATTTGGCTGCATGACAGCACGCAAACACACATCCCGCCTGACATCTTCTTTGCATGGCTGTGGCAGCCCAGGATTAAATTGTTTAATGCCAAGTGGCTCCATAGACTGATACCACAGTTAGGTGGGTTATCCAAGCCACAGCAGATGGAAATGTGCAGTGGCACAAGGACTGGATACCTTCAAAGTCTGATTTTCCTGCACAGTCACTGTCACCTGGGTGGACCTTGGTGCAGGTAGACGCCATCTGCTGAATCTGCTGGGACAACCTGGCCAGTTCCTCTCCCTTCAGGAAGGCTGAAACCCTTCATCCCATAAAGGGATGTCTGCAAGGTGTGGGTATGTGTGCTACACTTTGTGCAGCTCATTACCTCTGTGGCAGCAAGAAGGGAGGCAGCCTGAGGCTGATGACACCTTAACAGCCTGGAGGAAAATTCACCAGGGGATGCCTGCCAGCAGCGGGACAAGGGTGACAGCAGTCTCACTGGATTAATGATTTGGTTTTACATGGCCAGCCTTGCTGCTCCTGCCAGAGAAGCCAAGTAGTTGTGGATTTCCTTGGCCACATGTCCTCCTCCCCTACCGCCAGCACCTGAAATATCTGGGAGCAGCCAGCCTCGTGATGCAAGCATGGCTGTGGTCCCCATTAGCCCCTAAAACCTTGGTGGTACTCCATGTGGTTAGACAAACCCAGAGGTTTAGCCAGTTTCCAGGAAAGCTGGGAATTGCTTCAGGATGTGGGTGCCAGGGTAGGCATTCATAAATCCAGGTGGCTGCACTCGGCAGGCTGAATTACCCAGCTGCCTCCCACGGGTTCTCCTGGCTGAAAAACATTTCAGCCTGCTCCTCGTGCAGTAAGAGTTGATGCTGTGGCTGCTTCTCGTCTCTAGGCAAATCAACAAGGAAGGCAGGAAGGAATTGGCTCGTATCCAGCAGATTTGTACTTAGACATGTGAAAGTGACTCACGAGATGCTCCTCCACTGCTGGGGAGCCAACTGACATGCAGCAGGGCAGGGTGACACCCCAGCTCTGCCACTTATTCCCAGATGCATGAAATTATTCTCCCTGTGAAGCTGGTAGAACTTTAAGTGGATGTCTGGGCACTGGGCCTTTGCTCTTCCTCCTGTGCAGCTTCATATTTATAGAAAGTGGGGATAGTATTTCCCTGTGTAATAAAGGGTTTATAAGATCAAAATCCATTTGGTCTGAGGGGTTCTCAGATACTGTGTTGTTAAATATAAACAATTATAGAAGTATCTACATGGAGGGCTGCTGGTGAGGCTGAAAACCAAGGCTCTAGCCATTCCTCTCAATAGTCTGTTTTCCTGGCTGGTTTCAGTATGCTTGCATAAGCAGTAAACAAAGCTTAAGTTTGGGCCCAACAATTATCACAACTTCTCTAAGCTGGATTCTTGTTACACTGGGTCCTACACATCGAGGAAGGGGAAATTCCAAGGTAAACCAAAGACAGTAATTTTATTCTCTGGTTAACATTTATCAAAGCTCTGCAGCAGAAATAATGTCAGAAAAAATCTCTGTCCCTCATCAAGGTTTATAACTGATTTTCCTCCACAAGAGGAGAGGAGACCACTCATCATTTCAGGAGGGAGCCACAGAGCCTTATATTTTCTTATTAGAAGGTTCCCTGAGTATGCCAGGAAAAGAGATTGGTTTGATATTTGGAATCTGCCCAGAACAGGTAGTTTCCCAGCCTCTTGCCAGAGGTTTGCAGCAGGTCTGTGAGCCTCTGCGTTGCAGTGGGGAGCTCAGCAGAGGCCATTTGGGCAAGCATGCAAGGAATGGGGACTGCAAAGCACACAGCTGTTAGACTCCTTTGCTCCTGACTGGTTAGTCACATGCCACACTCTTCCTTTCAAGTAGCAGCAGCTTTTGAAAAGCCATAGGGCCACGTACCCGTGCCCATGGAAATGTATGGGCTCCCCAAAGAGCTCAGCTCTTGGCAGGGGAAATGGGAGCTGCTGGGACCACTACCATGTCCTCTGTTTTGCTCCAGCGCAGGGTGGCACTGAGGGAGAAGTGTCCTCTCGGTTCCTTTCTCTCTCTTTTCAAGCCTTCTTGACAATCTTGACTGAAGAAGAGAGGACAGACGGTGATGTGCTGGTGCGGTGAGGAGGTTCTCTTTCCAAATACAGGAGTAACCAGACCATCCATAGTATCTCCTGCTTCTCCTCACCTGCACTGTCCTAGCCGCTAATGGGCAAAGGAAGTCTGAAGTTACACTGGTTTGCATGTCAGAACAGTTTTAAAGAAGGGCTGGCACTGCTGTCCTTGCAATGACAGCCTCTTCTTGTTGCTGCAGTTGTGGCACACTGTCCAGTATCGCTCTTTGGAAAGTTTAGAGGTGGGGTATAGTGTGAAAACAAGCTTAACAAATAGGAAAAAAGTCACCTCTGATGATTTCTGACAACGGTGACTCCCAAAAGAACCAAGAATAAAAGAGGTTGCCATTTCTGCTTGAGCCTTGTGGGCTTGCTGCTCTTTTCATTTAATTGCTTTTAATCAACAGACAAGATGTGCGTTGTACTCGGAGAAAAGAGCCTAATGAGACTGTAAGTCTGTAAGAGTGTGGTGCTGTCACAGCTGCTCCTTCTCAGGGGCTGAGTGTAGTCTCCTGCTGCTATCCCCTACAAAACTCCACGACAAAGGCGTGTTATATTGGCTTACACCTGAAGCCGAGCAAGCCCTGCAGAAGCCAGCCTGCTGAGGGTCTCGCACTCTGTATGGATGCCCCTGCCCCTGCGGCAAGCACACGAAATACTGGGGAATAATCACTGGCATTTTGAAAAATACCTGCTGTGCTAAAAACCATGTGTTAAAAGAAAAAGCCCTCCAGTTCTCCCTTTCCTTTTTTTTTTTTTTCTTTTTTCTTTCCTCTCTTGGGCCTCCCCAGGGTCTAACTGTTTCAGCGCCGCTTCCAGGCATATATTTGCAGTTGCATCATATGCAGCGCATTACTCTGGTGCGTGTGTGCGCCCGCGGCCGGGGCTGGTGGTGCTCGGCGGCTGACCAGGCTCGCTCTGCCTGCGCTGGGATTCCACAGCTGGCCTTAAATATCCCAGTTATTTTTATCCTCCTACGTAATGCTGCGAGAGGCCATCCCACCGGTGACAGTGCAACAGCTATACAATGTTTCCCTTTAGTCGGGAAGGGAAATGGAAAGAGGCCAGACTTCCTGATCACATGGTGCCTGAAGTCAATGAAGAAAATTAGGAAAAAAAAACCCCTCCTCCCTCCCACTTTTTTTTTTTTCTTTTTTTTTTTTTTTTCTTCTTTTGTAACAAGCTGGTCCAGCTTAACCCTTGGCACAAAACATGTCTAAGAGAGAGCAGCCTGTTGGGACGCGAGCCAGGAAAGCATCAGGGGAAAGAAAAAAAAGCACAAAACCAGAACATAAACACAAGATTGCTACAGTAATTGGTGGCTCAGAAAAACACTAAGGAAATGTGAGTCTTGTATGAAACATCAGCAGACAAGAAGCAGAGTGATGTCAGACGGCCTTCCAGGATTAGAAACCCTTAAAAGCTCCCAAGCACAGAGCTCTCTGTGAAAAACATAGCAGCCCTTTGGTGTGGAAGGAGCGGAGAAGGATGAGTTTTGTTTTAAAAGGTAATTTAATGACTCTCAAGTTCTCCGGTAGGAGAGGAAAAGAAAGCAGAGTGGAAAAATGCAAAACCTGTCCTTTAATTATATGATAATTTTTTTCTTTTTCTCTAGCAATCTTTTAAGAAGTTGAAACACCCAAAAAAGTGAAAGCATACACAATCTGTACAGACTAGGATGGCAGATCTTTGTCTGGATTATGTCCACATTGCTCCTCTGGCTTGAGAGGTTTCTGACAGCTCCGAAATCAGCTTTCTGTGTTACCCGAAGTTCTGCATGTATGTGTGAAATGCTCACAGAGATATGGAGCATATAAATGCCTTGCTATTTATGAAACAGCTTTCTCTAGTAAGGATTAAGGAAGCCATGGCTACTCTTCAAAGTGAAAACCTCTTGAAGTAATATGCTGTATTTTCTGCACTCTGTGTGTGTGGGGTGCAGGTTGGTGGAGTGCTAGGTAGGTTTGTTAGTTTCCCCTGTTTCCTCACACCAGCCTTCTGGAGAAATTAAGAGAGACATGTAAGAAGAACTTTTATTTTGTGAGATTAATGTGTGACTAATACAATTCTTGCTGCCTTGGGACAAGCTAATTTCAGAGAAAGGTGTGCTAAATACCAGGTACTTTTGCTTTCTTAGGAAAAGTGCAAGTCCCTGCTCTCTGGTTTACATCTACTAGCAGTGTATGGAGAACCTGGGACGCATGTCACTTCAGCACCCCTGCAGTGAAAAAGCATTTTCCCAACCAGGGAAGCCCTGAGCTTGGAAGGCAGTGAGCATACAAGATTATAGCTTCAGTGTTTGCAGACTTGTGACCAATTTCCAGTCCCAAATAATGCTTTCCTACCAATCAGCCTCAGCAGGAAACTCTGCTCCCATTTGTTTCTGATATAGGGTGGAAGCAGGGGAGCTCCTACTGCCCCAGAGCAGTCCCCCAGGGATTAGGCTGTAGCTGAGTGAGGATGCCTTCTCCTGGGTTGCTTCCTTCCTCACCTCTCCTCCCTGGCAAACTTCTTGGGCAGTGAGTTTCCCTGGAGCAGCAGCAGCACGGGGGACTGCAGCTCCTCCAGGGCATGGCTGGGGGGCTGCAGCGCTCAGAGGGTTTCCTCTTGGAGAACCCTTGGCCCCTCTGGCCGACTGAGAAGGTGCCACTGCTGTGTGCTGGGAGGTAGGTTGAGGGTGAGTATGGGTTTGTATGTGTTTGCAGGAGGGAGACTGAAAGACAAGGGTCTGAAAGTTATCCCTGGCACAGCCTCTGGGCACAACCTAGCCTCTGCCACATTCACCTGAAGCAAGAGAGAGCGGAGGAAAAGATAACACTTCACTCTTAATTTTTAAACAGATGGAGTATTTTTCCTCAGCAATCTCTCACTCGTGGTTGGAAACCACATACTGTAATGGTTTAAAAACATGTGGGAACCTGGGACAAGCAAGATGAATTTGCCACTAATAACAACAACAATCAAAAAGTCTCCCCACTGCATGTTTTTTACCCCTCTCCCAAATAAATAGGTGGCTCTGTGCCAATGTGTCTGATGAGCGTACTTTACAAAGCAAACATGCTTCACAGCTAGTGTTTTCCCAGACACATCTCCTTAATTGCTACAGATGATTAGCTTAATTCTCTGGTAGTTTTTTTCAGAGGAAATAAAAGGGCAAAAAAAAGAAAAACAAAGAGAGGAAGGTAATGACAAAGAAAGGAAGAGGAAGAAAGGATGGGAAAGAAAGAAGAAGGAAGGATATAAGATGAAAGAAAGAGGGTAAAAAGAAAGAAAAAAGAAACAAAAAGCAAAGGGAGCAAAATAGAAAGGAGAAAAAGAAAGAAATAGAAAAAGAAGAAAGAAGGAAAAGCAAAGGAAAAGAAAGAAGGAAAGGAAAAGAAAGAAAAAAGAAAAGAAAGAAAAAGAAAAATGTGAAAAGAGTAAGCATGACAGAAGAAAAGCAGAGCTTTTAGGATGCAAATATGAAAATATCAAGGGGTTCAATACAAACAAGCTCATTACCCCAAATTAAGTCAATACATCTATAATAGAAAAAAAGATCAGAGAGAAGGGAATTGTAGTTGCAGTAATGCTGGAGCCAAACAGAAAGAGGCTTTGAACAGAGCTACCAAAAAAAAAAAAAAAAAGGAAAATAAAGAAAAGAAAACCACTCTCCCACACATTATTTGTTGTTCCTACTTCTTTTGGCTTCTTTCCTCAGGGGAAAATAGGAATACAATACAATGATATAGTTATTAAAAAAATTAGCAGGAGAGTTTTCTAGCAAGTCCCTTGAAAAACAAATGGTGAGCGGCAACCCCTACCCAGAGAAAATGTGCACTTTTTGAAGTAGAGTCAGGAGGGGACATGAGGGAGCAATCCTCCCTGACAGCAGGCTCTGGAAGGTACAACTGGCTGGAGGGATGCCATTTTTGGGGTGGGGACCAGCCTGAGGGAGCCTGGGGGGTGGCAGGGGGCTAATGGCCATCACCTGGCTGTGCTCCAGTGGAGCCAAGGCACAGCCACCATACTCCCGTGCTGGGTATATGGGAGGCAGGAGGGAAGGGAGGGGAGCGGCAACAGCCTAGCCAGAGAGCTGCTTCAAGCCCTGGCCATTGGAGGATATCAAAACACTTCACACGCATTAATTGAATAAGCCTCCTAACTCCCCTGTGATGTAAATATTATTACAACTGGAATAACAAAGGCGCAGACCAGCTAAGTGACTTCACCCGCAATTGCACAGTGAATCGGTGTCGGAGCAGGAATTAGAATATGGGTCTCCTAACTGCTCCAGACAGTGCTCTAACCACAAAGCCAGCCCGCATTGTCCTCTGGGTTGTCTCTCCTCTCCTTTGGCTGGAAAGCTGCAGACATTTCCAAACTGCTCGCAAATGCAAAACAGATGTCCTATGTCTGTTGTTATCCATCTTGAGGGAGCGGTTCCCCAGATGTGGTTTCTGCCCTGTACATGGTCTTGCATGTGCACAGGTGGTGGGAGGGCGGTGCAAAACCCTGAGCAGACAGACCATTGACAGCACAAGACACAGAGGCAAGGTCACAGAATCAAGCAGTTTAGGCTGGCTTAACATAGGATGGTGTGGGGAAGTCCTCCTCCTTTCTCCTCAGAGTTGCGCATGTACCTCTGGATCCCATACAGAGGTCCCACCTTCCAGGAACAGTTGAGACTGCAGTTGCACCGATGGAGACAGGTAAACTGTTCCTGATGTTCAAATATGTAAACCCACTTTGAGTCCCTGATGAGAGCAACAAGGGTAGAAATAGGAATGGAGGGGCAGAAATTGCACTGGAACCAAGACTGAAGAACCTACATGTGGGGATAGAGCTGTAGCCTAGGTGATTTGTGCAGATCTTCCAGGGTCAAGCTGGGTTTCCCTACCCTGAGCTACCACCCTGCACATTTTTTCTCAGTGTTTTCCAGAGAAGGAGTTGCCCATTGGGTACTGCTGTCCTGTTGTGCTGCATCGCTGTGGAAAAAAATCAGGTTCAAAAGAAAAAACAGAATAATCTGCCTTTCACTGACTGTTGTGTGGGATAGGCTTGTCTGTTGGGCAGCAGTGCTTCAGTGAAGTTTTATTGGTTTTATTGGTTTTCTGCATTCAGCTGTGATGTGTGAGCAGAAAATCCCTTGATATGCTTGGAACAACCCTTCTGGTTCATCTGTTCTGCCATCCACTGAAGCTGGTGGGAATTTCAAATGCTGTCATGAGGAGGCAACCAAACCAACAAGGAGCAAACTGGGAAGCAGAGCTGTGTTTCTTGCAGAGGCATACTGAAGCTCAGATATTTACAGTGTAAGAGTGAAGGCTGAGAAATTTATCACCACCTGCGATCAGCTTAATGCTTAACCTAAAGTGAATGCCTCAGGATGGTCACAGGAAATTCTCACTGTTTAGATCCTGCCACATTCTCTGCAGTTCTCTCAGTGTTTGGGGTAGATGCCAGCAAGTCAACGATGATCCGTCCGTTGCTGCCAAAGAGAGATGGATTGAGCCCTCAGCAGGGTTAGTGAAATCTTGTTTAGAAGTCAGGAGTCTGCTGCCTGAAAGTCAATACACACTGTGAGCTGACTCTGGAAAGGGAACTGTGCAATAGCTGTTCCAAGTTCAACTAACTCAAAGTCAGATATTTCAAAGAACAGCTCAGTGCTGGGCTCTGCTTCTTTTGTCATCCAGGGAGACATTTTGACACTTCCAGAGGGCAACGTGGCCCACCCACAGGCTAAGACAGTCTGAGAGCCACATCCCTGTCTGCAGGCTGTAGAGCAACAATCTTTGGTAAGGTGGGACATACCTGCATTTTGCTGCTCTCTCACAACCCTGTACAAGGAGAGCTGCACTGATACCGAGTGCCTCTGAAAGATCTACCTCGAGTTTCACAGACAGCAAAATTCGCAGTCAGCAAGACCTTTTTTACTTTTTTTTTTTTTGCTGCTCTGGGAATCGTTCAAGGGCATGGAAGTAATAACTGCCAAGAAGCTGCAGAAGACTGTTCCTACAATCTCTCTAAACTAATAGTGGCTTAAAATTAAACATATTTTGATGCTATCTTATAGGCTGCCAACAGCCATCCATACTATAAGCAGGCCACCCATATTAAATTGAAAAGTAAATCCCTTCATGTGTTTATACAAGTTTTTTGCAGCCAGATGACCATTTTTATGCTTCTGTTACATTAGCTGAGGTTTTTACTTATTTTTATCTGTGGCCATTTTTGTTATTACTGCAATAAATATAATAATTAAAGTTAGAGAGGTAGATAATTTCTTGCACCACAACATCTCCTTATAACTAAGACAGTTTATGACATGGTGAGGCTTGAACTGCCACTTCCACAGGGAGCTACACCATTCACTCCATGCCTGTCTTTCAGAGGAAGTATTGCTGATCTGATTTTGTGTAAAAGGGTGGTCAGAAATAGGCTGTATGTCCCATTAGCAGCCATGCTGTCCTCATCCTTCTCTGCATGTCTCCTTGTGCCTGGTACGGTTATTCCTCCGGGAAGCCATCAGGGTGGAAATGTCCCTCTTATAGTTAGATAAAACGTCCTGGTGGTTTTGGAGGCGTATTTTGTATCACATTTCTCACTCTGCGGTGACTGACTTATGTAGGTTAATATGTAGGTTAACACGCAAATGTCTGGGTTTGCAGGACCCAGGGAACCTATCTGCCCTTAAACCAATGACTGCACCACAACGATGTCCGATACAAGCCTCGCTCAGTTAAGTGACTGTCTTCCTATCGACTTTGGTTGGCTCTGGTTCACACATCCAATGCCAGAGAAGTTTTTTGTGATGGAAGACTTGTATTTTGGTTCTTCTTTTGTCATACCTCCTACTAAATTTATCTTTGGAAATGACCTCAGACTTTTGAATGGCATTGTCTTTGGCTTTCTAAACAATGTCTTGATTTTGCCAAAGGAAAAGGGAAAGAGACTCTTTAAACCAGCAGACTGCCCTTTTGTTATAAGTCAGAAATCTGAACTAATCATAAGTCAGCCCATCCGGTCACACCAACATCATTGTCTCTGATGCTGAATAATGGATCAGAGGTAACTTTAAACTGTCACTTCCTGGTTTGCTTTTTAAATCCTATTTTAAATCACTGCTATATTGCATTTTCAACATGGCCCCCTTATGAGAAGACTGAATCGGGGGCTGTTTTGGAAGCAGACATCTGGCTGTAAGCCTGTTATACCACATTAGCAGGTAAAGAGCTGGCCTGAAACTGCATTTGGTCACCTGAAAGAGCTTCCACAGTGCAACCAATAGCGAGGTACAGTGAAGGACTCAAAAGAATGAAGAAAAAAAGTTGCAGTGGATATCATAACGACCTGGGTTTGTTTATGTAATGTAAGGGGCTGAATCATATCTCAGCCTTTCATCACCCAGCCCTGGAACAGTAGTACTTTAATAACATCTAATGATAAAAATATGGAAAAAATTAGAAGCCAGAGCAAATGAGGGGGAGTTTTTTTCTGATGCAGATTAAGTTCCCTAAATGCCAGTCATTGTTTATTTTTGTCCAAAGCTCCCCTTTCTTACTTATTTAACAGCTCAGACTCTTATTTCTCTTTATGGCTTGCAGTTTGGGAAGCTGGTGTTTTTTTTAATATATAAAGGGCATTTAATATTTTGCAATTGTTACTTTTTTTTGGCAGATAACTCTGGAAGAGTTCTTTCCAGTGTACCTGCTGCTTTATTAAAACCATGGCTGGAACATTGTCATTAATGTGCTTTCTCCTCTACTCTTTTTAATACAGTGTGGGTCTCAGACCTCCCACCTAGACACCAACTCATTAGAAACATATGAGATCAGAAGCTTTAGAAACAAAATTGAGTGTTGAATACTTGTGGGATGGGACGTTGCAAAGTCCTGGTTTGGGTCTGGAAATGCAGAATTTTGTTTTCATGGATAATATTCTTCCAAGCTGGTTTCTCATGCCCACAGAAGATCTGGATCTATCAGAGGCAGAAGGACATTCTGGTTCATGTTCTGGGGGATGTGGATTCCTAGCAAGTCTGAGTGAGCTAGCCTTGCTTATGCCTTTGAGGAGGTACCTTGCTGCAATATGACTCATGAGGCAGCTGGATGTGGATTGTCAGGACTGGATGCTATAACTCCATTTTCTAAGCACCATAATGGCACAAAGCTTCTGGGTATCTTGGTGTCTATAAATTCTGGACATGATCGTTGCATTTAACCCAGAACATGAAAGTAGGTCTTATCCAACCAAAGGTCTAGCCCTCCTGAATGACTGGATTGTGTCTCCATCCTGATAGCCAACTCAAGGAAAGAAGGTGTGAGGAGACTGGTTGATGATGATGAGCAAAGGTCAGAGATGGACACAGGAGGACACATTCTTCATTTTTGGTGACTTGTTCAGTGTGAGGCAAAGCAGCTGAAGCATTGTTAGGATGCACCTCTAGAAACTGAAAATTCTGTTTTTGAAACAGAGAATGAGCTTCCGCTGTACAGACCAGTGCCAGCATGGAGCTTGTCTGGGGTCACCAGCAAGCCAGAGACAGTGACCTGCTCAGAACCAGGTGTTTCTTCAAACTTGCATTTGGATTTAAAAACAACAAAAAAAAGATTTGCCTTTTTCTAAGCAAGACAATTTAATAAGTATGTTTGGGTTATGCAGAATATGACCCTGAGAAACCACCAGGGCTATAATTTTATTGGAGAGTTGGCCTTTGTGCTTCCCAGCCACAGATGAAAACACTGCAGTGTTGCCAGTCTTGAAACACTGGCGAGGCTGTCTTACAAATGACATGGAAATACAATATAAATATGAAGTTTTATTTACTTGTCTGGTTCTGGAGCCCAGGGCCATATTTTCAGGCTTTTCTGTGCAACTCTGAGAGCAAGAGAATTATTTCATATTGAAAAAAAATTAAAATAAAACCTTTGATATTGTTTTGTAACTGCTAGCTGACAGGAACTGGAACTTTAAACAAAACATCAGATATTATGAAGCTTGTGATAAAAAGCTGTAAGACCCGGCAGCTCCACACTGGAACTCCACTTCCAGCACTGACTATTCCCTGTGGCAAGAAGCAGATTTCACAATGCCAAAGAAAGAAGCAGCTGGTCAATGGCCAGAGAACAGAGTGTGTAAACATCGCGAACGAGCAAACCCCTCTCAGCTGCAGCGAATACTTCAGGCACAGATTGCTGTGGGGCCAAGTCAGAGAAAACCATTGTGGTGACTCCTCCCAAAAGCAGCAGGTGCTTGAAGGTGAGGTTATTGGTGGTAATGGATTCCACCCTGAGACAATGTGTGCTTGAGTTGTCTTGAGCCCAACCAAATGGCCAGCCTGATGAACCAAACCAAATAATTAGTGCTGCTTCAGGACCTCAAGGATTGAATACATATTAATATCACCTTGGTCGTTATCCTGTCCTTCTCTCACAAAGGTACCAGCTCATCCACCTTGTCCAGCATGGGTGTCTGCACCACCCAACTCCTCAGCAGGCATCTGACTGCAGCAAAATTGCTGCAGCCCTGAGCCAGGCCCCATGATAGAGGGACCCAGCACATCCCGCACCATGGTGCCACAGAGAAGACTGGGGAAGAAGCAAGGGAGTAGGAAGGAAGGAGTTCTTGCTTTTTTCAGGGTCTGCTCTGGCATTCACCTGTTGAAAGTTCACTTTGATTGTAACAGAAAGGAACAAGAGGAATGGAGCAGAGCAGCTTGCAGAGTAGGGAAGTTAAACAATTCCCTGCTGTTCATGGTCCCTCTGCATCCCTGTTGAGAAAAGAGATGGTAGGGCAGGAAAGCCTGGTGGGTTGCAGGTGCCAGTGTTCTCTTCACCCTCCTGATGGCGAGCAGCTGGTCTGACCCCTGGGGAAACAGCAGAATAAATCTCCAACAGCCTCTGGTATTCAGAAGGGGTAACCCCAGTGCAGAAAAGGAAAGAAAAAATAATTGAAAAAACAAAAAGGATTCCTCACTTTGGGCAATGGAAATGAAACTTGTGACTTGGTTTCTGAGAGGCCCATCTGCCGGAACAGCTGTGCCTGTTGCACAACCTGCTAGTGTTAGCAGATAACTGACTCACCACAGCTAGACAGCATGTGTCACAGACCTAACGCTTTCCTCCAGGAGCTAGATATGGTCTTCAGGCAATCAAGCCATTTGTATTTTCTCATTTGCTGGCTGTCTTTAGCAGCCAGATCTGCAAGTGGCTGCAGACAGACAGACACAACTGGTAACTGCAGGACAAGACAGTGGCTACAGCAGCTTATAATAATGGAAAGGAGCAATTACCAGTCAGTTATAGCAAAATATAAGCAAAGGCTGCTAAACTATTACGGGAGGCTACTCATGATGTGATAAGGCAACGTCCTTGACCATAGTAATTTAATAAAGATTTTGTGAACAATTGTTATTAAAAACATATTTTTTAAAAAATAGGAGTGATTTATCCTACTAGTCCCCTGTGAACTCTGAGTCCTCAGCCTTCGTACCTGAGTCTGAGCACAAGCTGCACAGAAACATCATCTCTCCCATTCCTTGACTGCTGTGGATGAGCTGCCTCAAACAGACAGGTTGCACTCACCCTGTTTGTTTTGCAGCTGGATGGATTAAGCGCGTTACCTCAGGACTTCCCAGGAGCAAGGCAAATTGAACAACAGTCTAATGTACGCACATTTCTCACTCCTTCTCCGTGCTGTGAACTTCACTCTGTCAGTCTGGAGAAGCTGCCTTCCATTTCCAGAAGTGTAGGACTGTCCCAAGCATCATGTACAAAACCAGCATGCTTGTGTTTTTAGTACTGAAGTTCTTGGTGAGAGCTGGTGGCACAGGAATAACCAGAGGCTGTGAAGGGTTGGACATTCAGCCGTGGAAGACGGTTAGGTTCACATGTAGCAGAGGCACATCAGTGTGTCATTTCTTTTCATAAAGGCTCCATCCCCTGGCATAACAACAGGCAGGATTTGTTCATCTGTGTCCTCCATCAGCCAAGCAACCTTCTCAGCTTCAACCATCACCAGAAAGGCCTTGGTATCACAGCACAATTTTTCTGACTCCTCAAACGTTTATGTGTCTTCAGACCTACGTTTATATCTCTGTGAGGTGGTGTGAGCTCCATTTGTGGTTAGTGAGCAAGACAATCCATCAAGAGTTGTAAGGAGCAGAACCCCTTGGCAAACCTGTGTTCTCTTGTATCTTGAGGGCTGATATGAGATGCAGCAATGGCCCCAGTATTTAGGCACAGATTAATATTCCCAACACACTGGAGCATCTAATTGTCTTCAGTACTGCTCAGGAGATGCAGCCAGTGTGAAAAATGCAGTTTTAGATAGGTCTTGGTTAGGGTAGTTCTTGTCAGATGCCCTAGTTTGCTTAGAAGAAAAAGGTCCTTGGTATGTGGGCTGTCTCTTGCATTTCAAAAGAAGCTGAGCATTTCCTGCTGTGTGAATAACAGCATTCTTCCTGTCTGGACATATGAGATCCAGGGAATGGATCAGGTCTCTTCAATTCCCAGAGACTAATACTGGTGGAGTATCAGCACTGCCACCAGAACAGTAAGATCTAGCAATACCATGGGGTGGTTGAGCAACCCTTGCCATTCAGAGATAAGGATGCAGCCTGTCTGCAGGCTTGGGTGCATACTGCAGTGTTTTATAGTATTCACATTTTTCGTTGCTGCAAGAGTCAAAAAAAAAAAAAAGGAAGAAAGAAAGAAAATGAAAACAAAATCATAGTTCCCATAAAATTTGCAGGCTTATCCTTGATATTTCTTATTTAAGTCAGCCCAAATTTGGAATGCTTTTGGCTTTTTCTTCCTAGCAGGTAGCACATTAGGTTTAGCTCCTAATTCAGTTTCAACTTGAGTAATTGAATTCTGTTGCTCAAAATTCCTCTTGCAGTTTCAATTAGATGCAATCATTTAATTTTCACTTCCTTTTCTGAGCTGTTGAGTAATACTAATGTGCGTTGTTCAAACAGTTGCTCTCCATCATCACAGAGATGCTTGCCTTGCCCTGGTAGGTGATGCAATGTGATCCTTGCACATGGTTTGCATATCACTTTGCTGAATCTATGAAGTGTTTTGAGATGGTTGAATTGCTTTTTGACAAGAATTCTGCATAAATCATTATCAGGGTAGTACTCTATAGCAGTCAAATTCAATATGCTTTCAAAAAAATTAAAGAAACAAAATGGAGTTTAGCTCTCAGTCTGTGCAAAAATCCCACTGGCCTATGTTACTGAAGAACTTGGCATATTAATTTGGGTTTGGAGATAAAACTGTATTGCATGCTTTCCCACAGAAGAATTATTCTTGGAGCAATATGGGTGATCTTAAGACCATTCATTGCTTTGTAGGTTCTGTCAGTTCCTCATTTCATACCTTGAGGTTTTCTCTGTTTTGAAGAGGGGGACAAGTTTATGGATACAGGTGAAGAAGATTTAGTTCCCCCGGTGGCAGTGTGAAAGATGGGACTCTTCCTAAAAGAGCGCAGGTCTTTAAATTCAGGTATTAGTAACTGTGTGCCCTCTTGAAGGTAAGTAGAGTGGAAGATAATCAAGGAGAACTGAAAATTAATCATAAGGCCTTTGCTGTACTGGACCTGTATCACAAGGTTTGTTTTTTCCCCCAATGTGATAATTATCTCCTGCAACGACTATCACCAAAGCCTTGTGACTAATTGGCAGGCACTCATTTCATTTTCAGACTGATTTGGGGGAATTTTATCTTCTTTCATTTTGCTTACACATCTTCATTTCCAAAGTTGATTGAGAGAATCAGTAGTAAATTTCCCAGATATGCAACTATATAAACTTGTTTATAGATTTCTTCAGTGAATGATCTTTGATGAGTTACTTTGTAAACAACTCTCTGTGGGCTTCTGTGATTTCATTGATGTGGAACAGAGTGGCAAGACTTACTTCATTTGATGACTTAAAGGGGCAACAAGAAAAAATTCTCTGTCAGCGTGTCCTCAAGGCCAAAACTGCATTTTGTCTAATCAATGCAGTCACACTTCATACTGTAGTCTCGTTTAAAGATGGTTTTGTAAGGGCCAATATACAACCAATAGATGTCATTAGCACATTAGAGACAGGATTTATAAGCGGAGGAACAGTACAAACTTCTTACAGTCCATGTGAATAACTATTATTCTCTCCTTTTAACAACATGTAACTACTGACCTATTGAAACATCCATGAGCTCCTTAGAACCTGTGATGCACCAAGTGACCAGTTCTTCTAGAGGTCTGATTTGGTGGGGCTGTTTGGCACTGGGCTTTGAAAATGTCATCTTTAAACAGGAATTTACCTGTCCATTCAGATGACTGCTCATCTTGTCCTGTTTGCTCAGCTTTGACCAGGGCACTGGATCTATGCTGAGTGCGTGTTTCTCTAACAGGCTCCAGCAGTAGCATCAGCCTGAACGGTGAACTAGGCTGGGTTTGTAACAATAAGGTCAGGATACCTCTGAATTCTTTCTGGATACTACCTTTGCCCCATCCTTTCTGATGGAGGCTCAAGTTTAGAAAGGTGCTGAAGGGTGCTTGACTACCTCCTGCAGTAGTACTCCAGGGAAGCATGCTTCACCATGTAAAACCGAGAGTCCAGAAATTATCTTCCTCTGTGGAACAATATGTTATCCTGATGAAAGCAGAGCATAACACTTCACTGTGCGTGCAGCTGTACAAACACACCTCTCCTGTACTGCCTGTTGGGGACAAAGGGGTTTGCCCAAGACACTGTAATGGGCCAGCGGCAAGGCAAGGATCAGACTGGAGCTCCTAACACCTAAACTAACAGTTTAGTCTCTTCTTCTGCCCCAGCCATTCAAAAGCACACCTGTAGTTCTTAAACTTAGATTTTCCTTTGAGTTTATTGCTAGGCCAAGGTCTCAACAGGAAAGAACTAAATACTAATACAAGGTAAATAACCTGGAGGTAGATACTGTGTTGCATAAATAATAGACAATGTACGCTTCCTGACATTTTCACCATCGACACCTATTACAAAACATGCAAATGGTCTGGCAAGGGGGTGAGTTCTTTGGATACAAATAGAAACAAACAAAAGATGAAAGGGGAAGAGAGGCAAGTAAGCTGATGAGATGATGCTCTTGCCTGAGAAACCTCTTGTGAATGATATTGTCTGCTAAAGAACTAAACCTTCTGTGAAGAGTGCAGTGACTCACAGGCTCTGGAAAAGGCAGGGAATGGGATAGGGACCGACAGACAAGAAAGGGAAAGGGATTTTCATGTGGGTGAGGAACCACTGGAGACCATCTGTCAACTCTATTTATCAGGGTTCTTTCAAACCTGGTAGAGGAGCCAGCTTTTGCTTTGTCTGTGATGAAAGTTTGTCAGAGTTTTCCCTCTCCTCTTTTCATCCTGTCAGGAGCTGGGATAACAGCATGAGACTGCCTTCAGGCACTGTGAAACATTAACCCTTTCCCTTCTGCTCTTTCCCTGTGAAGGCTCAGCCTCTTCCATTCTCCCAAGGCTTAGGAGGGCACGTTTAGCTGGTACAGCAGCAGTGATGGGAGGCAGGGAAGGATCAGAAGTGGCCTGTGGTCAAGCCCCCTGTTGTTGCTGTTTTGTTCCTTGCCATTTTCATCTTTGCTTGGACTCTCCAGTTTGATCTGTCAGCACAGACACTACCATCATCAGCAGAGCCATGTTGAGGTGGGATTCTGCCCCAGGCCTGTACAGACACTGTGGGCTTGAGGTTTGAGGCTGTAAATCTCACAAGGAACTGGCTTTCTCTGCAGAAATTCCCCAGCATACTTCTGGGCTCTAGGCTCCAGGACCTGGAATTTAATCTGTTCTTTGTTCCCAGCCCTCCACCACCCACCCTCCTATCTCTGGAGACCCAGTGACCAAATGTATGGACGAGCAATGATTTTTTTCCTTTTTTGTCATTTTTGGTGATTTACCTTCTGACCTGATCAGGACAGGAAGTGGAAGGTCATAAGTCACTGAAAGGAATTGGGCATGCACCAGTGGGGAGCCACAGCCATAGCATGAACCCTCTCCTACAGCTATGTTTTTTATCTTCCAGCTGCAATCCTGTTACCAAGAAAGAAATTAGCTGTGGTGCATTTTGTAAGGCCTTCTGCCTTATAAAGTTGCTCTGAGGTCCTTGGAGAAGAAGATGCTATAAAAGCCCAAACTGCCTTCCTCAGGTAAAAGAGCAAGTGAGATGAGCATGCCAAAGGCATTGGGTTCCTTGTCCTCAGCCTCCTCTTGCTGCTGCCTGCATGTTCCCCTTTCTCTAAATGCAAGCCTTCCTGCTGGTCTTCCTGTTCTGGAGGGCTGCAGCAGTCCCCCCCTGGAGCTGAAATACATCTCTTGGCCACTGACCTGTGCTGTAAAATTTTCTGCTGGGAATCCTATCCTATGCAAAGTAATAGAAAGTGTACAGAAAAGACCTGGGCCAAGTTAGATACTCATTGCTGTTTGCCACTGTTGTGTGCTGATAAGAGCAAAGGCTCAAATTCTGTCTCATTTCATCTGGAATCATCCTTGTTTCTGAGCAACAGTTAAGTCCTTTAGCAATTTGGACAAGAACAGCATCCAGTTCTGCATGACTAGCGGTACTCAGAGAAACAAGTTCCTTTCAACCTCATACCTGAGCTTGTAATTAAAGCCCAACACTAAGGGTTTGCAGGGGTTTGGGTAAAGGAAAGGGAGAAGTGACTTACTGCTGTAGTGAGAGAAAAGGAGGAAACTTGCTGTGGTGTCTGAAGCAGCATTTGGTAGAGCTTTGGATAAAAAGTCCATAAAGTATCTCTGCAACAAAGTGAATTGATTCATCCTGGTAGAAAACTATTTTATTAAACCCTATCCTCTGACAATTTAGTGGTCTCTAAACACTGGAAGATATGTCTTGCTTTCGTAGGCAGCAGGCTGCAAATAATTCTATACAGCTTTCTTTAACTATATACTTATGACAGACCCTCTTGGGTATTTCATCAGTTCACAGTCCTGACTGCATATGAAGGTCATCCCATAGAGGTTATACACATGGGTAACACTCCCATCCTTATAGTAACTTTGGCATCAAACTCTTATTGCTACCAAGTGAGAGGCTTAAACACTTCTCAGTGCCTTGGCTGAGGTTATGTGGCTGTCAGCAGAAGGGCAAAAAGTGGAGCCCGACTACCCTGAGACCAAGTCTCTGCTTACCTTCTCACACCATCTATCTAGTCCATGTTAGCAACCCAAAAGGATATCTGGAGCTTCCAGCTGTTTTGGCAGGATGCACCACAGCTGACCCATGAGGTCCTGCCCTGAACTGTCTTACTTCCCATGGACAAGGACACAGACTCGTTCCTGGGTGCTGTGCACCAGCCAAGCCCTGCAATAGGCCTCCAGTCTCCAAAGCAGACAGGTGGGGAGTGGGCAGCGATTAAAGGGAAGTGGGAAGACTTTGACAGCCTGCATGTGAGCTGAGATAGATGAAGACTTTTTAAATCAAATTGTTAAGGCTAGTCCCAGGCAGTTCGCTCACAGACCCTTTGTTTTTAAGCTTTGGCTTGCTATGTCTGGTCTGCTGCTTTTGGCAAAGGCTCAGGAAAACCCAGTAGTGCTTAATTTGTGTTTTGGAATTTAATTCTAGGAAAACAACCTTCCTTGCCTCATGGTAGCTCTGCCTGGCAAAGCACTTACTGGAGGACCAGACGTTCCAGCCTGCAGTTAAGGAGAAGGTATTCTCCTGCAAGCCACAGTGACTCTGAAATCAGTGTGCTGCACTCGATACTACTGTGCTAGCATTACAGTGGTGTAAGGTGGCAGTTCACTCCTTGCAGAAGAATACAGTCACAGAGGCTGGGTTGCATCTTCTCCTCTTCCGCCACAAAGACTGTCATTGAGGTCAGAGAATGTGACTGCACAATGTCATTAGAGATGGACACAATCATTCAAGGGAAGGCATGGACAAAAGCAGAAGATGCAGCAGTGAATCATAAAAGATGGGAAGGATGGTGTGAGGAACTCAGCCGTATGTGAAGGTATCAGGCTAGCCATTTGCTGGAGGGTCATATGCTTAGCTGTCACCTGCAAGACATATGTGATCAGTGCTGACTATAGTCTGCTTCTGAAAAAAAGAAGCCTGTCTTTCTCTTTGGAAGTGGATCTCAGATGGAGTTGTCTGCTTGGGAACTGCTTGAGGTTTGTGTTGGTGTAGGAGATGTCATGTGCCTGGTCTGCAAAACACATAGTAATGGAGTACTCAGCAAAAAAGCCAGAGGAAAACAGAGGTCTCCTTTCTCCCGCTTTGTGTGGCCCTGGGAGCCTGAATTGTATTTCTATTCATTTAGGAGACATAGACTTCTTCACTATTCTGGCTGGGCATTTAATTCATAAACAGGTAGTTAATAAAATTGGATTCATGGCTGACTTTGGGGCTACCAAAATATATTTTAACTAAACAAAAGGAACCACCGGATAAGAATCATCTCACTCCACAGTATGTCCTTTATATGTCACTGGAAAGGACTAAGCAGGGTTCATTGATGCACTTATGCCTCTGAAGATAACAAAATTCTGTTTTGCTTTGCAGTTAATGGGCAAAAATTTATTAGGTTTTGTCTGTGCTTATGTGACCACTGACTTGAAAGGCAGTGTGCTGTGTGGCAAAGACACCTGACAAAGTTTCAATTACTCCAGGAGATTTCTGGAGCTTATGTGGGACAATTTCGTGATGCATACAATTGATGAACTGATTAGGGGATGCACACTGTTGGACCTGATACTCACAAACAATTAAGAACAGGCTGAAGATGTGAAGGCTGAGGGCAGCTTCAGCTGCAGGGACCATGAGGCTGCAGTGTTTAAGTTCCTGAGAAGAGTGAGCAAGACAAACAGCAGAGTGATAAGCCTGGGCTTCAAAAGAGCAGATTTTAGCCAGTGCAGGGACCTGCTTTGCACAGTCTTATGGGAAACCGCCCCTGGGGGATCAAAAGGACCCAGGAGAAGCAAGCTGATCTTCAAGGACAGCCTATTCAGAGCACAAGAATGGTCTGCTGCAATGTACAGGCAGTTGAGCAACTCTGGCAATAGGTCACCACAGAGAACATGGAGCTCCTGTCTGAGTTCACAGCAGAAAGAAGGGACTCAGAAGGTGGAAGCAGGGACAGGCTACTCAGAAGATACAAAGACATTGCTTGTGAATGTAGGAATGGTGTCAGGAAAACTAAAGTTCATCAGGAGCTGAAACCAGCAGGGAAGGTGAAGGACGATAGTGTCTTTCTATAAGAACAATGGCAGCAAAAAGAAGTCTGATAAGGGCTCACTGCTTAGTGGGACAGAGACTTCATGACAAGGGGCATGGTAAATGCATGGGTATTCAATGCTCTTTTCACTGGTTCAGGATTCAATGGGACAGGTTCCTCAGCAACCTCATCTAGTTAGACCCACTTTGAGCAGAGAGTAGGAAAGAGTGAGCTCTGGAGGTCCCTTCCAATCTAAATTAGTCTGTGGTTCTGTGACAGGACACCCAGAATCAGTGTCTCTTTCTGGCTCTGTGTAGTTGCACATATTACTGGGCAGGAAGCAAAATGGATGTGTGTATTAAACTTCTAGATACTCAACTTCAGGGTTCTACTTCAACTTTTTACCTGGGCCTGGAAAACATGGCTAGACAACTGAGTAAACAAATGTTCAGTCCTACATGTCTACATGGAGCTATAAAAGGCCAAGCTCCTTTGTGCTGATTTTGTTGTAGTTATAAGAGATATACTGCATTGGTGTCCTGCATTAGAAACATATGTCAAATTGCCTGTTAGGACCTCTGATTCCTGCTGAGCCATCAGTGAGGCATGGTCATTCTTCATCTGGATGAAGGGATAAGGAAACCCTGTGCCCTAAGATGACTGTTAAGCAGTTGGTCAAGCTGCACCCTTATGGTTGCTAAGTAGGCTGATTTTTTTAATATGGAACATGCTTAAATCCTTAGATTATGGTCAGTTTCCTCAGGAACGGGGAAAGGTGGGGGTGTGGTGAGCTTTGAAACCAAATTGTAAGCTCTAGCACCAGTTTCACAAATGTAAAAAGCTTGGGATGAAGCCAGCACTCAAACTCACTTTTCCCAAACTCCAGGCCTTGGTCTTAGTTTTTCACTTCACTTTTTTCCTGCTCTGTTTTCCTTTCCCTATCTATAAAAGTTTATGCAATAAGGCAATATGTTTGCATACATTTGAGTTACTTAGTATGTATATTTTTTAAATTCAAAGTTATAAGGGTCCTAGCTAGCATAACAAGAGAAAGCCTTGTTTATCAACATAGAAACCAGGTTGGTTTTGGCTTGAGCCAGATATATCAGAGGGAACACAGATTTAGTTTATAACTCTGATTTTCTTTTCTCGCTAGAAGAAAAAGGAATTAGTACATTACATAGTATTGTTTATGCTGAAAAATAATTTCAGTGTACCCAGGGTGTGTTGGTGTTTCATTCCCTCTCATTTCTGTGTAGCGCTATTAATTCTGTCCAAGTTGCCATCAAATACATATTTATTTTCCCAGGAGTACCCAAATATTTCCAAGGTGGAGTGAGAAACAGAGTTTTACAGCTGATATGTGTTTCCCTCTTGGAATGACATCACCATTTAATTCCTCCAGATATTTTGTTCCTTATACCATTTTTACAGAAAGAGAAAGCAATGGCCCTTTATGTTAAGGTGGAGAGTTTTAAAGTGGCTGAAATCAAAGTGAATAAAGATCATGATGCAAGAAATTAATCTCTGAACATAAAAATTGTGATTTATAATCTAACACATGATGTTACATTTTTATCTATAGTAATTCCAGGAACTTCAGCAGAATCCCAGAAGAAAAAATTTTCATTTTTTTGTCTTCTTAACACATGGGGATGTGTTTTTGCCTAAGGCTCAGTTTTAAGAAGTTCCTTAGTAGTTAAACTTAATCCTATATATACTCATTCATGAAAAGTGAAAAAGGTGTAATTTCTGCCAAAACAAAAAATTATTTTCTTGTTCTCTTTTTCTACAGTCAACATATGGCTGTAGGGACACAAACTTACACAAAATTAATACAAAATTACTTATACAAAGTAAGTACAATAAAAAGCCACCATATGGAATAGCAACAAGCTATGAAGTGTTACTTCATGTCATGATGTCTTTTTTAACCAGTTGTGAAGGATTCAACTTATGAAAGCAAGGCCACTGGTAGTGAAACAGCACAGATCTGTCCCCTTCGGTATAGTAACTCCAAAAGCCTTCATTGCAATTCAAATAAATAAGGCCTTTTGCTGTGGGCAGTTGAGATAAATACAACTATAGGCAGAAAATTTTGGCTACACCCCAGATCCTATCCATATTTGAAGATATAATCCATGAGGGAGTTTAGGGTTGTTTCTATGGATTAGAGGTGGAGGATCAGAAGTAAACCCTCCTATTGATCTAGGTTAAAATTTTCCCCCTGGAAGGGTCTTGCAAGTGTCTAATCAGAGGCAGTTGGAAAAGAAATTTCTTCATCTCTGCCTAAAATATAGCAGTGATTTATCATCTTCTTAATTTTCAGTAAAACATTTTTCTTGTGTAAAAAACTCCACATTTGTCTTGATTTTTGGCTTCCACATGAAATACCAGAACAATCTGAGGGAAGCATGCATCACGGAAATGTTGGTTGAATTCAATACCTAATTTTCCCATCAAAAAAGAAAAATAAAAATTTGATGTCCAGTGAGCCCTTCTTTTTTCCTGAGTGGAATCAGGATATGGGTTAGAGATTAGTAGGAAATAGGGGTAGAAGGATACAAACCAGGTTCAGCTAGAAAAACTGATAATAACTGATTTAGAGGAAGAAGAGACAGTGTTTGGAGCTCTTGAAGTCAATGGCAAACAACTCCTTGACTTCCAGACAGGAGCAGGTTAATAGAAATTCAGCAACAGCTTATATTAGGCATGTGGTCCTTGCCGGTCCAAGAAAGCATGGAGGAAAGAGACAGTCTGCACCTCAGAGGAAAACAAAATCATCCACATAGCTTTTTGTTGAGTGAGTGAATCAACAAGTCAGCCAGCATCTGCCCAGCTCATTTTCTTGGCAAGAATCCTTGTGGCAACAATGTCATATAAACTTTTATTTGGAGAGACTTTGAATCAGCTAATTAGAAAAAAACTTAAAACAATAGGAGAAGCAGAAGAGGAAAAACGCATACAGCCCAGGATTTAGATTTTCAATCAGACTGCCTATATAATGGAATGAGCAACAGAGCATCCCCATGAGATTACTACTTAAGCGGTTCCCCAAGATGTTTATAAACATGTCTATAAAAATCCTCCTTTCCCATTATCGGGGATGGTGTTGGATGCATTCCTCAAGGCACTTGTCATACTCAGTGGCCTTTATGAACATTATGTGGCTTTAAATCATATGTCTGCTCTTATTAATTTCAAATGTCCTTCCTTGACTCTAATTTTCACATTTCGCTTGTGCCTCTCTTGTCTTGAAGTGTGTTAGAGCTCTATAGCTACTTCAAGAGGCACAGGCGTACTTCCTGACGTTCCTCTGGTTTTGGGTAAGATTTGTAAGGGCAATGAGCCTTGAGGCCATTATTTCTGCAACAGCTGGTGATTTCAGGTGCTTGATCTGAGGCACATAAAAGGGCCAGATTTAAACACACAAGCAACCAATCATTTGAAAATCACCAGTTGTTTGCAAAACTTGAATGAATGCCATAAGGAGCATTACAGTAATAGTATGTGACTGTCTTCACAAACCAGCCCATGCTCAGGAGCAGTGGGCACCTCTGAAGGGGGGCAAAATTATGGGCAAAGAAATTTGAAGAGATGGTATAAATAGGAAAATAATATGCCTAACAGCACAACATCTAAGCCATTTCCCCACACTCTAGCCAAGATTCTGAATGCTGTATTTATTGTTCAGTGTGTCTTCACTTCTGTTTAGAAGAAAGAATAGACTGTTCTGCCCTTAGATATGCCTTTTCACCAGTTCCTACATCCTTTTGCTGTTGCAGTAGCTCTGGGTTAAGCAAGTGAGTGAAACTTTAAAGCATATGAGTCTGGCTTTTCAGCGGCAGCCCTTAGGTCAATAATCTACCTTGTTATTTGGGCTCTTCATCAGGTAATGCTGGACATGGCAGCGCCTCTCCTGTTCTGCCTGTCTTTCCTTTGCCATTAGGCTTCCTAAAAGGTGAGTTCAGGGAGGCAGAGGTGCTGGCAAGTGCTCTAAGGACATTGCCAATTACCTCCCAGCTTTTGCAATCTTCTCTCTGGATTTTCCAAAAAGTGACAATTCCCTCCATGAAAGTTGCATTTCAGTGCTGAAAAGCATTTTTCTTTCAGTGGAACACTGTAAGTCATTTACCTAGTATTCAAACTTCCTATAGAAGTAGATCTGAAAACACTCACATGAGAATTTCCATGAAACTTCAGAAGATGTTTGCGTACAAGAGAAATTATTCCCTTTTTTCAAAATTTTCTGATTTGGTACTAGATAAAATTGGTGATTCACCCTCCCCCCGCTGGCTCCCAAAGTTACATGTGCTTGTGTGCTGCTTTTTGCTTCACAACGAGAAAACAAACATAAGATCTGTTATCTCTTATAACCCACTGGCAGTTCATGGCACACTTTCATGGGATCAACGACAAGAGAGGATAAGCAGAAACTAGTGTGGCACTGGGAGATAGTATCTGCTTAACAGAGAAACCTTCTGCAGGAGTGTGGCAGTTCAACATAGCCTGTATTTCTGCTTTTTGTGGTTCTCAGGGAAGAGGACATGCACATACCTCAAACGGGTAATCCAGAACATCAAAGTGGTTAATAGGCAGAAGTCTAGAAGTAACATGAAGTATGAAGAAGAGAGTGTTCCCTGCCTTCATACACACACAAAAACAAGGCTGAGGTGTTTACGGACTTGCATGCATAATTTCTGGTCTGTCAGACACTCCCTGTGTGTGGGCTATTGTTTGACTGCAAGTTCTAATAAATAAGAGCTGACATTCAATAGAAACCTCTTATTCCCCAGCTGCACAGGATGACAAACCAACAGGGCCAAATTCCCACAGGCGGTACGTGTGCCATGTTCTGGGGACTTCAACACAGCAAAGGTGACAGCTTATTGTTTGTGGGGAATGCATTGGCCGCACTTTGGTGTGTATCTGAGCAGCGCTTTGCATTGCACACTAAATGACATAGGCAATTAGAGGCAGAGAAATGAAGACTTGCAACTTTCAGAGGATGTAGGTCTGGAATAATGGAATAGAGGGAAATATGGAGCCATGGGGCAACTCTTTGGTGATGGATAACCAAGCTGGAGCTAAGAGCTGGCAGAGGAAGGGAGGTGACTTTCTGGGAGAAAGGAAACAGTCCATCTGGGGCACAGCTCTGATTCCGCTCCTTGTGTAGTGAGAGGCAGAAAACACTAATGATTATGAGTCTCTAATGAAAAACATAGGTTATTCAACTCATTTAAGAAACCAAGTGCACAACTATAACATATTAAAAAAACCTGTCTTTGTAGATTTATTAACAACAAACAAATAAAAAAGAAAGGTCAACTGCATTTAATATAATGTGGTGTACTTGTATTAATAATCTCTGTGAAAACTGAAGTGAAACATACTTTCAAAGCTTTTGGCTCTTTGTTCGTTCTTGGAGTTTTTTTGCTTTATATTTGTAAAGGATGAGCTGTCCTTATTTTATAAGGCATATTTTCCCACCCTACACAACAAAACAGAAACCCCTACAAGTAGAAAACAAGACAAAACACATTCTCCATAAAGATGCACCCCTTGCCCCTACCTGCTTCACAATTGTTTTTTTAGTTAAATTTATGGCATTGTATTGTATTTTGAAATTGAGTGAGGCCTATGTGGAGCCTCAAGGATTTGGGATTGGACTTCCTTTGAGTTTTTGATTCCCATGGGTGCTATAGTCTGACAGGGACATCTCCCCCACCCACATCTTTCACCTCAGAGACCTTATGGAGATGAGGTGAGAGGAGAGCGGGACAGAGTGACTGGCCTGATGTCCTGGGTAGAAGGAGAAGGGGTTTCTCCCAGTCCCAGGCCAGTGCTCTGTGCCCACCACCTTCCCATAGTAGCCAGCAAAGAGAGTATTAGAAGGCACAGGCACTGCAGGGGGTCAGCACTTTTGGCTCTTGGTCTTTGCCAAGGTCAGGCAGGGACCTGCATTCCACCAGAGGTGGGAAACCAGCATCTGACATGCTGCTGGTGAAGGACTCAAATAAGAGGCAGCAAGTATCAGCTGTCACAGATTCATTCATGGTTAATGCCCAGGTACCATCAGCGAGGTGGACAGGAAAAGCTAAGATGCCTGAAAAACCCCTTTTGTCACCCCGGTTAGCACTACTTGCTGTGCCCAGTTTTCCTTATTGTCACCCAGCCCTGGCTTAAGACCATGTTGGTCACAAGATGGATGAACACATACAAACCTCTCTTGAGTGTAGTGATTAATGTCTACTCCACTCCTCTAAAAATGTCCCTACTCTTAGTCCCCAGCTCCCAAGGGTGCTTAAGACACAGCTGAAGCAAAGCTCCAAATTCTTGAAATGTTAGAGCAGAAATATCACCTTCTAGGGATTTTACCCAAAGACTGGTCCCACTGCTCCTGCATTATACCACTTCTAGAAAACTGATAGTGAGAGTGTCACAGTATTTCCTGCTGGAGAGATGAATAGGGTAAAACAAATATGTGCACCCCACCCCCCAGCTTTCTCTACTTTTCAACACTACAAGCTGACACCAAAGATAAGAATAACAAATACACTTCCCTCTCTGAGCATCCAGCTCTAGTCTTCACTGCTCCATGGGACTGTTGCTGCAATTACACTGCAGAAGAAAGTGGTCCTCTGATCATCACATACAAAATGAGGGCCAGAAATGTGAAAAAGCTGAGAAGAAATATGTTTTCTTTTCCCATGTAATTACCTGTTTTCTATAAATTTTCTTTATTTTTTTATAATAAATCCCTCTCATAAAGAAAAAAGAAACAGCTGTCCCATAAGTGCCTATACCATCTCTCTGCCCCAGGGCAATTCTCTTTCAGGGAAAAGGACTTTTTTTTTTTTTTTTTTTTTTTTTTTTCCATTTTGCACTGCTGGAGAAAACTAGGAGAGCCTGGGTGGAGGTTCTAGCTCTGATATGAGTAATAGCCTTTAGCTTACTTAAAGTTTCCTCTACCACACATGCTATTTTGCTTTCCTCCCTTCCTTACATCCATGTGTTGTGGTGCTATACGCTTCTAATCAGCAGCTGTGCTGTACCTCAGAAGAGACAAGGGATCTCTCAAGGATTGAAAAGCATGGTTAGCCAACCCTTTTCTCTCTGGTGCAGTCTGCATATCACAAACTGCTCAGCCCAGCCACATCTAACCCTGGTTCTACAGTTTCTCAGTGAGAGTTTTGGTGTGCATCAAGTCTATTTCAAATGAAGAGGGAGAAGGGCATCTCTGCTCAGTCCCATGGCCACAGTCCCTAGAGACAGTTTTACTGTAGTCCTCCTTTCAAGAAGTGTGCAAGCCCTAGGAATGCCAATTGTAGTGCATTATAGCTTAGGTTCAATGGGATCATTTTCAAACAAAGATGAAAAAACTCAGAGCTAACTGTGTTCCATACTAAGATGAGCTGTCAAGTCAGCTCTTTTATGGAACAGGCTGGGGTAATAGGCTTGTGCTACCCTGAGGTCAGATAGATTCCTCTTTTTCGTACTGTTAAGCCTTTTTATTGCTTTCAGTTCAAGAAGCCATGCATGCTATTTCTAAAGGTTAAACATTATCTTGCAGAACAAAAAAGGGGACAAAATGATAGTAAAACTAGTAGAATTGAGAGAAAGATGAAGATTTTTTTTTTTTTTTAAATGGGCCCTTCTTCCTTGTTATGGAGGAGTTAGAGAAATTATGCCTAGAAATAACTTCCTGAGGCTGAGAGCAGTATAGAGATATGTCAGGAAAAAGCCTTGACCGAAGAGACCTTTTCCTCCTTCAGTTCCTCTGTTGACAGGCCAAACAGACAAGAACACAGCCTGTGGGAAACCAAAACTGCAAAGAGGCAAAGTGACTTTCCAAAGGTCACTCCTAGGTCAGTGGCAGAACCTATTCTCAGTTTAGGGCTTAATTTACAGTTCTGTTTTGGTGTTTAATTTTGTTCTTATTTTCAACCCATGCAGCTCTGTCCGTGCTTGTTGGAAGCAGGCCAGACAAGGGTCTTCGCTCTTACAGTTTTTTATGCTGTGACAAGCTCAATATCTCAGGGCCTTTTTTTCTTCCTTTCTCTTGCTCTGTAAAGTCTGCAATTTCTTAAAACACTGCCTACATTTATGAGTGATTTCTCACTCTTCACAACTGGAGAAAGGGGAGATAATTGAAACCAAATGCTTCATTTGTGTTAATAACAAGTGTCATTTTATTTTATGTCGTGCTGTTTCATGCAAGAGCACTTCAAAGTGCAGAGAAGAATAGCAGAGAAAAGCACTGAAGGCCACATAATGAGAACTGATCACAAAAGGAGAAGCACTCTTAATCTAAACCTTGACCACAGCCTCAACAGAGGGTAAAATTTGAGGAAAACATCATGCTGCAGGGCTTTACCTTTCAACAAGAGGGGCTGCTGAGGTGCTCTGAGGTGCCCTGAAACCCAGAACCTTCAGGGTTGAGATAAAGAGCGAATGCTCAGGCTCAGTCTCCATGGGGTGACAATTCCTACCTCCCTGCTACATGTAAGACCTTTCTTGGCATACCCTTGTTGGTACAGGCCAGGGAAACCAACCAGTGTGATGCTGATGTTGTTTGGCCTCCCCGAGGGTGCTGCCCTCTTTCCCACCTTTGAGTATGGGTGGAAATCACCCAGCACCTCCCTCGTGGGGTTGAGGGCATCTGTCATCTCCCTGTCTCTGTGTGTGCACACACAGAGAGAAAACCCCACTCCTTTGAAAAGGACCTGGGCTGGGAAGCCGGAGGAGCCAAGGATAGGAAGCAACTCAGCAACAGCAGAGCAGACCCAGACTGGGGGCTCCCAGGTTCAAGTCACCACTCCTGGGTAGATAGTGGCAGGTTATTTTTGCCTCCTGCTGCTCTGTGGCAAGTTGTTTATTGCCTGACTTACTGCAGCTGGATTGAAAACACCCAGCGGTCATGCACTTCATTTCACAAGTACCAGCTGCCCCTATAAAAGTTCAATTGAGTGGCTGTGACTAATCCTGATCTATTCGCCCCAGTGGAAGGGGTAGCACAAAGGCCTGGTATAACTGTCTGATGAGCCCCTGTCTGCAGCTTGCGCCAACCTTAACCGAACATCCTATCTTCATTACAACAGAGTTTAAATTACAAGTTTGTACTCTATTTTTTGTGGAAATCTTAGCTGATTGTGTACATGGGACCAACTGCACTCATTTAACGAGACCTTATCCAAAGTTTCTCCTCTTTACAGAGAAGAAACACCCCTCGTGCCTTATTTATAGCACACAAAGCCCATCCAAGGACAGCAGTGTGTTTCCTCAATTTCCTGCTGCCTGTGATTCATTGCAACATCTGAGAATATCACATCCCTGCTACAACATAGATCCCTATCTATCCCCTGATACAAGTGAAGAGCAGAGAAAGATACTATGGACAAAAAGCACACCTAAGCTTTAGGTGCCCAATGTGAGATAGTCAGAACTTTTTTTTTCACCATCCTGAGCATTTAATAGAACAGCATGCAGTCACAACACATAGTACCCTGGAGCCTTTATTTGGTCATCCAATGTGAAGGACAAGATAAGGACTGTGAATGAAGAAGTAACAAGAGTGAGCTGTGCAGCCTTACTCAGGCACTCAGTGACAGAGTGCTCCTACAGCTGCCTCCTTCATGGCAGCGCTGAAGTTCTTCAGCCATGACAGTCTATTAATGCAACATGTTTTTTTCTCTTCACACCTTCCAACAAAGGAAATGGAGCTGTGCATGCTATTTGACAGCCTTATTCATTGCAACATTTACATTTCATCCAGGTTTACTGCACCTGACAGACTGTCTTATCCCTCTTTCTGTGTGTTGTTGGTTTTGTTACAGTCAGAGGCCCTCTTGAGATTTATAGGACAAAATCTTGGCTCCACAAAATCCAGTGGCAAAAGCTGCCAGGTTTTCACTGTATAGTATAGTACAGTCCCATTCTCTTCTTGGTCCTGGCTATCACAATACTATCAGGCACCCAGACTATCAGATAATTGAAGCATTGCTGGAAAGCAGAACCCCTAATAAAATAATATAACAGTACTTTTATTTATACAGCTCCCCCAGAACACTTATACTGAAAACCAGAGAACCCCAAAGAATAAGATTCAAAAATTAAATATGCTGGATAGTTTTTGCCTTTGGGCCACATTACACAGCCACAGCTTGCATTGACTGAAACCCACTCAAAGAAGGAGCTGAAATATACAAGTCTTCAAAAAACTCTCATTCCTAGAGGTGGGCAGGTGGCCCTGTGGGTTATGTTTGCATAGAGAAAGGATCTGCGTCCAGACTGCTGCAGGTTGCAGTTTGGTTGTTGCAAGGTCTTGTTTCCTGTGTGCAAGACTAGGCCTTGCTTCACCAGCAACACACTTGGGTCTATGTGTGTCTGCAGCCGTAGAGCTGAAATCTGGTGGAGGCTGCCTTTAAAATAACAGGACTCAGCTTTTGAAAGCCTTGAGTGAGAATCCTTCCCCATAAGCCAGAGGAACTCTGAAATTAGAAGTTGATGTGCTGATATTGATGGAAGCTCTGAACCAGGTCCTATGAATGGTGAATTTGCTCTGCCTCTCCTGATCAGGGCCTGATGAACCCTGCTTTGCAACCGGAGCAAAGCGCAATAAATATGGGGTGCCTGAGGGGCTCCCATGGGTCCCCACTGCCTTGTAGTCTAGCTCCAGGTGGCTGTGCTGTGCTCAATCTGCCTCCCTCCCTTGGCATCCTCCCAGGTGAGGGGCTCTCCTTTCTGGCCCAACACCAGAAAGAGCTGGCAAGTGCATGGAGGAGATGGGGTACACCAACTCCATCCACAGGAAAACCCACTCACTTCTTCCCACCCTATCCACTCTTGCTGTTCTGCATCTTTCCCTGCTCTCCAAGGCAGAGCCTTCAGTGCCAAAGGGAAGCCTTCCCACCAGCTGTGTTGCAGGCTTTCACCAAACACAGGAACCAGCTCCACCCTGAGAGCTGCAAAGGCTCAGGAGTAAGAACTTTGTCAGGATTGGGCGGTGCAGTGTTTCCGAACACTTAGCATCTATTTCTCTGGTGTCTTTGAAGTGTGACACTTCTTTCCCAGAGCTTCTCTTAAGCAGGCCCTTCAGAAAAAGATGTTTTATTTTCAGCATGCCTCAGTGAAAAGATTTATTAGAAAGCCTTAGATATTGGAGCCAAAACTGGTCTGCTAATACCACTTATATTGCTATCCTAAGGGTTAATGATCCAACCGGAGTTTAATATCCTGCTTCCCTCTCAGACAATTTCACATTAATTGTGCCGCCCTACTATTATAAAATTTAATATCCCCTCTTAACCAAATTCTTACATGTTGCAGCCCTTTCTACCTGCAATCTTGGCAATTCTTTTTTTTTTTTTTTTTTTTTTTTATAATAAAAAAAAGCATCTCTCAAATTAACAGCACAGGTCTTGGGGATTTGCTGTCTATACCCTCCTGGCTCTGCCTGTTTTCAGTCCAACGGTCAAATGGACATACACAACAAGCCTGCAGGATCCAGTCCACAGCTTGTGTGTATCTATGGAAAGTTTGCCATCAGTTTTGAAGGGGCTTGGGATCTGGCTGATGGAGAAGGGAAGCACAGATGGGGAGAGTAAGTGGGGGTGTATACAGATAGTCCCATGTTGTGCACATGTCCGAATGACTCCATGGTGTGTGGTGATCCTAGTTCATTGAACTTGTTGCACTTCTCATCGCCCTGAATTTAGAGCAGCAACAAAGGTACATCATTAGTACCATCCCACCACAACCCTTTTCAGCAAAAATATTTATTTAGGAATATTATTTCTTGGCTTAGAAAAATCCTGGGTTTTGTCTTGTTTTGTTTTGAACAAGTGTTTCCCAAAAGTATTTCCCAACTGGATCATAAAAAAGAATAATCTACATTGCACTGAAAAGATTAATCAGTCCCTGCTGTTAAACTCTTATATTCTGTAAGCAGAGTTAAAGAAATTAATATTGTCTAATTAAAGAGACCTTCATAACTGTAGGATCAAACCTTCAGGTGGAAATCATCAGGTTGGGATAGCACGAAGCTGTCAGCCCAGGATGGATCTAACTGTTGAAACTGCACTACCAAGAAAGACACTTTCTTGGTGTCTCAGGAGATGGCTTTTTAATAAGAAACCCTAGCCTGACACTTGAGAAAACTGGCTGTGGAAACTGTCCTTAACAGGACTAAGAGCAGGCTGAAGTCTTGCCAAGGTCTTCACCATCTCCCCCTCCCAGTAGTTACAACATCTCTGCCTTTGGAGCACTGCGATTGACAACTGGCTTGATCGCAATTTAGATCTGCCCTTGAAGCTTCAGGCTGACAGGTGCTGCTGCTCTGAAAATTGCTGCAGCCCCAGTTTTGTCAGCATGTAAAGGTACGGCCAACTGTACCTGTGCTCTTTGGCTCCCTTACCTCGATCTCCAGCCACAAAACCACTATAAACCCCTCTTAAGCAGGCAGCCTCTAAGCCAAATTGATGTCTATGCCAATGGAAATAAAATATATCCAGGAATCTTCCACGGTCTTTTATAAGTAGGGTAGAGAGTTTGCACTCCGGTGCTTGATTTCATGCAAATATGTAGATTTTAAAAATTATTATTACTATTGGATAATGTTAAAGGGTTTATTAAATGTGACCCACTAAACATGGGGGAAAGCCATTTTCATCCCTCAGCAGGAAGAAGGAGCATGGCTGAGCCCTTGAAGAGAAGCCTGGTAATGTTGGTAGACAAAAAGATTTTCCTACAGCATACTCTGTAGGAAGACACTGATTAAATTACAGTCAGTGCTTTGTAGGAATGTGCCAGCTTCTTTAAAATCTCATAGGAAAATTCTTTTTGAAAGGGTTAGAACTGCTAAAAACTAGCTGAACATCTCTAAAATTTCTCTTTTGAAAAACTATGACTGAGAGAGATGTTGATGTCCTAATTTTGGAAAAGATTTTGGAAAAATCATTGGAAATCCAGGGAAACAGAAATTTTGCTTTACAATCATCTGTAACCTCTATGTAGGCACAGCCTTGCCTTAAAATAAATAATATATCTTACTGACATGAAGTTTTGTTTAAACAAGGAGTATAGCATTCAGTTTCTACAATCTGAACAACAATAATTCTAGATCTTAGAATATGTAGTTAACATGCATTTGGATGGCTGTTTTACTTTTTAAATATAAGGCCTCAGTTGCTTAAGCAAAATTACACAGTTTTATATGCAAGTGGTTAGTCAGGTGCCTAGGCAATTCTGCAAGAATGAATTGGATGACGTAAATAGTAATTTCATATTCAAACTATGAAAATACATTTGTACTTACTATAGCACATGTGTCACTCATGGTTGATGTACAATTCATAAGTCTTTCTTTAAAGAAAAGATGAATGATTGGATCTGAGCATTCTTAACAAATTTGGAAGTGAGTACCTCTTTTGGGAAAAATGTCAAATCTGCATTGGCTTTTCCTATTTTGACAGCACCCAAAGGAGAAAAGCAAAAACTGCATGCTTATCACTGAAGCATTTAAGTAGCTGACATTTATCTTTCATCAAATAATAATTTTCTTTGAATATTACTGCAGTCAATCAGAATAGAAATACTTGTACATGCAAAGAAGAAAGCATCACCAGTGTATGAAACATGGGTAACCAAAAAAAGTTTGAACAATCCTGAATTAATAATTTCATTTTCCTGCAAGGACAAAACCGAGGTAAAAACCCAAGCAAAGCTATAAATACCCCACTTGACCTCTGTCACATACCTACAACCTTATTTTCTTCACAGTTGTATCAGGACCAGGACTCTTGCCTAACCCACATGCACCTCCAGGTATGTCAATATGGAGGAAGACCTTTTGCCAGCATGGGCATTACCAGCCATGGTGTGGTAGGTTAACCAGGTAGTTAAGCAGGCTGCCAGATGTTTACCAAGCTGCTCTCTGACTCCCCCACTTCAACAGGACAGAAGGAGAAAATAAGATAAAAAAGCTTATAAAGCCAAGACACCTGCTGTCCTCAGAGACAAGTTGAATGCCTCCTCTGAGGGGGGTTTGTTAGGTCTCTGACATGTTGCTTCAGCAGTGAGTTTAGGAGATGAAGTTAGGCTATTGAAGGCATAAGTAATCTCACAGTAGAGCTTTGCCTTGACATTGTTCTGAAACACCTTTAGGAGTCTTTGCTCTGAAGTGTTATCTGACATTTTTTTCAGCTGTCCCCGAGCAATGAGACAACCTTTCAGATCTGCAAAAGAGCTGTGGAGATCATGTGGGCTCCTTGATAACATTGGGCAAGTTCTAGCTTGGGATGACTCACATATCACAGTCAGATAGTTTAGCATAGGTGTTGGTGATGGGGGAAAATCCTTCAACACAGAGGACCATGGGATAGGGCTACTCTTTGTGACTTCTATACATTACTGGAGATTCATCTGTGGAATAGAGCTGGTCTATTATTTTGAGTTCAGTGCTTTCCCTTAGACAGCTGAAGGGTCGAGCAACTCATTCAACAACTAGTGAAATCCCTTTCCTTGTTTTCCAGCCTCCTTTTTACTTCAAATGTTGGCTTTGTAGGAGGATTAGAAAGCTTATACTCAAATTCTGTCCTTTATAGTGACACAGCTGTCTCTGAAGTCATGGAAAGTTGTACTCTGAATCTAGCATCTGACCAAGAGCATTCAGTCATTTCCAAAGGAGGCCAATCACCGCCAAACATGGCCTGCAGGAAAGGATGTCAAAATGCCAGTCCTTCTCTGTGAATGTGCTGGAAACCAGCAGGGACTGCAGGAGTGCAGCTGTGCTGTGGCAGAAGTCATCCTGGGAGGGCTGCAGTTTGAGCATGGCCCTCAGGCTGGAGTTATTTCAGGTAACCACAGCTGATGTGAGTGCTGCTTGGTGACCTGGATTGTAAACTCCAAAAGGATCTGAGTCAGCAGGGGCAGAAGAAATTGACCCTGCTGTGTCACCCTGGGACACAACTGCCTTTCCAGCCAACCCAGTCCCTCTCCCTCGTCCCTCTGGGAAACCCATTGTAATGCCCTATCTGGGAATGACTCCCAGTTCATTTCTGGCCCCTTGGCTTTCTGAGGTATGCAGCATATGTTTTGCAGGTCTTCACCATGTGAAGATTTCATGATACAGCTCAAGACGGTCAGGATGGCCACCTCTCATAGGCTGTGTATGGTGTTTTGAGGCTGGGGGACAGTTCATTAGCATTCTGGACAGTCCAGAATATCTTGTCAGTCTGGACAAGAAATAAAGATCCTGAAGATGATCTTTTCCCACTTTCTGGACACTAATGGACAGCTATTGCCTTTTTAGCATGAATGGTGTGTTGCTGAAAACAACAGGTGAGGTAGGGCTCAGATGTTCTTTGAGCATCCCATGGGTGCTGACAGGTAAGCAGACATTTCCAATAGTAGGAGACATAGATTTGGAGTCAGAATTGCCTCTTCCTGAGGACCCCTTGTAAGACCCCAGTGGGTTACTGTCAGAGCTACTACTGACAGGTGGTAAATCAAACCTGACCATCTCTCTGCCTCACTGGTCAGTGATTTACAATTGCAACTGCTCATAATGACCTACGCAAATGAAACTTGAGGGATCCTTTTCCTGATGCACACCATTAGTGTCTTAAAGGCTTCTCTCCTTGTTTTCCCTTCCCCAACCTGATACTTATGGACGAGAGTTGTCTCCACATAAGTTATGCAGGGCATTTTGAATCTGTTTGCTGTCTAGCAAAATCAAAGCTGCAGCATAATAAGATGCTGGGGATTCCTAGACATAGTTACTGAAATGTCAGACTTCTTGTATGTCAAGTCAGTAAATGCAAGCTGATTCATAAAACTGCCCTGAACAAACAAGCTATTACCACTCGTGCAATCCTACAGGACACTGGAAAAATGAAGAACAATTACAAGGGAAGAGGTGCCCTCTCTTATGGACCCTCATTGCTTGGAAGTACAACAAAGGAACAGGGAGTCAGCAGTACCTCAGGTTAGGTGTTAGGTGTTTTGCTCCCTTCCTTCCTCCCCTTTCTACTCTGGGAGATGCTCTACATCACTGGACCTCTCTTGGGACTTTTGGGATAAACAGGTGTGACTTCATGGACAAAAACATGCTGAACCTTGGGTGTCACCATGAAAGAGACTGACTTCACCAAAGAGGTGGGTAATCTATCATTGTCTGTGTCAGGGTCCCCATCAAGACTGGAATGTATTATTTACAGGGGAAACATACAGAAAAGACATGGAGCTGTTGTTAAGCCTGTTGTATCTGAGGGACACTGAAGAACAGATGTTCAAAGGTATTTAAAACTTATTTAATATTAGGGTTGGAGCTTAAATGTCTTTGGATATTTGGACTAGAGAGATAAATGTTAAAAGAATTGCCTAAAAACCCCATACAGAGGAGGATTAGAGAGTCAGTTGGATATGTGACACATTTGAGGTACTAAAAATCTAAAACCAGAGGGATGGTTTAAAAGATTTTTCAAAACCGGGAAAGTCCCATTGTGCTGAAAAGTAACTTGCTATTTCTAGTTTGTAGTCTCCTGCCCCTGTGCATACATAATTTGAAAATCAGACAGTATTTCCACTTACAGAACTGCAGCTTGGGGTCCACGTGATTTCTGAGTCTAAATGAGACAGTCAGTACTGTGGCAGAGTCTTGTGGGAGAGGAGGCTGTGCATTAAACTCATCTCTTTCACTTCTCAGCTAAATCATTAAGTGAGAACTTGCCTTTCTTACCCCTCTGCTAATACTGAATGGTATGAGCAGCAGTCACTCGAGACCAAGAGAATTAGAAACTTAAATTCTGAGTAGTGCTGGTGTTAACAAGACATTATATTGATGTAGCCCTCTGCTCTGGGACAAGCTGTCTCTGTTGCAGCCTTTGATGCTGAATTCCCTGGGAAGTGCCAGTGCTCTTCCTCAAGTCTTTCAAATAAGTGGGCAAAATACCTAAGAAAATAAAACAGAGGGAGGACAAATAGATGGCAAAAATACATAGACATTTGTAATATGATAAATTTTGGTTAGTTTTGTACTGAAGAAAAATAAAATCAAGGTTAATTGAAAGATATCATTTATCAGTGATGATGTTTCCAGTATTGGGAGTGGTTGGAACACAACTGTTTTCAAAGTGGTTTTGCCTCATACCATTAATGGCACCTGCAAAGATTATGTGTATATGTTTTCATTTCTCTGTAGCTGCAGTTGGCTCTGACACAGGAACAGCACAT
This sequence comes from Strix aluco, assembly GCF_031877795.1. NCBI lineage: Eukaryota > Metazoa > Chordata > Aves > Strigiformes > Strigidae > Strix > Strix aluco. The sequence goes on from NC_133971.1 coordinate 62,948,910, forward strand.
TGCAGGATGTCATCCTGCAGCGATGCGGATGTGTGGAGCTGCACAGCCCTGATGCATGGTCAGAGATAAGAGCGAACACCTTCCCCATCATGCTTTCCTGTCCTGTGAACGCACATTGTCACTTCTCAGGAGGGCGAGTGATTGAACTGCTTCACAGAAAAGGCCAGAGGCATGGAGGAAAGGGGAGGAGAAGCACAATCCAGCACAAGAAGGTGTCTTCTGAGAGAATTAAACTGCAGGGAGGTCAGGCACAGTGTGTTCTCTCCAAAGAGGGCCTCTGCAAAATCCCTGACAAAATCCTTGCCATGTGGTAAATCCCCCTGTGGAGTATTGAGTCTGCTGCTCCTGCTCAAGATAAGCAACACCACACACAGCCAGCACGTGCAATGCACAAGAGCCACTCCTGGCCAGCCCAACCTAATGGCATCTCCCTCTGGGCTGCAGCTGGGAGGAGCATCAGTGTAGAGGTAGGGGAAACCTCACCAGCCCGAAGATGTCTGGTTGGATTTGCTGGCTCTGGTGGTTTGGAGAGGTTCCAGTTTGGCAAGGAGGGAGCTGGGATGGGAAGCAGGATGGCTGCAGGATGCTGTAGCCCCAGTGAAATCCGTGGGGAAACTCCCCTCCTCTGCCTCTGGCTCCACAAAGTAGGTTCCCACCTCTGCTGCCCATACACACAAATTCCTCGCTTCCCCAGCCCTGCTGATAAACAGGCATCTGGGGCCGTTAAAAGCTTTTGTCTCTGTAACAGCAGCTGGCTGGTGAGCAGAGGTCTGGGCAGACCTCTGAGTGGTGCTGGGGATACCTCGCTTGAGAGTGGGCAAGCACGAGTTTGTGTGATCTGGAGGCTTTGCTGCAGGTCAGTATGACTACTGTATGCCTCGCACCAGGGCAGTCCCATTTCTGTGTGGACAGCCTGAAATCCCTGAGGTGGTAATAACCAGCCTGTGCTGCTTTCTGGTGAAAAGGGGTGAGGGCAGTGTGGCCTCTGAACTCTCATATCTGCAGCACTCAGCCCTCCATAATTCACGTGCTTCAGTTTCCCTTGCATAATTCAGGAGCACTGGCACTGACTCATGCTTAGAAAGGGGAAAAAAAGTCATGTTTTGGATGTGTTGAGGAGCTAGAGGTGGAAAGCTTTCCATTTAATAACACATGACAATAAGATGTTTCACAACAAAATCAGGGAAAGGGAGGAGAGGGGGACAGTTTTCAGTGGAAAGGTTTTGCGTATCACCAATTTTGATCTGTTTTGATATTAAAAATCTGGACTCACTTTTTTTTCTTATTATCACTGGCATTATTTATTCTTACCGATTTAATTAATGAAGAGCCTGTTGGCTCCTGTGTGGAAGCAGGTGTTCTGCATTGTTCCCCTTGGCAGGCAGTAACTATGCTCAGCTTCAGGCACAATGGCAGCCTCTTGTCCAACATTTGGTGGGGGTAATTAAGGGCTACTGGGACTTACTCTACTTCCCTGCAGGTGCACAGGCTGGTGTATGATTTCTGACCAGCTATAGCCATTGCATGTATATGCAGGGAAAGGACTATTGCAGTGAAAGACACTGCAGGGACAATGGTACCATTGTGGGAAGATCTGTTTTCTAAATCAGCCCTGCAAAGGATGTTTAGTTTCATGGCTGTTGCCTGACATGGTGATTTCCTCCTGGCCATAAACCATGCCTCCTGCCCTATCCCAGCAGCCTCCCAGCACCTTCATGAGAGCAATTTAGAATAGCTCAGTGCCCATACTGTGGAGGTCTGAGACAATACTGCTGCTTTCTTAGGCTTTTAATTCACAAGGAATTAACTTGGGATTAAGGAAACACAGGAAAGAGAGGCAACACCACCTCACCAATCTGCACCCCACCCCAAAAACATGAAAGCATCTGTGAGGATATTTCACAAAACAGTGGCACTCACTCTGTGTGCAACCTGATCCTGCCAGAGAGCCGAAGGGAATAGCATATCACTTCCTGCTGGCTTTGGCAATGATGGCACAGAGAGCAAGTGTTCAGACCTGTTCAGGAGCAGCATGGAGATTCCACAAGTTTAGTGAGTTGGCCAAGGATGTCTCTCAGGCCAGGAAGGTATTTCCAAGAAGTGCTGTGTCTTGGGATGTTAGGACTTTGTGCAGCACAGAAGTGTGTCACTGCTGTGATCATGAGATGTGTACCCAAACACCAGCGTGTACCTGGGGAATTGCAGAGGATTGCAGAAGAAACAGTAGACATCAACAGTGTGATAAGACAGCAGCAGATATGGATGAGTAACAGAAGAATGGATCTAAGCAGAGCTATTACAGATCTACACCAGGGAGGGGAAACAGAAGTACCACTGGTCCAGAACAGGGTCTTACTGCTTCTTCAGCCCAGTACGTGCACCTCAGCGATGGGGAAGATTTCATTGAAGGCATGTTTCTGTAGGACAGGGAGAGGGGAACTGATATCGCGGGGCTCCTGGCTCATGAGCAAGATAACTTCAACAAGGTATTGCCGAAGAATGACAAAGGTTTGTAAATGGTACTGACAGCCATTGCCATTGTGCTCAGCTTTGCCCCATTCTCCAGGACAGATGTACATGCTGAGACCCTGCAGCATTTACAAGCCTTTGTTTACATAATCCAGGCTTTAAACACTTGCAGTTTTGTGGCCTGCCTCACACACCCTAAAAACTTGTCCTTAACAGTTATCTCTGGATTTGAAACTCCTGTAAAAACAAAAACAACTGGTTTTGGCTGCTCTGCCAAAGAGTGTCTTTCCATAAAAAGGAGACTGATTTTTCTCTCCGGGTAAAGTAAAAGGTTACAAAAATATTTAGTTTGAACTTTCTTGAGATCAGGCATTTATTTTTGCTCACTCTCTCAGTGTGTACGTGTGTACATGGAAAGTACCTTGAAGTGAGTCAGCATTACTCAAAGTGAATCATTGGTCACTGCTTCTCTGGGACATTCATTCAGTGTTGCATGCAAGTTTTCTATTCCTTCCAAGCCAGGATGGGATTATTTGAGCTGCTTCCAGACTACCATAGACATTAAGGTACTGGTTTAGAAACCAAACAACAGACTATCTCATACCCACTGGTATCTTGATGGAAGGCTTGATAATGGACTACTACAGCAGTAACAAGAGATAGAAATATTGTTTTAATCTCCTCTCCAAAACAGGAGGCTTGCCTCCATCTGCTTTAGCCTACAGCGTCACAGAAATGTTTGTTGCTTCATGAAGTAACAGTATCTCCAACTAGAAGCAGCAGAAGCATCAGAGCTCTTACTTCTCTTCCTGTCATTAGATCAGGCAACCTCTCAAGTCCCAGGGCAATGTAGATTTTGAAGTGAATTTGGAGAGCACGTAAGAAACAGAAGAAAGATCCCCTATGTATATATATACATGTATCTATGTATGTATGTATGTGGATCTGCTGGTTCAGAGAGCCAAAGATGGTGTCAGAACACAGGCCATGGGGGGTTTCATCCTGCTTAGGCCAGCCTTAGTGGCTCTACAGCACTGCCCATTACTCCAAAATGCATGGGATAGTTGTGCAATTCTGTTAGTGGGTAAGCACCCAACTGGTGCTTTTCAGGAACCCTCCCCCTGCTATCTACTTAAATTGTGTTCAGTCACCCCTGTGGTTTTGACTCCTTCAAAAGGTGGGTGCAACTGAGTATGGAGACAGGGGGTTGGAGGGAGCATCCAGAAGTGAGGCCAACTGAAACTGTCTGTGACAGGTGGCGAGGGGGGATTTCCCTCGCTAGCCAGGCTGTTTCTCTCTTCCCCATGGGGTTCACTCTGGAGGGCTAGAGCGGCTCACCTCACCATGCCTTGTGCCAGTGGGAGAGGGAAAGGCAGTCAGGGAATCTCTGGAGCTCACTGCTGTCAGCTGGAGGGAGGGCAAGGAATTGCCCTGCTGTTAAGTGGCTTGGGGAAAAAAAAGAGAGGGGGGGGGGGGGGAAGTTAAAATAGAGACAAGAATGCTGGCATTTATGAATGATTTGGCGTAGCATCTGCTTTTGGACATGGTAACTGACACAGAGTTTCCAGCAGTCTCAAGTGTCCAAAGGAGAGTGGCTAATATGCCCAAGATGCCTGTTGCCTTAGTCACTTCAGTTCCGGAGAAAGGCTGGGGGTGGGGGGACAAACACACTTTACAAAGATTTTTTAAAAATTTGTTTTTAAAGAAACCAATTCTGTGTGGACTGTGAAGAGACTACACCTATGGAAGCGATGTTAGGACAGCCTGTCTGTGCTGTACAGAGAAAGGTGAGGGGTGGATTGGAGATTATAGTTTTTAACCTTTGGAAATTCAGCACATGGCTGAGTTGCTGAAAAATTGGCATCCTTGGTTTTGGATATGGGGCACTATCAGGCACTATTTATTGTCTTGTTTTACTAGGGGTGAAGCCTGCTTTCTGCTTGTAAAGCAGATGAAAGCAACAGCAACCTCATCATAATAGGATTGTAATAGGATCATCCTGGATACTATGTTTTCATGTAATGAAATTGCATGAAATTATTTCTTCAACAGACTGATTACAAAATTCCATGGATGCAAAGGCAGCCACAAACCTAAGATCCAAGAAGTTTTGTCAGCTGAGGTTGTGAAATCAGGAAAAGGGAGAAATCCAGGTGATCCTTTAAAGATGGAGACAGTGTGGGAGGAGGTACTGAGAAAGCCTGTACTTGGTCCACTTGGGAATGGGTTTAAATTAAATTAAAGCACAAGCCTATAAATAAACCTGAAATCCAGGTACCTAAACCCCTTTTTGGATTAGGTTTTGTGATGACTGAGAAGCAAAGAGAGAGTAAGTGAAACTAACCACAGAACCACAGCTTTTGATGACCTTCGCTATAAAGAGGGCAAGGACTTAGGGGGAGAAAAAAAATTTCTCATTGCTTTTCGGTGTGTTGTGGCTGACTGGGACTTATTCAAGCAAGACAGGTCTTGCAGGATGGGACAGGCAGAGCAGGGGATGTAGAGGGACATCAGTAAAAGTAGTATTAAGGTCAAACTCAAGACTAAAAAAGCTTGTGAGTCTCTTAGAGGAAAACGTGAGGAGATATTAATATGAGATGTTCTGTACAATGAAAAATAAAGTCTGCCCAACCCAAAATGAAGTTCTTCAGTAAGAAATTTTACTGAGCAGAGGTGCTGCTCCATCCTTCTCAGAGACAAAGTTTTATAAAGGGCTTGTAAAAGGACCTTTTGATGATTCAGTATCTTTACTATATATCACCATACAACTGCTGTGCTATTGACCATGTATAGTTTTTCTAACCACAGACCAAAGTATGATAATTACATATCTCATTACCCCTTGAAATGGTGTCTTACTTTTCCACATCCAGAATGTTGGAATCATAAAAAATAGTGAACTAATAAATTTTTTCATGAATAGCAGTATGAGTTCTCTATCTGAAGTGCATATGCACTAAATTGAGTCAAACATCCCAAATCTTTGTGGCACAATAACCCATGCAGTCTTTGACAGCCATCCAGGCTTACACCTTCTGAGGAGGTGGGTACAGAATTTAAAGCAGATTAGACCCTCCACTGAAGGATGCAGCTTTTTGCACATGTGCAACCCTGTTAAAAAGTTAATTTACTGCTTTCTTGCCAATTTTTTAAATGATAAGCCATTAGATAAATTAAAGAATTAATTTCAATTTTTATCTAATAGTAGTGGCTATTTTTTTTATATTATCTTGCAGATTTCCTCCAGTAGCTAGAAAACAAGACAGAAGTTTGACCACAGACTTTTTTTGCTAGAAGATATTACCAAATGGAGCTTCCAACTCACAAATCTTTATGTTCCTAAAGTGATCTGCACAAGGTCACACCACAATGGACCGCTCTTATGTTCTCTGGTGTTTTCATAATCCATTTTTAAATGCAGTGAAAGCAATGAAATTCACACTATCTCTCCTTAGGAGATATTCCACAGACTAACATGTCATCAGAATACTTTTATCAATTGCTGTGAAGATGTATTGATTACATTGCAATTGTATCTGAAGATTCTGATTGGGCATGTGCATCTGAATTGTGATGACAAATGTAGTTTGCTTTGCTTGGCACTGTTTCTGACTCTGCTTTTCCAGCTTCTCTCCAAAACCTTAATTCTACAGTATATGTGTTTTGCAGTTATGTTCAGAATGCACAATGTTGGTGATACTGAGAAGGAAACAGCTGACAAAAGTTTTTTTTTCCATTGGATGAAAATATTGGAAACATTTTAAGCTTTTTCAAGATAATTCTTATATTCTTTTCCTCTCTCCCAATTTTCTATTTGAAAACAAACAAAATTAAAAAAGGTCACATTAATTTTCTTTATGTTTCTGACAACTTGGAATCTTTGGACATTTACATAGAATCAGCAAATGTTATTGAAACACTTCTAGTTGTAGATGTCCTGCATACAGAGCTAGGAAGGGGTAATTGTTACTTCTTTGTTAATAGAAATTTTCTTGTAGACTCATGTTTCCTGCAGGCCTGTTCAGAGGGTATAGGGTAGTACTGTGTTCAAACACAACTATGAAATTTACATGGTATTAAGGTGTGGGCAAACCACAGATTTGGTTTGCTTTTTTGGCTGCTGCCAGGCATTGAACTGACATTTTCATGAACTTACCTATCATTACACCCAGGACTCACTGTAATTCTTCACCATTTTTCTTACTGCCTTGGGAAACTTTGTACTGCCTAGAAAACTTCACCTCCTTGCTCATCTCCTCTTTTCCAGGTCACTTATGAACGAGTAGAAAAGCATGGGTCATGGAGCACAGCTGTTGGTGTGTGACCTCCCTCCTTTGCAGGAATTGACCATTTCTCCAGATCTTCTGTTTTCCTTTTTATGAACTATTTATACCTGTCAAGGTTATCCCTGCTGTACCATGGATGCTTAATGTCCTTAGAGGCCTCAGGTGAAGGGATTTGTCAAAAGCTATAAGATATCCAAGTATACTATATCATGTAAATGGGCCTGAAGTGCTAAGGCTTGGACAACAGGCCCAAGCCAGAGTTGACCTATAGATGAATCCTGTATATTTTATAACTGATAACCATTGTGCTAGTAGGTATTGTACTAAGTTATAACAAACCACCTACGCTGATGTAAAAAAGTGCTAAAGTGTTGAAATACTGAAGCCTGAACAACAGGCCGAAGCTGCTAACTTAGCATGTAATCATTAACAAAGTATGTAAGCTCCCTAGTGAAAGATGCAGCTTAGAATATAATCAGTAGTGAGGACAAAATGCTGAGAGAATGTATCCGACTTCCCTTGTTTAGCCTTGTTCAAGGCTGAGAACCCAAGTGTTTGGCCTTGTTAGAAACTCCCTTGGTCTCCCCCCCGAGCCCTGGCCAGGCTTTGGGTGGAATCCAACAGGAGAATGAAACCAGAAATTTTCCACTCAAAACAAAGGTGCCAGCTATTCTGGCTTGCTGATTTTGGGTAGATAAGGCTTGACCCACTCACAGTGACATTGGAAGCCTCACCTATGGGTGGACACACCACGTAGGACTCCCCACTTGCCGGGACAGACTCTCCAAATCCTCGCTGTAACCAGGGCTGCCCAGCAACTGCGGATCTGGATGATGGTAACGTATGCAAGTGGTGATGTATCTTTCTTAATCACTGTTCTGTCTCTCTTGTAGTAATGATTTGATGCATTACCACAGGGTAATTTTCCTGTTTGTTGCTTTAGGTGCATTATTCTGCCTTTTCTTACTGCATGTTTTCTGTATTACTCTGTTACATTATTTAGTTATCACCAGTAAAATACACCTACTCTTTTCACTCTGGTGTCTGAGTTTAATTGGTATCCTTAATCAGCAAAACAGGGCCTTAAACAAATGTTTGTTCATCCCTTCAGAGACCTCAAAGAGGTTTGTAAGAAGGGACTGCTCTTTACAGAAGCCATGCTAATGCATCTCAATTTGATTTTATTTATCCAGGTGCCCTCTGACTCTGCACTTCATTATAGTCTCTGCTTTTTGGTATTATTAGAATAAGAGGCCTGTAGTTTCCTTCATTCTATTAAAAAAAAAAAAAAAATTTCGACCTTCAGTCCTGCAGTACCAAAGGTGTTTGAAGTGCTGTTAATAATTTAGCTATTCCATCTTTTGGATTGCTTGGTGAGTGCCCTCTTCTTTGTTGACCCATTACTGTTCATTTTGTCAACCTGTACTGTAATTCCTTCCACAGAACTTCAGTCTTGAACAGATGCTCTGGTGAATTGCCCCTTTCACACCTTTCTTTTTCCGCAGAAGTAAGACTTCTCTTGTGGTCATCACCCCAGTTTTTCTGCAGTTCATGCTAACACACAGCATTCATTTAACCTCTCCTCAAGATTCTTCCCTGCTCTCAGGCCTTCTCCCACACTCTGGCTGTCAGTCAGACTTATTTCTGTACTTCAGGAAACAGGTCTGGGCTAAGGAGAAAAAGCCGGTCACAGTAAAGTGATGGTGATATGACAGCACTGGGGACCTCCCCTTGAGTTCTTCTCCACTTTATGAATCTCATGTGTTTCATGACTTTAATTCAGTGCTTCCCTTTTCTTCCACTTCCCCACTCCTTTCCCATAGTTTAACACACTATAGGGTGGGAACTGGGTGGCCTGCCCAGCTGCTGCTGCTGTGTGTTGCTGGCAATCCTTACACAGGACTGCAGAGGAATTATGGTTTCTAGTCACACTGACTGCATCCATTTAAGCTGTGGCTGCTACTGTAAGAGATGGAGAGATTTGTTTATTTCACCCTCCTCCTCACCCGCAGGTCTGCACCATTTGCCTGTTCTCCATTAGACAGATATCCTCTAAATCAAAATCTGAATACCTTAATTGACTTTGGAGATGGGCTTATAATGGAAATGAGGATGGTGAGAGAAGTACATAAGCATTTCTGATTTTTTAGAGTTAAAATGGTAGTAGTCAAAGCACCTAATATCTTCACATACTTAATCTGCCATAAATACTCTTTTATTTTAGCTGTCTCCACTGTGATGATAAACTTCAGATTTCCCTCACTTACACATTGCCACTGATAGCACTGATTTGTTTTTTTTAATGGATACATAAAAAGTGTCTAATAAAAAGATAATTGCTATCCCAAAGCAATTTCCCACAGAAAAAAACGCTCATCAAAAAAATATCTTTCTAAATTTTCTTCTGTTTTATAGGGAAGGGGTTTAGTATCCCTCTCTCCTCCAAATTTTTAAAACAAAAATTTTGAGGTAAACCTGCTAGTTTGGGGAAAACCTAACATAAATAACTATTTCTTTCCTCTGCCCCTTTAATTCAATTTTTTTTCACAATTTTCCTTCATTTTCCAGTAATATCCAGGAGACAGGTAAGTAACTTACAGAGAAATGCCGAATTGAATTTTCTTCCTGGAACTGTGAAGGGAAGGCCACTAAATTCCTAAAGTCCTTATTTGGAGGGTATTTGTGGAATACACAGGGAAAATACTTCTCACTTCTTGATCAGTACTTTAAGCAAAAGTTCATGCTGACCCTTTGCTGCCTAGGAAGAGCACAACTCAAAATGCACCTAGCTTTGCATCAGGTAGGTCTTCCTTTATCTCTTCAACTTGGATTTCTTTATGTTTAAGTATCTGCCTGTTGTTCCAGCAAGAGAACACCTTCCACATGAGCTGCTGTCATGTTTTCTGTTCCTGTTAGTCCTCCTTCAAGAATGGTTGAATCTGGTGACACCTGTGCAGAAAGGCTGTTGATTATACTCATGGCATCATGTGCATTGAGGATGCTTATGGAAGTGATGATGAATAAACAGCTTCAATGAAGATCTAACCATTCTTTAAAGCTGTGTTAGTGATAAGTAACACATCCTGAATGGTGATACTAATACTTCCCCATGCTACATGTGGCCATTTCCCTATAGTGCAGTCAGTGAAGGTACACTGGAGGATGTCAGCCAACATCTGAAAGCCATGAAGGTGGCAAAGTGACTCAAGTTCCACCATGCAGCAGTGCAGGATGAGGACTCTCCATCATAGCCAGATGAGACCAGAGGTGCTTGGAGCAGAGTGACACCTTTGCACCAGGAGACTGGCATCCTTGCAGCTGACAGGGGAATATGTTTGGTGCTCCAGAACTGACTGCTCACCTTGGAGAGATGGTGGTCTTTTTTGGGTGATGGCAGGCCATGCTGGAGGGCCATGAAAAGCATACAAGTGTCTGCATGGAAAGAGATGGAGCTAATGGGGTCCAGGAGAAGCTCTGTGCTGGCCAGGGTGCTGACTCAAACCATTCTGCGGTCGTTGAGATCAACATCTTTTCTGTGGGTTTACCCTATGGGCTGAGACACCTCTCTTGGGGCAAAAGGTACCCAGATGTGACAGGCCTACTCCTGCCATGTTGGAGGGACCACAGGTCCCAAAAGGCTGAGACGTGGTCTGCTGCTGTGGCCTGTTGTCAGCAGGTTTGGCTCGCTGGAATGAAGAACAGAGGTCGGCAGCACCAGAGACAAGCGCTGGCATGTGCCATCAGCTTCATCTTGGCATTGCTGTTTAAACAACATAGTGGGCTGGATCTGTCTTGATGAAGTGCAATACAAAGAGGGAAGAACAGGCCTTCTGCCCAGACCATGACAATGCAGACTGAATCACTCTCACATTCATCCCTGGCTTGACTTTGCACATTGAAAACCACCCACAGCCGTGGCTTAGCTATGTGTTCATGCCTAAATAGAGAGTCTGTGGATGAGCAAGACTCCTGACATCTCCTGTCATGTCTTGTGGTTGAGTCAACTATGGAGCTCTTTGTTGGCTACCAAACACAGGTCCAAGAATCATTGTCTCATTGTCTTTGACTGGTGTGGGTGTGCTTTCTACTGCACTGCAGGAAAAACCCCTCTTGGTTACATAGTTGTGTGTCAGTTCCGTTGGACTGTACTGTCTTTCTAAGTCTTGCAGGAATCCCTTGTACCACTAATTGTTTCTTGATCTACAAGGTATTTGGAAAGTAAGACACTTTTGCATGTTTCACACAATCTTCCTCAGTGGCCTGGACATCTACTAGGGCTGTCAGATACAATTGTGGCATGAAGAGTCAAGATGGTGTCTGTCTTGTGTTTTCTGGCCATTTGGAAGTGTCCAGCCAATGTATTATTAAGTTTATGTTTTTGTGCTGGATAAGGAAAAAGAAATGTGTTCAGAGAGTTTTTTTTATTTTGCTAGTATTTTGTGGGAAGACCTGTTTGCAGGACGTAGCTTCTGCATCAAGAGATACGAGGTTTCAGTAATCTCTGATGGTATTTTCCTTTATAAAGTGTCTTTCTCTCCCCTTCCTTCCCCTGTTGTTTGAGGTTTTAAAAAGAAATGCAGTCTTTATTTTCTCCTTTCATTATGAAAAGCCAAAGTCCAAACCTCTTAGTGACTTGCCAGCTACATTGTTGTATAATGTGAGCAACATGAAATGTAACAAAAGATAATATAAAAGGCTTTGTCAATAGGTGTTGTTAGGGAAAATCTACACAAAAGTGCAAAAGTAATGACCTCTTTCTTGAATGAGTCTGTAAATCAGCAGTTAATTGCAGGTAGATGTTCTATAAGGATTGGAAGTGTCACACTGCTCTCTGATAAATCTGAAACAAGTGATCAAGTCTCAGAGCCCTGCTTTTGCAAGAAATGTGTACCGTGAAATCCATGCACATTAGTAGTTCCGTTGTTTGCAACTGGCTCAAAACAGTGTTCACAAGCAGAGCAGCATAGCCTTGCTCTAGACACAACGTGGGTGCAGTTCAGATCCTGTCGTCTTGTTCTGCACTGAGTGTAGGTTTTAGTTTATTACATCTTCTGTACAACTGTCCATATGGGAGAGAACCTGTGCCTTTGAAGCGTTAAAAAAGAAAATTAAATAATAATAACACAGATCCTCAGGTTGATAATTTGGAGTGCTATTCATAGAACAGATCAAATTTATTTTATAGATTCCTTAAATGAAAAGGAGTACTTAAGGTTGAGATAGGATGTCTGAGGTGCCCTATGACCCACTTTGGTTCTACTATTAATTTAGCTTTTTTCCTCAAACCAGAGGTCCAGCCATGCCATGTCAGAATTGTAAAGATACAGGGCAATCCATTCTGTACAGAGCTTCACTGGAATAGAAGAGATAGGAAAGACTAGAAAGGAAAGGGTGACAAGAAGAAATGAGAGAAATTAAGTGGGTCAGCAGCAGTCAGGAGTTTGCTCTTAGGTTTCTGGATGCAGGAGAGTTTCCAGTTATATGGCCTGTACACAGTAAGTGTCAAATGAAGACAAGACTTCTTGTCTCTGTTCTGCTTCACCCTGCTTATTCATTGTTGGGTATCTGGGTCCCCAGGTGTCAAAGGGAAACTAATGTTGCAGCAGCTTTTGTGTATCCATAACTTACAGATTACTCTTGGGGACCAGCAACTCATGTTCTCTCACAAAAGGCAAGTTGTCTTGGCCTATCACCAGTGGTGGAGACCTTATTTCAAGGTATCATTTGGATCTGAAAATGCTACTTTTTGGGGAGGGGGAGGGAGATGGGGCACTTCAGTAATTTTACTGCAGTGGTACAGGGCATAGTTTTTGTCAGGTGTCTACTGCTGCTATTATTATATAAAAATGACCTTTTTTTTTTTTTTTTTTTTCTCTTTCTTTTTTCTTCTTTTTAAATGTTTCCTGTAAAATTCAAGGTTTAAATCAGAGCGCATATCATCTTTGCTTGACTTGGCTTAGTCTGAAGCCCCTGTCATTGCTTAATTAAATTATTTTACAAGGGGGAAGGTGTGGTGGTAGGAGAACACATGGCACCACAGAACCAGAGAGAGTGTTTTGTGATTATCTCACCAATTCTAAGGGGTTTTTGTTTCTGATTTTTCTCTCCTTTTGCCCTAGTGTCTGCCAAAAACTGCACAGGGCAGCAGGTGCTGAGAGCCAAGGTGTGCCTGGAGAAACAATTCCACGGTGCTTCTCCTTCTGGGATAGGATTCGCTTTTCATTTCCAGCTTCTCCAGTTCAGGCTGGCAGTGTGCTGCAGTTGAGAGGAAATCCTCTGATTTCATGTGTGATGTACAGCATACTGAACACACCTCTGTCTTTCTGACATGTCTCCAAGGCCGTCTTCATTGTATATCTGAACACCATGTGATCTTCAGTCTTGTTATCCTCACAGCATTCCCTTAAGCCAGTACAAGCATACTCTTCAGTTCTAATAACAATAGATTATCTTTGTGAACAATTAATTTTATCAGCACTTGATGGAAGTTGAGCACTTCTCATGATGGGAAGAAGACTGTATTTCAACACCTGCACATTTCCAACATCCATACCTTTACCATTTTCTGTATGCTACCATTTACTTTTTAAGGAAGTTGGCCCTTCTTTATGATCAAGCTCTTGGACATTTTTTATTATGTAATCATAAAGTTAGCTGACAATGAAAATCTGTGTTACAGAATCACAGAATCATCTAGGTTGGAAAAGACCTTGAAGATCATTCAGTCCAACCATTAACCTAACACTGACTGTTCTCAACTACACTATACCCTTAAGCGCTATGTTAACTCTACTCTTAAACACCTCCAGGGATGGGGACTCCACCACTGCCCTGGGCAGCCCATAAATGCCTAACAACCCGTTCTGTAAAGAAATACTTCCTAATATCCAGTCTAAGCCTTTCCTGGTGCAACTTGAGGCCATTACTTCTTGTCCTATCACTTGTTACTTGGTTAAAGAGACTCATCCCCAGCTCTCTGCAACCTCCTGTCAGGTAGTTGTAGAGGGAGATGAGGTCTCCCCTCAGCCTCCTCTTCTCCAGACTAAACAACCCCAGTTCCCTCAGCTGCTCCTCGTACGACCTGTGCTCCAGACCCTTCACCAGCTTCGTTGCCCTTCTCTGGACACACTCGAGTAATTCAATGTCCTTTTTGTAGTGAGGGGCCCAAAACTGAACACAGGAATCGAGGTGCGGCCTCACCAGTGCCGAGTACAGGGGTAAGATCCCTTCCCTGTCCCTGCTGGCCATGCTGTTTCTGATACAAGCCAGGATACCATTGGCCTTCTTGGCCTCCAGGTCCCTCTCTGTGTGGCAGCTCTCCAGCCACTCCTCCCCAAGCCTGTAGTGCTGCTGGGCGTTGTTGTGGCCCAAGTGCAGCACCCGGCATTTGGCCTTATTGAAACTCCTCCGGTTGGCCTTAGCCCATCGCTCCAGCCTGTCCAGATCTCTCTGCAGAGCCTGCCTACCCTCGAGCAGATCAACACTCCCACCCAACTTGGTGTCACCTGCAAACTTACTGAGGGTGCACTCGATCCCCTCGTCTAGATCATCAATAAAGATGTTAAACAGGAGTGGCCCCAAAACCGAGCCCTGGGGGACACCACTCATGACCGGCCACCAACTGGATTTAACTGTGTTCACCACAACTCTTTGGGCCCGGCCATCCAGACAGTTTTTCACTCAGTGAAACATATGCCCATCCAAACCACGAGCAGCCAGTTTCACCAGGAGAATGCTGTGGGAAATGGTGTCAAAGGCCTTGCTGAAGTCAAGGTAGACAACATCCACAGCCAATAAGCTCAATATCCTCATCCAATAAGCAGGTCACCCTGTCGTAGAAGGAGATCAGGTTTTTCAAGCAGGACCTGCCTTTCATAAACCCATGCTGATTGGGCCTGATCATCTGGTTGTCCCACATGGGTTGTGTGATGGTACTCAGGATGAGCTGCTCCATCAGCTTCCTGGGCACCGAAGTCAAGCTGACAGGCCTGTAATTTCCCGGATCATCCTTCCAACCCTTCTTATAGATGGGCGTCACATTGGCCAATTTCCAATCTGTCGGGACCTCCCCGGTCAGCCAGGACTGCTGGTAAATGATGGAAAGCGGCTTGGCGAGCACCCCAGCCAGCTCCTTCAGCACCCTCGGGTGTATCCCATCCGGTCCTATAGACTTGTCTGTGACTGTGTGATGCAGTAGGTCACTGACTATCTCCTCCTGGATTGCAGGGGGGTTGTTCTCCCAGTCTGTGTCTTCTGGCTGAGGAGGCTGGATTCCCTCAGTACAACTAGTCTTGTTATTAAAGACTGAGGCAAAGATCTTAAGGCCTGTAGTAACGTGGAGTAAAAAATGGTCGCTACCTTGGAGATGTTACAATTCTATCTGCAAGGATCCACTTAGAGGGAAAATTAATTCCAGAGAGACTGGCAGGTGGGGTCTGTGTGAATGCGTGAATATGGACGTGCTTGGGTGCTCTGCTCCTGAGGAAGTGAGTACTGAGAAAGCTGTATGAAATGGCACGCTCACGAGAGTTTATTGTTACGGTGTTGGAAGAGTAAATAACACTTCTGAACATCAGTTTGTCCTAGTTGGTTTTTAAGGCAGAATACTTTCAAAGCAATGTTAACACTTTCTCATAACTATGGGGCTGTAAAACTTTCACTTGAAAAAGATTCCCATAGACATATTTCAACCCCAGGGGTGATGTTTTCCGTGATATAAAGCCTTTTCTTTTCTGTTGGGGTTCCCCATATATCCCAGTTTTTGCAAGCGGGATCTGTGATCGCACTTGCTCACAGAGGACACTTGTGGCATTGTGAAAAGAAACTTCCCTGGGAATCATCCCTACTAAGAGAGATGGCTGTTCCATGTTTGAATCTGCCTAACCTCATAAGATGTGTTTGCCAAAGATGAGATTTTATATGTGTAGAGGGAACACTGGAGTTGTAACTTCCTGGCACTTAGCTTTGCAGGCAGTTCTAAGAAAACATGTGTGCTTTCACATCATGAAAGTGATGTGGAAAAACTTTGCAATCAATTTGGGTGTACAGAGAAAATGATTGTGATGGGAAAGTTTAAAAACAGCAACCCTGAATGATCAGAAATGTTCAGTGGATATAGATAGAGTACTCATGGCCTGTTTCATTTTTTGTCTGTGTGTTTTGTTTTGTTTTTTTTTTTTTCTCTCCTTGAAGGGGCTGGAGGGATTTATGATTCTGGCAAAGAGAAAAAAGTTATCATAAGGTTTGAGTTATTTTGCATACTTGAAAAAAATTTGTTCTCTCAGAGTTAGGAAAAGATATGATGTGTAAGCAAATTTCTGCCTATATTTACATATTTTAAAAACTAAAATCAACTTTCATTAGAGTCTGAATGAGCAGAATAGGGTTGGTTTTTTTTTTCTGCTGGGAATGAAAGTAGAAGGATAAGTGTTTTGTTTTGAGATAATCAGGATGATGTAATCAGAGTTATGGTAGCAGTGAGAGTGAAGTGAAGATCAAAGTGTTTAGGATAATTTAGGGAGACTCATCAAGATGGTCTTCACAGCAGAGAACTTGCAAAGATGGGCACAATACCTGGGGGAAGGATGAAGCTTTTACTATTGTCAGAAATGATTGATCATCTGTCTGAGGACTGGCGAAAAGTGGTGAGGGGAAAGGAATCTTCATAAAGACATTGTATTTCATGTAAAAATGACAGATAGCTCCTTCAAGTGCAGTGTCTGTTGTTCCCATGGGCAGGAACTGCTCATACATGTTATGCACATATTGCTGGTCTGATCCTCTTCATGTTGAAAGGAACATTGTACCAAGAGTAGCCAACCTGCCTCTTCTCCCTCTAGAATAGTAAATAACATCCTCTTGCAGCTGTTTATCCAATTATGCAGGCAATCACTTTTTTTTTCCACAGGACTCCATTCCCATTAAGTTTCCAAATGTGGAAGCTGGGTACTAATTTCCCCTATCAATCCAGTGGTCACTGATTTTTAATGGGAACTGAGATTATGACAGAATCAGCTGTTAAGCGTTGCTTTTCTCTTCAAATATTTGCATGAGAAGCAGATTTTACAATGCCATTATTTGAGATATTCTTCTCTCTGCATAGGTTAAGCAATTAACTTTTTGTTATATGCAAGCTGAGAATGCATGTATAATAAATGTTCATCATACAAGCAATTGATCTGCAATAATTTTAGAGGAATATTCTACACTTGAAGGTAACAGATATATTTTACAATACATGTATTGTAAACATTAATTTCACATGACTAAAATTTCAATGTCTGCATATGGGATTTCCAAGAGTGGGGTAGACTCTAGAGCCTTTTAACTGTATGTTTGAATTGGCCCTTTCAGAAGTCCAGCTTTTGTATCCAGCTGCAAGAGGAAGAGACTTCAGATTGCTTTGGGGCAAAAATGCCCTGTTGAGGGCCAGCTGCTAACCTATTCTAAAATAACCTAACTTGCTTTGAACTTGGGGCAACGTAATAAATTTTAGTTAGACTGATTTAAACTCAGTGATGTTCTCCCATTATCTTTGCTCGCCCAACAATCTCAATGTAAGTAAGACAGTTAGAATGATATCTCCCAAATTAATTCGCCATAGGAAATTCTGTGGGATTATAATGTTGGCAGATACGATTTACACGGGTGTGTGCCTGTCTCATTCAGAAAAGGGAGAAGTAAGGAGGAAGTTTCCACTTAGATAGTGGGTGTGACATCATCTTTCAGTATCAGGTTTTTCCCTTGCTTCTGACATTCAAACATTGGAGAGGAAATCCATCACATCCTTTCTTCTGAGGCTGGACAGCAAAATGAGGACAGAACCTGAGATGTTTTAATGAGAAAATTAGTTTTTAATAATGTCTCCCATTCTTGTTCCAGAGACCAGTCTGATGGCATCAGGGAATGGTCAGTTAAAAATTAATTACAACTGAAATGGAAACATGCAATGTAAAATGGGATCTTTATTTTATAGTCACCCAGTAGGCTTTAAAAGATCTATCTCTACTGCTGCCTTTGCTAGAGACAGGTGTAAGCTTTCTTGCTGCATTTGCAGGCCTTTCTTGGAAAACTAAAACCTGTTAATTTGCAGACCTGTTTGTTTGTGGTATCCAGTCTGTTGTCATGGAAACAATGAAGGTGTTGTGGCAGTCCTTTACTCCATCCGCATCACCAGGCTGTAGAAAGGGTCAAATTGTGTTGCAAATTATGTGGGAACTGTATTAAAGTGACTAAAGGCAAACACCCACAGTAATGTCAACCTTTACATTTAAAAGACCAGATCAAATTTTCTACCTTTAAAGAACCTACAGAGAGAGGTATTTGTCATTGAGTTGTAAACAGGCTCTGGTCTTGCCTGCGAACAACATCTCTGAGTAACATAACCCAAAAGACCTGAATCTTACAGCAAGGACTTGCCCTTATCAAAGGCATTGCTGATATTGTTGAAGCTGCCACCCCCCTCTAAGTGTGGATGAAACAATGCTGGGATAAAAAAACATGTGTCAATATAGTTAATCCTAATTTAGGAGGCAAAATACTTCTTTATCTGCGAATTGGCATCTATCTGTCTATTGGCATCTATCCAAGGATATTTCTTCTGACATGACTGTTTAAGCAAAATGCCCCTTCTTATTTTCCCAATCCCACTGGTAAAGTTATGGTGATACAGCTTTAAATTTAGATCCTTTTTGTGGGTCACCTGTAACAATTCCCCTTTTTAGTTTGCTCTGTGATCAGAGTGGTGTTAGGAGGGTTTCATGTCAGAGCAAATCAATACCAATCTTTTCAAGATCCCATTACATCAACAGTCTTTTAATTTGCTTCACCACAGGAAGATTTTCCCACCAATGTACCTGAGAGCAGTCAAATGTCAGCAAAAGAAATCTCAGTCATCCATGGACCATAGTGGGAGCGGGATGATCCCTTCTGAGGGATGCCACCAGAAGAGACACGGAAGCTTTGAAAGTCTCTCTAGAGCAAGAAGACGCATTCCTCATGGAAAGGGCAAGTAAGACAAACAGATGAGCAAGGTGTACAAGAGAACAAAACAGCAGCCGCAGAGAGCAGAATGCCAAGGGCCTACACTGTGAGGTCCTACCATACATGTCCCAGTGCCCAGATGCTTAGATTCATCTTGGTTCCCAGCACATATTTTTGCATAGAAATGAACAAACAAGTCATCTGAAGGAAACTTAAGGACATCCTTGCAGTTATTTCCCTATGCATGTGAAGCAAGTACAGATAAAGACAGTTGTGGGGGTTCTTTTTAACTCAACTGTGAAGAAAAAGTGGGGTATAAAAATCATGTTGTAGCTTTTATATTTAGCCCTAATTGTGGCCCCATATATAAAAAAATTACAAAACCACAGCACATCTTCCAAGTAATATAAATTGTGAGTTACAGGCTCCTGCTCTTCGCACTTCAAAGATTTTCTAGTTTGTGTACAGATCTTCCACTTTCTGCTGAAAATGGCAAAATAAATGTCTGTGAAGTCAGATCAATCCTTAATGTGAAGTTTAGACTTCTATATTTTAATTAGATATCACCATTTTGGGTTCCAGTTATTTGTATCTGTGCGATGATTTATAGCAACAGTTGATCTTTAACATAATCCTGCCTAGTCACATTGTGGTCATGGTTAATGATTTCAGTGCTCTGTTGAAAACTTTTGGGGTAGGGGTGTTTGAAGCTTCAAAAAAACCTGCCCGAAGTAATTAGGATCCTAACACACAGAGCATTTTTCACAGACTTGTTAAAAGGCAAATCATTCAAAATCATGGAAGTGATGTAGGGAGCTAAGTGTAGTCACATTGATGATGCCCCTGCTTGTGTAATGCTGCCATTGAGATCTGGAAGCTTTTCTAACTTCATGAAACAGATGTCTATTTTTGAACTTGTTGAACTAAAAGCTCCCTGAAGTAAAGATGAATCTAAAAATGTTACAAGTAGCCTTAGCATAGCCTGGACACATATCATACTTAAAACAGAGGACCTAAGTCTTCGTGTAAAAGTGAATATATTTCATTAATATAGACACATATCTCCTCCTGATTGCAGCCATAGTGTCCAGATTACAGATTTATGGGATTAATTTTTTTCCTGGAAGTTTAAAAATGCATGAAGAGTTTGTGTCAAGTTCCTCTGAGTGGTTTGTTAATGTCTTTCATTCTAAAAATATAGTGGCTTTTTTTTTTTTTTTTTTCCTTTCGTAAAGTTCCCAGCCATGTTACACTCTCAGTCTTGTTCATTTTCCCTCCCTTTCTGCTTCAAGTTTGGAGCTCCAAGGCTTTCTTTTGGGTTTTATCAAATTACACACTGAAGAAAGGCATACATTTCAGAAACAGATGGATTTAATGTGCATGAAAATACATGCTTTTTAAAGAAACTAAATTAGTAGTTCCACTTCTACCCCTTTTTATTGAAGACAGATCTTTGAGAGACCTCTGGTCTAAAACATAACTTTACAGACAGCAAAATGAGATTTATTTTCATGGAAATTTGACAAAACATCAGAGAAACCATCAGCAACACCAAATCTGACAGTTTCTAGTAGGCATGAAGGGAGGTGGGCCAGTACTGATAAAAATATATATTAAAAAAAGGTTTAAGAATCCATAACCAGTGGACATTTCAAGACTCTTATTCAGCATATATATTGAGTGCATCTGCAAATTCACAGCTCCTCATGTCTCTAAACATTTGTCTTACAATAGAGTTAAATGGGAACAAGAAAATTGTTTTAGTGGCAAATTAGTGTTTATTCCTTTTCAAGGTGTTGTGTCTCTCCTTATGAACTGAGAACTAAAAGTGAGACCAGATTTTTTTTTTAAGGCACCTGGCTCCCACAAAACTGAGTTACACAGAAAAGGTGAAGCAGAATAGCTGCTTTGTTGCTTAGCCATGTTTCACCAAGTGTTGCCTTTGCCTTGGTGCAGAGAGACCTGCTCTGTCCTGTGTCTGTGCTTGCAGCGCTGAATTTGAAAAGGGTTGGTAAAATTACTGTGGGAGGATGGGACAGAGGAAGCTGTGAACATTTCCCATGGGACAGTGCATAGGACATGGACAACTATCCTGCGGATGTGACTCCTTAACTGTGTGGATGTGTCTTAATCTGGAGTCAAAATACTCATCTGGAATAACTCTGAGTGACCTGACTACAGGCCCCTTCGTGGTGTTTCTGGGCCAGGCAAAAAAGGCAAATGCAAAATGCCAACAATGCTTTACCCTCCTAGGATTGACCAGGGACTATTTAGACACCTGATTATGTCTATGATTCAGCAAGTTGTTTAATTATATTCCTGACCGTTAATACATAATAAAGTCCACCCTTTTTCTGTCTGCTTAAGTCTTTCAATGAATAGGGTTTGACTACTGAACAAGCTTGGAGTTGAACACGTACTTTGCGACTTTGCTGAGCCCATGCCCAGCCAAGTGGGTTTGCAAAAGTGCTCAGTACCTCCCTACTCCCTTATTCCTGGAGGGTCTGCTTTAGAAAGGAATTCTTTAAAGGAAGCACTTAGGTACATGCTTATGAGTTTTCCTGACCAAGAACACATGGAGATTGGCCCAGAGTTGTGCTTTATCAAAATAAGCTGCATCTTCAATCAGACCATCAAAGAAAATGGTTGACATAATAAATAAGGGTTGACATAAACATTCATTCTTCTTTATAGAAAGCAAATATTTTCTCTCAGAAGTATCTGGAGATCTGTTAGCAATTGAGGAACACCAAACATGTGACAAGTCAGTTCTAACTGGCAGCAAAATTCATGAACTTGGCTGTGTTTTCTGATTGTCCTGATACAGCAAAACTAGATGTGTCACAAGAGTTAGTATTCTTTTGCCAGTCCCTCTGCCAGTAAATGGCCACATTCCAACAATGCATGGACACAACCCTCCAGTTGAAATTAAATGCTGTTTTGTAGTATGGTTTAGGGTCTGAATAAAGTTTCTCAGATCATCAGCTAATCTTCAAACTGAAAAGATTTTTTTTTAACTTTTCCTGAATTGGATCATCCATCTCTAATATGTATTCCAATGATCTCAAGGACTGTCTGAATTTAGGGTTTTTTTTAATACTTCCTCTCTCAACTTGTGATTAGATGATTCAGTATTTTGAATGAATACAGCTAATCCAGCCACATTTTACTACACGAATGTGCAGAACTAGCAGTAAATTTCATTCTTTAATTTTACAGTGTTCTAAATGGTATATAGCTGAGAGTTAGTTGCTCTGTTTTTTGTCTGCAGATACTACAACTCCATACTTCTCCTCCTTCACCTTCACCATACACATTCTGCAGTTTACCCCAAAATATGTCAGAATCAGATTGTGGACCTGCTGAAGCTGGCAGGGAAATTTTGCGATTCCTGGGTTAAAGACCAGAATCTCCAAAGACTTGAAAAAAATTGTCATGAATCAGTTATGTCCTCCTTATAGCCATACATTTTGTTTAACAACTCTTCATCAGATAACCTGGTTATCCATTTCTTTACTGGGTCCCAGTCCCCTGGTAACTAATATAAATGTAATGTAAACATGCTCTTAGAATCTTTTTTTTTTAACAAATCAGCTAGTTCCTTTTGAGACAAAGGTGGGTGTGGAGTGGTGCATGATAGGGAGTGTTGAGATACAGCAGGTTTATCTCTCTCCATTCCCATGGTACTTCACTGAGCCAAGAGGGCTTTGTGCCATCTAACATATGCGTGCCCGTGGTATGCTATTAGAAGAAGTATTGTGGTGGAGCTAGATCTCCATCGATAAACATGTTTGAGACTTAAAAATCATGAGGAAAGTATTATCTTAAGGCTGTGAGGGGAGGATGAGGGGTCCACGGTGAAATTTGTTGAGCTCCTCTGGGACAGGTCGAGGTCTTGGTGCACTCTGCACACTTGCTTCTGGAGCACAGTGTGCTTTCACAGGGGAAAGGCTAAGCGCCATGGAAATGCTGTACAAATTTACCAGGAGGAAGGCAAACAAAGAAGTGAAGAGATGTACACAGGTGATAACAAGGTAAATATTAGAAAAGTTGGCCTGTATTATAGTAATATAATAGGATATCAATTAGGAACAAATAGTCAGACATTCATTCATGGCTGGTTAGGCTGAGAACAGTACCAGCCTGGGCTGATAACACTCCAGCTTGCTGTTGGTACAATTTAGGCTGAAAGTGGGGCATTAAAAAACATATAGGAATACTAAGATGTCAAGATCTCTCCAGTTTTTACTTTCTCAGTTTTTGTGGGGCAGATCTGACATTCATGTAAGAAAGTATTGTGGCAGCAGGGTGTGTGTTGATGCAAAGGCAAAAACCTTTCCATTTTGCCCTTTCCCATTAATTTAGAGAGCCTTCACCTTGAGGACATCACAGCTTGGTGAGCCAGGAAGCTACCAGGGTTGTATCACACATTTTTGACTTGTTCAGTGAGAAGTCTGGCTTTCCTCATACCTGAGGTATGAGTGTTAATGGAGGTATCCACCAATTTCAGTAAGGTATGTACTGAGGTCTGCTGTGGAAGGGGCATCATTTTTGCTATTCTGGTCATAAATCACACCACCTCATTCTCTTGTGCTCTGAAAGGGAAACTGCTTTGATCTCCATTCCCCCAAAATCTCTTGTCAACTCTGGGCCACAGTCTCCTACACTGTGAACAAATGTTGTCTTGCAGCCTTCCTTTCTGAACATCATATGATGACAAATTACAGGAGACAGACATCCTTTTCCTGTGTTTTTCCTAGGAACATTAGCACACTTGAAGGCCATGTCAAAGAATGATAATTCATCACTATTTTATACAGAAATGGATAATACAGTCTTAAAAATGTTGATATCCCTTAATGCATTACATAAACACATCAGTTTAACAGAATTGGAGGAAAAGACTAAGAAGATGGGTTACAATGGTTGAAGCATCAAATTATTATGTAGTTTCCTTTGGGTGCCCATGCACTATGAATGTTGCAGCAAACACCAGCATCACATAGTGCTAGCACAGACAGCAGCTTTCCAGCTGCAAGATTGCAGCCTGAACTGGTGGGATGCAGTGTGTGGACATAGAGTCGAGGGCTTAACAACATAAAGTGACATAAACAGATCATGGAGAAGTGCCACCTCTGTTGAAGTCAATGAGAGGTTCACTGTTGTCTTCATCCTGCATTTGCAGGATCTTAGATGAGCTCAGACTCTTACCTTAGATGCTCATTCATATTTCAGTGGGAAAAAAGCAGAACTGTTTTAACAAATCCACTTCACAAAGTCAACAAAGATTAAAGTGGGTTTTTTAAATGTCATACACTTCTGGAGCAAGAAAGTCTTCTTTACAGCTCACTATGGTTTTGGTAAGATATGTGACAATTTGTTTTCAAAATAATTTGTTTCCAACAAACATACATTTTCTAAACCACTATTTGATATCTAATGCTGAACAAATTGCTGTGTTTATTATTGTGTTCCCTAGCACCATGAGAACAGCTTTTAAAATGTCTGTTTTACAGAGAATATTAATGTCAGATTCCAAATAACTCTCTTTACTTTTGGATTTTTGCACTAATAAAAGTGTTGGATGGGGAATGTAGAGGAGAGATGACAAAATATTTTTAGAACAGATTGAGAATAACCTACATGGGTGTATGTATTCAAGTTTCTTTTACAGTATTATTTACTTGCTTACAATATTTCCTAGTTCTGTTTTGCTAACAAGACCATGTGAGAAAATCAGATTATAAATAATCTCCTTCCTATTTGTGTTTCCATCTTAATGTGGACAAAAGAAATTATGTTTCTTAAAGAGTTTGTAAGGAATGATAGATATTTGAGTTTGTGCATTTTTGTGCATGTTTAACTACTTGATGAAAAGTGGAGGATGTCCATAGAGTTCCTGTACAATAGATACTTATGATTTATCTTGTCTTAGTGGCCCCAAACTCTTAAATTTTTTTTCTGCTGTGTTATATGCTCCTGTACAAAGTTTTACAATATAAATGACTTCCAGTTTAGGGACACAGAGCTTTTTCTGGGGATGGAGAAGGGTTTAATGACCTCCTACCTTGCACTCCAGTAGACTATGGGACCTATCTTTCCATTGATGGCAGTACATGTCTCATAGAAGTCTAGTCTATGTGGATGTGCAGAGTTATATGTAGAAAGGAACTAGAGTAAGGGATAAATCCTGGTCTGCAATGAGAGATGAAAGCGTTTCAGAGGCACATAGGTAATTTCTCCTAGTGTAGTTCATCCCATGTTCACAAAGCATTCACATGTCTCTCTGGGAAGGAGATTTTGCAAAGCACTGACATATGTGCCTTGTGTCATCTGGAAGTCACTTCTTGATTTTCATATAAATTCAAAAATCAAAACAGGTTATGCGCTGTTTTTTATTCCCTGTTCTCTCTCAGAGCAGTTCATGAATAACCAAGTCCCAGCATATATAAAGCAAGAACAGAGAACCAGGAGAGATCCAGGTCTTCCCTTCAGAGCTGTGTTTTTGAATATTATCTACTTCCTTGATCTTAGTAAAACTAGAAAATGGTTGTGATTAAAGACCACTATAAATGGCTATAGTCAACTTGTTAATTTTTAAAAATAAAAAAAAGTTTTAAAAAAATTTATTCTTGGGACATAGATGCCTTTGTTTACCAAAACAGCAACTTTGAACAGCAAAGTCTAACAGGAGCAGCTTCATCCCGCCTTTCCTATTTTGAAGGTAACAGTCCAGACTGAACTTGACTTGAGATATCTGGATGAACCACAGCACGAACCCTTTCCTCATCCTGCTTTTACCTGCTTTCACTTGGTAATCAGCTTTAAAAAAAATGCAACCCTTCTACTCTCTGTACTTCAGCTTGTTCATCTGAGAAGTTGCCCATAAATATAGCAAAAACTGTACCTCAGAGAAGCTGTGAGAAGCAAGTTTGCAAAGTGCCATGAACTACTGGAGTGAAACAAGCATGCTCAGGGAATACTGGCGATCTTGGGCAACTCTTTGCAGGCTGCCAAACATGATGCTACCAAAAGAGAACAACCTGTTTCTCTTGTTGTTTTGATAGTAACCATTGATGTTAAATAACAATTTTCTATTAACAGCCATACATTTGCTGTCTAAAATCCTTGCTAAATATAAGCAGTGTAAGTCTGCTTTGGGATAGTTCTGTGCTAGCATGCTTACACTTGTCTGAACAAACTCTACGAAAGATACTCTTTGATCCCTACCTCACACTCGTATGGCATGTAACAATAATTTCTGGGGATGAGGAAGCCAATATTTTACAATCTTGAAATGGCAAGCAGGAGGAAGACTGAGCTAGGCACATTAGACAGAAAACATGTACTTTTGTTTTAAAGTGACATATGATCAGATTTCTATTAAGAAATCACTTCAGTGAATTTTTCTGTAGCTGCAGTGTTTGAGTGAAATACGTGATTCAGATTGGGAAATTGAATAAGTTGACATGAAGCCTCAGTTTCCATTCAACACCTGGAATGGGAATTGTATTTAAAAAGAAGGCAACAAAAAAGAAAAGGGTATCTTTTACTTTTCCCTATCCTTCTCTATTCTTTCTGTCTTCCTTAGTAGAACCACAAGGAAACGAAAAAGTTTTAAAATGAGTTGAAAAACACTGAGTAGGAAAAATATATAAATTTATATAAATATAAAATATAAATATATAAATTTATATAAATATAAAACATTCTAGAAAATACAAAATGTGTAGCCTCAAAGCAGAAGAATGATAGTTTCATTAATTTAACATGTTCAAAAAGCATTATGGTGATGATTTGTTGTTGTTGATTAAATACATCTTTTCCTTTTCAAAGGAAGAAAATGTGGCAGGTGAAATTGCCTGAAGTTTGGTTATACTATTCTTGCTTGTGATAAATATGTCTTCATTCTGTCAAGATGATCACACAGCTAGATTTGTAGCTGATATAAATCAGTACAAAGGTTTCTTTAACCCCATCCTGAGAATTATTTTCTAATGAAGTGTTAGACAGTCTCCCTCTGAAGACTGGAGTAAAGGTCAGTGTTCACGTACGTAATGTCAGATATGGTAAGATGACACCTTTGATTTTGCAACAGGTATGTGTAAAAAAAAATATGTAAAGCTGTGTTCTTGCCAAAATGACTTTTTCTAAAGTAATCTTACTTTGATTATAAGATAAATGAAAGTTTTGATATTTCCTCCCCCCTTCATTAGTAGCCAGGGAAATGAAATCCAAACTTTTCCCATTGGGATGATGTGGCATGAGACCACTGAAGCCTTGGTTGTGCATCAGAGGTCTGCAGTTCAGATGCTTTGTGTTCTGCCCCTCCTCATGGTCTGGGCTCCCAGCCAGGCTGCCTCTTACTCAGCTCAGCTGCCCAGGACATTGTGAGGTCCTGAGGGATGGGAAGAGAGGTCTGGCGTGGGGCTAGCACATATGAAAGAGTAGGAAATAATTATGCACCAACCACAGTTCCCATCAGATTCTGGTGGCTGAAACATATAGAGAAATGAACGTTCCTCCTGACGAAAGGCAAAATAATACTGAATTTTGGAATCTGAGCCTCTTCTGTTCAAGCTGAATGAGAGGCAGATGAAGAAGGCCAGCTTCCTCGTGTACATACTGAAATATGAAGACTATATGTATATCCCCTACATAGAAAGCAGATTTTTCTTCAAAAAGTGTATGTGAGATCACTTTTAATTGGAAAAAATAAGAAACCTGCTGGCTGGAAAGCAATTGTTATAGATATTTGTATGCAGGCAAGTTCTAAGATACAAAATGATTTCACTTCCCAATGCTGTAAAATTAAAGCTGAAAGCAAGAGAGATCCCTCTGCTTATTGATTTTTAGCTCTAACATTAAACAGTATCAGGGAACATCCTTCATGTGAAGGATGTGAAAACCTTCCATCTTTTCAATGCAGCTAGGTGGTTACAGACTCTAGTTATTGACTTTGTGGACTTTCTCCTAGAAAAGCAGGGAAATAAGGTTGACACATTTTCCCACAATTTAAGTTCAATTTAGAAAGTGTTGTCTTGCTTTTTTCAGAGGCATTTTGCTTGCAGAACTTCTACGTCAGATGTTGCTTTAGCTTGCACATATGTTTATCTGCTCCTGTGGCTTCCTAGTGTTGATGAGAGAAGTTACTTTTCAATGTGTATCTCTCTTCCTGGCTTCCTATGTCTGTTTGCCCATTAAAATCTGCTGTGCAACATTTTTGTTGAGCAACTTTTATGCCTGATGTACAAAAATTATAATATCCATGACACAAAATTTCAGAAGTAATGGTTTTGTAAGTATTGATGAAATGCCATTTATGCAACCTATGCACAAAACTTTATTGAGTACAATTTTATTTTGCTATTTGATATGCAAAATTTCTTGTGGATGTCATGAACTGAAAATTTACACTTCTGGGATATCCTGGCAATGACCAGCTACAAGATAGGTTGGTCATCACTCTATTGGCAAATAAGCCAGTACTTTGTGTGAAACAATACTGGATCAGGACTGAGCTGCTAGAATTTGCCAGATATCACTGTGTTCTTTTTAGTGGTGCTGGTGATGTAGTTATTCAGCTGAGGAAGGTGGTCTTATTGTTTTTTTTTCAAGACACAGCTGTCTGAATGCCTTTCTGTTGAAATCCTCCTTCAAAATTATTTGCAATGTTGTGCTGAGGGCACTGTTTTGGGATGGTAAATGGCAGTCTGGGAAGGAAGGGTGGGACACAAGTGTGGAGATTTTCAAACACACCTGGAATTCAGTGGAAATTAGATTTCAGAGTACCTTAAGTGTTTTTAAAAATTCCACCCAAATTTCAGTTACAATCTCTCGAGGATGTTTGCTTTTCTGTTACTAGGAGCAACATGTTTTATGCACATAGAACTGACTAGTCCAAAAAATGTCTTTTCAGCAATTACAACAATTTCTTTTAAATCTCATTTTCCCTATGAGCTTAATTCCTTTCAATTTTGGGGCCTGCTGAGCCTGAGTTCTTTAAAACTGGGAATCTCCTAGTGCACTGATACACTTGTAATGATTTAGATTGCCTTCAGCAAGGGGGTATGCAGAATTCTTTTTTGATTTCTTTACCTTTCTGAATGTTTCAAACATTCATGGAGCTATAAGACCAGAAGGGGCCTTTACAACTGCATAACAACAGGCTGTAAAACTTCCTCCAGTTCAGTTCTGTATTTTGTAATTGAACAAAGCTGAGTGAATTGAATTGTGCATGTTTTTTTGACAGACACCCCATTCTGATTTGAAGGCACTGGTGGCTGGAGAATTATTTTCAATGGCAGATTACAGGTTGAGGATAATGACTTTCCCAACCGCAGTACCCTGCTCTACAGTCTTTTTTTGTGTGTGTGTTTCTGGTATCATTTACACCAAAAGTTTCACGGCTTAACCTATGCCTGGGAAATGGCTGATGACATCTGCAAATGTCCGTAAGGTTGGTTAGGGCTCTGGAGGGCTGGTTCTGGAGGTCTTGTTGAATTTGTTAGTCTATCACCTATTTGCTGAAGGGAGATGCAAATTATATCTTGGCCTCAACCCCTTCATGAGAAAGGTTTTTTTTGCAGTAAAACTATGGTACAGTTGTACTCTAAACTTGGCTTTAAGTCTCCAAGAACGTTGTTAGAAATACTGTGATCCCAAGAGACACAGTCACTTGTTCTTTTGTATAAACTCACTCTTCTGGATTGAGATGGAACAAGCAGCTTCGACAGGTTGACTTTGTAGCAGCAAGCTTTAGACCAGATGAGATATCATCTGTTATTCTGCAAACTTTATGCCTAATCACTTATTATGTCTCCTTTCACAGCCAGCTTGAGGACAGCAAGACCTGTATCTTATGTACTAAGCATATCCATCTAAAATGTGGTACTCCTGTGCCTGCTGCTGGGTGAGGCCATGATAGGCAGAGTTAGTAAAATCACCTGGGGAATCATCGCTTACAGGATGTGTTGGAAAGGTAGTAGGCAGAGTCACACATTGCTTCATCATTGTGACAAAGTGTGTCTCTTGATAAGGACACTGGGATAGACAGCAGTCAAAAGAAGAAATATCTAAAACTGTCATAGCTATTTCTTCACTGAATGTAGCAAAATATCCTATCGGTGCCTTTGGGAGATGCACAATTCCTACCCATCCAAAGGGGAAGACATCTAAGATGTATGCCTGTACGTAGCTTTCGTTCACTCTTCTGGAGTGTTTGACAATGAGAGGTCAAGGCAAGAGGAGCAGCATGACTGCTGAAGTTATGGACCAGCTCTGTGGTGTTGCTCTGTTTCTGCAGAATGGAAGTCTGCAGAGAAATATTGTTATTTGCTGTGGGGAAGTAAATTAGGATTTGCTTCTGGGTTGGAAGTTGTGTCTTGAAGGCTTTTCAGGTCTTTTGTTGCATGAGGTGAAGATATGAAAAGCTTAGAGAATGATAATTAGATTTTAGCAACAGAAGGAAAGGACTGATTCAACATAAAGGATGTTTCACAGAGTAGCTGAGGTACAAAAAAGCATGTGTGGCTGTAGCAACTCATATGCCAACAAAACCAAGAGGAGTAAAGGAATGGGGAATAAGCAGCATCAACAACCTCATCCTTGTGTCCTCCAGGAACTAACCACTTGATTCATTGATTCACTATATGTCCTGTGCTCAGTCTTCATGTTTAATTTGTGAGAAAATGAGGACCTTTCCAGTCAACACAGCACACCAAGATAGGAGTAATTTTAAGAATGTTTATAGGTCTGAGAGATAAATTTGCAGAACAAATAAAGGAATGAGGGAACAGACAGGAGTCAAAAAAGTTTGTGTATCTGCAAGGTGTGCAAGAGGGCTTAGCTGTGTGGGAAAGGCATATCCTTTCAGTTCATTTTGTATGGCATGTGGCCACTTTGTTTTGTCACCTTGCTGTTACTGGATAAAGCTTGGATGTCTATCTTGAGACACTTGAAGGTACTGTTGTCTTCCAGCTGAGGGAAAGATCCCTCGGGTCTTCTTTAGGATGTCTGATCACTTGTGCTGTGAATGCAGACGTGCGCTGGCTCCTCGGCAGTGGTCTGGCCAATTGCACTGTGCCCATGAGAATCAAGGAAGTGCTGCATTTTGAACTGAGAGTGAACATATGCTATGGACTCAAGTGAGCTCTTTTACATACAGAAGTGTGTGTTAAAGGCTATGAGGAGTAAATAGAAGGTATTGCTTGAACTTTATGCAAAGCTGTATTAAGGAAGCAATCTCCTCAGCTCAGTGGTTTTCTTTAAGGGGAACTTCTGAACATCCTCACAAGGAAAGTATGAATTCAAAGTATTTCTCTATACTGACACGCTAATGTGTATTTGAAGTTGCATTTTTAATTCATAAGGTAAATTAAATTTTTCTTTAAACCATTTCTATTGAAAAAATTCTGAAAACACACTTGAAAATAATTTGGCTTTAATTCCCTGTGGAGTGCAAATTCATAAGTGCTTAATGTTTTAAATTTCTTTTTATTTGTTAATCTGTTGGGCCGACTCAGTCTAGTTGAACTTGTACCAAAAACACTGAAATGTATAATTTTGGCATGGGTTTGATACAAATTTTCCTTGAAACACAGTGGTTTTGACCAGGATGCCAAAGAAATTGAATTAATTCAATTTGCGGAAGACTTAGTGGTGAAAGGAAAAAGTAATAGAAAATATTTGCAAAGATTGGCCTTTCCCTCTTTTCTTTCTTGCTCACCAAAGAACTGTGAGTCACAGCTAGTGCTTTCCGAAGGAGAGTGGCAGAACAAATCACCCCAAAATAAATACCAAGTACTGCCACCTCCTTGCTCTCTGCCCTTGATAGAGCTCCAGTAAGGAAGCTCTGAGTTTCCATACCATCTCCTCTTTTAGAATAAAATAAACATGCTAGATGGTTTCAAGGCCTCCCAGTGCCCCAAACTGACCACCCTATCTGATTCCTTCTAGTCCCCAAGATTCTGTTTTTTTATTTGTAGAATTTGCTTATTTGATGTCCTTCACACCCATCTTTCCCCTCCTGCCCTCAACTTTGCTCTGAGAAGATAACATCCGGGCACTAAATACAGGTGCTGTAAATGGCTGGCAAGTTGCTGCTTGCTGCCAGTCAGAGCACTGATTGGTGTCATGGTGTGCCCAAGGCATATGGACAGGAGTCATCTTGCTTGGCAGCTCAGTATTGTCTTTTTAGATGAGAGCACAATGTGCTTCCAGAGAGAGCAAAGACCTCATTGAAGAAACAGAGTAATGTAGTGCTCTTTTCTAGACAAACGAAACAGGATTTCCTATCACCTGCATGTAGTTTGAGATGTACTGAGGCTTACTGTGCATGTAGGAGATTGTCTTTCTCCTTGGCTATTGATGCCAGCAGTACCTGGTAACAACTATCCCTGCATCCTGAAGACAAGCAGGAATGTTTTCCAGCTTCTCTAGTTTTATTATGGGGTTTTTAGTAGAAAGTCAGGGTGAAAGGGAAAAGAGGACTAAATCTGTACCTCTGCAGGATCTTGCATGGACTGTGGCACTCCAGTGGCTTTCTTGCTCTAATGTTTCTTTTCCCTTCCCATGAAAAACACTGCAAAACCAGGATATGTGTGACAGAAAGCTCATCTTCATCTGAAACAGATAGTGTCTGAATCCAGGTAAAAATACACCAGGGGGATGTTGAAGTCAGTTGTAATTTTCTACGGATAATGTGCATGGAAGTGTAAAAATAATTCCCAGGACTATTAAAGGAAATATGAAGTGGGGGTGAGTTACATGGGAATCCAGCACCGCTGTTGTGCTGGGGGCTAATTAGCAGTGTGCCTTAGGATGTGATGGCAGGTTCTTCTGTTGCCAGCTAAGGTGAAGGTTGTTTGGGGAGAACAAAGGACATTCTGGCAGTTAAAGCAAAGCGGGGGCTGAACTGTGGAGATCTGGCTTTGATTCCCAGTACATCCACAGGTTTTCTGTGTGGTCTGAAGTTGTGTAATTTCTAGGAAGTTCAGCTCTCTACAAAGACTGACATTTTTTGCTGTTACCTACTGCCTGTGCTGTCTGCTTAGAGTATAAATGCTTTGTGGCTTAGACCATTTTCCAAGCACACAGTGATATGGAAGCATCTCATGCCAGGGATCCCATCAGGAGCAGACGCTGGCAAGAGAGTCGGGTAGCTTAAGGCATTTTTATTTCTGTGTTTGGGGGTCTGTCATAAAGCTCTTGAAATTGGTACCTGATGAATATGTTTTCTTGTCTACAGAAAGCAAACCTTACTGTAGGTCAAAACATAAGGGTCTGAATTATGCCTTACAAACCAGATCTTGAGCTTGCCAGCTTTCAGGAGTTTTCTTTCTTTTTCCTTTGTTCTTTCTTTCTGCTTAAGTGCCTTTTTGCCTTTTTTTGTACATTGGCAAAATTCTGACTGTGTGGTAAATGCCAGAATTAATGATACAGTTTGATGATCTGCCCAAGTGGTAAATGTTGGCTGAAACACATCATAAGTGTGTGTATTTTCATTTTTTTGTTTAAACAGTTTTTTGTAATTCCCAGCATGAAGATTTGTAAACTGCCAGGCAAAGACACAATAGACACCTCTTTGCTTAGGCCTTCTACAATGTGAGAAGGCACCACAGCATTAAATCTCCTTGTTTTTACCTTGTGATTAATACAGATTCAAAAATGGGTTAGGTGGCCTGTTAGGAAATAAATTACTCCCTTTTTAATTACATTACCTTTCATGTAACTTTTACACTGGCATAACTCTAGACTTAAGTAGTTTTATTCCTGATATGACAACAAAGCACATGAGAGAAAGCTCAGGTTCAAAATGTTCAAAATGTTCCAGAGGAAATTTCACCTTATCAGTTCAACATGATACTTCGATTTAAAATGTACTACATCATTTTCCTGAATGTAATTCACACATCCTTAAAAGTATTGTTCCTATCCTCAGATGATCCTTTGCAAGGGAGGAAAAAGAAGGTAGGACAGGGTTGCAGGAGAGATGCATCACCAGAGTAAAAGTTCCCCTTGGCATTTGCTATCCTTTATATTACTTGGACACAAATTTAACTACACTGAAAGGATTTCCTCCTTCCAGCCCCTCAATAATGTACAAATTAAGGTAATAGTGTTCTGTATGACTAGAAAAGGGTAAATTTCAGAGTCTTCCATATGGAGTTCTTCAGCACCATCACTACCATGACCTAAAGGAATCAGATGTTAGTCTACAGCCCTTATATCCCAGAAACAGGTTGAGAAACAGATCCAGCTTGGGCATAGGTGGGTGACAAATGAAGTCTGTTGTATGCCATCCTTGTATGGGAGAGCTTAAGAAAAAATATGATGACCTGCCTATACTGCTAAGGAAAATAGAAGCTGTGACTGACTTTATACTCTAAGAAATGAAAGGCGATGTTTTGCAGTAGGGATTTAATGATGAGTCATGAAACATGGCCTGATGATGTTTGTGATAACAGAAGCTCTGTGACGTCTGTCCTGTGTCTTTGAGCAGTTTAACATCATGCACAATTGAGATAATACTAGTGGGCTTTAGCCTTTGTGTTCTTTATGCTTGGTTTCATTTGCTTGTATGGTGTCAGAAGCCCTTTCTGTACAACAATAATCCTCTACTCTGCTTCCACTCCTTTCAGATTTAAGAGCTTTAAGACTTAAGGTTTTTATGGGTATCTCTTCCTTTATAAATACTTATAAATTGGACAGTACTCTAAATGCCATTAAGATGGAACTGTTTGATCATGATGCCTATTAATTTTTTCATCTCATCTTGTCCTTGGCTCAGGATTCACTCTTTTGAGTCTGTCCAGGTTCAGGGTGGGACAAGGTTACTGGGAAATCAACAGTGACATTTCAGGGCTGCTAAAGTGAGTGGATTAGAGACATCTGGCAGACATGGTAACAATGGTTGGATTACTACTAATAAATTAAACCAGGTAGTGATATTTGCTGGCACAGCAAATATACTCTTAATATTTATTTTCATAAATCTGTTTCACCAAAGAAAAATGTAAGGATTTCTAAGCTAAAATCTCATCCTTGCTTGATTGTGACTCTACTGCTATACTGTGATATGGGCAAGTCCATGTTGTTTCTGAATAGCTTTAACGACTTTCCTCAAATGTCACAGAATCCAAAAGGCTTTGGTACAAACTCTGCTTAGCAGGTAGTGAAATTCTACCTAAGTCTTCTCATGTAAATACCATTGAGAAAACTTGATTTTACCTGCTTAGAAGAAAATAAGAGTTATGGCTTGAGCTTGGGTAATGAATGGTTACCTAGTCTTGCAAGAGGACTGAGAGGCCCAACTCATGTCTGACACACTGCAGATACACACTGCCCAAGAGGTAAGTAAAAACTACAAGAGTTCATACTGCTTGAAATAATACATGATTTGACTTGCAGACACTTGATTTTCAGGAACACTAGGGTGGCTGACCTGGATGACGAATACCTAGAGACCTGTTTGGGAGATGCTGAGAGACTTATGAATACTTCTCAGGTTTTGGGCCTCTCTTCTCCTTACAGCGTCATGTGAAGCCAGAGAAATTAGTTGGCTCTGATGGCACCTGATAGTAGTCCTAGGTAAATTACAATTCTCTCCAAAGTTTTACATTCACATTGATACTTCATCATAAGGAGTCTCCAACAAACCATAACCAGTGCGTGCTTCCACAGTCCCTAGGGATTTCACACGTGGCATGAATAAGCCTAGTGGTGGCTCTATGTCATATTAAGATCAAGTTTCCATCTCCAAGCTTATCTTCACTATTTTAAAACATATAGCATATATGTGCTTTCTTGGAGAGAAAACACACTGAAGATGTAGTTTTCCCATGGAGTATGTTAACCAAGGCCAAGTTTTACTCAGATTTTGGGTTCTTCACTTCTCTTTTTTTATAAAAGAGCTTTTTTAGCACTCAAGACAAGCCTTTACATGCTTAATCTCCTCCTGCATGGGAGCTCATTATGCTACTACTAACTATAGGTTGAAGAACAGGCTGGGGTGAGCTGAGGACAGGATAGCAGGACCTTCAGCCTGGAATGGCTTTTTTCTGCCAGGTTGCGGTAGGAAATTACAGTAGGCTTCTGAGCATAAATCTATTGCTGCAGATAATAGCGTGTTAATCGGGTTAGTGGAGCAGGAAGACAAGAACAGGGACAGGGAAGACAAGTATGTGGGAACTATGGATGTTCATCAGTCTTCTGACCCACTGAAAGCGGCTTGAGCATATTTCTTGGACAAGCCATACGCTTATACTCATGACTTTTGCTTTTCTCCATAATGAGAATTGGCTTTAGCTTTTAAATCTTGTTTTTAAGTTGAAGTGTCATGTTTTCATTGTTCTTCACACCTGTGGGGTCATGCTGTAGGTATACTTGGTAAAGCAATATAATAATTTCTTCTGGAAATATTGGTAAAAGTAAGCTATGTGAAATTTATAAAGACACCAGCTTCTGGAGTCCTGTGATAATATATAGTGTGAGCGGTTTATTTTGCGAGGAAATAAATAAAAAAAATAATCCAGTGCTTCTTGTTTCAGCATCCTTGTTAAAACCATCCTTAAGGATGTTTTCTTAACTCAATCTCTTCCCGAATCAGCATGTGCTGCCACGACCTCGTCAGACCTGTAACTAGCCAGAACCAATCAGCTGTTCACATTGGTTAAACAGCACTTCTGCACAACAATCCAAAATAAAACAAACTGATGTGACAGAATAGGAGGTTGCAGAGAGATGGGGATGAGTCTCTTTAACCAAGTAACAAGCAATAAGACAAGAGGGAATGGCCTCAGGTTACGCGAGGGAAGGTTTAGACTGGATACTAGGTAGTATTTCTTTACAGAACGGGTTGTTAGGCGTTGGAATGGGCTGCCCAGGGAGGTGGTGGAGTCCCCATCCCTGGAGGTGTTTAAGAGTTGGGTTGACATAGCACTTAGGGATCTGGTGTAGTTGGGAACTGTCAGTGTTGGGTTAATTGTTGGACTGGATGATCTTCAAGGTCTTTTCCAACCTAGATGATTCTGTGATTGATTCTGTGATTCTGTGAATAGAAGCACGCTGTAGCAATGAGCTGACCGTGAAGCAGGCGAGGGAGGCAGGCACAGATGCATGCACCCAGCCTGATTAGGGGACTGGATGGAGTCTGCAAGGAAGAGATCTGAGATAGCGAGCTGGTTTCACACTGAGAATCAACCTGCACCCAGGATAACTGTAACAATGGATCAGGAAGGGAAAATATTGTCAAATTGGTACGAACACTAGAAAACACTAAAATACTGTTCATGCTCAGAGTTTTGCTATACTCCAACAGACAAATAAGACACTCACCCATCCCTACACACACCCCCCTTGAATCTGAAGTTATTACAGAAGCGGGGTCGAAATTGTTTGTGCCTAGCCTGCAGGCATTTTTATTCTATTCTGGAGGTGCCAAACAACTTCACTTTGGGAGAAGAGGTAATTTATGCCCACACAAGGCCTTTTCTATTCCTCTAAATTGAATCAAGAAAGTTTTTTAATTACAAGGCAGAAATGGACTTGCAATGCACACCAGTGTGGGGTGAGTTTTGCCCTCAGAAGAGCTTCCTAGTAGTAGTGGAGTTGTAGGACTGTCAGAAGTCATTCCTTTCACACTAACTAGTGTCTTCTGTGTGTATTGTTTGCATCTGATTTTTTAATTTGGGAATTAATTAATGGCAGCAAAACCTTGAAAGAACTTTTGTCAACAAACCCGAAGTTGTTTAGTCTGTTGGTATATCTGGGTATTTGCTATGGGGTTTGCTGGCAAAGGAATGCTGAATAGGGGTGATGGTTGTGCTCTTAAGCAGCAAGCTTCAGGGGCAAAACACAAGCCTGGTTGGGACATTCCTTGAATTCTAACTACACTCATTTTAAGCAACCTCATGGCTCTGAATGTCAGTTTCTCTTGATCAGAATGGACGTAATGTTGATTATTTCAGTGATCCATCCATAACCTCAGATAGATGTTGTTCTATTCCTCCCCAGGGTGCAAATGGCTATGCAGTGTTCAACCTCTGGCATACATCTGCCTCAGCTGTGACAGATGCATTTTCAATGCTATCAGTAAGGATTTTGTTGCATGGCTCCATACGACACAAATGGTAACAGGGAACCAAAAGTGCTATACTAGAAAAAAGAGTAATGATGAGTGCGCTATAGAAGGGTCTGTCTGGAGAAGCTGCTGTGATTTCCATAAGCCCTACCAAGCGACGACTCTGAAGTGCAGGACAAAATAATCCACATGCAGCCCCAGATGAAAAAAAGAAGGGCAGAGGTGCATGAAATTGAATGAGGATAGAGGGGGAAGTCTCTCCAAACTGGTCTGAGCTTCAAAAAATGAAACAGAAATTGAAAAGCTTCTGAGCCAAATTTGTTTGCATTCTGGCTCAAAAGACTTAGTTCTGTTCTCAGCCTTCCCTTGAAAATCACCTCCTGCTGTTATTGTCAGAGCAACACTTTTGGCATTTCGCAGGCCTTCAGTCTGTTATGAATATTTCTTCAATGAGTCAGAAGGGCCATGTTCCACCCAAGTGGGACTGAGAGACTTTCAGGTTGACATCAGACTTTTTACAGTCCTTCAGCGTTTGTCATCCTGTAATAGTTAAATGCAAAAAGGAAAAAAAAAGAAAAATAAAACTACAAGAATTTTCATAACACCTGGAGAATCATTCTGAAAGAACAGATAGAAATACATTCAAACAAACTAACAGAGCTAAAATATCTGTGAATCATTAAGCAGTCTGAATATTTTTAGGAAGTGAAAAGGGAAGATGAGGTGAAAAAACTGTTAAAAAATTGAGTTTCTAGGCCTGCATTAGTGATTCTCACTTCTTAAACCTTTAAACAAGGTTTAAATATTGTTATAAGCAGGGAAATAAGAGTTTTTCATATAGAAACAGAGAGCTTATTTTCTTTCTGGGAAGGTATTCTCATTCATAGAGAAAGTTTTTAACTGGACACCTCAGTATTTTTCAGAAATTAATCCACATTTATACTCAAGGAATAGTGTATCAGTTATATATTGGGGTATCTATGCAGACCCCACAGGAGCTGGAGATGGCATTACTAACTAACAAGATATAACTGTACCTATACATCTTCCTTTCAACTAGCTTTCTGACCTGACCTCAAACTAGCTGGAAACGTTAAGCATAATCAAAGTTTAGTCATTCTGTCTCACTTCCTTTATTAGTTTTTGGGTTAAATCATCTGTGGGTAACATTTCAAGTACTTCTGTTAAGACATTGAGGTGTAGTGCCATTGTGTTTGAGTACTGCATCGAGTATTTATAGACAGGTCCAGATACGTCCATCCAGATAATTGGTTTTGCCTCATACAGCAGTGGCTGTAGACATTACATGGTCAAAGTAATGAAATAGCCAACAAAATAATAGTCACCATCTTTTGCCTGTAATACAGAACAGTGTCCATGAAGCTAGTCCCCAGATACAATGGGGAATTAGTCTTTTAAAAGGAAATGAATAAAAGAAAGATATTGCATTCTCTTTCAATACTCTTACCAAAGAGTACAAAAGCTCCAGAGGCATTTTGAAAGTAAAGGCTTGAAAACAGGGAACTTTTCAGCAGGGTGTCAGATCCCGAGTGGGTGTAAATCAGAAAAGATGTATGTCTTTCAGCATGACTGTGCTCCTTTACACTCTTCACATACGCATCCAAAAATTTCTAGAAGAAAAGCTCTGGTCTCAGGGATATGCTTAATTGCAGTGGTTTCTGCTTAACCTTAAACACTTCTCAAGTGTTGTCTTGTTTAGGAATGCTTTTTTTCCTAAAGTGAAGCTGCATTTTGTAAGGAGGATTTTGATGGTGATACATTTCTCTAATGTCAAATAAAACAAATTTTAAAAAAAATCTGGAGATGTCAAACAGATATAACTGATAGTTGATGTATTTGGAGCAAAGACCAATCTTTTGACTCTGAAATTCAATTGCATTCTGAGTCAATGCTACCTTGTTTGCAGGAAAGATTTCTTGGCAGGACATCTGATGCACCCATCATAGGCGATAAGAGCAAATCTTTTGAACATCAGCACACCTGTGCTGCTCTCAGTTCTGCTGTTTAGCAGGGTTGTAAAGCATTTTGTGCTAATGAAGAAATGCAAAGACAAAGAACATTCTCAGTATGAAATGCATATGTGAAAAGCTAAAATATATTTAAAAGGCAAAACCCCACAAATTAACAAGACAACACTTCAACCAATCAAGTTTCAAGATAAACTAGACTTCTGAAAACATGTAAAATCACAAAAAATTCCTTGAAAAAGAAGGGATATTAAAGACACAGTTCCCAGTAACAAGATAATTTTTTTCCCCTCCTTTCTTTTTCCTTTCTTTTCTGATTACTCAGATCTTTGGGAAAGCTCTGAGTTTTGGTTAGTTAATTCATTTCAGTAGAGTAATGGTAATAGTGGAGTAGATAGAAGAGCTATCAGCAAGGAGCTGGATGAGTGGCAGTGCCCCTCCCCATCTCCAGATCAGGCAGAGATATTTCCATGGATTGCTTTTTTCAGTAATAATACTTTGCACTTCTGCGCACTATCAGCTAACTGCCAAGGGTTCATGAATTCCCCAATTTGCCTTTGTGAATTAGTTTGGGGCTTTGTAAATGGGGCAGAAATGAGGGAAGATTAGTTTTGGGATGAGTGGGCTAATTCCTCCAGAACATCTTTCTCTATTTAACTTTCCCTGTCCCCTCAAAACACTGGCTTCCCTATAAACTAAACTGTCAAAGCCCTTTATCACTTCTTTATCTAAGAAGTGCAAACTTGTGCCCTTGGTTTTGTCCATCATTTTTATCTGCAGATAGGTGAAGGTAAGGGAGGGGTGAGCAGAGACCTGAGTAAGGGTCTTCCTTGTCAGTGCAGCTTTCTCGGTGCCCAGAAGAATGTTGGTGAAAGGTTGAAACAGATCCTGCAAGGCACTCTCTCTTCTGCTGCCTCAGGCTGGGTTGTCACAGGAGATTAGTCCTGCAGAGTCCTATTTCCATTGCCAGGGTATTGCCAGAGAGCAAGCCCTGTCCTCCAGTTATGAGCTTGGCACCTCTCCTCTGCTCAGAAAGGTGGTGGAAGGGAGGGAGAGGAAGATGCTACAGAGATGGCCTGTAACCAAGGACCACACCCACGGCAGGGGCATCTGTCCCTCCATGACTCCCAAGACAGGTTCCTGTGAGCTGTGCTGTAGCAGAGCTGCTCCAAGCATCTGGAAGGAGGAGGGCATGGATTCCTCTCTCTGAGATTCACGCAGCAGCGTACGCAAAGTATAAGACCACACAGACAGTAATTTCTGGCCACCCCAATATATACCAGGAGCTACTTCTGACACCTGGTCTCATGAAATTCATCCCGCACTCCCTCTGTGAAGAACTTTCTCTTTAAAGACCTCTCAAGGTCTTATGGACACTTGTCCTGTGCAGCCAAATGTCCCGCATTTGTGTGATGTGTCATCTGCGGTGTTTTCACCAGTGCTAAGCTGGGCCTGAGGCAGGAAAGGATTGAGCTTCTAGTCAGAGGAAAATCCAAATAATCCTATCTCCTCACCTGAAATTAAAAGGATCAATAATAGGAGGGGGTCTGTTGTCCTCCACAGACTTTCCACCTGGCTGTGGATCTGAACTAGCTGCTTTAACAGCAAAATTGCTTGTTTCTCCTAGTGCCAGATTTCCTTGAAAAATGAAAGATAAATAAGTTGTGGTCTTGCAATATATGGCTCTGAAAATCAAGGATGATTTCCACATGGCTGTGGCCAGGGAAAAGAGCTCGTGGATTAGTCTGCAAGGCAAAGTACAGGCCTATTGCAGCACTTTAAATAAATCATCCTGTATAATTGCTACCCCCCATCAGTTTGCTGAGATTAAAGAAGAGAGATATTGACAGT
This sequence comes from Strix aluco, assembly GCF_031877795.1. Classification (NCBI taxonomy): domain Eukaryota; kingdom Metazoa; phylum Chordata; class Aves; order Strigiformes; family Strigidae; genus Strix; species Strix aluco. The sequence goes on from NC_133971.1 coordinate 62,990,567, forward strand.
ATGTTTAGAATAGGAGTCTCAGTGTCCAATAATGCATAACATTGCACACTCTGGTTGATGCCAAGTCTTTGTAAGCAGGACAAAAATTATGCTTTGCATTTTTGTTTTAACATTTAGCTCTGGTTTTGGCTCCTTTTCTGATGGACGATTCCATTGTCACATAGCTAGTCTTACCATTTTTCAGTCTTCTTTTGCTGCTAGAGTGGGTATCGGTCATTTCTAATCTGAACTCCCTGAAAGCAATGATCTGTCTTTGATGGGTTTTGGAGCAGGCTGACCAAAATGACCAGAATGTTACTCATAAGTATATATTCTCAAAACTGTGTGTATCTAAGGCTAAAATCAAGTCCAATGTTTGTAGGTTCTCTAGGGAAAGTTTTAGACCTTTATGTTCAGTACAAATAAGTTTTTGTCAGTAATCAGAGATGGAAGAATCCAGTGTAGTTTTATGTTTCATTAACTCTTTTGAGCCCCTTAAAACCAAAAAGTCTCAAACAAACAAATCCTTTTTTGTCATGGAAAACTATTTAGATGAATGCAATAAAAATGTTTTTCTGTTATCCCTTATTAAAAAAGAAGTCTGTAATATAGTTTGTGATTGTTGAAGATAGTAACTTGCTTTCAAATATTAATTCCTGCTCTAGTTGCTTTATTCAAATAAGGTTTTTATCCTTTTGTATGGACTTCCCAGAAAAGACGCTTTCTTTTGAGCATTCAAGGTACTGCAGTAGGTTTTGTTTTGTGAAAAACAGCTCTGTGACCCATTTCCACCTCCTGCTCTTGAGTCACTGTACGATCGTGTGGTGGTACTTAATCTCTGTATGCAGTCTTTTCCTTCCTCAGACACTCACTGGGCTGTCAGTGTAAACTGTCTGCTGTAAACGCTGGAGTAAAAGGTCTATACCTTAGTCTGTGGATGCACACAGCCACACACAGTAGGGCTTTAATCTGCATCTCAGCTCTCCAGGGCAAGCATAATACCCGTAGTAAATAGCACCATGTTTCTGTCTGGTTGTGCACACTTTGTGGAAGACTACATTTCAAAACATGCATTTTGTAACCCTTTATTTACCCCAGTACTCTAGTAAAATGTAGTAAGAAAATGTATTATGCTAAACTCTTCATCATAAATACAAGTTAGCTAATGTATGGAGGACATTTGAATGTTCTTAAGGTAAATACCAGCAAGCAAACGGACTTCCAGAGAACTGGAAGCATGGATGTGATCTCAGATACAATTTACTCTGCCTTTCTGTGGGCTTCATAATGTGTTAAAAGCAAGCAAAAGATCTGTGGCTATCAGAGGACCTACCTTAGCCCCATCAGTAGCTTTTAGCTGGTTACTGACTCCTAAGACTACTTGATTTATAGGTGAAGTTGGGAATATGTATACACATAGACATCAGATATGCTTACAGTTGTGTAATCTTAATATCACACACAAGCAAAGTGTCTGGAGTTACACATGCTGTACGGTTCCTGGGATATGTTTCCCACTTCACAGCCCTCTGCTAGAGGAAACCACTCTTCTCTTTTTTACTTTTAATCCTGCAGAATGAAACAATGTCCTGCTGTGTATGCTGCTTCGTTTACCACTTCAAGTTTAATATTGCAGTTTGTTTCACTTGCTCCTGCTCTTTTTCTGAGTGATAGAAATTACATGACATAATCTGGGTGGAGTGAGCTGGGAATGTTTCCCAGAGGAGCCAAAGAGAATTCCCAAACAAGTGAGGCTACCCCAAGCTGACATGCCTTCAGCAGGAATACACTCCTCCTTGCCTTTTCGCTTGTGGCTTACAAATCTCCAGGGCAGCATCAGCTCATTCAGCAGGTGCAATTGCCAATTGACTGCTTGCTTCCCAGCCCGGCAGGCATGGTTTCTCGAGCATGGCTGGAAAACTGCTGCTTGGAAGCTACATTCACATGCGCAGAATTTCTTTCCTTGTTCTGTATTTTTAGTGGATCATTTTCAGTGGCCGGTTCATGTAGCACTGCGTCTTAGGCATGGGCTATTTTCTTTAGCACAAAATCATGAAGAATGAAAAGCTTCCAGCATTTCTTGCACAGCTTTAGAAAAGATGTTCTTCATGCACAATACAAACAATGTTCTTATTTATTCTCTCCCCATTGCCCATTCTTTACTTTGGTTAGCACTTGTTTGGTTGTTTCTATGTCTGATTATTTCTACCAATGTTACCTTCAGCCGTTCCTCTTTTTTGATCTTTATTCCACTCAAAAGGAAGTGGAAAGCGAAATGAGTTGGAAAAGATGAGGGAAGGGAAACAAATTAAATAGTCATTTTTTGGTTTGTTTTAATAAATTTTCCTGTTTCCTTGAGCACTTGGAGAACTTCCTCCCCTTAAGTTGTGTAGTGAAACTACTGATAAAAAAAAAATCATTTAAAAGGTGACTAATGTGACGCCAGGTCTTTCTGAATGCACTGCTCATAATGCCTTTGAACCTCAGGCTCTGCTGTGGGGACTGACTGAGGTAGGTGTGGTACACCCACAAATGTCATGAACTTTGCTCCGTTTGACTTTGATGTCATATAAAGACAGCTTTGCGTGAGACAGTGAGTAAAATGCATTAATCCTGCTGAGGAATGACCCCATGATGTAGACCTTCCTCCCTCTGGGTTGAAGATGGAGTGGCACCTAGGAATGATTACTGAATAAATGTCTTACTTTGAAAAGAAATCTTCATGGTGGTGGATTGGTGTTGACAAGATTATTCTCACATCCAGAGTGGAATTCCTTGTCAGAAATCAAGCACAGCCTCCCCTGCTCTTGCAAACCCTTCATGGCACTTCATATCTCTTTGTACTATGTATTGCTAAGGTAGAAGTCTGCTTTTGAGCTAAATAAGCTCCATGTCCCTAATATTCAGTGAAGGGAACTAAGTGCTTTAGGAGCAGGAAGTTGTCCCACAAAAGATGTTGTCCCCCAGCAGTCCCTGACCAGGCAAATGTAGTTTCCCCCAGTCCAGGTGGGCATTTTTTTCACCTGATGCCTCATGGATATGTTTGAAGGGTCTTAGGTCTATCCTAATGTGGAATTGGTTATTTCCAAGGGATAAGGAACTGACTGGAAGGTAGCAAGTGATCTAACTCCACCTTGCCAAGACAAAAATAACAGTGTGACACAATAGGACAGGCACTGACAGTGTAAAAATAAGGTTTTCCTCAGTTTGCAGCTGGGAATATGAGGATTAGCAAGGGTGAAAGTGGCTGAAATCAGTAGGAAATGGTCAAGTGGTTTGACTTGAGCCAAAGACTGAGGGTGATGTTCAATGAGGTCTACACTTTAGCATAGTCCTACCCCTTAGCATAGTCCTACAGAAATTCTGCCAGAGCTGAGAGCTGAAACTGGCCAATAGCATGGATCTCCCCCACCTCCTACCTACAAAGCCACAGCTATTTTTTTTTAATTGTTTTTAATTATCCATGAAATTGACTTTTTTTTTCCTAATTAATTACCTAGTTCTACAACAGAAATTTTGATGCCATGCATCTAAAAACATAATTGTTCCTACAGACAGCTTCATCAATTCTCAGTTGCTTTTGTAGTTAACCTGCAATTTTCCTGTAAAGTGTGCTTTAAATCTCACCTCTGGGAGACATTGCTCTGTGAAAATAAGTACTTTAGAAAGAGCAGGGAAACATTTATTAAACATGCTCTATAGTTGATAAAAATGTGCCTCTTCTCTGGTAAGTGGCATAAAAATCTCTATGAGGAACAGGGAAGAGAGGAGAGGGAAAAACTTCAGAAGACAGTAGTCACTAACAGGATGACTAAGTAGCTTTTCAAAGGTTTGCCACATGCTCTTTGTGAAACCATAAAAAATGGCTTTGTGGTAAGGCTGGTTTGCAATCTAGTCAAAAAATAAAAGTGGTCACTCTTTCAAGGCTCTGTGTAACTCCAGCAGCTGCAGACAAACTTAAAACCAGACAGCAGCAGAAGGGAAAAAAATGTCCAGTTCTTGTCCAGACTTTCTATATTTGGTTGAAGTTTTCCAACAAGGGAGTTGGCAGACGACGTGTGTTCCACGAGCTTCCTGAGAGAGGCTGGGGAAAGGGAAGAGGCTCATTATGCTCATGCTGTCTGCCACAAACATGAGAAAAGCTCATTAAGGTTTTCAAGCATAAAGAGAGTCTTCAGAGCCAAGCATGAACGGATGAAAGACCTTCAGGGCAACCTAACCTAGACAAAGCTGGAGAGGGTAAATATGGTGCATTAGTATTTTCCGCTGCTGCTGTATTTTATTTGCAGGGAAATCCTTCAGGTCTTGCATGCTCCATGGCAGTAGTTTTCCATCTCAATGGAGATTTTAGGCTGGCTTTTTACAATGTGGAAGAAATCAGGTATCATTCAAAGAAAAGCTGGGCTTGAGCATCAGCTGTGATCCAGCTATGTCTAGATCAGTGTCAAACACTGCTGGTGCTCTGGACCTGATTGGGTTTGGCTTGTCATTTGCAAAAAGAAGGGTCAGCACTGTATGAGTGATGTAGACCTTTCTCTAGACTCCTACTGTGGTCCTGTCTTCCTGAAAATGTTTGTGTCAGTGTAGTATCTGTATGCTTGACTGACACAGAGTTTTAAGGGAGACCTGTAGGCCAGTGGTGTGGGGCAGTGTCCCAGGGGGCTGGGATGTACTCACTCAGCTGGTCTGGCTGGGGGAAAAGCTCTGCCTGCTAGACTGGTGGAGGCTGTTTCTTTATCATTTAAGTCCCCTCACCAAGCTCAATGCCTACTGCATCATAGAGAAGGTATGCACCTCTGTATATGGCTTCAGTTACATCCCTTGGGTTTCACAGTAAGTGGTGTTTTGTTTTCTTCTACTATACAAGTACTATTTTTGTCACACAAAGAGTGCAGCTAGTGTGACAAAGCATAGCACATTATTGGAGTGTGCGCTTATGCTATGGCGATGCATATAGTATAAAAAAAATATTCAGATTGGGTAAGCTTGAGTTGTGTGTTTATGTGAGTAGTTTTCATCTCCAAAATCCTTGGACTTCAAATATTCTGGCCATGTATCTACTGAAGTCAGCAACAAAATTGTCATTGTCTTCAAGAATAGTGAAGTCTGTCCAAGAGCAAAAATGTCTGCATGAATAATTTTACACCTGGATTTGCAAGAAGACTAAGCTGTGCTGGGAGACACTTTCTGTTAAGGGCACAGATAGTATCAAGGTGAGTTCACATTGAAAGCGTGAACATCATGGTGCACCATGAAAACTTAACAAGGAATGCATCTGGGTAAAACATTTTCAGGTTTCCCCAAGGGACAAGCCCAGACATCTGTTCTTGGGAATGGTAGAGGAATAGGGAGGGGGTTGTGACCACCTGCTGTGAGAAGCACACAGACAGTGATTTTTCATGTTAAATGGTATCCTTTATTTAGGACTGTATCATTTGTTTGGGATTGTCTTGGGACTGTATTTTCTCAGATATGTTTTGTCCCATATTTCAGCCAAAGCTGTATGAAGGACCCTGACCTGTGAATGCGATGTTAGGGCTTGTAGCATTGGGAACAGACAGCTGTGAGTGAGTTATTTCACTGAGCACTGGACACTTTGTAGACCACCATGCTTTGTGCCCTGTTTCAATGGATATGGTAGGATCCTCTGTATTTGCAGGATGATAGTGACGAGTCAATATAAGCAGGCCAATTTAGCTTTATGGTTCTGTGTTTGCAAAAATAATTTCAGATATATGTGATTACACCATTAATTTCCAACATCAGTGAAAGAAGGTTGTTTATACTTTCCATGTGGTTGACAAGTTATACTGTACATGTGTGTTATCCAGATACCCTGTGAACATGAAGGTGGGTGGGGAAAAGCTTTCTAAGCTAGCAAGCATTTATCTCTTTGTACTGTTATCTCTGAGACTCAGGTCTTTGGAGGAATAGTACTGGAAAATGTTTAAAGGAAAGTACATCAACATTTGGGCCAAATATTCAACTCAACTATCAAGGATCTGACTGTTAAAAGCTCATGTATATCCTGGACAAACCGAGTCTTGTGTTATAAGTGAAAGGAAGAATATGTATTTCTTTGTTTTTTGCAGGCCCAGATGCTTTAATTTAGATGAAAAATGTTTATTTCCAGTTTCAAATAAAAGGTCTGTGTGTTGACAGCTATTTAATCTGCATCTGAAACTAGGGACTTTTTGTCATTTTTTGGCATCGCTTACAGCCAACAGCAGGAGATGCTGTTCTGCAGACTCATGTTACCATTCTGATGTGACTTATCCTAGACGATGCAATACAAAATGAAAATGAAAAACTACATCAGGAGGAGGTGGAGCAGTGCCTTCTTGACCAATATGATTTTTTTTGTGGTAAGATAGGCAATTCCAAGTTGATCAGTTTAGAAATTGTTTGGTATACTCTTTAGGGAAAAAATAAGATGATGGTATTGAGCTTAACATATTGTACAAGTCTTGCTTCTCCAGAAGTCAGATGACCAGGCTTATACTTGGAAATGATCCGAATAAATTGCCATCTGAACATTTAATTATCAGCATTATTGTTGTATTATTGTGTCATGTAACACATGGCAATTAGAATGTGAAATCGTATTTTTCTTCCTTATAATTTTATTTTAATTATTTAAATGTAGTATTTTCCAGGCTGACATTTAGTATACAGAGATTTTCTGTCTGCATCTGCAATACAGCAATAAAAGACTTGATCACAGACAGATCTTATCCTATTGTTTATGATGTAGAAAATCGTTCAGACATAAACGTCATGTTAGTGAATTGCTAACAAGTATTGGGGAGATTATTCATCCATTTAAAATTAAGTATATGCCTAAATTTTTTGCAGTACTAAGTCCAACCAAGTGATCTTTTCAACCTGAGTTTCTGTCTTAGGCTTTCTTCCCAAACCCCTGGACAGTATTGTTGAAAAAAAGTACTGTGACTAGTTCATCAGAAGACTACTGTGTAGGGGAAGGTTTCTTGGAAAGTTTTACCTTTTGTTTTAAAATAATTATTTTCAGAAAATGATTCTTATATTGTAATTTTGAGCAGCTCATTAAAACAGCAAGTGTTGCAACTGTCTTATGTTTTCTTTGTACTGAAGAAAATTATGAAATTTGACTGATTAGTCAGTTCCTGTTTTCATTTTCCATAAATATAATCTTAATTCAATTTATCCTTTGAGGCTTGTATGAATTGTACATACACAGAGGTTGTGTGTTGTTCATATTGAAATAGCCACCTCAAGTTGTCAGTCTGTATTTAAAAACCTTGACAATAGAACTCTGGTAGTTTTTAATCTCGGATGTGTGTTCAACCCACAGTCTGTCCTGGAGATCACTTCTGCTGCCTAAGGGTAAGGGTAAGGCTGTGGAGCCCTGTGAATGCCAGACTTGTCCTTGGCGATGGCTATCTGAGAGCAAACAAGTGACCTTAAAAGGGAAAGTCACCTTGGTGAGTGTCAACCAGCAAAAAGCTTACATAATCACTGGAAGCAGCCTCCATTCACCACCACCTGCTTTGACACACATCCTAATATCTGCACATAAGCAAAACTCTGCAAAAGACAGATCATGTGACCAGCCTGTCAGACCTTGTGAGATTATCAATCAGAATTTTTCAGACATGAGCTATATGATAATAGATCCAGTTTCCTCATGCAAGCATTGCTTCTGAAGTCCAAATTTGTCAAGGTCTGGTACCTCACAGAGCTTAGAAATAGTAAACTCTGTGAAGCAAAACATGTGAAAGCCCATGTATGAACACCAGGCTTTTTATGGTGCTGCTTGCTATCTGTCTGGGAGGGAAGAGCTTTCCTGTACACGTATTCAAATATTTACCTTCACATGAGTCAATTAGTCATTGTTCAGGAAAAGGAAAAAAATTCATACATATTGTGGGTAAATAACTGCAGATATTTAAATTAAAACCTGAGGAGAAGCCAAGAATAGCTCTGCAGATAAGCTGCAAGCAGGGCTTTGCCCTGCTGCCTCCAAGTCAGGCTAAGACTGTCCAAACAGTCCAATTCAAATATGCAATTTCAGATTGCACTGATTCTTTGCTTTTTGCTTTCATTTTTACTTATCATTGGTTGGAAACATCCCAGTTACTCATATCTGTATATCAGTTTTGTTATTAAAATCACAGAACAATGTATGCAGTTCTGTAGATTTCCAGCTTTGCCAGGGTGCAGAAAAAAAGAGGAAAGTGATTTAAATCAGAGAGGAAGGATGTGTTGTGGTTAAAGCACTGCACAAAACAATCTAGGTACAATCTCTGGCTGTCCCATCTGGCTGTGACCAAATTGTGCAGTATCTCCTCTACAAAATCTGTGTTATCTGAGGTGGAGGGTACATTCAATTTTATTTATTTTATGGCTTGAGCCATCTGCATCTATGCTACCCAAGAAGCAGGGCTGGAGCTGAAATCTCATCCTCTGCTTGAAAAATGCAAAAAGTGTATCTAACATTTCCCTTGCCCCCTCCATCATCCCATTTATTCTTGTTTCAGCAGGGTTACTCTGAGCCTTGAGGTTTCTTCTCTGTCAGTACTGCCATGAGGCAGCATTCACTGGGTGAACTGTTGGTTCTCTGTAGTTGCTGGAAGTCAAATGTTTGGGCAAGCTCTTTTTGTGAGTATCACTATCCTCTGGAGTTGAGCAGTTGGCATTTGGGGAGAAGGACACTTAGGTAGCATTACTTTTTGGCTAAGTATCCCTCCAGACAGCAAAGGCACTGGCCTTTTTGAGAGGTTCCTCTGTCCCTGCTCTCTCCCTCACTACAACCACACTGCCTCTGCTGCTCCATACTCCATGGTCTGAGAAAAGACAGCAGTCATCTTAGATCAAATGTCAGTGCAAACTCATTTTTCCTAAATCAGCAGGGTGAGAGATGCAACATAGGTCTCAGAAACTGCATCCAGAAGATAGGGTTTTCAGCACTGTCATAAGAAAACATCAGAATGAGGGAAAAATAAGAAACCTTTCATGTGAAAGCTGGAAGAGTCGAAAGCTATGATGGAAGATGTGCAAGAAAGGTCTTAAAGAATGAAGCAAAACAACGTTTCCTAAGCTAGACAGATGCACAGACCAGAGAAGCAGCTCCTGGGCACAGCTGCCCACTTCCAGGGAAGAAAGTGGTGATATGAGTAGAAGTGGAGTGAGAGGATGCTAAAATAAGTCCATTTAGTTCAGCATCATGGGATCCATCCTGGGCACCACTTCAGCAGCTCCAACTGTAGTCTCCTGACAGAGACTGTCAGCTTGTTCTCGAACTGTGACAAGCTTGTCCACTTCCAGGAAGGACATAATTCACAGATGTCACATGCTCAGGAGAGCCCTTGCCTCCACCTCTGCTAGACACAACTTAGCTGGGGTGGTCCTCCCTCAGCACATTCAGATACACAGCAGCTTTTATGAGCTCCACTCCCAAACATGTTCCAGCAAGCAGTCATTGGGGTTTGGGACCACAACCCACCTTTGTACAAGTGATGGTGCTAATGGGAAATGATGAGTTAGGTGGAGCATGATCAGTGGGGGCTGTAGCTGCAGAAGAGTGGAGATACCAGGCAAGATACAGCTCAGGAAATGCATCCTGGAGTAAACACTGCAAAAGGTCAGCTAAGGGCACAGACAAACATGCTGAGTTCACTAGAGACAGACATGACATTGCCAGTTCTTGCAGCACACCAACTAGCACCCTGGCTCGAGAGAGATTTGGAAGTCTGCTCAAAAAGACCCTGATGACATACCACTGTTGTGAGTACGGGACATGGAGCTGCCTGTAGGCATGCCTCTACGGTGTGAAGGACAAGGTGCTTTATTTTGCCAAAGGCAGTGCCAGATACCAGGGCTGCTGTGGGAAATGTTATGCAGGCTTTTGCAGGGCATGGTCTCCCTGACCACTAGCTGTGCACCATGCTGCTTCTTTCACAGAAAAGAAAATCTAGGCTGTGTCAGTAAATTGCCTGCCAGTCTTGAACATGCCATCTTTTGTCTTGTTAGGCTGGAAATATGATGCCTAGGGCAAAAAGTGTGAGTGCCTGAGTGGCTAATGATTCATAAACCTTTCTTTGGAGTTTGTGGGAAAGAACCATGTGTCATGAAACAGCAAAGAGGAGCTGCTCTCACTGTGTCTCTCCCCTCAGCCAGGTTATAAGACAGTTTCAGCACTGTGACACAGGAGTTCAGCATCAATTACAGCACCCAGAAAGATCCAAAGGTGTCTCCATCTCACTACCTGAGGTTATATCAACAAGGTCGTTTGCAGGCAGATAGTTCTGCTTGTGCTCAGGACAGGGACATGAGCCAGCTTGCCCCTGCAGAGTGTTTATTGCCACAGACACAGCATCATGCTAACCACAGTCATACAGCTTCTGGTTCTGGCTTGCTTCTGGCTAGTTCAGTGTGCTGACAGAGTGTGCTTGTGCCTGTATGTGACATACTTTTAGGACTTAAACTGTCACCCCAGTAAAATGGTGACAAGGTGGAAGTTATCTGTCCTCTGTGGGCTGTGATGTCGCTGAGCAGGGACATGAACCAGCTCTACCTTCTGCTTTGTGGGTAAAATCTGGCTCCCAAATTGTTCTTGTCTCAGATCTATTAATGAAAAATCTGTTTGTCATCATGTAGCATGTTGATGAGGCCACAGAAACCAAGACAAGAAAGGTACCAATGTTTATTCCCTTGCTGTTTGCACTGACAGTCATTAGTTCAAACCTGTGTCCAGGAACAAAGTTGCACCAGTGGGAAATCCCTGGTGTGAGTCATTCTCACCGGATATATGTGTGATGCATGTGTTGATGCTAAGAGGAGGGATTTTCAGAAGAAATCTGTTCCCTGTTCATTCAGCTTGTTGCTGAGGACAGAGTGGCATGCAATTGTTTTTGGGTGTCAGTCAGGACAAGGGGTTGCCAGCTTGTCTTCCTGTCCTGGGACTCCACACAGAACAAACATAGCTGTTTGGAGGTAGGGTGAAAGAAACAAAACACTTGCCTGCTTTATGCTTTTTAGCTGCTTATTTCCAAGTAATGTTGGGAGAGTAGTGGATTTGTTATTTAGCTGGTCTTTCCTTTAGTGTTATATATGTTGCCTAGTGTTTGCAGTACTCTGTGTGTGGGGAGGAGATGTAAACTTTAACCCCTCCCTATTAAAAGCCTGCCCAGTGCAATGGAAGGCCATCACAAAGGTACCCAAGAAAACTTGTTCAGCCATTCTGGGTACTTCGGCAGCGTGTCATCTCACAAGCAGCCTGCTGTGCCCTCAGATGCACATACGGGGAGTGGCTGGTGCTGACAACCCATGCTTCTGCTCTCCACGATGACCTCAGTGCTTGTCTGGGGTAGAGTGAAGGTATTTGTGAGTCAAATGGAGCAGCACTTGCTTTAAGGCTTTGTCTGGTATCTTGCTGTCACTGGCATTTCCAGATCTCAGAACAATACCTTGTGGGGACTTAAAAAATATTTTCTCCTGATCAGCCTGAGTCCAGTTTCAGTCTGCAAGTCTCATGTGAGAAGGTCTGAAGAGCAAATATTGGAGAGATTTGAGGTCACCAGCAAGGTAGTGGAGAACTAGTCCCCAGAGAAGTGGATTCTGGCTCATCCTGCTTGTGCTGGCTCTTTTCTTCACCAATCTGACACAAGGCTTTGTGTTTTGGAAATTGCATGATGCCACTGCTCCCGAACAGTCCTGCACAACGACATCATGTTTCCTGACTAATCCCTCAACAAAGATATGGGAATGCCTTAAGTAATGAAGCAAGCTTCAGGTACCTTTTCTTGGGGCTTTGCTTGAATCCTCTCCTTTCTGCAAGAAAAGCAGAAACTGATGGGTATAGGTAACTAACAGGTTAAGGAGATGACCACAGTGATCCCACTGGACAGCAATAAAGAGAAGATGCTTCAGAAAGTCTCACTGCTGGAGTTACTGCCCTGGGTGCTGGTAGTTGAACCCAGAAGAATTGACTGTTGTGGACACCAAACACCCAGAAAATGTCCTGAAAAAAAGTAAATGGCATTACAGGCCAGACAGTTATCTGGATCTTGGTTTTACTGTGGTCTTTTTCTCCAACCATTTAAGTATTACTACAGAGGAGGAAAGGTAATGAAAAGATGAAAAGTGAAGGTGGAAGTGGGGAGTAGAGGGAATTCCTGCTCCAGGATTCATCTGAAATGCATGAAAAAGATTGGCAGGGAAAGCAGTATTTGACAGCATGACAGGAAATCGAATTTTGGTCACATGGGGAATTCTAATAAGATTTTTTTTCTTCTTGTTGTTGTGTGAAAGCAATTACTTTCAAATTTAATGGTGCTTTGTTTTTTATTATCAAAATACTTTGTTTTGTCAAAACTGAAACACTGTTGCTTTACCTCATATTATAGCATTTCAGAAAAACAGGGTAGTCAGAAGAGCAGAATGAGAGGTGGAAAGATAAAGATTGAAATAGAAAAATATTGTGGTTGTTCTTTGAATCATTTCAAAGTTTTCTGACAGAAATTGACATGCATCAATGAACCACTTGACTTGTGTTGAACTAGCATTAACTAACAGGTGTTCTGCTGAAAATTTCTTTTCAGACAGGTTCAAAGTATCTTTGCTTTGGTAATCAGGACTAGAGGTGCAATGAGATTAAGATCTTTATTGGGCTAGTCTTGCCGTATTTATGATCTCTACTCCAGGCTTTAACAATGCCCTCCAAGGTCACTTAAACACACTGTGGCAGACTTGGTAGTTGAATCCAGATTCACTGTGCTCACAGCCACAAAACCAGGTCTTTTCTCTTATTGGTACAGGTGAGTATGAAACATGAGATTGGTAACAAGCAAGAAGAAGATGGAAAAACCCCAGAAATGCACAATCAAAAAAGTAATAAGCTTTTGAAATAAAAATCAGGGGGGGGGGCAGCTACAGTTTCTTAGATGAACTACTTCTTTTTTTCCAAGACTGAAAATTATTGAATACTGTGCATTTCTGTTTCACTAGATTCCTTACCACTTCTAAGGGTGGGTGGGTGGCCCAAGATAGCCTTTATGGGAATACTGTGGCTGGAGGAACCTGAAATGTAGCCATCTGCCACGTTTTCTATAATAGGCTTCTCATTTATATAGGTGATGGGACAACCATCTGCAAGTGCAAATACCAGAAAATAAATATTTGGCAGTTCCTGAAATTTCAGAATTCCTATTTACACAAAGATTCTTCATGTCTTAAAGAAAAGAAAGGTAGAGTGAGAAATTTCTTAGACAGCAAGGTAACGTTGCTCAGTGAACAAAACATTTGGGTAATGGTGGTTATTCCCTACTATGATTTGTTCCCTATCCAGGTGTTTTATTTTACCTTCTTATTTTTAGCATTTTCTCTACATAAAGTGTGACATAAAAATGTAACAAACATTGTCTGTTTGCATGTTTAAGTATACTGTTGAACAAGTGGAGAACTGTAGATGTGCATAATAATGACAGATGCTTTCATTGGCAGTGAAAGTACTGGCCTACCTCATGTGCACTCTTAGTATGCTTTCTAGAGAAATGCTCCTGCGGGAGTTAGCATAAATGTGCATGTCCTCACGTGTGTGTGCACGTGTGCACACATCTGTGAATGTGCTTGTTCACCTAAAGGAATATTTCCTTTTTCAGAAGGTTTTTCCATTTCTTTGACCTTTCTAGAGTCACCCTAGGTTTAGTTGATGATATTTCCATTCACTTTTAGGCAAGTAAAACTTACAGAAAGAATAGCATGCAGCAGAAATGAAAGAAACACTCTGAGACACTATGAACTCATGGAATGTAGTTGTTATTTAACTCTTTCAATGATCACTGAAAATGGCTTCTGTCACAAGAGATATTTGCAGGTGACTGGAAGTCTCTCTGCATTTGAGTGAGCAGAGAGGCTTTTCTGGTGACATATATAACTACATGGTTTATGCACAGTTTTGTATTCATTAATCTATGATAGCTAGAAGTGTGATTGTTTTACCAAAAAAGAGACATTTACACAACTCCATCATAAAGACACATTACAAGAAGCACAGCTTCCTGTGTACTGATGTGGAGACCTGTGTATCGATATAGCTGAGTTCCACTTCAGTCGTAACTGAATAACAGAGTGAAAATGTTCTGAGTGCAAATACAGCTTAATGAGGATCCCTGCAAAATATCCAATGTCTGCCTACCAGGTACACTGCAAACCAATGGAACAATTTACTCCAATGTTCTGAGCCAGTGTGAGTCCTACATGTATATGAATGCTTGAAACTAGATTGTTAGCAGTGACTAGGGGTGAGCTGCATTCAAACAGCATTTTGCTGTTATGAATCAATACTGTATGTAAGAAAAACATGGAGGAAGGGGGAAGAAGGATGACAGGATGGAAAACACTTTTTCTTCTCTTCCAGAAAGCAAAACAAAAGAGAAAGGAAAGCAGAAATGTTCTTGAAACTCCCGTGAAATATTTCATCTTAAAATGCTAAAATTTTAATTGACACAAAAGTCCCAGGAGATTGTTTTAATATATGCAAAGACAAGGTTGCAACCTGTGGTTGAATTTCATCCATATGCTCAGGAGGATAAGACAGCTAGTATTAAAGTCCTTTAACGTATGATGGTTATCTAGAAAGCTTTCAACCTCAAATCCATGTCTTATCAAGAAAAAGATGCTGTGAGGCGACCTAATTCTGGTTTACAAATACCTGAAAAAAATCCCATGAAGTTCTGGTTAGAAATTTAATGATTTTATGCCATGGAAGCCAGACCCTGGGGCACGATCTTGGATTAATGAATGGGATGTTTCACTTATACACATGCAGCAGGTGGCCTAGCAACCGGATATGAGTTGATTGCCTAGTATAAACTACATGAAATGGAAGGGCAGTAGGCTTTAGTGGAAAGCTGTTCTTGATGGGATACAGAGAAGGTGAAGGTCCTATCTTCATGTCTCCAAGACTCAGTGGTCCAGGGCAAATCTATTAACAGGTATATTTCTGCCTTAATTCCACGTGCACACAGGAGATGATAATACCTTCCAACTTTAATGGGGTTATGTGGAGAGCAATTGCTTCATTTCTGGCATATCCTTAGATACTACATGGCTGAGTGTGGTGCACTGGTTAAAAGGGTCTGATGTATGCTATTATCCTGATGATGTACTTCAGATAGTATGACTTTTTCACATAAGGAATGCTATACTAAGTCAGACCAAAGGTTTTTGCAGATTGGATCTTTGTGTCCAGAAGCCATCACTATCAGGAACTTAATGGAAACTCCATAATGAAACAACATAAATCCCTTTCCCACTATGTCTTTTTTTCTTTTGAGCTTAAGATGTCAGAGCCCAATATTACTGCCAGTTTGCCAGGGCTAATAGACACCAATAAACTTATTTCTCATTAATTTGTATATTTCCTTTAAAATTCATTAAAATTTTTGGCCAAGGGTTCTGCAGTTTGAGAAAAGAGATGTTTCTGGGGTGCTTGAAACCAGCTACTTGATAATTTCAGTCATTCATTCAATCATTTCTTTTAATGTGAAATGATGACTAGCTTACTCTGATTTACTCTCCTTTGGTGATTTTGTAGATCTCTATTTTAACTGTCTAGAAAAGAGAGATTTCAGACCAATGCAAAACTGGGATTTTGTAAATATCTCTCCAGATGGCATTTAAATTTAGTAGTCTAATCTGAAGGCAAAAACCTCCACACTCACACTGGAGTTAATGCAATCATTAAGTGTTGCTTGTGCAGAAAGAGGAGCAGAATGCTCCCCTGGAAGACATGTTGTCAACCATAAAGCCATTTCAAATTATCACTGGAACTGAATTTGCCATTTCATAACATATAGCTCTCTCATCTGGTTACCCTATGGCCATTTGCTCTATGATAGCCACTCCAAAACCAACTGAAATAAGATGCATTGTTTCAAACACAGAGTGAGCCTTTGTAAAAAAATGTCTGGCACAGAAGTGATTCCTACAGATGCCATCTTCAAGGCTTGGTGTATCAGGAATTTTCCCTTCCTAGCTAAGAACAACAGGAAATGCCAGCACAACTGAATTCGTTGGACCCTGCAACTGTCAGTTTTGCAGTAATTAATTGCATGTTGCTCCAGCTGTAGGCTAATGTCTTTAGGACCTAGAGTCAGCAAAGGCTTATACACATACTGATTTCAAAGCATGTAGATCACTGTGCATATGTTCCCAAAGACTGAAGTCAAGCAGGTGCTTAAGTCAGTGGTGGATGAGGGCCTACTTGGGTGCATTTTGAGGAAGATGGAGGGAGGGAAAAAACAGACTTGCATTTCCTTCAGTATTCTCAAGAGATGGAGCTTTCAAATCAGGGTTGGGTGGAGGATGTGGAAAAAGGAATGAAATGGAAGAAAAAGGAATGAAATGGAAGATAAGAAGAGAATGACTAGGATTAAAAGATTACTTTTACTAATTACAAGATTAATCAAATCCTTACATTGGTGGGAAGTAATTTCTTTACTCAGCAGAACATGACTGAGAGCCCTAAGTTCTCCCCTGGGAGACAAAGAGGAAACCCCAAAAGTGCTGTTGGAATGCCTGGAGCCCCAGTTCACTGGGGTCACCTATGCTTGTTCAATGTTCTTATCTTGGGAGGCAACAATCTGAATTTCTGAAACACAGAAGGACTGTTGCTCCATTGGCCTTGTCATTGCTCCATTGTTGCCCACACCCTTGGGTGTCTATTTGCGAGTAACTGGACCCGTGTCTAATGTTTATTGATTGATTGAAACTGATAATTGCTGGTCAGGAGTAAGGTCAACAGAACTGCACCAAGGATGATAGGCATGTTTTTGAAACTATAGATATGACAGTAATTTGTAGGCTCTTCTGTCCACTTAGAGTTGGATATTGGAGTTCAGAAGTGCTTGTCAGCCCAGATTTTAAAACTGAAGCTGGTAAGGAGAAAGGAAATGTAGCTTTGAAACAAACAAACAGTCAAAAAACTTCTGTGATGAGGCTGAAATCTGCCCTGTGTGATGGGCATCTGTTCCAGACAGCTGGTCTGACACATAGATCTTGCTTTCTGGGCATCTTATTGCCTTGGGAGCCTCTAGACATGTGGGGAGCTGCCAGGAACCTGGTGGTTCTGGTATGCCTTAATGCAGGTGGGTTTGGGGCAGAAGAGAAAGAAAAGACAATTTTTAAAGAAAAATTGTTAAGGAACGAGGCACAGGAAGTCTGGACCAACCAGAAGAATTCTGGAGGGGGATTTCATCCATTTAAATGCCTAGATTTGTCTTTTTCTGCAGGTTTGCTCAGTTAGGTGTCTGAGGCAAAGACAGAAACGTGCTATTAAACGTGCACGAGATATGTGCCTCTGGTTAGCTGCTGGGCTAGTCTCTCCACTGACGTAACTCCACAGAGGTTTGCTGATTTGCAAAGCACTTGGCGTCCTTCTCCTGGTTTTCCTCTCTCTCCCTCTGCCTCTCTGGCACTCTCCACTCTTCTCCTTTTACTCCAGAGGGTGTAACCTGGCAAACCTCAGCCGTGCTTCCTCGATGAGGCTCTGGCCCTGAATTGCGGTGAATTCAGCTGACCTTTCCAAACAGGTCTTTGGGGGCTTTGCTTTGTCCTTGTGTGTTTTTCATAGCCCATTTTTTCTGCATGAAACACATATTATTTTCTGTTTATGATTCCAAAAATTTTTCTGCTTGTCTTTCTAAGTTATCCCACCTTGAATGGAGCTGTATGTCTACCTGGTGCTGGTGCTTTGCCTTCCACCAGTATTGATTCTTTGTTGTCACACTGTACTCCTTCCTTTCACCCCCAAGGGTTGTGGGCCTGAATCACAATAAGGCATGTGGCTACTCTGGAAGCTAGCATTGAAAAAGCATATAATCAGAGGGAAAAAAATTACAGAGAGGGAGATGCATACACGAACATACACATTCTTTGGTAAGGATGACGACTCTGCTATGTGTTGACCATGCTCTTTTTGGATGTTTTCTCTACTCCTTTTGTAATATCTGCTTTCCCTCTAGACTGCTGGGGTCAAACTGCTTGGCTAGGAGTGGTGGGGAGAAGGGGGGAGGAGACAATACTCTATGCCAATCTGTTATAAAAAGGTGACTGATTTCAGGGTTTTTTTTCAGTTTAATGAGTTAACAAAGATACCAAGGGGAAAATTAAGCGCCAGCTGAGCCAGAAGAGAAATTCTTTAGTGTTTCAAATGGCAAGGGAGGGGCAGGGGGGAAGAAGTGGATTAATTTGGTTTCATTTTAATACTGTGTGATGCTGAATGAAATAATTTTGTTTTGGTTATTTAGTACTGTTTCAAATCAGCATTTTTCATTTATAAGTGGCTCAAGTTGAAACAAAAATGCTTGAATCAAAGTTACCAAACTTTCTTTAAAAATGTCCAAGCATCACAGTTTGTTTTTCCCAGAAAAATACATTTTATTCTGGAAAGTCCTGGGGACTGAGGGGGGGTGGGGGGAGGAGTTAATCTCAGCGAGAAGAAAATGTTTTGGGCTAAGAAAACACTCACTAAATGCAAACTGAATTTGTAAATGGTTTAAATGTCACCAAATTCATACTGCTTGGCAACTTTGCTGCATCAAAGATTTACTGTGAAATAAGTCAGTGGTTCAGCCTGGTAAATAGTTATAAATCACTTGCTTCCTTCCCAACTTGCCTCTGTCCCCAGCACTGCTATGCTAATGTAGGCTGAACTCATAGTACACTGACCCAGAACACACAGTTGTAGGACTCTAAAGATGTCTTCATTTCTTCTGTCAGTTTACAGAGCCTCTCTCACAAAAAAAAAAAAAACCAACAAAAACAAACAACAAACAACACCACAAGCAAAATAAAATGGTGTTTGTATCTTTTTAGGGTATCAACTGATCTTTTGGGGGAGGAGGAAGACCGGGACCTAAAACTGATTTTTGAGCATGTGGATTTTGCAATGGACCAAAGACTGCATCAGAGAGTTGATTTGTTCTTTAATCAAAAACAGTATTCCCATAAAGCTACACACAGACCCATCCGTTGGAAAATCAGGCAGGCTCCAAAACACAAGTGAGGAGCCTACATTTCATTGCCTTTATTTCTCTCTCAGTTCATGACTACTGGGTTCATCTGGACTGAGTGGCAGACTGAGCCACTTCCAGCCTCATCTTGCAGATGGTGCAAGATGAAAACTGCCCTCTGATGTGGAGGTAAGACCTGACCTCTCAGCTGCTCAGCAGCTACCAGGTCCTGTTGAATTTTCCTCCCACACGTTCTCTCTCTAATTGTGGGGATGTAAGCACAGCTTGGTGTGCTATCTGTGGAAGGTCACTGTCGTCTGTGGCTAGATTACTACTTACTATCAGGACTGCTCCCCAGAGAGTCATTAAAAAGGGGTGTTGTCTGGGTGACAGTCTATCTCCCCTACAGGTTTTTCAGCAATAAGTCCCACTGATCTCAGTGGGAACAGTTTTAGGACTTAAAAACTACCGATGCTCCCCCCTCTTCCCTTAAATGAATAAATTTTTGCAGTTTACATCTTAGTTTCTAACTTGTAGCCACAGACACCTAAACAAACATGCTCCTACTCAGCTTGCTTTGTGAAGAGAGTTATTACAAGCTTGTAGCAGGTTCTGTTGGTCATAAGGCAGGGGGAACCTTATACAACAGTTTCCCTGGCTCTGGATAAACTTGAGATAAAATTCAGATGAAGCCACACCTTTCTTCTGCACATTTGCTGCTCATGCTGTGTCAAACTTGTTTATTATCATTATCTCAGTTCTGTCACACTCTATAAATACATGTATAAATAAACAAAACAGCATGGCAATTTTTGTCAAGGGGGAACTGGAGGAAGGATTTCATTAGGGCTCTGCAGAGAATGCTTTGCAGAAACGGGGATTAAGATAAGATTTAAGAGGCTCAGGTCTTACTATAGGTTATAGACATCTCCTGAGAGTAGCACCTCCTAGTAGCAATTATAGAGTAGGGCTGATGGTTGGACTCAATGATCCCAAGGGTATTTTCCAACCTGAATGATTCTGTGATTTTATGATTTTCAGCTTGGCTTAGGGCAAGAGGAGAGAGGTCTCACCTCCCCAAAATAAGCAGGATTTCTAACTCTGTCAGGGTGGAATGGGACTGAATGAAAGCTCCAAGATAAAAATCAGGCAAACGGTACCTAACAGTGACTCTTAAACCCCAGAAGCCCAGACTTTCAAAGCCCTGCTCTAGCCTCAGGGTAATCACCCCATAGAAGATGCATACAAAACAGCCTGGGTGAAAACAAATGAAGCATTACTGAAACAAGCTACAGGTGAGGGAATTACTGTGTATATGTAAAAGGAAACACAAGAGGGATATTTTAACATACACCTTCCAGCTCCTCATTGTGGACTGGATCCAATGCCTATAAAACTCATTGGAAAGACTCTCATAGACTTCATGAGAACTGGATCGGGTCCCACATGAGTTACACCTACTTTGGCTCCCTGCCATAGGTGGAGGTAGTCTTAAAGGAGAGAGAGAGTGAAGGCAGTTTAATTTACATGACCTTCCAGTTCACTCTCCATTTACAGCTGCTCTTTTAGTCAAGAGGAAACATCTCCAGCTTTGTAGAATACGAAGGCATGGTGTAGTCTGGATAGGTAGTTTTTCATGTCACTTGAAAACTTAGACTCTCTTTGACATTTTTCATTGTACCTAAAAAATTTTTGGACACTTTTTCTGAAGGTATCTGTGATTCTGAGGCTCTGTCCTCTTGTTTAAGTGGTCAGCACACCAACTACTCCAACTGACTTCAAGGGAAAACAGGGATTTTCTGAAAGTCAGAAGCAAAGGGTTTTTACTCCTGCAGGCAAAACAGCACAGGCAGCCAAAATAAGAGATCGCATGAAGGAGATGGTCTAAACATGCCAGCTACAAAATGTGGAGACTCTAATGCATATTACCTGCTTTAAATTAGATAACGAATTACTTAATACAGAGTGAAATGAGAGTGGAATTAAAATAAAATAAAATTAAAAAAAAAAAAAAACCAAACAATTAAAAACCTGTTGGTTGCCCCTGGCATGCTTTAATTTTGCTTCTGCTTCCTTGGTTATTCACTGAGAGACTTACTAATATTTCCTCATGGAAAACTTTACCAGTCGTTCCATGTTGAAGCATTTGGAGGAAATATGTTATATCATGTCATTTTGAGATCTGTTTCCTCTTTCCCCACCTTCTTCCACTGCAGAGATTTGCCAGAAAGTCAGAAACTGGATTTCTGGCTGCCATAAACATGCCTAGAACTACAGTGACTTTATTGATTTACTTCAGTGAGGGTGAGACCTCATACCTGTCCTGCACTGTTACCTTCCCTTGCATGTCAGGGCTTGTAAAACATCCTTAACTAATATGCTGCAAAATTATGACCTTGTTTCCACGTTGATGAGACCTATTTCTTCACTGAGACTTTCTTCCATGATACCTTGAAGCAAATGTCCTGCCAGCACCTCCTCATACACTGTAATGTGCTGTATCTCCAAGGAACCTACATCTCTATACTAACCCGATCCTTTGTGCCCACACTGAAAGAAATATAAGTATGCTTTATAATACCAATCTCCTAGGCTACAAGCTTGAGAACTGATCGTCTGTCCCCCAACTGCTAATTTACTTCCTTGCCCTGTTTTGGGATGACCCAGCTGACTCAATTCAGGCACGAGGGTAAGATCCTTCTGCTTTATGGGGTCTCATAATACCATTCCAGAAGGTTTTATAACACCCCAAAAAACCTCCATGTGCCTTTACATCAAAACCCATGTTATGCACACCCTTGTATTTTGCAAGAGAAACACCACCCCAGAGGGCTGTAACCTGCCTCACGTTATTTCAGACTGTTTGAACAGACAAGAGAAATCATACAAGTTACATGAAGCGGCAGCAAAAGTTGTGGGGTCCAGAGGAGACCAAGTCTTGTGTAGTATGAGTATAGTCAGGTTTGCTGTAGAGGAAGGTAGCCCTTAAGCATGGAGAGACCAGTATTTGTCCAGCCTTTTATTTAGTGGCATTGTTATACCCCTTGTATCTATAGATTTGACTAGATGTAGGCTAATAGGCTAAGTGCAGTGCTTGCGGTCTTGTGTCCATTTGAGTTTGGACTAGTGAATTTAGACAGCCTAACCATGCTTAACTGTTATAAACATCTGGATACACAGAAATATTATAAACTAAAAAATAAATAATGAGCCAGTGTATCTGTGATTTCCCATCTCAAATCCCAGTGTGACGACAAGCTTTCCTTTTAGGGAAAAGCTATCCAGCAGGCACTGTGATAACACAATGCAAGATATCCAGCATTCATTGTTAAGAGCTGTTGGTTTTGCTTGTAATCGAGTCTGGAATTCAGCCTTCCTGTGTTTTATTATCTTCTCTGGTGATAAATATCCTTGTGTGCATGGTGTGAGCTCTGTAGAAGCTGTTTGCTTGGGGAAGGATGGTCCTGTGGGAAAATTATTGGAATATCAACTCAGACAATGGTGTTCTGGTTTTACTGCAGCTTTTCTACATAACTGTAGACAAATACCTTGATTTTCCTCTTTTGTTCAGATTCTGCACTCTCTGCTCACACAGCAAAAGCCTGACAGTCCTGTCTCAATTGCATGTAAGTGGAGCAGGTGCAGGTTCTTTCTGCCAGATATGCAGGACTTGTTCTGGTGTCTACATGGTTCTCTTCAGGCTTAATGTGAGGCAGTTATGTAGGAAGCCATGTATATATATATCTCCTTAGAAATGGTATAATGCATATCAAAAATCCAAACAGTAGCAACTTTTAGTGTCAGATAGTCACCACACAACTCGGTCAAGAAGTGGTCAGCCCCCTGTTTTAAAATGATTGTGGAAAAGAAAGTGGTGTAAATACTGGCAAAGGCACTATTCATACAAGCTGAAGTATAAGAAACAATTTTCTGTTCTTCTTGTAACCAAGCCACAAAGGAGAGAAGTGACTTGTCCATAGCTTGTGTTTCTGCTTACAGGGTTGCAGCGGCCACCTTAACATCCTTTGGTGACTGACTGGGGCAGTACAGCTCCTGAGCTGATACCTCCAGCACACTGAGAAGCACTAGTAGAAGTGCTAGTTCCAGAAGAGCGGTTGCTATGCCATCATCTGCCAGGCTGGTTTGGCCTTTCCCAGTGCAAGAGGTACTTGTTAAGTACTGCACATAAGAAGGCTTTATTGCTCCTAATTTGCAAATCATTGACTCGTTGGACTTCGTTCCTAGGGAGAGTAGCATCTTTATGAGGGTGACAGGTGAAAACGCATCAAGTGTATCTCTGACTGAAATGCAAACTGAGCCCTTGATCATTTGCATGCCTGTGGCATAGAGCTGTTCAGTGTATTTTTGGAACAAAAGCCACAGCTCAGCCACAGAAATGTTTTCCCATTGCTGCCTATTTGGCTTTTTAAACATTATGCAACCCAGGAGGCTGAACAATATAAGATTAACATATGCCTCTAGGTCCTCAGGTCTTTCAGAAAGGCTTTAGTGCCTGTCCTGGGACAGGTGTGATGGAAGTCTTAGACTTGTTCTGAGTGTCCTTGGAGCTTTTCATGTGTAAGAAGCAAAGGTTAGTTACAGGAAGGGGCTTAGTCTGGCTAAACAGGTTCTCTTCACTGAAATTTAGCAATGAAATTACCAGAAGGAACGTCTGAAGAGCAGTAAAGATGAGGACAGGAAGACCTAGACATTCTAGACTTCCTAGTCTAACATCTGGAAACATCAGGGCCCATGATAGCACAGAGTTTAGGGGCTCATAAATAACACCAGACAAATTTGGCCATTACTGCTTCAGTACCCAGCTTTTTCAATCTGTGGGACATTGAGTGTTGTGGTCTTTTCAGCTCAATTAGACTGATCCTCAGACAAATTCAGATCTCTGCCCATTCTTCACTGGGCTGTGAGGAGATGCCCTTCAAAAATAACATATCTGCCTGTGAGTCAAAATTTTAGTGAAGTAAGTGGGACTCCACAACCGAAGCTTAAGTTGTTAATGGTGGTTAGGGTCTGTTCCACTTTGTGTTATGAGGTCTGTGCTATTTAGACAACTTCCATTTTGAGAAACATGGAAGCCTTCGTCATCTTCTTTCAATGATAATTAGGGTCTTATACAATTTAATACATAATAAGGAAAAAAAATGAAAAGGTGTGCAACTACATAGTAGCTCACACTTCCTGTTCACCCTATCTTTAGGTTTCAGGAGGGTATTTTACGCATAATTTTGAATTCATAAACAAGATAAGTAGGTGTGTATTGGGCAGGATGTTGCAGGATGCATATTTATAAAGATAAAATCATAATGGTAACGTCATCAGTACCAAGTCTCCCTTTGCCTTTTCTGAGCCCCAAGCACTTCTGAACCAAAGGCCCCAAAAGAAAAACACAGCTCAAAAATAGAGCTGAATCAAATGCAGGCAGCTGCAAGGGTGAACCCCATTGACTGTCATAGCTCGAAGCCAGAAATGACTTGGTAGGTTATCTGCAACTAGGTAAACCTTGTAATTTGTGTGTTGCTGTAGTCAGCTCAGTGGGATCTGGGGACAAACATCTGCTCTATGCTACATATAGCTTGGAATTTTGTGGCTTTTACAGAACTTGCTATTCAATTGTGGAAAGGGAGCTGTAAAATAGAGGGAAGAACTGGGACTCTGAACTTAGGGTCCATGAGCAAACTCCTCTGCAAGATAAACCAATACCTGATCTGCTGCCCTCTTAGGCTGAATCTGTAAGGAGAAGGAGTTATGTGGATCTTTTATTAGGGCATAAGTAAGAACCTGAAGTACTTTTCAGACTTGGTATAAGTCTGTAGCTTCCTCTTTTTCTCAATGACTTTCACCAGCTACAGTTGAATGTGACAAAAATAGCAGAGATGTGAAACAAAGGAGAACTTCACAGCTAAAATAATAAAAACTCAAGAAAAGGATAAATGCTTGTCCTCTTCCGCTTGTCACTCCACAGCAGTTTGCAACCTATTTGAGAATTGATGGAGATATTTTTAAAGATTAGCTTTGAAAATAAGGAAGAGAACCTGGTAATGATGTACTCTGACCACACAGCCTAGAGTAGGGAGGGTTATTGGAGAAGGAGGTAAATGGATTGCAAAATCTATGAGCAATATTTCTCTGTTGAAATATTCTGGCTTTTTGATAAGATGTTTCCAGTTTCAAAGCTTCAGCTCCAAAGTTGTACATTTCTACAAGGAAAAATATTCTGACCAGCTCTTGTGTTAAAGAATATGCTTGATTTTCTACCCCTTCTATAAGGGATGAAGGGAGAAAAGCATTCAGTCTTGATGTGCATGTAGAGATGACAACAGGAGATGGCTGAGCCATTGCTGCTCTGACGGGACTGCACCTACTACATCGGTGGTGTTGTTTCATTCTTCCCTCACCTCACACCCTGATGCCTTGTGTTCTTGTTCAAAGGTCACATCTTCTGCCAGTGAAATAACCATTCAAGGAGGGAAAATGGAAGCATATTTCAATGGTTCAGGATCAAATCTTTATTGCAAAAGAACAGCAAGGCTACCCTCAGTAGGTTATGAGGAGTATTTATCCTGCTGTTTGTATGTAAATCCATAGTGCAAAGTTTCTCTCAGACTATTTGAGGCTTTCATTTTTGTCTTGCTACTAGGGAAAATGTAGGTTGAAGGATATAGGTGACATTTAACTTCAGTACAGTCCATTATTATCAGGCAGTGGGACCCATCTTTTCAAATCTGTGTGTGTGTGTGTGTGTGTGTGTGTGTGTGTGTGTGTGTGTGTGTTGTAGGAGGAGACATATGCTATTGCACAGGTGTTTCAGGTTTGTATGCATGTTATTAATTTGTAAATAACAGCAATTCTGTTAAATAATGAAGAAGATTGGACTTGAGGGACAGAAAAAATGGACCATTAAGAAAGCAGAGTTTTTCAAAAGGGCTGGACAGGAAGAGAATTCTCATGTCTTAGTGCAAATCATCAGGAATCTTCTGATGGCTCCAACAACAGAGGTTCATTCGTCAGTAAGGAGGGACTGTCTTCCTTGTCAAGAAATGTTTGAGATTTTCTAAGCATGTCAAATGGAAAGGTTGAAAACAACTTCTCTTATGATGAGTTATACTGTCTAGAGTGAGAAGAAGGATTTTGCCTTCCTGATCTTACAACTCTTCAGCAGTGAAGACTGCAGCTAATCAAGGCATCCCTACCAGATAGATATAAAATGCAGCTTCTTTCCACAGTTTTTACCTTAGCAGATCTAATACACATCGTTAGATACAGATGAGGGGGAATTTGGCAATATGTTATATCCAATCTATCATGCCGATGGCTCTGCTGTATACATTGTGCTACTTTTATAACCCATCAAGCAGCAGATATAGAATAATATGTATAAGCTAGGACCAGCTGTCATGTCTCTAAAGAATTCCCAAACACTTGGTTTCAGGTTTAAATGGGAAGAAAGGAGAGGGAACAGCAATGGTGTTACACACAAACTATTGCTGCCCATGGTACAGCACAGAAAGAATCTTTGCAAATGTACTAATCCTCCTTGAGAGACACAAACACAAAATCTAAAATGCGTTCCATATGTTCCAGTGTCCTGTTGCTGCTCTAATTCCAGCTGAAAGTGTAAAACTTAGCAACCTTTATATTGATGCTAAACACATTGCGTCACTCCTAACATTGATATGTTTTATGCTAATACAATTAAATGTGCTTCAACATAATCCTGGTAAGATAAACATCATTGTTGTCATGCTAAACATTGCAGCTATGTATCTCTCAACAGTAAAATGGAAGAAAGACGCATTATCCAAACCAATATGAAGAGACTCTCCCTCTGTCATGCTCTGAGAATTTCCTCTCTACTGCTTCTGCTGATGAGTGTGGTGCACAGTTGAATTTTGTTGCTCTGCATGTGAAAGCTGTCACAACTGATATTGTGTGCCTTCTACACTGAGTAGCATTAACAAACTAAAAATCCCACTCAGACTCCTAGAATAAAAAAAAAATTATGCGATTGAAGTATGACTTCAGATTACACTTGCATCTTGTAAGCTACCTCTGTAAACACAGACTGATGCCCTATGAGAAAAAGTCCTTTTCTCCCTAAGGATGCTGGTGTTCAGTCTTTCTTGTAAAGGACTAAAACTGTGATATCTGAGGGATGAAGTGAATTCTACTGTTACAACCAGATATTACTACCTTCTTCCAAACACTTCCCTACAGGTTTTGCTAGGTAGTTAGTGACCTTAGCAAGGAAAATATTGGACTTTCTGATTCACAGGAGAAGTAACACTGTGAGCAATTGAGGAAAGTAACCTTGTACATTTTGGGCAAACTAAGCCAGCATCACAGAGGAACAGGGGAGAGCATGGAGGTAATGAAAGGCTGTCTGAGAGGCAGCAGTATCTTAACAACCTGCTCACTTGTGTGATACCTTTTGTTTCATGTCTAATGCCCTCTAAAGAGTCTGGTAGATACATTTTTACAGTGGCTTAATCAGTGCGTTTCAACCTGTATAAAGGCAAAATCTAACTACCTTCATCTGAGACAAAGCTACATTTCAGGTATGTTCAACTTTTGTGTTGAAAGCGGATAGAAAAGGCTGAGCGAAGTGATGTACCAAGTCTGGCTCCAAATGTTTCCAACCAACTACCAAAGTTCCTCCTGCCAGGGCAGGGGAGCAGGAATGCAGGAGAAAGCAATCTGGCAGCCAGAAAGAATGTCTAATAGCAAGCAATACAGTTATTTTTTCACTAAATTCCAATGATTTTTTCATGACATTGAGGTCATGCAACAACAGGAAGAAACAAGATGATGGCATCTCAACAGACCAAAAGAATGGTAAGAAATGTAATATTTCTCACAGAAATGTGAAAAATATCCTATGTGAAGGAGTTAGGGGTAGAATTTACAGCTGGTATCTGGACTGGAATCCACTTGGATAACCATGATCTTGGAATCCACTTGGATAACCAAAACTGTGGTGGCCCTCACAGACTGCTCTTGTGATGCTGGGCAAATGCTGCCAGTCACTTCAGTTCCCCATCTATGATGTGGAGTACCACTATCCTTTAGAGCAGGAAGTCTTGTCCCTGAGTATAAGTCAAGGAAAAGCACGTGGGCAAGATTTCATCAGACATCCAAAACTATTTATCTGAAATAGAGGATTTATATTTTTGGTTAATAAGTAGAGATGGTGCATCATGCCTACAGCATAAATAGGTCCCCATACTTTGGGTCCTGACAACCCATTGTCAGGCACTAGTGTTCACTTCCACTCTATTCATCCATGATTACTAAGAGTTTCACCCTGGGAAGCTTTACATGTCCAGAGCAAGGAAAAAAACAATAAATCAGTTTGCATAATTTGGCACTGATGGGTCTTTCAGTGTGCCTTTCTAGCGTCAAATCTTTTACTTCCTCTTTTTTTCAGAAGACCTCACCTGAAGCATTTCAGGAGTTGAAAGTCCAAAGCAACAGTGTCTTTTAAAAGGCTGGATGATTATAAACAATTTCACAATGATCTCTTCCTCTGACTGAGAGAATCAAAGGAGGGTTTTTCAGTGTTTGCATTAGCAGGTGTGGGACTTTACTGAGAAGTTTAAAGGGTGCAGCCCTTCTCTCTTTCCTCACTGCTCCCTGTGATTGTATCTCTCAGATCTCACACCTTCTGTGCAGTTCTCACCTGCCTGCCTCAGGTCTCTGAATTTTCCACCTTGGCAATTCGCAAGTCTCACCACTGAGGCCCCACACTGTCACCAGGTCTTTACTCTCACAGTTGTGTACCAGAGCCTTGGTTGGAACACGTTTCCTGTGAGGTTGAGGAAGGAAGGAGGGTACAACCACAGCCTGAGGGTGTGCATCCCTTTGCAGCTCCACACCCTGCCACAGACTCCTTACTGCCATGTGTCCCAGAGGGAGAGGGGGGTTACACCTGTGTTTCCCCAACCTGAGTGACATGGTATGACCACGGCTTTGCAGGACTCACAGTCAGAGTAAATAGTCACCAAGTTAATTTCACTGGAGTTTTATGGGCTGCACTGGAAGGCCAGGCCTTGGCAGAGACCTTGTTACAACAGCGCATTACATTAATTGGCAAAATAATTAAAATAAAACAGGCAATAATTTATATGCTTATTACATGTGTTGTGGCCTTTTTTGATTTTTTGGTTCTGAGATACTATTTTCTCTTGGACTTGCTTCCATCTTGTGATTTATTTCTCACATAAGCTGTATTCACCCTTCTGGAAATACAGTTTAGAGATTTCTTTAATAAGCATTTTGAAAACCTGGACCTATCTCCAAATGGTGACATAGCATCTCTGTAACGAAGGCCTTCTCAAGAATTGTGCTACCATTTTTATACAGGTCATTGTGAGCTTACAGAGAGTATAAATGATTACCTAGGTTGCAACAGAGCCTGCAAGTCTTGCTGATGATAGCTTGTTGACTTCTGCCTGGGGCTCAGCCACTTCTTGGGGACCCTGCACCCTGAGGAGCTCTGCTAGGAAGGGAGTTCTGCAGCAGCAAGTGGTGGCCCTCCCCTGTGACTATTTGGTCTCTTCCTCTCCCTGGCCACAAGCAGAGGTACCTGAAACACTGACAAATGAAAATTGAGAGGTGTTTTATGTCTCTAGGCCATCTCCTATTACAAGCTCACCTGGACTGCAGGAAAATATACCAGAACCAGAGACTGCATTTTGCACTCTTCCAGCAGAATCACAGAATTGTCTAGGTTGGAAAAAACCTTGAAGATCATCCAGTCCAACCATCAACCCAACACTGACAGTTCCCAACTACACCATATCCCTCAGCACTAAGTCGACCCTACTCTTAAACACCTCCAGGGATGGGGACTCCACCACCTCCCTGGGCAAGGTATGTCTCCATCATTTATTGGGGTTTTTTGAAGTACCAGGACCCTCTTCCTATGGACAGCACAGACAACAGGAAGAGCATGGACACCTGCATCACATTCACATTTCCTGAACAAAAACCTGCTTTGCAAAGTCACAAGGCAGACATGCAAGGTTTCAGGGTAGCTTTTGTTTTGGAAGGAGTTAGGTAAGATGTGAGAAATCTCATTGAGGAAGATCTCTTTCTTCTTTATACATCTCTTCCTTCTTTATACATCTCTTCCTTCTTTACACTTACACTGGAGCAGAAGACTGAGAGGAAGGCAGTATATATGTAAAACATCTTTGGCCACATATAGATTAGCTTCAGAGGTCCAGTAAAACCTTCCCAATCAGTACTGACATGACAGGAGACAGGACAGGATCCCATTGCTCGCTCCAGGACAAGCTTCTTGTCTTTTCCTCACAGGGTCTGACTGTTCCCATCTGCAAAGCGGGGTTAACATTATTAATCTTCTTTCTTACTCAATCAGAGAGACACAAACTAAAAGCACCAAGAGGTAGGTGGTCTTTTTACAGTTCCTTACACAAATAATAAGCTCACTGTCACCACTGATGTGGTTTTAGAGCCATGGGTTGTAGAAAATGCAACATGCCAACTCAGATGCATTTTGGGTCCTGTACTGCAGCTCCTCTGCCAAACAGGAACACATCTGAAGCATGTGACCATCTGATCTATTGACTTCTGAGGTGGTAACAGTCTTGACCACCCAGCATGAAGTTGCATTGCACAAGCAAATACAGCATGAGACTTTCCTTCAGTGCGCCTCTTGCCAAGTTGTTACCCAAACTGAACTAATAATGCAGGGTCTGAGGTATGGGAAACTCCTGTGGGGATGCTTTTTACTAAGTGTGATCCTGAAGGAGACATATTTGTAGAGAGAGGTTTTGTTCCAAGTGAACAGTTCCAGCACAAGAAGGCACTGCTGGAGGGCAAAACTCATCTTACGAACAGGGCCCCAGAGATAGCAAGCTGTAAATATGTCTTGTCAGCTCTTCCCTGACCAAACCCGGGAGGAGACTGGGAACAGGTCCAGACACAGGCAGATAAAAAGGTGTGTTACAGCTTTGTCTCCTTGTATCCATTTTCCAAATCTAGCAATTAGTTTCTTGACTTTGTTTTGTAGTGGGCTAAAACTCATTTTACTTTTCGCCCAAATCTTGCCTGCTGTGCAGACTGATTTCAGAGCAATACAGCAACTTTAGAGGTGCTCTGCTCTCCCGGGAGTAACAAGTGATGCACTTTAGGTCTGCTGACACCTCCACCATGTGTAGAAATCTCCCCAGATCACGTGCAAGACAAGGCAGACACAGAGAGTGCTATGGAGCAGGGCGCTGACACACAGTCTGGGGTGTGGGGCTTGGGTCTCCCTAATCTCTCACGGTTCTCTGCAAAAAAAGTGCTTGAGGAACTGCCTCCTTAACTTCCCTTTCACGCATGTGACTTTACAAAATGTTTGGTGATAAAAATTAACGTGTCTCTTGTTTGTAACTTGCTATAGTTTCACATAGTAAACCAGATGCATGTTTCTCTCCATGGTCAATATGAAGAGCCTTGGGCAACTTGCTCACAGATAGGCATGTTGACATAGCTACAAGAATCCCACATGCTACTACCTGACCAGCCTGTGCCCTGTTCAACATAGTGGGTTTTTCTGTGTTCCAGGTCCTAGAATCTCGAGTTGGAAGGCACCCGTAAGGATCATTGAGTCCAACTTCCTGCTCCTCCCATGACTACCTAAAATTAAACCATATGACTAAGAGTATCATCCAGATGCTCCTTGAACTCTAACAGGCTTGGTGCCATGACCGCTTCCCTGGGGACCCTGTTCCAGTGACCAACCACCTTCTCAGTGAAGAAAGGTCTAGCAGGTACAAAAGACATTTCAGTCTCTTTGTCCCTTGCAGGACACCAAGGCTCCCTCAGCCTTGACTCAAGGCTCTGAGTATGGAGAGTGGAGAAGAGCTGGTGCTGGGTTTACTGGGCATCTCTGGGACCCACAGGTGCACAGGGAAGATGTAATCAAAGTTTACAGACCTATCCATGGTGAAAGAAATAAACCACTATTTTGGTAACAGACTATCCAGAGGAACAAAGTCAAATTCTATTCAGAAGAAAAAACAAAGTTGTCTTATTACATATGCACAGGCACCTCTGGCACGTCAATATCACAGGAGAAAATTCCTTTAATATACCCATTATCTGACACCTGTAATGTGATAGTCCTTGGGGACAAGGATGGAAATGCACAGAGTGTAAACACAGAGACATGTTAGACAATAACATTGTCGTAGCAGTGACGGTCTAACTGTGAAAGGGTGACAAGATCATGTTAGTTAGCTGTAGTCAAACAGCTAATGATGTTGCCATGTGTAATGGCCAGTGAACTGCACGTGCCAGTTCCTGTGACACAGACATCGCAACTCAGTGTGACTTCTCTAATCTTCTTGTCTCCATATAATTAGTTTCTGTCTCAAATGCTGATAATTTCCATTTTGTCGTAAGTGTGCCAGGATTACTCTGATGCTCAATCCCATGAATTCCCTTTGGCTTCCTTTGGGAGCAGTGGCATCTTTTAATAGACCAATGGGTATATGTTGATTGAATAATCTCTAATTATTAATTCACATCTGTAGAATGGCTGGGATGATGGGTCTTTAGCACTATTGCGGCGAATATAGTGATAATCTACAGTTGCTTCTTCCAGTCTGATAAATACAGTAGCCATGGACACATGCAGGGATGGATTATTTTGGCTCACTAGCCATCTGTGCTGCCTTAGGTAGAACATCTGAACTGACCAGGTAGAAAACAGAACTGCAGCATTCCCTGCTTTGCTTCCAAGCCTGAAATAACAGCAGAATGGGCCTTTCTCTTGTTGCATCTCGTAGCAGAGCAATTTTTTTTTGTGTTTAACTTTCTTTCCATTCCTGTTCCAAGCCAGAAAGTGAAGAGGCATGTCAAAATAAAGTAATTACAGAAAGGTTAACCAACCCCTCTACCCCACCTTCCCCTCCACCACAACCACTCTGCGTGCAGTGCTGTCCAGATCAAGCCAGATGGGCCCCTGACTGCCTTTTCCTGGACACCTCGACTTTGCTGGCTGGAAAAGAAATCTCTTGATTGCTCCCTAAGTGGTGTAAGAGTCACCTTCTGTGCTGTTAAATCAAACAGGGCAGCATACCACAGCAATGTGAGCTGCTGACAGGGAGAGTGAGATTCTGGGTTACTCTGCTCAATTTTTGGGTTATTGCAATACCAGTCTTGTAACTGGTAAATCCAGTGTTTATATGGATTTTTTCAGCTTCTTCCAAGCACATGTTCTTGTAAATGTGTCTGTGTGGTCTTTCAGAAAGCAAGTACAATTGCAATGTATATCTACATATGTATACCCACTTGTCTGCCCTTCTTGTCCAACTAAAACTTTCTTATATCCATTAAAGAGTGTAACTGCAAAAGTAAGACTGATGAACAAAATTAACTTTTTTTACCATAATGCACAGTTAAGGTGTGCAACTCCTGTTACAGGACACTGGAAAGTCAGTAGTAAAAAGGGAGTTCAAAAGGGAATTAGAAAAAAAATCATGGAGGACAGCTGCACTGATGCACCTTTAACATGATGCCATGTATGCAGACAGAATCCACAAATGACAATGGAAGTTTGGGACATGAATTACAAATTATTCTCCTTGTTTCTTGCATGAATTTCTTGAACACGTGCCTCCGATCACTGCTGGAGATTAAATACTTCTGCAGATGAACCTTTGGTTTGATAAAATACTGGAGTGTCTTATGAGCTTAACCAAATTTACACACAGCCTTCCTCTGTGCATTCCTCTGATCAATATTAATCAGAAATTACTATGAAGCCAGACTATTAGGACTCCTGCTGTCTTTGTATCCAGCTGAAAAGTAATTCAAGGTTTTAGAGTAAAACGAAGTTATGTTCATTTTCTATTTAGTTCTCAACCAGTCAGCTCTTTGGAGAGTTTATAACTTCCCTTTATTATGAGACAATTTCTTTGCTGTTTCTTTCAGAACTTCTGTTTCTTCCCTTAAGCCAACTGAAGGTGCTCCCAGGAGTGCCTTGAACACAGACTAACAGAAACTGAGACACACATGCACAAGGACAGATTCAGAAAAAACATAATAGGACTTGCAAAATGTACTGTGTATTACATGTCAGGAGATCTAATCTCTGATCTCACCTCTGTAGCTTGTACAAGTACTTTACACTCTCCTGTCTTTTCACTGTTTTGACTGCAATCTCTATGTAAATGAGCTTTTTAAATGTTTCTATTTGTCTGTATAGACAGTAGGTCTTCAGTTGCCTGAAAATGCTACTGGCACTTTGTGAATAAGAATAAGGATCAACACCCTTCAGAGACCAGCCTCTGCAGAAAAGGGGGAATTTTTACTCAAGCAGAGCTCTTTTTCTTTAGTGATTTATTGCTGATTACTGTGTGAAATCCTTTTATGGTTTTGTTCTCTTAAAAAAAATCACACTCCTGTTTATGTCAAATTGTCTCTTTAGTGCTAGGTTTTCAGTATTTTTAGTTTACAGTGCAGGTGAGATCATGTAAACCATTTAAATTACCTTCTGGTGATTCAAAGAAGGTAAGTAATTAGGGAATTACCCTGTCTTAAATCAAACCAGAGGAATCAGATTAGGCCTGTTAATAAATTTGCTTTCATTACAAAAAGCATCAAATAATATCTGTTATTGTTTGTCTTATGAAGATATTTAGATGTCCAGCCACAGATCCAGACTGTCATGCACAAGAACATATACAAGGAGAGAACAAAAACGTCAGTCCTGTTTCAAACAGTTTAAACAGCCTGGGCTGTTTTGCTCTCCTTGCACATGGCCTGCTTCATGAAATACTCCTCATGGTTATATGGAAATGGTTTTATGTCTGCTTTGCAGTCCCTTCATCTTTCCCAGTGAGATCTGCTATGGTCAAGGAGAAGAACATCCCTGTAGCACCTTGCCTAGGTTGTTTCCAAATCATGATGAGGCCAAGAGCTACAAACCTTTCCTTCTCTGTGGTGTAAATGGAGATGGATACTCAGTTTTCGCCTCAGAGTCTCAGAGGATTGTGGCAAATCAGGCAGTCTTTCTGAGTGACACTGACAGGTTTGCCCTTCTCTGGGAAAAGACGAGGGATGTCAAATGCAAACCAAAGAGAGGGATTAATGTGGCATGAGAGAGTTATAGTGACAGCAGGGAAAAAGAAGGCAGCCATGGAAAGCATTAAATTTAGGGCTATACAGCTGAGATATTACAACAGCTGCCTAGGAGAACATTTGACTGTCAAAGATTACTTCAAGATTTGTGGTGCCAATTCAAAGCCTGCTATAGAAAATGGGTGCTAGGAAAGAGGAGCAGGGAAACTTTCCCAGTGATTGACAAGGGTTTTGACATAGTGATTATATCAATAGTAACAGTCATTATTTTGCAAGACAGGCTTAAGGGGAAGTTAATCCATTTAACCTGTCACTTAAAGACTGTACAGTAATCTCAGTATCTAGACATTGCTAGCTCATTTAGTGTCCAGTGCTGACATGGAAACAGAGTCTTCCAACCCTTTCTCATATGAGAATTTCACAGACCCATGGAGATGTTGGTCTGAAGATCTCAAGTCCAAACCACCTCTGGAAACAGGACTATCACCAATGCTAGCTCAGAGCATCCCAGCTTTGTCTAACTGAGTCTGGAAAGCCTTCTGTGATGGAAGTTTTACAGCATCTCTGGATAAACTGTTCCTATGCTGCACCATCTTCCTGCTGAAAAAGATCAACTCTTGTCATGCTGATGATATGGCACCAGCTAGAGATTGGTTTGTTTTGGGTTTTTTGTGTCATAAACTCTTTCTGACATTCTTACAGAAAATATAAAAAATCTTAAATTAAAATTTTATACTATAAGCTTAACCTTATAGAGAAAAACGTTTATGTTGCCAAACATATTTATTGTAGTTTCCTATCACAGAAAGAAGCATTTCTATTCTACTCGGAAATCTGCAACACTTCTTGCCTAAGCTAAGGGACTGGAGGGGATCTCTCTGCTCTGACAAGTTTAAATTTGAAATAACTTTGAGAGAACCTTGGAATGTGGATATACAGCTAGAAATTAATTTGGAGATGTAATGATATAATCCCAATGATATATCACACTGCATCATGTACAAGGCAAGGTCGGGCTCTGTCATCCAAACAGAAGATCTCTATAGGATACATCACAACCTTTGCAATGGCAATAACTATTCTTCTGGAGCTTCCTGAAAGTCCCCTGCTTGTCTAAGGAAATATTACAACCAGAAGAAGAAAGAGAGGAGGATAAAGTTGTTGAGCAAGATAGAGAGATGGACAGGAATAGAAAATTAATTTACACATGTTCTATGTGATCTCCATTGTAATAACATACCAACAATTATGAGCAGTCCAGTTCTTATTTGTTCAGTTATATTCAGCAGCTTCAACTCCACTGAACAAAGCTGGCAGCAATGTAAAGCCTCAATGACTTTTAACATCAGGTTAACATTATTCCCATTTCACAGTCTAAGAAGAGGGGAAGTCCTTACAGGATCCCAAGTCTGGGTGTCTCTACCTTTTGTTTGTCTTGCTCCTTTAGTCAGACTATATCTCAATACCTTTTTCCAGTTTTCTAATGGTCTTTGGGCACCCCAAAAGTCATTGCTTATGATGCACAACGAGGATGTAAGCTAGTGGAAGAGCACAGCATATAACCAAAAATGGGAATATAAGAACTCTGAATCACTACTCCCACTGAGCTGTGGAGCAGTGTTATTTTGTTGTGTCATTTTGGATGACAGCATTTTCAATTTTTAGCAAGAAGTAATAGGTATCATTTCTTTCTTGACAAAATATCAGAATTTGCCATTGAAAGAATATAGTTTACAAACACACATAACATTGTGTTGTTTGTTTGTTTTTTAAAAAAAAAAAAAAAATCCTGTTAAATATGTTGGAGTGTAGTATTCCAGCCTGTACTTTTGCATAAGTAAATCCAAACACAAGTCAATGTGTTACCTGGCCAGGCTTCTGGAGGGTGTGGAAGTCTGTTTCTCCTGATAACACTTCCAAAAGCAATTGGTTCTTCAAAACTTCTGAAAATAAAAATTATTTTATTTAGATACCTATAGTGAAATGGATTTAAGATATCACTTTTTGGCACCCTAATATGCGTGTTTTGTTTAATGGTTTTTAGAAAGAAATTTCCAGGATGAATGGAAACTTGAAAAACAGTATTGCTTCAGTCCAGAAAGGAGGCAAAGGAAAGAAAAACCCAATATACGTACACTGAGAAAGCATGTTTTTTTAAAAAAAGGAAACCACAACAAAAAACAACAAACAAAAAACCCCCCAATACCCTTCAGAAAAGAAAAAAATCTGTAGCATAACCTTTTATCTGTCAGCTGAAATGAAAGTACATCCAAAGTCCAAATCAGAAGTCTTGAGCAGTGAAAGATATTTCAAAGCAGTGATGCATCAGAACTCTCTCTGGAAATAGCCCGACAGCCCAGAATTCCCTTCCTTTAGGAAACACCCTCATTCCAAGGCCTCAGACATTTATTTTGAATGAATATAATTTATTGCCCTATCATCATAATAACATTATTATTCATTTACCTAAGGTGATAACAGTGACTAAGGCACTAGTTAGGATCAGAGCTTGATTATACTTTACAGATATAAAATAGAAGATAATGCTTGTTTTAAAGTGCTTGGTGTAAACTAACAATAGTCTTAGTGTTACACCCAGCAATGGAAACAGACCAACAGCAAAGGTTTGAGTGGAAGACATTATGATTCCCCTGGAAGATGAAGAGAAAGTAATGATGTTCTTTAATTCAAGATGCATACGTGCCTTGTTGAGTTGAAAAGTTTGAATAACACTCATTGGAGGTGCTATTTTCTCAAATATAGAAAGTATCAACATTCTTAATATCAAGCTGAGATGCAGACACACACTGAGGCCTTTAGTTTAGGAAAGATTTTTGAAGAATTCATGAAACATCATAATATGTAATGCAAAAATAATTCTTTAAGGTGTTTAAAGAAAGTTCATTTTGTGTCTAGGCCCAAAATCATAGCTCAGATCTGCAATATTGATACTACGCTTATGAGAGGAAAACTGCATTTCCTCAGGACCTACATTTTTACAGGAAGTGTGTTGTGTTAAGTATGGCTGCTCATACTTGCTTACATCATCAAAGACGTTAGAGCATAACTGTTGATTTGGGGGCTGGGGTGGGGGGCAGAAAATGATCCTTTTTTTTTTTCCTTCACATGTGGAAAATCGAGGTTCAATGCCCAGCTCTATTGCCCACTTTCATTGTGGACCTAAATACAAAACCAAATGAACAGCAAATGGAGCACATCAAAGGTCTATCTAGCCTGATATCCTGCCTGTGAGCCTATAAGAGTGTGAAAGAAGCAGGTGATAATTTTCCAGGCAACTTTACCAGTGATTTCTTTTTCCAGAGTAAATGGCCATCTATATTAAAGAAATAGCTGTGTCTGTGGTGTTGTTTCGGTTCTTGGTGATTTCTTTTTTTTTGCACTAATTTATCTCCACTTCTCCCCCCCACCCCCCCAGTTTCAGCCTTCAGTGTCTAGACTACTTAGCAGCAAAGATTTCAGCAGTTTACTCGGGGGTTTTGTTGAAGAAATGTCTCCCATTTTTCTTTGCAATGATGCCTACAAATGTCATCTTTCAATGATGTCTACAAACATCATTTGACCTCTCCAGCTATTTGGGAGAAAGCATAAACTGCCAGTTTCTAGATACCATTTCCACATCATTCGTGTTTTTCTACACCTGCTAGTTGCTTTTTCGTGGGCTGAAGAATAAGCTTGCTTATCCCTCTAATAGATGTCATGCCAAACCTTTGAGCAGGACTTTGGGACTCTGATTAACACTCATTTTCCTCTCACATTGCAGTGGTTAAAGTGGTTCTTTGGCTCGAATAATGCTTTCTGTCACTATGTTGTAGCCTTCCCAGGACTGCACATCCTCATGAAGCCAGCAGAGTGGGAGAGGGAGAGAACAAGCCACACAGAAGTTGCCTGTGATTTCATCTGCCTGAGTTGGATCAAGTCCCTTCCAGCAGAGACAGGCCTCGTGGAGTGGCAGGATTGTTGTTCCTGCGGGTAGATCTAATGGTGGTGGGTCCTCAGCTGACCTAATTTGTAAAACAAGGAGGACCATGGTCTGTCTGTGGCAAGAGTAGCCTCATTGCAGACTCTCAGATGATTAGATTGCTACTATGCCAACATCAGTTATGTGCATATGGCAGATATGTGTGCTTTGCAGACATGTCTGTAGCTTCAACTTACTGAAGGTATACGTTCCAGCACTGTTGACACAGTGGCAGCATGGAGCTTTGTGCGGGGAGCAAAACCTGCCTGCTAGTCTGCCTGTGCATGCTGGGGACTCATGCATGTTGATATCCCTACTACCATAGCAGTAACTGCTAGTAACATTCAACTGCCTCTAGTGTATTTGGTATATGGCTGTAGAGTGGATATACGATTGTCAGAGAAGCAGAGAAGCACACACTATTCTGTCCTGCAAAACTGTGTGAACTGAGCACCTCAGGCTGTAAAACACTTTCCTCTTCTCAGCCTACTTCTTCTGTTTTAGCAAAGATATGCCATCAGATTACTGAGTACCTGTCTGTTTAACTGTCTTGATTCTTGCTGAGGGAACTTCCGCCAGGATTGCAATTTAGGTGTTTCACTTCTGGCCAAATTCTTTCTCTGTTGCCATTTCCTGGGATGAAAATAATAATCACTAATTATGATGATAGCAATTTCTATAAATATAGTAGGCCCAAAATTATTTAGTCCTCTCAGAGTCACAAGCATTAAGACTTAGCAAGGTAAATGGCCCTCTTTTTCCTGACACTTTTTCATCTGCTCTCTCATAAGCCAAATTGAGGTGGCTGGATGACATTTCTGTACTTGTTAACATTGCAATTTTTCTCCTCAGGGCTGGGTTTCAGTTCCTTAGAATAAAGAGACTTTGCTTAGACTATCCAGTCTTAACTTCTTCTGAAGGCTGTATTTCATTACATGACAATAACAACTGTTATTGTTAATACCTTTTCTTGCAGCCACAAATCAAGGCTTGAGGGCAGCTCTGAAGTTTAATGCTTGAAAACCTCTCTGGTCTGATAACCAATTTGTCTTCTCTGCAGAATGAGGGGTGGTCATACAGAGTCAGACTGCAGGAATATTCATTGGGACTAGATCTCTCCAGGAGTGTGTTATGTGCTAGGTACTGGCAAGCTATTCCTTCACCGAAGATCTGGGTGTAGACCAATTACCTGTGTTGAGGGAGCTCTATTCAGAGATGGGACCTCTAAAGTGCTTGGCATTGCAACATAAAGCTGAGTGACACCTCCCATAATTTCGAGGCTCCAGAACCAATCTTTCTGTTAGAGGAATTTCACAGAAACAGAATCCAGAAAAAAGTTGTTTTCTGTTGCTTCTGCAATGCACAGAGAAAATGGTGTGCTTCATCCCAGCTCAAAACACTATGACAAGGAGCAACAACCCATCTGCATTTTACTCTGTGTGCTAAATATGCAAAATGAAAACCCAATGTGCCTAGTGGATGACCTGGAGAATTAAAAGATCATGCAAGCTCGTTCATATGTTTCTGTTTCAGGCATTTCATCTTTGCAAAGAGCAGAGGAAACAGTGTGTGAGTGGCAGGAGATGGTAGGGATCAGGCATGGTTCTGCATAGAGAGGTTCACATTTGACCTGTCCCACTGGTCCTTTGATCCTGATCACTTAGACAGTTCTGTGTAGCAACTGGGGATCCTAAGGAAACAGATGAACAGATGAAAAATACAGACAGACACTTCTGCCATGCTGAGAGATGGAAGTGATGACTCAGAAAGTGCTGTAGATTGAGACTTGGCTTTGTACAGGTATATAGAACTATATGCATTTCATCAGGTCTCTGTTTTCACTACCGAGGTTTTGCTCAGCTCTGGCCTACTGCTCCAGACAGGCACTATGTCAAGGCACTGTTACAGTTGGTTCCATCATTATACTGCAACAAGTTCTTTATCTCTATTTCTTTCATTTTTATTGTAGAATATTCAAAATGAGAAAAATTGTTATGCTCCATTTGGTCTTTTTGAAACATGTATTGTTTGGAGCTCTGGTGGTGTTAACATGGCATTTCTGACTGTTCTAGCTTTCAACTCTGGGCAGGATTATTCATGTTTCTGCTTTTTTGGGAATGGCCTCCATCCTTCACTCCAGGATGATGTTCTGCTCCTTAATCAGCTGCTGATAAGAAGCTTCAGATCTGCACTCTCAGTTCCCAGTCAAGAGGGTACCTTGATTTAGCTTTGGAAACTCCTGTAAGTAGTAGCAGCTATAAGGATTCATAAGCCAAATAAATGTACCTTGTTTGGCTTGCTTGCTTCAAAATTTGTGAACGGCTAAAGGAAAATACAGAAACAAAATGTCATTTTTAGTTGCTGTAGGGAGTGGAATCTTTTTAATGACAGGATGCTATAAGTTTTGAGGATGTTTGTTTAAGACTGAATAGAAATGTTTTCCTACAGACCAAATACCCATGGAGGAAGCTCAGTTTTGGTAGGGTTTTTCAAACTGAGTTCTTCATCTGGTAATTGGGTGGTAAAGAAAACAGAAGGGAGGAGAGAAAGAGAAAGTGAAAAGGAGGCTAATTAAATAATTATTTCAATGAGACTGGGTGGTAATGAGCTCCAGATGTTTGGGATTCCATGGACGGTCTCTGAACTGCAGAAGCAATGGTGGGTGTATATATGTTTGTTTACTTCTCCCACCCTAAGCCTGACTACTGCTTTCTCTAAAACCCAATGAAGAACAGGCCTCTCTTAAAATATCCCTTGGACTTTGCCTCTTCAATCCAGATTTTTATCCAAGCTATTCTAGGCCAACGTAACCCAAAAAGGCAGTGGCAATAATCCAGGTATATTATGGCATAATTGAAAACACTGCTTGGCCTTCGCTCTGCAAATAGTCTGTTCACAATGACACAACAAATGAGCACATAAGCCTATACTCACATCTAGCTGGGCCCAGATTCTGATCTTTGAATCTCTGTTAAACAGGTGCAATTCTGAATCAGAACAAGAATATACAGAAAATTACAACAGAATTAACCCTGACTCACTAAGGGGTTTATTCAAGGTGCACAACCATACAAATAACAAAGAAGTCTGGCTATGTACCTGACTATTTTTGAATTGCCCAATTTAGAAATAAACAGCATCTGCAGCATCTCTGTGTCTATGTGATGACAATCACCATAGCGTGTAGTTTCTTTAGATCTCTATGTCAGATTCTGCTACTTCAGGGGGATGAAAAAGCCTGGGAGCTGTTCATGGTTTATACAGAGGTGATTCTCAATGGTAGATTTCTCTGTTGGAAGACACCACTTTGCTGGCAGCAAAATACTTTGCAAAAATATGTCAGTTCTAAAAAGTATATTTTTCAGGTGTCATAAGGAGAAGAATCTGTGGGAACAGTGTCAGTATGTCCAGATCTGATTTTTAATTATTATTATTTTTCATGATGAAATACTTAAATTCTGTTATTTTAACTTAAGTGTTAGAACAGACCACTGAGTGAGATAAAAAGTCTAATTTTTGTGAAATTTCTTTTTTTGTGTGTGTTTTGTTGTTGCTCTGGACTGCAACAAGCTCCCCTCCACACCCCATAGGCAGTGGAATTTCCTTTGAAACACAGACAGTGATTTGTGTTGCCTTCTTTGGAAAACATTTTATATCAGTGGGTTTGTGGAGATTGGTAGCAATGCCACTCCTGTGTAGCACCAAAACTCTGAGCTGCACTCAGATTCACACAGGGTTGTTTGTAAATCTCTACCATCTGGTTTCCAAGATGCTGAATATAATACACATTACATGGCACAGGGCATCTATGATGCCAGGCAAATTTCTCATACAGAATCACAGAATTATCTAAGTTGGAAAGGACCTTGAAGATCATCTAGTCCAACCATTAACCTAGCACTGACAGTTCCCAACTACACCATATCCCTGAGCACTATGTCAACCTGACTCTTAAACACCTCCAGGGATGGGGACTCCACCACCTCCCTGGGCAGCCCATTCCAACACCTAACAACCCGTTCTGTAAAGAAATACTTCCTAATATCCAGTCTAAACCTTCCCTGGCGTAACTTGAGGCCATTACCTCTTGTCCTGTCGCTTGTTACTTCATTAAAGAGACTCATCCCCAGCTCTCTGCAACCTCCTTTCAGGTAGTTGTAGAGGGCGATGAGGTCTCCCCTCAGCCTCCTCTTCTCCACACTAAACAACCCCAGTTCCCTCAGCCGCTCCTCGTACGACCTGTGCTCCAGACCCTGCACCAGCTTCGTTGCCCTTCTCTGGACATGCTCGAGTCATTCAATGTCCTTTTTGTAGTGAGGGGCCCAAAACTGAACACAGTAATTGAGGTGCAGCCTCACCAGTGCCGAGTACAGGGGTAAGATCACTTCCCTGTCCCTGCTGGCCACGCTATTTCTGATACAGGCCAGGATGCCATTGGCCTTCTTGGCCACCTGGGCACACTGCTGGCTCATGTTCAGCCGGCTGTCAATCAACAGCCCCAGGTCCCTCTCTGACTGGCAGCTCTCCAGCCACTCCTCCCCAAGCCTGTAGCACTGCTGGGGGTTGTTGTGGCCAAAGTGCAGCACCCAGCATTTGGCCTTATTGAAACTCCTCCAGCTGGCCTGAGCCCATCGCTCCAGCCTGTCCAGGTCTCTCTGCAGAGCCTCCCTACCCTCGAGCAGATCAACACTCCCACCCAACTTGGTGTCATCTGCAAACTTACTGAGGGTGCACTCGATCCCCTCGTCTAGATCATCAATAAAGATGTTAAACAGGAGTGGCCCCAAAACCGAGCCCTGGGGGACACCACTCATGACCGGCCGCCAACTGGATTTAACTCCGTTCACCACAACTCTTTGGGCCCGGCCATCCAGCCAGTTTTTCACCCAGCAAAGCGTGCGTTCATCCAAGCCTCGAGCAGCCAGTTTCACCAGGAGAATGCTGTGGGAAATGGTGTCAAAGGCCTTACTGAAGTCAAGGTAGACAACAT
Organism: Strix aluco; assembly: GCF_031877795.1. NCBI lineage: Eukaryota > Metazoa > Chordata > Aves > Strigiformes > Strigidae > Strix > Strix aluco. The sequence goes on from NC_133971.1 coordinate 63,034,623, forward strand.
CCACAGCCTTTCCCTCATCCAATAAGCAGGTCACCCTGTCGTAGAAGGAGATCAGGTTTTTCAAGCAGGACCTGCCTTTCATAAACCCATGCTGACTGGGCCTGATCCCCTGGTTGTCCTGCATGTGTTGTGTGATGGTACTCTGGATGAGCTGCTCCGTTGTTAAACTCAATTCCTTTTAGGTACTTCCAGATGCTACCAAAAATCCACGTAATTCCCAGTAAGAGGAGAAAACAAAGTGGGAAAGATGACTGTGTGATTTGTCAAGCAACAAGGACAGTAAGCGATTAAGAGTATGAGACTGACAATTCAGAGAGTAATTTAGCCATACTGTAATGACAACATCCTCTGTGGCCTTCTCCAGTTCTGCATGTCATTTGGCCCTGTTTTTCAGCCTTACCTTCCTTCCCTTTCTCCCACAACCTGCAAGAATGAACGTGATTCCTCTCTGATCAGCAGAAGACTTCAGCCCCTAAAGTGTATCGGGCTGGAGAAGGAGACATACACTGATGATGTTTGGTCCTGATGATATGCAGCCTGGAAACCCTCCAAAATACTTCCGAAGATATTTGTCCTTTGCTAGGCTGAATACTACAGAAAGGTGACATAAACACCAACATTGCCAGCTGAGCCGTGCTGCACAATGATTCAACCTGTTATTAATTATGCATATTATTATTAGCATTTTCTGTGATTCAGCCAATTAATCTAGCCAAGATGATGCATTAGAGGAAGTAGTATTGCACTGTCAGGTGGAAAGACTAGTTTACTTTTTTCTCATCTTGAAATTGTATGATTCTTTATCACCTTCCCCTTGGCCTTGTTCAGGGTTTATGAGAGGGAACTTGGCCAGAAGTCTCTGAGTTTTTGCTGCTCTCAGTATTGCTATCTACATCTATTTTCTAATCCTCTGCTTGTTGGTGTGTACATTAAGCACAAACTTATCCCATACTAGAGGAAGCTGCAATCAAAATTCTTCTTCCCTTTTCCTCTTTGTCCTGGCCATAATATGACCAAAAATACTTAGGATCTTAAATTCTTTCCCTGTTACTGGCTTACTGTGAAAGTAATTAAAAATAAAATGTATTTGGAAAATACATCCATAGCACTATCTAAAAGGACACAGGTGAGTCAGATCCTCATGTAGTATGTATTATCAGGATTTCCACTACCAGCAGTCTACATCTGGAAATGTTTTTCCTTCTCATTGTGCCACTGTACAAGTCACTGCACTTCCCCCTGTTTCTCCTCCTGTTATTCACTTACAAAAGACGATTTTTCCAGAAAAATGTGGTTTCTTCCTTTGTATATGTTTACAGGTTCAGAGGACTCTGGATTCAAATAGGGTGTCTGGACACTGACGTAAATTTTATAGTTACTTGTAATACTAAATATGTTTGGGGTAAGGGGATTTCCACCAGAAAGATCCTTCAGACAGAAAATGTAACTGCATGGCCTTGTACTTTCTGTTTCCCAAAACAGGCACCTGGACAGATATCTACTTCCCCGCAGAAATGCCTCATGAGCCAGGGATTCTGCAAGAGAAAACTTCTGAGTTGCTCTTCAGTGCTGAAAGTTTCAATGTGTCCAGCAAATGGCAAAAAGTGATTTTTTTTCCCCCTCTTGCTTGCAGAATGTTGTAGTCGTCTCTAGGGAGATGATGCCTTTCTCAGGCAGAAAAAGGAGAAAGAAAAAACAGAAAGAAAAAACAAACTGAGGAGAATGCTATTTTTCTCATTTTTGGATTATCTTTTGCTAAAGGTTTGGTAGAATAACACAGATCTGTCTGACTATTTCATGATCAGCAGATGGTTCCACTTCTGAGCCTGTCAAATGTGAAAAGTCAGGCATGGCCTTATTACTATGTACTGGAGATTTTCCAGGCTTATACTGGAAAATCTTGCTGGAGGGAAGGGATGCCATCCAGAGGGACCTTGACAAGCTTGAGAGGTGGGCCCATGCAAATCTCATGAAATTCAACAAGGTCAAGTACAAAGTCCTGCACATGGGTCAAAGCAGTCCCATGTACAAGTACAGACTGAGAGATGAGTGGGTTGAGAGCAGCCCTGCAGAGAAGGACTTGGGGGTGTTAATGGATGGAAATCTGAACATGAGCCAGCAATGTGCGCTCACAACCCAGAAATCCAACTGTATCCTGGGCTACATCCAGAGAAGTGTGGCCAGCAGGTCGAGGGAGGTGATTCTGCCCCTCTACTCTGCTCTTATGAGATCCCACCTGGAGCACTGCATTCAGCTCTGGGGTCCCCAGCCTAAGAAGGACACAGACCTGCTCAAGCAGGTCCAGAGGAGGGGCACAAAGATGATGAGGGGACTGGAGCACCTTCCCTATGAGCAGAAGCTGGGAGAGTTGGGGTTCTTCAGCCTGGAGAAGAGAAGGCTCTGGGGAGACCTTATAGCAGTCTTCTAGAACTTAAAGGGGGCCTAAAGGAAAGATGGGGAGGCACTCTTTATCAGGGAGTGTAGTGATAGGATGAAGGGTAATGGTTCTAAACTGAAAGAGAGTAGATTTGCATTAGATATATGGCAGAAATTCTTTACTGTGAGGGTGGTGAGACACTGGAACAGATTGCCCAGAGAAGCTGTGGATGAACACTCCCTGGAAGTGTTCAAGGCAAGGCTGGACAGGGTTTTGAGCAACCTGATGTAGTGGAAGGTGTCCTTGTCCATGGCAGGGGGGTTGGAACTAGATGATCTTTAAGATCCCTTACAACTCAAACAATTCTATGATACCTCTGCTATGAAGAATTTACAAGAACGTGCTGAAATCCCGCAGTGTCATGTTCTGGACATGGATTTTCCTTACATAAGTCCTCTTCTCAGTAAGTTTTAGGTGCAAATCTACAAGGGCCTAAGGACAACAATATGTGCCTCTAACTGGTTTTGGCTAGCTAGACCAATGTGTTTATTTTGCTTATGTCAGAAGGTTAACTGCTACCGCTGCAAAGTAGGGTTCAGAGTTTGGGGGCAGCAGTTGTCTGGAAAGCCCACATGGCTCTCCAGAGCTCTTCCAAGGTCCTCAGACTAGTCTTTAATCTAGACAGAGACACAGAAGCAGTTCTCTCACCCCAGTCTCCATTTCTCACAGAAGGGATCTGGGAGGTTGATACACATGAAGAACAGTGGCAATGGGAAAAGACAGGAATGAGAGGGTGGGAGGGCAGGAAACACAATGCCTCCAAAACCCAACAGATTTCTCTCAACTCCCTCATGTCTTCTAACCTTTCTCCTCTCCCTTATGTCTTCTAACCTTTCTCCTCTCCCTCACCCCTTCCAACCTTTCTCCTCTCCCTCACCCCTTCTACTCTTCCCTCATTTCCCCAAACCTTCAGCTCCACTGAGTTGTCAAATCTACATATCAACCTTTCCAGTTACCCCTTTGTCTCCAGAGACAACATTTACCTTTACTATTGTATTAGAGGTCTCAGTGCTGGTACTGGATGAGCTGTTTGCATGGTGCACCATGCAGTAATGCAAATTGGCTCTTGGAAGTTAAATAGCCATGTAAGCATGGCACCATTCCCAAGGCAATTAGTGGTATGTCTCAGGGCTAATTGGGTTGGACTGTTGGGCTGTTAACTGGTGAGAGGAAAGTGAATGACTTACTATTACCCAGTACATCTGTCTCCCTTCCCTTGCCCTGCTGCAGATCCCTGTTGTGTGCTGAGGCTGTTAGGAAATCTCACCTGACATCAACAGAGAAGAAAGCACCTAAGCTGCCTGTAGCTACTTTTATTATATACAGAGCAAACATTTGTGAAAATATAAACAGTAGAAAGTGTGACAGTAAGCAGTTGATCCCTTTGTTTTTTAGCTTGGCCTCAGAAACTTTTCAGAGGAAAGGCCTGGAAAGGAAAGGCAGCAAAGGAGTGGATGCCACAGAAGGGTAGAAGACACCTGCTGATTTTAGCACTGCTTGAAGGGTTTTACAAACAGGATTTAAGAACAAGTGGGAGGGTGTTGCAGTTGAGATGCATTCATGGAAGTTGTGAGAGAATTTGAAGGGGAGCAGATATACTCTAAATTTATGCAAAAGAGGCAGGTAGAAGGAGAAGGAATAGCTCAGAGTGGTCCCTAAGTGCTGTTAAGTTCACAGTGTTTTTCCTTGGGAAGGAAAGCAGAAGGCTTTATCCTGACTTGGCTGTATTCCTTAAAGCAAGGCCTGGTCTAGCTTCCCTTGAAGTCAATGGAGAGAATCCCATTGACGTCAGTGGGACTTGGGTTTGGGCCATAATTACTGGAAAGACCCACAGTCTAAATGGAGAAATATCTGCAGCCATACATAGCTCCATTCCAGGTTAAAAATAAAAATAAAAAGTGCATCTCCAAGTTTAACATCCCCAGCACTGTAAATAGCTGACTCTTTCCACCATCACAGATGCAGCACTGTTCAGATTGACTGTGGGTATCTTATGTGGCCAAATGGCTTGAGTTTTCCCTCAAGGCATAGAAATAAACATGAATACTTCATAAAAGCAAAATAAAAGAGGAAAAAAAAAAAAAAAAGAGAGAAGAAAACAAAGAAGAAGAAGAAGAAAAAGAAGCATTGGTAACCAATCCTCTTGCTGCCCAGAGAGCAAATTTACTGGAGCATTTCATGAGCCCCAGGCTTCAGAAAAACACAAACGCAAATATGTCCTTTGTATGGGAGAGATAAAAGTTTATTTTGCATTGTTTTTTTGAGAATGAACAGCTGAGGGAGTAGCTGCTTGACGTCTGTACCCCTCCAAATGTAACATCTAAGAAGCAAGGGTCTGCAGCCCTGACTCCCAAACCCTGCTTTGGCTCTTTTGTGATCTAAGAACATCTAAAACCAGCAAGTAAGGATCAGCAGTGAACATCAGTGCTTCTGTGTGTTTGATGCTGTCTTGACAAGTAAGTGCTGCATGCCAATGGCCAGATCCTCAGCTGGGGCAAGTCGCTAGCATTCCTGCACTATGCCTCTTCTCCTCACAGCTCTCCTACCAGGCTTCCAGAGACTCTTTTCACCTGCTACCCCTGGAAGGCAAAAAACCACCCCAGATACCTTTTGATACTCGATGTCTGTGGTCTCCCAATGAGGGACAATAACCTTGTATCATCCCATACCTTGCACTGAGGGAGGCCACAGTGTGACCTAAATGAACAGACCTAATCAGGAAGCTGTTGGGTTTTACACACACTGCACTGTCCCACAGGAAAAACCCTTCCCTGCAATCACATTCTGGAATGATATTTGCTGATGAAGCTAGCAAGTGCCTTCACATGGATTTTCTGGGGTTGCCTGTTGTTATTTTATTATGAAAAAGCACAAATTAATGGCAAGACTGTTACTGCTGCTTGAAGCCAGGGTCTGTTTGTTTTGGTTCATAGCTCCATTCATTTGGCCAAATAGTTTGATCTGCTGATGCCTGCGGAGCTGTTTTGAATGTGTAACTGCTAGTGTAACATCCTCTGGTTATTGTGAAACATTTGTGAAAACTTCTTTTATTAAACCATTGCTTAACAGGGAAACTGAAACACTCTTACTAATCATCTCATGCTCTCCTGACTGTCTGTCTGTGGAAGACATCTCCTGGGATTTCCTCTATAGCATGAACTCATCGTGAGCCCCTTGAAAGTGAAGGAGCTTTTGCTGTTGACTTTAGTAGGTTTTGGATCAGCCCCCTGAGAACAATTCTGATACTTAAACCAGGCAGGAAGACAGCAGGGTTTTCCTGTCTGTGCCAGTTATTTGTACATGTAGGCTGATGTCCATGTCAGACCTCAGAGGAAACAGTAAGTACACAGGGCCAAATTCTTGCTCAACAGCCTGTATAGAACTTTTCTGCATAGTGCAAAGTGAGTGTAAACATAGTACTAAATGAGAATAGTTTACACACTGATCATACTGGTGCTGATAGAATTGCTACACCTGTAGGTCTGGGCACAGTCACGCTGAGGAAATGTGAATTATAAAAGAGAAACTTACTGCTTCCAGTGCTTCTTACCACTTGGTACCTGCTCCCTTCCCAGACTTGTTTGGCTGGATCAGATAGAAGGTCTGCCTCTCACAGGAAATCTCTTAACTCTTTTTTATGAGCACACTCCATGGTCCTTTCCCTGCTCTATCCAGTAATCTTCCAGTTAGTAGTCTGGGGGTTCACCAAACCTGGAAATCTCCAGACCACTCCTGGAACTAACTTCTGTGCACTTGTGCATTTGTCCTTTCAGTCTCCATTTTATGGCAATGAATTCCACATTTCCTGCCTTACACGAGATAGATGAAAGCACACTTCTTTTTCTGTTTTGGTCTTTATTTTAAAATTGCTGCCTTATACACTCTGTAGGCTGCCTGGAATCACTGTGTGTCTCACAGGTCCTCCCCTGTCTTATAGAACAAATCCTTACCCTTTCAGCTTTGTTTCATTACACATTATTTTATAGGTGTCTTTCACTTCTCCCCTACATTCATCCTCTTTCAAGCTGTCCTACTTTACTTAGACTCTAAGTATATTTCAGGCTCTTAACCATCCTTTTGATCAGCCCTTTGAGTCAGTTTCCACTTTCACAAAATAAAAATTGCATTAATTTTTCCACTGAAGGATGTCAGAGTGCTTAACAAACTTGGAAAAATCTAAATAGGTCTGATAAAGTAATCTTGAATGTGCATTTATTAGTGTGGTTCCTGAGAAACTGCTGTTACAACTGGATATGCACTGTTACTGACCCAATGGATGCTGGAATAGTGATTTGGAAATCTGTCTGAGAAAAACTGAGGAATTTCTCTTATTCTTGCTTTCAGTCTTTATTTTAGGAAGCAATCAAACTGCTCCCAACTGGGTGGATCTTTGTTTCCATCTTCCCTCTAGTGCTAGGCTATTTTAGTTGTAACTATGTCCTGAGATAAAAGTTTAAAACTCATAAACTGTAGCTAGCTTAGGAAAATCATAGCTGCAACAACATTTGGACATATGTACTTTGACCTAGTGGGACCAGGTTATTTTGAGGGAAACACCAAAAGTGCAGCTAGTTAGGGATACTCTTAACACAGAATGATGTGGGAGAGACCTGATGGAAGTCAGTAGCTACAAAGGAAGATTTGGGGAATATATGAATTATGGAAATCTATTAGTCAACTGAAACTTTATCTACTTCTTTACCATAGCAAGAAACAAACTTTTGTATTCCTCCTCAGAAATGTATAAAGTCAGTAACTGCAAACTGAAGGGCGTAATTGAAGGCATTTCCCCTCTCCTCTGAGGAAACTAAAGCTGTGGAAATCAGCACACAACTGATTTTGTGAGGTATTTTGTAATTGCATACTGAATTTCTGTCAAAAGAGCCCAACTTTTGTTAAAGCCCCCAAAGAGGTGCCCATATTTCCTCATTTTGAAGAATTTTTTTTTTTTTTTGCTCTGTCCAATTTTGAAACCCTGGCTACAGCACATCTGGAACATGTGGCTATGGGCTCCTTTGAAATTCCAGCTCCCACCTCCCTGAGTCTCCCCTGGAAATCCCAGCATCGAATGTGATAGCAGTGTATCCATCAAGACCTGGGAGACTCTGTTGTCAGGGAGAGTGGTTATGAATAGAAAATACCTGAGAAGAATTAGAAAATCATGTCTTCCCTTTAGACCCCTACAGGGCTCTTATTTTTTCTCCTTTGGTACCCACACACCTCATTTATTCAAATACTTCTGTTTACACAATAGCAGGATTTTTCCAATAGCTTTTGGCCTATTTCTCTTTCCTCATCTGACACCATAGTTCCAGGGAAGTTACTTGGAAAGGATATATTTGAGGCTGACACAAGAGTCATAGTGACTCAGTATATTGAAAGGTCAGTGTCATTAAAGCAGTTCTGTTTTCACTCAGTTGAGTATTACAGCACCTTCTGCAAACATATCATAGTTTAAAAATGGTATATATCAGGGAAAAAATATCTGAATCTAATATGTATACTCTGATTTCATAATACATGTATCTAATATCCTGATGGGACACACCCCGTGTCCTGGTTTAGCCAGGATAGGGTTAAGTTTCCCCAGCAGTGGGGGGAAGCTCTAGCCGGGTTATTCATATACCATGCTGACGTCACGTCCTGGCGCGAGCACAGGAAGAATCGGTGATCGCGTGGGCTGGTGCAGCCGGTTCTCTCTTTGCTGTATCGGTATATACCTTGCTCTGTTCATTGTTATCACTGTTATTCTTATTGTTATTGTTTGTTGTGTTGCTGTTGCTCTGTTGTATTAAACCTTTCCTTATTTCAGTCTTGGGGCTTTGTATTTCACTCCCTTTGTGGGGGAGGGGCAGCGGCCGCGTGGTCTCAGACCCCGACAGGGGCTAAACCATCACAACTTTGGCGCTCCAACGTGGGGCTGGAGAAGACTGAGATAAGGACAAAAGGAGAAGGTGTGTTAGAGCAATCTGTTAGGTGTAATTTTTTTTTCTGTTTTTATTTGCATTTGTTTGATAAGAAACGTTTGCAATGCTGACCGATTTGCTTGCATGGTGGAGCTAGATTAATCCTTATATCCCCTGTGTGTTCCCAGTGCTGGTGTTTGTTCTTGGTGGAAAATGTGCCAAGGGTCTTGTTCTGATCTACTGGTTACTGTCTGCTTATAATGGGCTAGTATCGCTGCTTGTGGGGGTGAACCTGTACCTGTTTGCTGCCTGGGCTTTTGTTAGGGGTCTCACCCCCTCTATGGGTGAGCCAGGGGAAGAGATCCTCTTGGTTTTTGAGAGTTTTAGCTATCCCTGGAGCATCCTGGCCACTGTGTTCATGGCACAATACTTTCTAAATGTCTACCAGATCTTGTTTTGAGTCATGTGGTATTTCTCCAACAATAGCACCACCCAGAAACCTGCCCTGAGGGCAGTTAGTTATAAATGGCTAGGTATGTGGGAGCAAATAGGCAAGTACCTGAGTCAGTGGTCACCCCAACGTTCTGGGATTTCACTCCCAAACAAGTGCAGAGTCCTGATAAACTGGTGGAGTGTTTGGAAAAGGTGTGCTGCCAATCTGACAAACCCCGGGAGATACAACTCGCTGCGATGTGCTGGGGGCTTACCCACGCTTACTGCATTGCCCTTAACACTGATCACTGCCCTCAAGAGGGATAAAGGGCTGCAGGGTCTGAAAGTGAACTTACTGGTGCAGCAGCTGGGCCAGGGGGACAGGCAGTGTCAGTACCAGTCGCCTCCACCAGCACAGCAGCTGGGCCAGAGGGACAAGCAGTACCAATATCAGTCACCCCAATATGAAAAACCAAATATACCAAAAAATCCCCTCACAATGTACATGGTGACAATGAACCGGGCCCATCAGGAGAGCAGGAGGAAGAGCTGGAGGTAACCATCCGATCTCTATCCCTCAGTGAGTTGCGAGATATGCGGAAGGATTTTAGCCACATTGCAGGCGAACAAATTTGCACCTGGCTGCTCTGATGCTGAGATAGTGGAGCTGCTGGTTTGGAATTGGAGGGGAGAGAGGCCAAGCAGCTGGAACCTTTAGCCAAGCAGGCTGGTATTGACAAGACAATAGGGAAACAGGCTCAAACCCTCAGCCTTTGGAGACGACTTCTGCTTGCTGTGAGGGAGAGGTACCCCTACAAGGATGATGCTCTATGTCGGTTAGGCAAGTGGACCGACATGGAGAAAGGCATTCAAAACCTCAGGGAAATGGCTGTGTTTAACGTGATCTATGGTGATCTGAATAATGAGCAGTCACCAGTGGATCCAGATCAGGTCCCTTGTACACAGCTGATGTGGCAGAAGTTCCTGCAAAGTGGACCAGAGGGACATTCCAAAGCATTAGCAGCAGCATCCTGGTGGCGAGACACTCAGACAGTGGATGAAGTGACTATCCAGCTCTGGCAATATGAGGGAAATCTCCCTTCCTCCCAACATGCTTTGGTTTCAGCTGTAGAGGAACGGTCTCAGAGACTCCAGAAAGTGGAACAGGACATGTCCTATGTTCCACCTACACGGGCCGATGTCTCAGCTATTAGAAGCAGGAGCTTCCCCACCCAAGAGAAGGGCAGTGGAAGGTACACACCACGGGGCATCCTGTGGTTCTTCCTCCGCGACAATGGGGAAAACATGAGGAGGTGGCATGGACAGCCCACTTCCGTCCTAGCTGCATGAGTACAGCAACTGAAAGGGAAGAACACCATGAAAGGGGAGTCTTCCAAGAGAGATGCAGCTCCAGTGTCTAGTCAGAAATCCCCCAGACAGAATAGAATGGCCAACAGTATGCTTGACCCTCTTGAGGGGACCAGCAAGTCATTCTTGCAGGGGTCACTCTTAGATCAAGTGAGTGATGGTGAGCAGGATTAGAGGGGCCCTGCCTCCAGCCAGGTGGAGGAAAGGGATAATCGGATTTACTGGAAGGTGTGGATCTGATGGCCTGGCACATCAGAACCACAAGAATATAAGGCCTTGGTAGACACTGGCGCACAGTGCACCCTGATGCCGTTGAGCTACAGTGGGGTTGAATCCATCTGCATCTCCGGAGTGACAGGGGGGTCCCAACAGCTGACCCTATTAGCAGCTGAAGTAAGCTTAACTGGGAAGGACTGGCATAAGCATCCCTATTGTGACTGGCCCAGATGCCCCGTGCATCCTAGGTATAGACTACCTCAGGAGAGGGTACTTTAAAGACCCAAAAGGGTACCGGTGGGCCTTTGGTATAGCTGCCCTGGAGGAGGTTGAGCAATTGTCCACCTTACCCGGCCTCTCAGAGGACCCCTCGGTGGTGGGGTCACTTAAGGTTGAAGAGCAGCGAGTGCCAATTGCTACCAAGACGGTGCACCAGCGGCAGTACCGTACTAACCGAGATTCCCTGGTCCCCATCCATCAGCTGATCCACTGATCAGCTTAGAAAGCCAGAAGGTGATCAGCAAGACTCACTCACCTTTCAACAGCCCTATATGGCCAGTGAGAAAACCTGATGGCAAATGGAGACTGACCGTGGACTACCGTGGCCTGAATGAAGTTACGCCAGCGATGAGTGCTGCAGTGCCGGACATGCTAGAGCTCCAGTATGAGCTGGAGTCGAAGGCAGCCAAGTGGTACGCCACGATTGACATCGCTAACACGTTCTTCTCCATCCCAATAGCACCAGAGTGCAGGCCACAGTTTGCGTTCACTTGGAGGGGTATCCAGTACACCTGGAATCGATTGCCCCAGGGGTGGAAACACAGCTCCACCATTTGCCATAGACTGGTCCATACTGCACTGGAGAAAGGTAGGGCTCCAGAACACCTGCAGTTTATTGATGATATCATTGTATGGGGGGACACAGCTGAGGAAGTCTTTGAGAAAGGAAAGAAGGTAATTGAAATCCTTCTGAAGGCTGGTTTTGCCATCAAGCAAGAGAAAGTTAAGGGGCCTGGAAGGGAGATTCAGTTCCTAGGAATAAAATGGCAAGATGGGCATCACCACATCCCAATGGAGGTGATAAACAAGATAACAGCCATGGCCCCACCAACCACCAAAAAAGAGACTCAATCTTTCCTGGGTGCTGTGGGGTTCTGGAGAATGCACATCCCAAACTACAGCCTGATTGTGAGCCCTCTCTACCACGTAACCTGCAAGAAGGACGATTTTAAATGGGGCTCAGAGCAATAAAAAACCTTTGAACAAATTAAGCAGGAGATTACCCAGGCAGTGGCCCTCGGGCCAGTCCAGACAGGGCAGGAGATTAAGAACGTGCTCTACACCGCAGCTGGGGAGAATGGCCCTTCCTGGAGCCTTTGGCAGAGAGCAGATGAGGAATCCCGAGGCTGACCTCTAGGCTTTTGGAGCCGGGGATACAAAGGCTCTGAAGCTAACTATACCCTGACTGAGAAGGAGATACTGGCAGTGTACGAAGGAATTCGAGCTGCCTCAGAAGTGGTCGGCACTGAGACACAGCTCCTCCTGGCACCCCGACTGCCGGTGCTGGGATGGATGTTCAAAGGAAAGGCTCCCTCCACACATCATGCAACAGATGCCACATGGAGTAAATGGGTTGCGTTGATAACACAACAGGCTCGAATAGGGAACCTCGATCCCCCAGGATTAGTGGAAATGATCATAAACTGACCAGAGAGCAAAGATGCTGGGATGTCACCAGAACAAGAGGTGAAACGTGCTGAGGAGGCCCCACCATATAACGAGCTGCCAGAGGAGAAGAAACAATATGCCCCATTCACTGATGGGTCTTGTCACATTGTGGGAAAACATCGATGATAGAAAACTGCAGTGTGGCATCCCACACGAGAAACCACTGAAGCTGTTGAGGGACAAGGTGAATCGAACCAGTTTGCAGAAGTGAAAACCATCCAATTAGCTTTGAAGATTGCTGAGCGAGAAAAATGGCTGAGGCTCTATCTCTACACTGACTTGTGGGTTATGACAAGTGCCCTGTGGATGTGGTTGCAGCAATGGAAACAGAACAACTGGCAACACAAGGGCAGACCCGTCTGGGCCGCTGAAATAGAGCAGGACATTACAGCCCGGGTGGAGAACCTCGTTGTGAAGGTGCACCATGTGGACGCCCATATACCCAAGAGTCAAGCCACTGATGAACATCAACATAACCAGCAGGCGGACCAAGCTGCTAAGATCGAAGTGACTCAGGTGGACTTGGACTAGCAATGTAAAGGTGAACTGTTCATAGCCCGGTGGGCCCATGAGACCTCGGGCTACCAAGGCAGAGATACAACATACAGGTAGGCTTGAGATCGAGGGGTGGACCTCACCATTGACACCATCGCAGAGATCATCCATGGATGTGAGACGTGTGCTGCGATCAAACAAGCCAAACGGGTGAAGCCCCAGCGGAATAAAAATCGATGGATGAAATATAAATATGGAGAGGCCTGGCAAATCAACTACATCACACTGCCACAGACCCGCCGAGGCAAGTGCCATGTGCTCACAATGGTGGAAGCAACAACTGGGTGGCTCAAAACTTATCCAGTGTCCCACGCCACCACCCGAAATACCATCCTGGACCTTAAAGAGCGAGTCCTGTGGCGACACGACACCCCAGAGAGGATTGAGTTGGACAATGGGACTCACTTCCGAAATAACCTCATAAATATCTGGGCAGAAGAACACGGCATCGAGTGGGTCTACCACATCCCCTACCACGCACCAGCTTCTGGGAAGATCGAGCGCTACAATAGACTGTTAAAAACTACATTGAGAGCAATGGGGGGTGGAACCTTCAAACACTGAGACACACATCTGACAAAGGCCACTTGGTTAGTGAACACAAGAGGATCTTCCAATCGAGCTGGCCCGGCTCAGTCAAAACTTCCATGTGTTGTAGACGGGGATAAAGTCCCTGTGGTGCGCATGAGGGATCTGCTGGGAAAAATGGTCTGGGTTAATCCTGTGCTGGGCAAAGGCAAACCCATCCACGGGATTGTTTTTACTCAAGGACCTGGGTGCACCTGGTGGGTGATGCAGAAGGATGGAGAAGTCCAATGCGTACCACAACGGGACTTGATTGTGGGTGAAAACACACCATGAATTATACTGTACTTCTGTTAATTTTTCTTTGTCAATGCTAATTGTTAAATGGCAGCTGGATGTGACGCACATGGTATAGAATAAAAGGGGAAATTATGTCCTGGTTTAACCAGGATAGGGTTAAGTTTCCCCAGCAGTGGGGGGAAGCTCTAGCCGGGTTATTCATATACCATGCTGACGTCACGTCCTGGCGCGAGCACAGGAAGAATCGGTGATCATGTGGGTTGGCGCAGCCGGTTCTCTCTTTGCTGTATCGGTATATACTTTACTCTGTTCATTGTTATCACTGTTATTCTTATTGTTATTGTTTGTTGTGTTGCTGTTGCTCTGTTGTATTAAACCTCTCCTTATCTCAGTCTTGGGGCTTTGTATTTCACTGCCTTTGTGGGGGAGGGGCAACGGCCACATGGTCTCAGACCCTGGCAGGGGCTAAACCACCACACCCAGGATGCTAAGGAAGCTGGCCAATGTAACTGTGACAACACTTGTAATTATCTTCAAAAGGTCTTGGCAACTATGGGAGGTTCTTGAGGACTGGAAGAAAGCAAACGTCACCTCTGTCTTCAAGAGGGGTAAGAAGGAGGATCTGTGAAACTAGAGGCTGGGCAGTCTTATGTGATTGAGGGAACAATCTTGGAAGCCTTTCCCATATACATTAAGGACAAGAAAGTGATTCAGAGTAGTCACTGTGAACTTATGGATTTACAAAGGGGAAATGATGCCTGAAGATAGCCTTCTAGCATGAGATGACTGGCTTGATGGATGAGGGGAAAGCAGTAATTGTTGTTTATCTTGACTTTGGCAAGACTTTCAGCACTGTTTCCCATAGCAGCCTCATTGACACATGGATGAAGTGTGGGTTAGATAAGGGGACATGAGATGAACTGAAAACACCAGCCACACCAGTGGGATCTCAGCAAACTGGTAGCTCAATCTTCTGTGCCTTATTGATGTTCCCAAGTGCCTGGGATTTTGGCCCAAGGAGTGCTGGCAAAGGAAATAACTAAGAGTAGGACAAGCAGAGCCAGCTCTTTAGGCCACAGTTGCTGGCTGAACCTCCCACTGAAAGATACATTTCTGGGACTCCATATCTGTCCAGTGCTGATCCTCCATCTCCCTGTTCATACGTTCAGACTTTGACTACAAATTCCCAGAATCAATATGGTCTCTATGTCCCTTCTCTAGCCTCTGGCCCCGGTGACAGGTGACATTTCATCTGCTGTCAGAGCAACCCTATAGCTGCACCATGTGGTCTCTCTCTTCAGAGAGAACAATTTCACAAATGGGGGGAAATGCAACAGTGACAACCAGACATCTTTCCTAGGACTACCCATCTGCCTCTGTCAGCAAGGACAACTGAGGCTGGAACTCTTTGCAAGAGGAAAATTCAGGGGTGGAGGTAAACACTCAAGTAACACCACAAATCTACATCAGAGCCTGAAGACCTTCAGGTAGAAACTGAAAAGTGCTGTGATAACAGTGTGAAAAAAGCTGAAATCAGTTGTCTTCATTAAGGAACAATGAATCTTCATTGTTATAAATCCACCACTTTCTGCTTCCCCTTATGTCATATTAAGCACCAGTCTCTCATCTGTTGTAAATGAGTAGAAAAACATTAAAAACATTGCCATCCAAAGTCACAAACAACATTATTACAAAGAAGAAATTACATGTTAAGCATCTTTTTTTCTGATGTTTTAATATCTTTTTTCTCTCAATTTGTTCTGTCTACTTCTGTGCGATGGCTTCATGCCTTCTGTTTCACTGGTATTTAGATACCAGCAATCCAGAATGAAAAAAAGACATGGAGACTTCACAGTGGCACTGTGGTGCAAGAAATCTCATTTTTATCATAAATGGATGTACACTGATTTCCATTGTTCTTTCAATGAAAACAATTACATCTAGACTTTGTTTGCAAAAGTCTAGATACAAGGTAAGATCAGGGTTACACTGAAAGCAAAAGCAAAAAATATAAATTTTTTTGAAAAGTGATGAAGTAAACTGGTCACAAGAACTCCTGGGAAAATCTGTCTTACTTGCCTGTTCTTTTAGTTGTTGGGTAAAACTGTTAAAATGCATGAGTAAGAGAGCAATAAAAATCATTACATCAGAAAAAACTTTACTCTGAAGACTTTAAAAGATAAATGCAGAGGATGATAGTAATATATCACTGGCTGTGTCGGACTTGCATTACTCATGCAGGATGTACAAGGAGTGTTACTTTGATTTTAACCTTCCAAGGATACTCTATTTTCATTCACTCATCCATTGTCTTCCTCTTCCTCACTCTTTTGTGGGAGACCAGTGAGGAGCAGCACATGTCCCATAGCATTTCAAAGTGTACAAAAGTAGTTTGTACAAGATGCTAACAAGATGCTAACACATATGCATGGCTAGACAGGAAGTTCTGGGGTGATAAAAGTAAATCAGTGCTTAGTTTTCATAAAATCCCAACTCCCAAATGGATCAGTGAGCTATGATTTCAGATTGTCCCCCTTCCACCAGGGATGGCAGTCAGCACCTCCAAGTGAGTCGGACTCTGATGTCAGACGGTGTGGAGCCGAGTGCTGGCAGTGTCCATCGTGTGGGATGGTTAATTGCATCCTGACTACTGGCTGTGGAAGAGCTGAATTGACCTCACTGATCCAGGATGATGCCTGGGAAAGGAAGAGGCAGCTGCTGCCTCTGGGCACTGATGTCTCCACCTTGGTACAGGAGTGCAGCTGGGCAGGGCTTGTGAGTGCTAAACCTACAGAGGGAATTGGGTCTGGTTTGTCCTGAAGCTGCGTACAGTCTTGTCTTAAGGTTTCAGAGCAGTTTCTGCTGAAGTCGAAGTCAGAACTAGAGGAGTTAAATGGACAAAAGGGGTAGTAGTGTGTACTCTGTGTATGCCAGTCCCACTTGAGTGCACACCCAGTGTGCAGTACTTGAAGGGATGGTATTTTGATACCTACATCGAGGAAACTGAATTGGATGTCCTGCTCCCTGACTCACTCTCCATTAGCTCATCTTACAATCGGATGCCTTTCACGTCAAAGGTGGAGAGTGAAGGAAAAACACACTTGTACCTCCACAGGAGTGTCAGGAAGGTCATTCCTATTCCCATGCTGGAGGCACATAGTGGAAACTGTACTTGCATAAATCTACAGGGATTCCTTTCCTCTGCATGGAAGCAACATCTGCTTTGGCAGCCTGGACACCAGTGACCAAATCAGCCTCCTCACAGTGCAAGGCACTGCAGAGTTTCTGTTAATCCTTCCCAGAGCTCCCCTCTAGGAGCCTGTGTAATTCCATGCACAGTTTAAGTTGGCACTGCTGCCAAAGGACACCATTCCAGCTGTTTGTGTGCTTATGTGGTAAGCCAAAACAGGGAGTTAATTCTGCTGAAAAGAAAAAAATGTTTCTGTCATTGTTTTTGCTGGGTTGACCGATGGCCAGTGTGGGGCGACCTGGGGTGGAAGCAAGTGGGCGAGGGCACAAGAAGGGCCTGCTGCTTGCAGAAATTATGCTGGCTCCACCTTCAGTGAACCACAGCCTGATGTTTTATTCTGATTCTTCTGATGTGTATCACATTACTTGTACAGTGCTTTATTCTTGTTTTATATTTAACCTGTAAAAGGAATTTTTAGATGGAAAAATTGCCATGGGTGTATCTTCCTGGAGGTGCCTTTCTCTCAAGCCAGTATAAATGAAATTCATTTCTAAGATAGGCCTCTTTTCTCAAGTGTATTGTAGAGCTCTCTAAGAAATGCCAACTCCCATCTCCTTGGCACAAACTTCTGCTTGTTACTCTCAGAGTAATGCAGCCCTGTTTTTCCGCAGAGCACTGAGTAAGAGTTACTATGAAGGATCTGCAAACATCAAGGCTTAGGATCTGCCTGTATCTAATATCTGTAAAATGTTGTAAAATGTAGCTATTTATCCCAGAGAGTAACACTATATTATTGTGAGTGCTCTGCCTCTGAGGAAAGAGAAAAGAAACTGGTAGTAATGGACTCACACAATCATTTTTGGTTTGGCAAGTGTTTCTGTTTGAGATTTGATCAACTGTAATGTTTATCCAGCTCTCCCCTTTCAAATCAGGGATCCAAAAAATGAAAGAAATAAAAATGTTTGGGGTTGGTTTTTTTTTTTTTTTTTTTTTTGTAAAGCAGAGATCACACCATGCTGGTTTTAAAGTGCTACCCACTTTAAAAGAGACAGACAGCAGACAGTAGAGCCATGCTGTTTGTTGTTTATAAATAACCAAGTATTACCCAGCATAAAAGTTCTCAGGGACTTTGGGCTCATAATGCAAACCTTTGCCAGGGCCATTTATGTGAGCATGATGGAGTGTGAAGCCCTCATAAATCAACAACGTTAAGCAGCAATTCTCAAATTCCTAACACTTGTTTATCTATGCACAGAACATGTCTTTTCTCTGCAAGACAGTGCTGCAAGTATCTTTAAACCTGTTTGGTTTTTGGTTTCTTTATTCTGAACAGCTTCCTCGGTAGGACTGATGTCCAACATGGCTTGTTTGCAGGAGTGTGATGCTGCTTCTTCTGCAGTGTTGCCCAAACACAACTCACAACTCAGGCCTGCAATATGGCAAGGATAGACTGTGGCTGGGAGTGAGGGAAGCAAGAACCCATGGTCCAACTGTCAGTGGAAAGCTAAGGGAGCTACAATACCCTGTTCATTAAGGAAATAAAGTGAGAACATATGTGGACAATCTGGCCCTGTGATGTGAACACTTCCAGGTTTGCTTCATATACGTTTACACTGGTCTAAGGTCTCTTGGCCACTGGGCTGAAGCCCCCATCTTGTGTCAGATGGGTTGATGACAAGCAAACATAGAGCAATGTGGTGCTGTTCATGTAAGTAGGATTTCTGATAATTTGTTTTTAATCCTTCCACTGTTTTGACTCCCCCTGCTCGATCCTTAACTTCGCAGGAATTATGACTGAAATTTGACTGCATCCTTGCAGAAGAAAGGCCAGTCTGGAGGAATGAGGACATGCAGAATCTTGTTTAGTAACTATATCTAGCAGATCAAAAATGTTGCTCTAGTGTAAACCTGTTTTGCAAGAGATAAATATTATTAACAAACATTTAGACAGCACAGTTACCAATTAATAACATAATTGTGCCCTTTGGTGGAACCTTTTATCCAGGGATCTCAAAGGGTTAGTGGTAATGAAGTTGCTGAACTATAGGGACAGATGTAGAAACTGAGCCATGGGAAGGTTCTTAGTTCATTCTGTCAGATAGAGTTTGAGAGTCTGTAGCAGGCAGATAGCCCATAGCTCTTTTGTCTCTGCAACCTCTGCCTTTAGCCACAGGCTGCAGATCAGCAATGTTGTGGACTGTAAGTCAGAGGAAAGGCTTCACTCTGTACTCCTCATTGTGTCTCACCTTTCAGATGCACACAGGGTATTGGACCATGCTCCTTTCTTATCAAGGTGGTTATAAAGGATTTCTGTGCCATTGATATGCCTTGAGTGGTACAGCCACAGGTAAAGGTATGCAAGAAAATAAAACATTAACCTGAGTTTAATCTACAGGTAACTGTTTCTTATTTATTGCACTATCATTGCTGATCATTAAAATCACTCCCTGAAGCACCTGGGAAGGAAAGAATGCACTCCTGCTCCCAGGATAACCCTGGCCCTTTAACTTACCCTTGGGGAGTGCTGAATGTCTGCTTCATCATAAATTGGTTAACCCTGGATGATAGCTAGCATGTGTGATAAGCAGCCATATGTCAATGTAGTCATTGTCTGCATGGAAGCAATTGGGAAGGGAGTTAGCAAACAGTTCAAATGCATATTGAATCAGATTTGGTTCCTGAACCACTAAAGAGGTCTGTTTCAGGTCAAAGTTGGGGTCACTGACAGGCCAACTGAAATCAAGTTCCTGGCGCAAAATCCCTTCATTCACGTATTTGTCATCTCAGTTCCCCCTTCCTTTATGCCCCATGGATATACGGCCACCTTCCAGACAGAAAGTGAAAACCAGCAGAAGATGGAGGATAGGTCTGCCTTCTGAAGGTACTCAGCTCTCCCGGTTTGTTTTTACCTCTTTCCCTGCTGTTCACAAATTGCCTCTGCACAAGACTAATCAGGAGGAATTTCATTCTCCTGCAGTGGTTATTTTTCAAGTGATCTCATAAAAAGCTATCGCAGTGCCAAAATAAACAATATATTCTGATTATCAGTATCACTACAGAGATCTAGAGTGAACTGGCCCTTTTTGTTAGTATTTTTCTCTCTTTGCCCTTTCTCAACCCCTCTCTAAAGCCAGCAAAGCAGTTGCCTTCCTGAAAGTGTTTGAGTCACTGTGACTCATGGGTAAACTCAGTGCCTGAGCTGCACTCTCTGAGGCTGATGGCAGGGCTGTCTGAGGAAGCAGAGGGTACTGCTCTTGTTCAGACGCTATGGTCTGTTGTTATAGCATCCCCAAAATATGAGCTGATGACGGTTTTCTCACTTGCTGGGGCTGAGACTCATGGTGCTAGCATCCTTGTCCTGACTTTTCTCACAGCACTGAATATAGACATCACTGTAATGGTTTATCAGGGTGTTATCCAATACTTTTTGTCCAGCAAGTGTCATCTGCAGTCTCTAGAAGAGATAAACAGAAGCTCCTTGGGGGACTTTTATTGCTTTTTGTGAAGAGGATGGGGCAACATCACTAGAAAGTAATAGGAAAAATCCAGCAATGAGTCCTGGCAATACTCAGGTATTCCCTGGATGTGAACGGGAGGTGTGCAGTATGAACATGGTTACCAAAAAACTGTATTTCTGTTTCCCTCCAAACTGCTGAGCCAGCAGAAGAACCAAGTGGGAGGAGAGAGAAATAGGCTGCAAGGTTGAAGACTGACTAGCTCTCTCAGTCATTGATGGATAGGTGGACTGTACTGGGACTGAAAAAAAGACACTTCCACCTTGTATAGAGCATCTGACAATAGCCAACAATGAATGCACAGGGAAGAGTATACACAGTAACAACCTGAATGCCCCCCATCCACTGCCTATTTGCAGCTCAGCAGCTTCATGACCCAGTTTGATTCCTACATGTTTAATAACCCTGAACAGCTTCTTCTTCTTCCAGGAACTTGTCCAAATGGCTGTGAGCACTCTGCAGGAGAAGAGGACTGGGGAAGGAATATGTAATGGTTTGGGTAGAGGCAGGATCATTACAGGTTAAAGCTTGCTGTTCCTGAGGACCTCTGGGAAGAGAGCAAATATTAGCTCTGGGGAAGTGGTTCCTGACAGGTGGAAGGTGACAGTCCTTTTAAAGCAAGGCAACCTGGCAAGGTTTCTTTCAGAGCTGGGATGGAGACAAAGAGATAAATATGTAAACTATGGCAGAGCATCAAGCTGTTCTTACAAATGCCTCTCCTTCCTTCCATCACTCCCCTTCATAAAAAATAGGGTGGAGAAAGAAAATAACAATAGTCTGAGACTTAATGTTATGGGCGCTGACCAGAAATCAGTTTGTTCATGTCTGGCAGACTATGAAGATGTTTATTATCAAGCTTATCTGAACATCACAGCAACCAATTGGAGCAGTCTGCATGAAGGACTTCAGCAAGCACAGTGCTTTACTACTTTGTGTTCTGGAATTGCTTACAGTATCTTAAATTTATTTACTGTGTTTATAATATTTATACATTTTTTTGTATGCATTCATTGTTTTGGTATGAAACTATTTGATATCTTCTCTCTGAACGTTGACCAGAAGTAATAAACAGCTGGTTATCAAGTTTTAAATGCGCTAGTTTGGAGGTTTAACTCTGCAAATTCTTCTCCAAATGTTCAGAAAACATGAATTTTCGGTCTCTGGCAAAGGGTTTCTGATAAGTTCAGAAAGAAAAGGATATTCTATATTACAGCCCCAGCAGTACTTTTCCATCTATCACAGGTAGACTTTAGTCAGGTTTGAAGCAGTGGATTTTCACTTGCACTATATTCCCCACAGCCTCAAAGTGAAATCTCCGATACTGTTTGTAGCCCACATTCAACATGTCAGCTTTGTCCTCGAAGAATGATTTTCAGAAAATGACAAACAAGAAAATAAAACCAGGCAATAATTTGTTATGCTCCTACATTTACTGCAATGAGCTTCTGCTCTGAAACTGCCTTTAGGGCCCATGCTGTTCCAGTTACTGCCATCATGCAACACTTGCACAGCTTCAGTTTCACAATTGTCAGCAGGTGCAGTGACGCAGGGCACACCACTCTGTCAGCAAATCACACTTAAATGAAGAGTTAGTCCTGGAGTTAAAAATAATAATAAAAAAAAAACCAAAAAACAAAAAACCCACAAACAAAAAAGCCTCACCAAGAGTAGGAAGGAATTTCTATAGCTCATTTTGCTTCCTTTGAGCCAAATTGTGCTCACCGCACTTAAGGCACAGATTTGTTATATTCCTGCTTACCACACTCCTTGGGTAATCACTTCATGTAGCAGCTTTCTTCATTTCCCTGACAGGTCTTTTACACTACAGTGAAAGGTCTTTCAGGTACTTGTAGGGCTGTTTTACCGTAATAAGACCATAATAAAAAGCTGGTACCTTTTTATTGGTGAAACCACCTTTTAGCAGTGAAAAGGATGACAGAGGAAACTGGCCTATGAAAATGGGCTGGTGACAGGATACATGGGATTGAGGCCTACAAGATGGCAAAGGTGAGCAAGACTAATTCCTTCCCATCTAAGGATGTGGTCTAAGGAGACTGTTGCATATATGAATACTTCTGAAAAAACAGAAATAAAGAAGCAGTCCCTGTCTGCTGCCACCTGTTACACATAGTGTTCTCCAGAGTACTTTACAGACTCTGAGGTGAGCCCTAGCGTGACTAGGGTTGTTGTTTCCAGCTTTGGAACAGTGTTACTCAGTTGTGTTTGCTGGACATTGATCCCTTAAAACCTCCCAAAGCTGCTAAGGAACACCTTTTTCCCTGGGAATAGTGAGGAGTGTTTTCTTCTAGCTTGCAAAAAGTAATAGCAGTGTCACAAATCTCTTTAGAAAGCAAAAACCAGTGAGTCGTAGGGACACTTCCTAGTGGTTTCACGAAGGACAGATACTCATTTTTTCCCCCAAGGGAAATACAAAGGTTGCCAAAGAACTGGGGAAGCAGAACAGAAACAGGTGGTGGGTGCCGGCTGTCCAAGTCAGGGGCACAGGGGCTGGAGGGGGAGTTGCAGAGGAAGGGCAGCATGACTGGATGCAGGGTGACTGTGGTCCCAGTTCTGTGAGGATGGAGAGGGAGCCAGGAAGGTCTCCTGCAGCAGAAACCATTTTTCTGCTGCTGTGCCTGGGTGTAATCCAATGACCTCTGTCTGCTTGGCTCCCTCAGTTGGTAAAGGCTCTCAGATTCAAGTTTTCCTGGAGAATAATGAAGTATAAGAGCAGTGAGGCTTCCCAAGAGAAGCAGGGCTGGGACAAATAAATAAATAAATAAAGGGAGGTTTATGTGAGGGAAACAGAGTTTGTTTCTAAAAGGGGGGCTTTAAAACCTTGATGATTAAATACAGCTAATCGCATAACAATGTCAAACAAGGTAATAGCCTTTCTCCTGGATTCCACACACCTGGAAGTGCTTTCATAATGAAGAATTTCTTCCAGAACAGCTTGAACTTCTTCTCAGACAGGTGTCAGGGACAGAGACACAGTGCTGAAGAGGCTGACAGTGCTCAACAGTGACTACAGGTCCCAGACACACACATTTTAGTCTTTACAGCTTCATGTTTAGTGTTCTCTAGGATTTACTGTAAACACTGAGTGAAAAGCTATACCTCAGACTGTACGTAACTTTTCTTACTGGGATAAAGTCCTCCATACGATCACCAACCAGTTCTTAACAAGATGCAAAACTTGTTGTTTTCTTTTTGTTTTTATATTACATCACTGTAAACCTTAAGTTTACTATCTGGGAAACAGAAATGTGTGGAATGCTTTATCTCTTTCTCTCTGTCCCTTTGTAATACTTTTAATTTTCTCTTTTCCTTTGCTTGACTGTTTTGAATTCCCTTTCCTTTGGTCTTTGACCTTAGAGACACATTAAGTATAGTTTTGTTCAGTGGATCGGCTGGTGTGAGACCCCTCAGGACCAAGTGCTGGTACCCGTGTTGGGCTAGATGTACCTCTGTGTTATATGCTGCTCTCACTGCCAAGTGGTGCCTTCTTGATGCAGTGCTAATGAATGAGCCCACCATGCTAGAATTCGGAGATCCATGGGACAGCAACCCCAGCACAACAGCTTGGTGACTTTTCCCTTCTACTGTTGAAGGACCATGCAGTATGACAGGCACAGGTATTTTTTCAACTTGGCTTATAGACGCCTATAGACACCTATAGATGTCTAGACAAGAAACACTGTTCAGAACATCAAGAAAAGGTCTACAGCCCTCCTATGGTAGTTTGCAGTACTAGGACTCTTTAGAAATTCTAGTAGCAACACTATCACTAACCTATCGCTTACTTTTCCCACAGCTGTCGTTTCCTTTTCTCTTTCTTCCTGTAGGTTTGACTTTTTCTTTCTATGTAAGTAATCATACAGCACTGAGGACAATGAGACCCACTGTTTCATGCTAGTAGCCTGTATAACAAGAGTGATAACTACTTAAAACATGTAGGCCAAAGTTCTCAGAATCTCTCCAGCAGAAGCAATGATCCTGTAGATCATTGTATCCCAGGGTAAAGAAGGGCTCTTCTCTG
Source organism: Strix aluco (assembly GCF_031877795.1). NCBI lineage: Eukaryota > Metazoa > Chordata > Aves > Strigiformes > Strigidae > Strix > Strix aluco. The sequence goes on from NC_133971.1 coordinate 63,058,834, forward strand.
GGGTGCTTTCTAATGAGTTATTTCCCATTTCTGTCACTATTAGAGGCATCAGGGGAATGAAAGCAGCCAAATATAACAAATTGAAGCATGGCTGTCTTGGTGCTGGCAAGAGGAACTGCACAGAAAAAATCCTGTGTATGTGCATTTGCTTCTGACTCAAGTCTCGTTCAGCAAAGAACGGATGCACGTGTGTGTTGTTGTTCCTGCTCTGCAATGCCAGCTGGAGGTAACTATTGCGTAATGGAGTGCTAGGTGCTGCACAGAAAGAAATCAGCCCTGAAATGGATAAACTTAGCTTGCCTGGTTTTGCATCTGGGAAACTAATGAGATGATAACTTCCTAGTTCATGGAGATGTCAGGGAAGTAGGGAACCACTGGCTTTAAATGGCAGTGAATAAGTGTCATGGCAATACAAAAGATTTAGTGGTGCCTTAGTGTCAGGATGTAGATTCCAGTTCTCCCTGCAGTATGTTCGCAGATGACACCAAGTTAAGCAGGAGTGTCGATCTCCATGAGGATAGGGAGGCTCTACAGAGAGACTTGGATAGATTGGATCAGTTAATGGGATGAGCTTCAACAAGGCCAAGTGCCAGGTCCTGCACTTGGGCCACAACAACCCCATGCATCACTACAGGCTTGGGGAGGTGTGGCTGGAGAGCTGTCTGGAACAGAAGGATCTGGGGGCTCTAATTGACAAGCAACTGAACATGAGCCAGCAGTGTGCCCAGGTGGCCAAGCAAGCCAACGGCATCCTGGCTTGTATTAGAAATAGTGTGACCAGCAGAAGTAGGGAGGTGATAGTCCCCCCGTACTCTGCACTGGTGAGGCCACACCTGGAGTATTGTGTCCAGTTTTGGGCACCTCAATACGAGAGAGATATCGAGGTGCTGGAGCGAGTGCAGAGGAGGGCAACGAAGCTGGTGAAGGGCCTGGAGAACAAATCCAATAAGGAGCGATTGAAGGAGCTGGGACTGTTTAGTTTGAGGAAAAGAAGGCTGAGGGGAGACCTCATCACTCTCTACAACTACCTGAAAGGACATTGTAGAGAGGTTGGTGCTGGTCTCTTCTCACAGGTAATTAGTGACAGAACAAGAGGGAATGGTTTTAAATTGCAACAAGGGAGGTTTAGACTGGACATTAGGAAAACATTTTTCAGAGTGGTCAGACAGTGGAATAGGCTGCCCAGGGAGGTGGTGGAGTCCCCATCCCTGGATGTGTTTAAGGGTGGTTTAGATGAGATGTTGGTGGATATGGTGTAGGGGAGAACTTGTAGAGTAGGGCTGATGGTTGAATTCGATGATCCCAAGGGTCTTTTCCAACCTGAATGATCCTATGATTCTATGTTAGCATTTCCTGGATGACCAGAAGACTGGACAACGTTTGATTCCTTGTGAATTAAGACAGCTAGTTTTTTGATCCCTAATTTTCAATCTGTATAAGTAGGGTAACCATGCTGCAATATTTGATCAATCACATATATATGATTATAGTAAATGCATGCATGTGATATGTTTTATTAACAGACCAAAGTCTGGCAGATTTTTATTTTTAATGGGGATGAGAATTCTATGGTCAGAGGTACGAAATATAAAACCTTGAACTCTCACAAATGAAATCAGATACTAATATTTTCCTGTACCTAGCTAGTTGAATGCTCTTGCTAGACAGGCTTCCTTTACTACAATGAGTGGAGTTAAGATGTTGTAATGTTCCCAACTGTGTGCTCATGATCCAGCTTTTATAAAACCAGGATAATGAGCTTGGCAGTGGATTTTCAATACTGTTGAAAGGTTGCAAAGGTGCTGCAGAAATGAAGGTGATAAAAAAACGCACAATTTTATGCACTGTGAGGCTTCTTGTCCCTTTGAACAAATGATGACTCTGGCTGTTGATGGACCACATATGCTTTGACTGCAAATATGTTATTTTTTCAGCATGCTTGCATACAAATTTGTGGAAAACAATTTACTTCAGCAAGCAACACCAGAGGACAAGCTTCAGTGTCTGGTGGGTCAATCTAACTGAAGCCAAAGGATTCTCTACCTGACTCTGAGAACACTCTGGGGCTGTGCAAGTTGGTAGATAATGCATGTTATCTAATGCAAAGCTAGGAGCCTAACATGTCATTCCCACAGATGATGGACCAGTTCTTCAACTGCAGAAATTCAGTGCCACTGATGCTGATTACATTATACATCATCTTGGTCTTAAATTTTGTTTGTTCAAAAAAATGTAAGGGATTATTTTATCTGTTTTACAAATGTTTCGATTATTAATTTTTAAGCTTCAATTATTTATTTATAAATAAAAGCCATGCCTATTTATTTCATACTTCTGTTTACATTTCATAATCAATTTCTTTAATAGTGGTCCCAAACACAGTTTTGTTTAACTTTGCTGAAATGAAAGTGGCTATACACCCACCACACTTACATATAGGCTTTGTGTTGTCTTGAAAAGATGGAAGTCAGTACAGAGATCTCCCATTGACCTCACTGAAGCCAGGATCAGCTGTAAAGCTCAGTCAAATAATGATTAAAATTCTATAATGAATATTGTTATGTGACTCCTTCATGGTTTTGCCTCTGTCTTCTCTGCTTTCTTAGCACCACAGCCTGCGAGGAGGCTGACAGGGGTGCAATTTGTGGCTGTTATTCACAGGGACTCCAGAATCTGGGATTTCAGTGGCAATTACAATGATTGCTCTTCTCAGCTCAATCCCTGAATATGTGAAGTGGGATCTCAGAAGAGTTTCCTCAGCTTGTGAAGCCACCATGCTCGTTTGTCTAGGAAAGGTGGTTGCAAGCCAAAAGCAATCATTAAAATGTTAAGGACCAGAAACTGTCTGGAAGTACCTGAGTCACCATAAGCTGAGATCTTATTTACCCCCACCAATCAATGCACCAAGCATTATGCAATTCTTCAGTCACTAGGATAATATTTCTTGTCAAAAATTCCATGTGAGGAAAGGAAACAAGGTGCTTCCCCCTGTAAGTGGAGAAATAAAGGATGCAAGTCAAGCTCACAGAGCTCCAAAGAGCCAGGTGTCTTGTTAAGCTCTGTCCTTTGGAGGCAGTTCTCAAATTCAGCATCTTGCTGCCTACCACTGACTTTTGTGTCTTGCTTTTCACTACAATATCTGCAAAGTGTTTGATTACAGGAATCTTCTCATACATTGTTAAGATGAAGCTGGAATGAAAGGTTTTAGGGTCTTCCAACATGGAAAGCAACTGTTTGGACTTTTTTCTGCCTGTCATCTTTTTACCTTTTCGCAAAATAGACCACATAATTCTTTTCTATGTGTATCTCAGTAGAAACTTTGATAGTAAACTATTTTGTCGAAGTTAGGGGTAGATTTTCAGTGGTTATAAACTGCTCTTCATTACAGGTCATTGGTACAATTGCCATATGGCAATTTATGCCAGCTGAAGATCTGAGCTTCAGTCTATGAGACCACATCAGCATACAATTTTCCTTAGTCATCTGATCCAGGAAATGCAAGTGGAAACCTCTCTTTACAATTAAAATGATATTTGAAAGTCTTCTATTCCCATCAGCAAAATGCTTAGTATGAGCTTAACTTAATGTTTGTGATCAGTGTAATAGAAGCTGCTTGAGTGCTGTGCTGAATCAGTTCCTTCCGTCTTCTTTCAGCTCATCTTTCCCTTTGAAATACAAACACTATCAGAGATTAAACTGCAGTAACACAGATAGGCTTGTAAGATTTATTCAGCACAAATCATGCAAGTGTTTTTGCAGTATTTGTCCTGATCTGGAGTTTGGCTCCTCCAGTTGCAAAGAAATGTAAATTTCCAGAAATGCCCTGCATTGTTCAGTTCCACTGGCAGCAGCTGCTCTGTGCTTCTGCATTGTCATGTCAGGTATGATATAGTTTATGAAGGATGAGGATGCTGTTTATCCCAACAGACTTCCTCAAAACCACTCTGCAGAACCCTAACACAGGGAAAATTAGATGAGTCAAGTGGAGATCTGACCACACTTTCTCAGCCAGGTCCCCACACATGTTTCAATTAATTTGAGACTGTGATGACTTAAATATAAGCTCCACAGTCAGTGCATATGGCTTCTAGCAGACTCATTCATCAAGGAGGAATGGTTCAGGCAAAGGTCTGCATGACCCAGAAAGAAATTTAATTAACATTTTCCAAAATTTCCTAATCTTTCTTGTCTCTCATGTTTTATTGAAGTTCTAGCCTCTTACTGGTAATTGGTTCTTTTCACTCTTCATATAATCTGCCCTGAAGGACATCAGTTTCATGTACAGGCAATATTGCATCTTGCAAAGCACTGTTTATGGAAAACCAAGACATCATAGTTCTAGTAAATTTAGTAAGCCCTAGTTTAATTTCACAACCACCTGTTTTGTTAGGCTTAATTCAACTCCTTTTCTTTCTGTTTGGATGTGTATCTTGCCACACATACTCTACAATGAAACAATTAGAAGAAATGGACTTAAGCTCAGGAAGGATAAGCTCTGGTATGCTAGATATTCCTACCACAGTGGCCAAGCAAAATACAGTTTAACTTTGTTACGATTCGAGACAGGCACAAGCCAGGAACTGCTCTAAATAAAATATTTATTGCTCCCTATATGTCTGCACAAGAAATAAGTGCAAGCAACAAATATTGATCACACTAATGTGTAGTGATTTAGATATGTGACGTTGAGGCTACAGCGCTCGGGAATTCCAGTCTCTCAGGTGAAAAAAACATAATACTCTTGAAGATGAAGGGGGGTGTTTTACATTGACTTTAGCAAAGATAAACCTGGTGCAAAAATTTTTGTATCATAATATAAAGTTGAGTAAGCTTCTGCATTTTTTACCTCACAGCTCTGAAAGAGAGAGGAGAAAAGTGGTTGTCAAAATTATAGCCAGGAGTTTTCATTTTGTAGCTGGTTGGAGAATTATGGGAATATTTTACGCTTATGCTTGGGTGCCTACTAACACATTCAAGTCAACATTTTGAGGAGCCTTGCACAGCAAAACTTTTAATTTGAAAAATGAACTGAAGACAACTGGACCTGGAGACAATGGAATATTCTAGGAAACATCTTTTGTGAGTCCTCACTGCAGCTGGGTAAGGAAGTATGAAAACTATAACAAACAGCTTCAAACTTTCCCAAACCTGTATCAAGTCCCTTTCAGAAGATTCACTAATGACTCAAATTGTATTTTTGACAAAATCATGTTAACAGAAAAAGATCATTTTTACTTGTGGCAGAAATGTTACTTTAAAAGTTTGAGGAGCTTTTTCCTTCTTCAGTATCTTGATCTGAGTAACTAAACGTGTTTTGACTCAGTACTGGCAAACAAGGTGTTCCATTCCAAATTGGAATTTTAAAAAGTCACAACATTTTCTTGTTTCTTTTTTTTCTTTTTTTTTAAGAAATGCTTGGGTTTTTTTGGAAGTAGCTGATTTTCAGTGCTTCCTCTGGGAGATTTCAGGTGTCTTTCCTTTTTCTTTTTTCTTTCTGATTCCTCTCAAAGCTTTCAGTCTAGTTCAAGAACAGTTTAGCCCCTCACTGATGCTGTTATGAGAAGCGTGGGTGGATGCATTTCATTTCAGGGTGAGTTTCTTCGCTAGCACCTGACTGACTCAACCTGTGATCTCAAAGTATGCTAAACTCGCTGGTTGTGTTTTATTGTTTTGCAACAAAGCAAGGTCTATGGCTATTTCTAGGAGACAAGGAAATCACTTTCAATCTAAGTAAAACAGTGGTGCTGGTACACACCCAGTATCACTAGCACTTTTACCAATTGGACCACAATCCTGTGGCTTGTACTATACAACTTAAGAAATCAAGACCCTCTCCTCTGGTTTGCCTTCTTCCTTCATGCACTGGTGCTGCAGTCCTTCACTCTACTGAGGCCTCTGCCAGTGCAGATGGGGTTGAATGTGTCTATCCCCAGTGGAACATCCTTGCCTATGACACTGCTGCTTTCTTTATGCAGGAGGATACACAGTTATGCTGTCACACTCAGATCCTGGTGCCCAGACAAGGATGTGTTTGCCTCTCTCCAATAAAGGAGGAACATTATGATTTCCTTTCTATTATACACAGTAGTCTGTCTCCTTGGTTTAATCAAAAAGTAAGAAAACACGCACTGTTTTATGCCAACAGAAGATGTCTGAGAGGATGGCAGAAAAGCAGGCAAACATACAGTTACACCTCTGCCTAGTCATCTGCCAGCTCCCAGCAGTCTGTGCCTTGGATTTTCCAACCTAGAGATCATGCCTGTCTGTTGCAAGCCCTGAACAGGTTGGTCTCCCAGGGATATGCTCCCTCACCAAGCTGCTGGTAGGGAATTGGCAAATTAATGAGTTATTAGCAAGGAGTCACTTCCCTCTCCAACTGTCCACCCTGGCGGCCTCAGTTTATGCCCCTCCTGCTGTGAAGGGGTCCTAACTTATCTGTTTTCATAGAAATATCTTTGATAACCTCAAGATCATGTCCCTGAGTAGTCGAGGGGTGAGCACAAGTCTCACAGTAAGTGTTTACTTTAGTCACATTACATGAAGGAGTACAAGTAACTACAGCATTGCTCCAGATAAGGTCATCTGTAACTGGCAAAGATAACAATGCAAATATTGCTAAATACATATAACTGGTCTGTGTCGTACCTGGGCTGTGCTAATCTATCTGCAATGGACTGAAAATCCATGGACAATATAAGGAATCAAGGGAATGAAAGCAAGGTACACAGATAAAACATCTGTTCAGCACAGCCTGTTGCCATCTCTGCAGCTGGTTCCTTCCTTCCTTCCTTCCTTCCTTCCTTCCTTCCTTCCTTCCTTCCTTCCTTCCTTCCTTCCTTCCTTCCTTCCTTCCTTCCTTCCTTCCTTCCTTCCTTCCTTCCTTCCTTCCTTCCTTCCTTCCTTCCTTCCTTCCTTCCTTCCTTCCTTCCTTCCTTCCTTCCTTCCTTCCTTGTAATTCTCAGCACAGGCCTTTGCCATTTATCACTTGAAGTTTGCTTCCGCCAAAAGGTTTTTTTTTTTTTTCAGGTTTGAAATGGTATTTTAGTTGGACTTTGCAGGAGGCAATTTTGCAAAAATTTTAGGATCTGTATTCTCACTGCTGCTTTCTATGTCCCACTATGTAGAAGAGGAAGGAAAATAAAAATGGAGAGGAAATTTTCTTCAGTGGAGTGTTTAGAACAAGAAACTAAATTGACAACTTTGAATTGCCCCTAACAAGAATTCCTTCATTTCCTGTAATTTATACAGTGATCTGGCATCTTAGTGGCAGCTATGACTAGCCAGTAGGAATATTTTCCCCTCTCCATGCCTTCGTTATAGCTAACAATGTCATTTTTATTCCAGGTTTTGGACAATATTCTCCAATTATGGGCTTTTTCTTTCCTTTCTTCTTCTATACCATCTGAGGAACTCTAAGGGCTCCTCTCCCCATATTTTAATTTATTCTGATTTTTTCACTTTCTTATTTTCCTCTCTGCAGCTTCTAGCAAGTTCTGCAAGATCTAGCAAGTTTTGAAATCACACAATGGAAAATTTCTGAAAGAAAGGAATGAACCAGAAAAGCTGAAAACTTCAACTGTTTTCACTTCATTGTGAAGTGACATATCCCTTGTAAACACCCCAGTCAGGAAATATGGTAGTGAAGGAAGATGAAAGAGGGGAAAGATGGACAAGTAGAGCAGAGCTACTTACCACCTGAGCATCCAGTCCCTCTCCCCACTAGACTAAATGAAAACTTTGATACTTTTTTGGATTTGATCTCCATCACAATGGACCTAATGGTAGAATGGAAAGGTTGTTCGTGCAAATTTCCTTCCCTTCTTGGCTTAATCAGGAGGGAGGCAGTGGAGGAGGAGGTGAACAGTAGAGGAAAGGAGCCCCATAATCTATGGAGAAGATGGAGCAATGGTCAGAGAGCAGAGGGAGAGGCAGATGCAGGCTTGCGTCAGTGAGGCTCAGAAAGAGACACCATGAAGAAGCAGTTAATCCAAATCAAGCCAAGCATGACCTGGTCAAAGCTATGGTCAATGCCACTGATCACAAGCTTCCACACCCTCTTTGCATTTGCCACTGAAGGCAGCCAGAGGCTGGGCTGCAATGCACAGCCAGTGCCTTGCTGGAGCTGGCCTCAGGGACCGGCTGTGTAGACAGGGACTCAGAAGGCAGCCAGTGTTTCACAGCCAGGGCCTCCACTCTGCTTGCTCACTTGCGTGGGCTACAGGAAGGGGCTCAGGGACTCCCTTCCTCCCCTCACATCCCCTGACCATCTTGCCTTTGTCTCTCTTTTTCCCTCCTTATTTTTAATACATATATTTTTTTTTTTTAACTGCAGGTTTCTTAGAGTTGAGCAAAACCAATGAAAAATGTAAACTTTTTTGTCTTTTCTCTTCTCCTGACCTTTGGCTTCTTAGGGTTAGACTTTATTTTTGTAACCTTTCAACCAACATTTACATTGACAAATTTTTAATGTCTGAGATTTTAAATATAATTGATTTCCCAGCTAAAACTGGATTAATTTCAATGATACACTGAAATTCAGAGAAAATTCACCTAGCAGATGAACTTGAGGTGTACCCACAAGCGACTTTCCGCGTCACTAGAACTTAAGTGGGTGCTTACACTGCAGGACTCATTTTACGTGACGGTGTCTCCAAGTCATTTTGTTTCCATTGTACCATATATTGTAAAATACAGGGGAAATAAAAGACCACTCCTATGCAAAAATGTTTTACAGACTATTTATACAGTGTGTACAGCAGGCCTGAAATAAGTGCTGCTTTGAAAACAGACAGCTGCCAGCAAGATAAAGCCTGTTAGACCTATTCACCATGGCATTTTGTTCTGTTTTGTTCTTCACACAAAATACCTTCCCTGCAGGTCACTCCATGACAGTTCATCTCATAGTGAATATTCCTGCACAGTGGTTATGGCTCATAAACCAGCTTGGATCTGTATCCCACAGGAGAGAATGTTTTTCATTGTTTTCTGCACTGTTCTTCTGCTCTTGATTGGAACAAGCTGCTGTCCCTGGGGTAATCCTTGGGCCACTGCCCATCGCTGTGAGTGATGTCAACACATTTTTGAATGTGTGGCTATTAGCACTCTTTCCAAACAGGTTTCAAAAAAACCTCCTCATACTATATTGTGATTTGTTTGGTAGATGTTCCCTCTCCCTTGCCCCCCTTGATATTGGATGGAGCGACTGAATTTTTTTGTAAATTAAACAAACTATGTAAATTATTGCTTGCTGACCCCAATTAAGTCTTACAGCTGCTTGGAAGACCAGACAGTGCACTCCCTTCTCCTTAGTCAATAGCAACAAGTAGATGAAAATTTGAATGAAAGTCTAGTTTTCCACTTCAAATGTGTGTCTGGGTGGAGGGAGGCAGGAGAGATGTATATGCTACTCCTCCTTGTGTTAGCACAAGTCCAAGTTACTGCTGGAGTTGAGGGGCTACAAATTTCACCTTGGGAATTAAGTCATTGAATGAAGAAAGAAGGATAGTTTGGCCTACTCTGTGGGAAGATCGAGGAGATCAGAGACCAGGCTCTTGTTCCTGTTTAAAGCTACCCTTTGAGCCACTTGTTGATTTTCTGAGCTTTTACATGGGGATATTCTTTCACTGTGGAAAGTGTCCAGAAAGACAGACTGATGCCCTGCAGGTGTGCACAGGATGGCATCTCCCCTCCGATAACTGAGCCTCTCTACTGAGGCAGCTGGAGTGAGTGGGGAGAATGCCACACTCCCTTAAGCGCTGTGGGTACTAGCTGCAGTGGAAGAGCAGCTCCTGGTACCCCTGAAAAGTCAGGGGGCAGGGGAGGGTGAAAGAGGTGGTGGGAGAAATAGCAAGCTAGGACCGCCTGCCATTGAATCTTCCTGCGGTCTGCATGAAAGAAAACCTGCAAGGGACAGCTCTTCCATTATTTGGCATGATTGGCCTGCTGGGGGTGGGGAGGCTTAATCAAGAGTAAGCAACCTGCTTTAGAGTTGAAGGTGTTGTGTAAGTATAAAGTAAACTCACACACTCTTTACCGTATTCTCCTGTTGTGTGTATGTGAATTGGGGAATAAATCCACCTCTGTACTGTGATTTACAACTCCAAGTAAAACCACAGAAGCCAGTTCAGACCAGTTCTGCCTCCAGTGTTGTCTCCACATTCTCACCTATTCAGTCCTGTACCTATTCATGCATAGACATCTTTATTTGTGTATATACTGTATATATGTATTGACATAAAACTATGAAAGACTTGGCAGTAAACTCCACAATTCTGCATTTGCTGGATGATATTCTGTCACTTTTTAGGAATTTCGGATGGTGATAGCAGTCATATGTGTATTTTTATAGCACTTTATAAGCAAGACTTTAAGAATCACTTAGCTGGGCATCTGTTTGATTAGGATATAAGGTAGAGTTGGAAATGTGGTCCCAAAGCACTGAACAGTTCTCTAGTCATGAGTGCTTACTGCGGAATAAATGCGTTAGGGTATGCATGCTGCAGCTTCAAGAAGATAGGGCTCAAGCCAAGACATTAAACAGATAAAAATAGCAGCAAAAGATTGGAGCAGAGACAGTAAAAGCCCAGGTTCTGAAATCTGTGCCTTCTTGGTGTCCTGGTTTTACCTTTCTGAGGTAGTCTGGTAAGAACTTGCCTCAGGAGTGTTTATGCACACACCAATCTTGCTTTCTGGTGACAGTAGAGAGGAAGCCTCTGAAGTTATTTTAAACATTTTGGAGAAATGTTTTGCAAATGAGGAAAATAAGTATTCAGCTGATGTGAGGTTTGAACTCTGACTAGATTACTTCTCTGCATGTGCCACTGGACCACCATGAACATCACCATATCTGACTGCCCCTAACTAGCAAGGGCAGGTCTCCCACAGGGGAGGTCACAGTATGGAGTTGGAAGAAGAATGAATATTGTTAGGGGAAAGGACAAAAAAAAATGAAAGAATCCATAAATTAGGCACATGTTGCCTTTTGAAATGGTTGGTGAGTTAAGGCATCATAAATTACAAACTATCTTGGATAGATTATTTTATACTTGTTAACTTTCTCACATGTGTAACCGACAAATAGCAGCTGTCCAGCCACTCCACTTTCAGCTAATTCCAGAGTCTGAGGGCACAACAAGGAACTTCTGCTAACAAAAGCTCTGCTGCTTTGAGTACTCTGACCATGTATCAGACGGTGGTGTTCCCTGAAATACTTTTGCACAAGAAAATGGAGATGTGAGTGAAGTCTGAGTAAAAACACTCATGTTAGTTTTAATCAAACAGGCACAGGTGAAATAACTGCCAGTATAAGTTTTGGTGTTAACCAACAACTAGTCCCAAACAGGAACCTATGAAGAGATTAACAGTCATGTTGTCAACAGATTGTCACTGTCACATTTAGTAATGGTGGCTAAAAGAAAACTCAGTTAGGTGTGACTGTCTGTGACATGGTCACATTGTTGTGTTGTTGTGTTGTCATATTCCTGGTGTGGCAGCATTTTTCCAAACATAAATGGAGTGATGTTCACCTGGCAAACCAGTGTGCAAGCTCTCATGTTCTTACATGAGGAAATGATGATGTAGGATGGTGGGAATAGCCATTCATTTCACAATTAACTGTAATGCATCAATCTGCCCTTCTGTCTATCTACTATTTCACATAAAAGGATCAGAGAATGTGGTATAAGATAAAGTATGGCAGAAGGTTTACACATTTTTATATCCTCTTGCAACCTTCTAACTTGAAATTTAATTTCCTGTAAAACTACTCAGAGCCATTCAGATTATACTTTTCATGCCATTATTATAGTAGATTAGTCCAAAGAAGGTATTACTTCATCTTAATCTGTAAATAGACCATGAAGAATTAGGAATGGGTTAAAGTTAGGCATAAATATGAATGGCAAAAGTAATATTGTGAGACACTATACTTCATTTTATGGAACTTTTTCCAGTAATTATGTAAGAAAGTAAGAAATGTATGTAGGCTTTGGTTGAGATAGCACCTGTTTTTTTTGAGGAAAATGAACATTTAAAATGCATTTTTGTGTATGTTTCTTTTGGTTAACATTTATTGTAAGTTATTATCCTTCATTAACTTCACAACTTGTACCATGGTTAAAAAGTTGTCTTCCTACAGGTTCCAATTCTAGAGACAACAAAGACATGAAAATAAAACCTTTGCTATGCATTGTGCATACATAGAGAATTCTGCTTCAAAAAACAGCAGGAGGTGTATGGTTTTGCAACTTCTCTTATCTTTGATAGAGCAAGATTACATACATCTGTCACTGTGCTTGATATTTTTGCAGTTTTCCAGGTTGTTTTCCATCTTTTTTCTGAAGTAAAGTACATGCAGCTGTCCAAAGTATATGGGATGAACCTTTGCACTGGCCTTCATTATTTTTTCCCGTATTTCAGTACAGGTATTGTTTTTTGCCATGCAGAGCTTTCGACATTGTCTTCAATTTGCTCAGAGCTGCATAAAAATTATTCATTAATGTTTTACATAACTTGAAGTGACACCTGAAGATTTCAAAAGGGACCTAAAATTTTGTACTGATAAAGCAAAGACTCAATTCTAAAGAAATTCCTAAGGACATTTTGATATCTGTCAGTGTCTTTCTGTTATTTGGTATTCCTTTTACTTCCTTACTGTCAATTTAATTGTTAGTAGATGCTGTCTTTAAATTTTTCTTTGCATCTGTAAATCTTACCTATGTTACATCTGGAAGACTTTGCTTTTTTAATAGTATGAAAAGAACTATTTATATGTGAAGAACATATAAAGAAAGATTTTGCACAGATTTTCCTGTTATGTTTGAGAAAGAGATTAAGTTAAAATGCTCCTTTAATTTCATTATTAGAGTCTTTTGGAGAAAAGGGAAGGGAAGGGATAGTGTTGTCCCAGTTATTGCAGGTACATTACTATGCTTTAGTTGTGCATGGTTTTAAGTACATTTTGGAACAGACTATTAGCTTTATGGGACAGGTATAACCTTCAGTTTTGAATCATGTTAGAGGAATGGACTAAAAAATATGTGGATTAGTGTAGGCAATGAAGACAAACTTGAATTACATTTAGTGTCAGTAAATTTTACATTAAGTTTTTCCTTCCAGAAAGCTATTTAGTGAAAGCCTCAGTGTTGAAGCATTACAAGGGATACACACCTCTGATTTGAGGCATGTATTTTTCCCTTACTGATTTCACACGTAAAAGTTATTATGAGTCCATTAATTTTTGGAAGACCTTCCAATTCTAGAGTTTCATCAACTTTTACAATAAAAGGATGACTTTAAACAATACACTGCTTCTCTTGAATTGTGCTCAAATACTTCATATAGTCATTGAAAATTAGGGCTGGAAAGTACTTCTAGATGTAAAGTAGTCCAAGCAATATGCTAAAGTAAAATTTTCTATAACTGTGACATTTCAGAAAGATAATTGTTTAATCTTGTATTTAAGATCTCAAGGGATGCAGATTGTATACATTACCTAGGAGATGCATTTTCCTTGTTTCCTGAAAGAAGATCCTTATGTATGCTCTCTCATAACCCCCTCTTTTAATTTCTTTCTTCAGGCTAAATAAAGTTAGCTTTTGAATTTTTCACTGTAGGTTTAGTTTTCTCATTGTTTTCCATTCCTATTGCTCTCTTCTGTGTTTTTAACAGTTAGTAGACACATTTCTTGAAACACATTCCAGTTAGGTATGTGCTGGATAAAACAGAGGACATGTTACTTTCCATGCCTTGTGGGACGAAGTTGCATTCAAACCTCTCAGTACTTTTTTTCCCTAAAGCTGTGACATTTCTGGTTTCTGTTGAGCTTTTGAAACCATCCTACCCTGGTGCGTAGCTGAAGAACCTCTGCTGTGCCACTTTATTCCCATCTCTCTGATTATCCCTGCCTTAGGAAAGAATGTCACCCTTCTCTTCATTAAGCTTAGACCATTTTCAGAACCTTTTCTAAGCTTTTTTCAGGGTTGTTTCTGTTCCTCCCTGCTTTGCCATCTACAGATTTTATAAGCATACATCATATTCTTCCATCTCAACTGTTTCTGAAAACATTGGACAGGACCAAGAATAAAGTGGAAACCTAAAGAATGTTTTCTCATCCTTCCTCTCATTCTGGCAGTGAATAGTGCCTAATGGCTTTCTAGTGCTTTTTTCAAGTAGTTTTGCCCCCATTTCACATTTCATGTTCTTGTGCTGGGCAATTCAAAAACATCACATGAAACTGTGTTAGAAGCATTCTTTGGGTACAAGATACTTCATAACTATTATTTCTCCTCAATGCATCGAAGCCATTATTTTATCATCAAAAGAAATTTGATTATCTACAATTTCTGCTTGACAGACATATGTTTGTTATCTACACATTTCTTTGGTTTCTTCCAGGTACAACTTCATTATTTGTCCCAGAGTTTTTTTGGAGATTGAAGTTAAATCTCATGGGCCCTGCATCCAAATAAGTTATTTCCCTCCTGACAGCATTTTGTGATAAGATTTGCATGTTCAACTTCCAGTCCTTTTGCCCTTGTTTTGATGGAGAAGAAACCAATGCAGATTAGGACACTCTTGTACCCTGAGTGAGGTGGTCAAAAGAAACTGGAAGGCAGTAGAGACGAAGCATTTCAGACACATAGAGTTTAAGAGCCTGAGATTGTCTCAAGCAAATGTTTATGCTGCCAGGCTGAACAGTACCAGAGGTTCAATGTCATCTGTATAGTTTAACTGTGTGAGCAGTTCCATCCATATTTTTAGTCTGGCCAGTTGCCAAAACATTTCCAGACATGCTTACAGAATTAGTCCAAACCAGCCAGCAGCTTCCAGGTGGCTACCCTATTTTGAAGGATATAAGTGTAATATATGTGTTGTCAAATGACATAAGATAATCCACAAATAAGCTCTTGCACTTTCTAGTTTTCTTGTATAAAAGTACACTTCTGTCTTGGAATGAAATTCCCAGTCTGTCTGAGGCCTTTCCATACCAAAGATCTTAACTCTAGGTGCTGATATGGTGTTAGGCAGCTGCTCATATCTGATCTTTCATAAAGCTTTATGCAATAAAGGTATCAGTTAAACACTTCAGTCTCTCCCTGACCTGTGAAGTTTGCAACCAGTTCCCTTTTGCTGGGTAGAAACAAAAATAGAAGACCTTCCCTCCAGGGACTTTCTCTGCATCAAAACCAAAACAAAAATACCAACAGTTTTTGAAGACTTAGTTGAACTGCCTTGCCATAAGAGGATATTTTCAGCAGTAGATGTGCGCATGTGTTAGGTGAGGGATTGCGTGACTTGTAGATGGGTAAACAGGATAGTCTTTCAGCACACAGTATGTGCTAAATAACATGGGAAGATAGTTGCAAGCTTTGCTTTTAGAAACATGCAGCCTAAACATATTTCAAGTGTGGTTTGTGACTTTTTTTTTTTTTACAGAACACTGATTTGAGGCAATTCAGATTTCAAGCATTCTGAAGTTCCATTTACTTTATGATCTAGTTCAGTGGAGCAATATTTGTGCCTTGAAATCTTAACATTCTCACCCTTGTCTTTTTCCTTTGCATTTTTGTTCCAACCTTTTTACAGCCTGTTCAGTCCTCTTTAACATTTCTTGAATTAATGACCCATCCTTACAAACTAACACCATATTTTTGATTGTCATTCCATCATGTTCCATCTGGACTGACGTTATGCTGTTCCCTGCTGACCAGTTTAACAGCACAGTGTTGCAATAAAACCAAAATACTAAATGCAAACCATCAAGAACATAAATACCCATTGAAAGAAAAATATGAAAGTAAAAACTACAGACACAAAAAAGAATATGTATATCTATCTCTGTCTCTCTGTTGAAAACTCAAAATGATCAACCTTAATTATTTTTGTTCAATAAATTTTTAAAATAAAATATTCAATTATTTTTATTGAAGAAATATTATTGAAAGTAAACAGTAATAGTTAATGGCATGAAGTGAAACAATCATGCATAAGCATTTATTTTGGGGTTGGGGGAGTGAGGTTAATTATTTGTGTCCAAAACTGCAAAAATAAAATGAAAGCATCACTGTCCCAATCATCTCCCCCTGACTCAAGATGTGGTAACAGACTTTTCTGGTTCACCCTGAGAAGAAAGAATGAAGAGATGGTGAAGCACAGGAATCACTGAATCACAGAATCATCTAGGTTGGAAAAGATCTTGAAGATCATCTAGTCCAACCATTAACCTAACATTGACAGTTCTCAATGAAGATAAAGTTCACCCACTTTACCAGAGGCACTGGTAGAACAAATGGAGACTTTTGTAGATAAAGGACACGGTACATGCCATTGGACCAGCCAGATTTTTTCTACAATTAGCAGTTTATTTCTGTGTTTGAGAAATGACATTTCTGAGATGGGACTAAATAATCACCTTATGCCCAAGTGAAGAGAACTATCTTTCTCAGTTTGAACGAAACATGGTAACTAAAAGCAAATTTCCATGAATGTTCTGATGAGGATTCCTCACACATGTGCCACAGATATGGCTTTCATGAAAATCCGTGACAAAATTTGATTCCCTAAATGAAGTGTTCAAGTCCAGTTGTTTGATGTCTGTGCAGCAGTTATCTGAGACCAAACAAAAGATATGAAACATAAGTGTACATCTTCTTATTTAAATCCACCAAATAGTTTTGTACTTAGGTGTTTGTGGTTTATGATCCTAAGCCCACTAAGCAGTTCTGTCTATGTTTAAATTCAGGCTCAAAAAGATCCCCTTTATATGCAAGCTATTGCTTTACATTAAGCTGAGGTTTCAGTACTTGGATGGAGTGAGGTCTATTTTTTTTATTACTTCTTTCTTTTGTTTCTTTTTCTCCTGTTCAGCTCTTTTTTAAACACATTTAAATAGCCTTCCTTTCCCTTCGATCCAACAGTGCCTCAGCTGAATGGAAGCCCTTGAGGCTAAGTCTTTCTAAAGGTTAGGGAGGTATTCCTACTTCTTGATCAGTGTTTAGGTAGTTGGGTGGCTCAGGGAAATACTACCATCTGAGCTCCATGACTTCCTTCTGTGGTGTTTCCTTTAGCTGAAACTAAACACTCTTTGTGTGTTTTAGGATTACTGGACTTCAACTGTTTGTGAACTTTGAGAAAAAGCTCTAGTAAAAGTGGAATGATGACATGCTGGCAGGGAGACAACACAGAGTTATTGGTATGTGAAATAATAAATATTCCTAACATTTACTGGCTGCAAATGAGGTATATAAATGATAACTGCTTAATCCTGTTTCTGTCATGGGAGCTACAATAAAAGCAACACTAGATTTAATTGCTTGTACATTCCTCACCAGACTGTCACTGGCCTTTGCAGTTCTTATGTTTTTATTTGCATTTGTTTACCCTGTCAATGGACATAACCTTTCACATAATCAGTCCCAGAACATGAGCATGTGCATAGGTCTCATGCAGGATCCAGACCCAAATTATTTACATCTTTTCATGCCCTCTCCATTTGTTCCACCTCAGCAACTAATTGAGGTGCTCATTCATCCCATAAACTGGACATGGCAGGCAGGCCCCGGCTGCACATCAGACCTGGAGGCATCTCCATGAGTCACTCCTTACCAAATGGTGATGTTGAGCTGTTTTGATAAAGTACAAGGGAATCTGGGACTGATACTGACAAAGACAAGAGCTTTGTACTCCTAATGACTTTTCAGCTGGAACTTTGATAATTCACACAGGTATGATTTGGCGCATCAGAAAGGCATTTTTATGGCAAGGGTGTGTAAGCATTAACAATCCTTCTGCTGGTGCTAATCCACACAGGGCAAGCATCTTCTCCTCCTCTCAGTCAAACTGTTTAAGCCTTCATTTCACACTGTGACAACCACTTGAAGGGGACTAAGAGTAAACCCTATAATCAATTCCCTTCCCTTCCCTTCCCTTCCCTTCCCTTCCCTTCCCTTCCCTTCCCTTCCCTTCCCTTCCCTTCCCTTCCCTTCCCTTCCCTTCCCTTCCCTTCCCTTCCCTTCCCTTCCCTTCCCTTCCCTTCCCTTCCCTTCCCTTCCCTTCCCTTCCCTTCCCTTCCCTTCCCTTCCCTTCCCTTCCCTTCCCTTCCCATTTTGCATAAAAATCATAGGAAGCATCACTGAGGAGAAGACAGATAAGTCCTCTCTGAAGAATCCCCCTCAGTGCTGGATTGGCTCCTCCAATATCTAGAGGGTGTCTTTAGAGCCCATACCAAACCAAATCAAACCAAACATTTTCTGTTCTTAGTGGATCAGATGTATTCTCAGCTTTCTCCAATTTAGCTTCCAAATGCAATCTCATTCCATTAGAGATCAAAAACTTTTCCCTGTCTCTTCTGGCGTAGGCATTACTGGAGCACATTTCTCAGATCCTTCTTGTGTGGGTGAGGCAAAGACTCACAGGTGTCACCTCAGCCCACAGAAGGCAGAGGGCAAATACCTCTTCACTTCAACAGTTTTATAACAGGGTCCAGAAGCTTTCCATGGAAATGCAAAAGCACTTCTGGCAGCAAGTCTTATTACAGCTGTGGCTATTGCAGTTTTCTCCAAGAACTCAAAGTCTTGAATCTGGCCTAGAGAAGGAAGAATGACCTAGGGTTCAGAGACTGAGTCCAGGACCTGGAAAAATCCTGATCTATTTCTGGCTGTATTGTAACCTTGTTTTGAGGATCTTGGTAAATTCTGGAAGGTATTTTTACACCAAAATAACTACTGCATGGTGTAGGGAGATCAGCTGAAATGAGTTAGTCTAGGTATTGGTAATCAGCTCCCTTTGGTAGAGTTCAGGAAAAACTGTTTATCATTCACTATGAATAAAGGTAACCCTGTGCTTAGGTGGGCCTGGGCACAATCACGTCTGCAAATACAGCATGGACTAACAGTTAGTGATACAGCTGCAGTGGGGCAGGGGATTGGAAAAGAAAAAAAGTAAAGTACTGAAACATATGAACACTTTCAGCCACAAAAAATGGGTAACAATGTTGTTTGCCATGTTCAGCAGGAGTATGATGCGTTGCCCTGGTTCAGGCAAAGGTGTGGAACAATCAGAAACAACCCAGGGAGAGCAGTGAGGAAGTTAAGTCACTTTAACAAACACAGCTGATGAGGAAAACTTACGAGAATTGAAGGTACTTAACCTAAGGAAGAAAATCCTCATAAGGGAGGAAGAAGACAGTACTATTGCATACCTTAAAATATGCAAAAGGCAAAGGAATAAACATAATATGTTAATTATGTAGTAATGCCTTTCATGATGTTTAAATCAGGATAAAATGAGTAAAATACTATACCTACAACATCACACTATTACCCAATGAAGGTATGTGTGTATGATGTGTATAGGTACACATGTAAGTATATATATACACGCACACAAACACACATATGAAAATATTATTTTATGTGCATATGTGCATATTTACTATGTGTGTGTGTCAACAAATGACAAATACAATTAAAACTGGGAAAAAAGTTTCAAAAATCTGATGCATTGCTCTCTGTTTTTCCTAAATGCTTTTTGCAGCATTACATTTGCATGGTCATTTTCCCTTTGAAATCATTAAAATTTCGAAAGACTATTTGCATCTTCAAAACATTTTTAAGGCAAATATTTGTCTAGGTGAAAAGATTGTTGAGCTATGTCTATGGATTCAAATGCAGCGTTGAGAAAATATTGCTTTGTGGTGCAGCTTGCATAAATACTTGGCATATTCCCACTGCTATTGATGAGGCTTGGTGATTGATTTATGGGAGTGCAAAGTTAAGGATGAATGTTGGATTAAAATAATTGTTTTGCAAGCTGTTCAACTGGACAGCTGCAAGAAAGTATGCTAGTTTTGCTGTTTGCAATCCAGCCACACTTTTTGCTTATCTGTAACATCAGTTCACCTTAGAATGAAATCATGTTGATGTCTGTTTCCTGGGAAACACTGAGTTGAATTAATCTTTGGACTCTGTTGGCTTCTGTGGTCTGGCACAAACCACAGCACAACTGTCAAATCCTCTGAGAGAAAGAGCAGATGATGCTTGAAACCATTTTATCTCAAGGATCATGTGCCCAACCAGCTCTTCCTCAAACATAAGTGATGCCATATTCCTTCAGATATTCATGGCATGACTAATCTTCATACCTGTACAAGACCCATCTTCTTGCTTTATGTCAAATTGCTGTTTACACAAACATGCTGAAACCACATCTTTAAATAAAACCAAATTGAGCTCAACGGCCAATGTTTCATCCAAAACTTTGGCTCATTCTTGTTCCATGAAAAAAGTGCATTAGGACTAGGGTTACTTTATCAGTAGCAAACCAAAGGGCTGCTTTTGCTCCCACCTAAATTAAAGGCAACCTTTCTTTGATAAACAATGATAGGAGGAATACAGGGTATTTCCGTATGAACTGCGTGGTGACTGGCTTCTTGCTTCCTGGTTTATATTCCATCAGCATAAAAGGTTGCCAATGATCTTTCAATGTTCACCATGTTTATTAGTATCGTACATGGGTAACTTCCATGCTGAGATGTCTGCACGCAGTCTGGATTTAACTTATATATTTTCTGCCTTGAGAGACATACCAGCACTCATTAATGAAGATCTCAAACCTTCTGAAGAAATGGAAAGATATTTGGACACTGTAATGTTTTGAATTATTGGGATGGGATGGCCATCTGCTATTCCCCAGAATAAAATGAGAATACATTTGGTTTTTATGACAAAGAATCATAAAGAGGAGTTGCTGAAACAAGTTGGATGTGTTAACGCTGATTATAGTCCTAATCGAATTAACCATAATGTAAATGCATCCATTAAGAATACCAAATAAGGCTGAACATGTGTTTAATCTTAGGATATTATTCTGTTTCACTCTGAGTACGTGAGAGAGAGAACATGTAACATTATAAATGCATAACGTTTATAATATCTCTGTCAGTCCTAATTATTTTGCATTGTACCTTACAGAAACTAGTGTTTGATGGATGAAACATTTTGATTGTCTGGTGTTTTAAAAATGGCCCAAAAATGTATTTAATCTAAACAAAGAAAATTCTTCCTGTATTGCAAAGCTTTTCATTTCTGCAAGGCTGAGTCAAAATGGTCTGGAAGGCATTGTCTGAACAGCACTGAACAGAGGACACGTCAGCTGAGATTCTCTGTTCAGACCTTAATGGTGTTGTACTGCTTGGTTCCTGGAACGAGCACAGGAAACTGCAGATAGATGTCACGAGAGCAGGAGAGGGAAGTGTGTGCCACCAGATTACGCCTACAACAGAACTGTGGAAAAAGGGAAAACACTACGTGCTACTAAGCGTGGTGTCTTTTGTTTGTTTGGCAAAGTGGACCAATGGACTGGAAAGTCTGGAGTCAGTTTCTAGCTCTGCCTCTGACTCAGAACATAACTTTTGGTAAGTTATTTGAGTTTGCCCTGGTGTACTTTGGTCCTTTTTTCTCAGTGCATGGGCATTCTCCATTTTACTTTCCCCCAAACAAACAAACAAAAATTTAATACCTTTTAGGCTTTTTTTAAGGGGATGACGGATATGTTCATTTAGGCGGGACATAGCCCACTGAGCCAGATGGCATTACAATAGTAAAAATCTTCCTGTCTTTATGAGAACAATAGTGGAAAACCTCTGCTCCAACTGCACTATGCAAACAGATGTAAGAGTCCTTCTGGTTCAAGTTAGAATGAAGAAACAGATCATCCAGGTAGCATCACAATTCACTTCTTCAGTGTGATTTGAGAATGTAATTTCAAGAGAGATTTATTTGAAAAATATCTCTTTTCTTCATAAGTAAATGAGTGTTTACAAGCACTCTTTAAGCCATTATTTCATGGAAACTTTTCTTTAATCACACTATTTGAGGAGAGAGAATAGAATGTATTGCTTCCAATTTTATAAATATTTGAACAAAGATCAGCTTGGTTTTCAGTTCCTTCCTCACTGGAGGTTCACATTTTATATCCCACTTCCAATTTTTCTCCAAACACTAATCACACTAATAGATTACTATTTTTAAATAGCTGCTTTTTCTGATATATTGCAAATGGTGTCAGGGGCATTATGTGCTCTTTCTGAGACTTAAGATACAGTCCTGAGGGTATGGAATATTTCAAAATTTTGCATGTCTGAAAAGAAAATCCCTTTTTAAAAAAACAAATAAAGAAACCTCTAAAGATTTAATTTTATGAAATAATTTGAATAAAAAATTAAAGTGTTTGTTCATGTATATCTACACACATATATACATATGCATGAATACATGAGTGTACACACATACACATAAAAATTGTATCAGCATATAGCTTAATGTTTGTTTTGCACAGTAATGTCCAACAAAGTCTTTTTAAAATAACTGTCCATTCTAATTTTAAGGGTACTTGTGTGAATTAATTTTCCATTATTCACTTTTCTTTCTAATGGTGAAGAAAAAATTTCTTTGGTTTTCCAGTTGCCGTTTCTTCATTATTTTCAATTCCCACCTAGCCTTTTGCTTCATAATTTTAAAGATCACTGGACCTAGTTTTTCTGAGTAAAGGCATCCTCATCCATGTTAGTGTTTAAATAATCAAATATTTATAACCTGTTTTGAAAGAATATCCTCATTTATTACTCACTTACCTGTGACAAACTATATCTACGTGTGAAAAAAGCATACCATGAACTGAAGAGTTT
This sequence comes from Strix aluco, assembly GCF_031877795.1. NCBI lineage: Eukaryota > Metazoa > Chordata > Aves > Strigiformes > Strigidae > Strix > Strix aluco. The sequence continues at coordinate 63,081,518 of NC_133971.1, forward strand.
CAGTACCTGGCTTCATAATTCCCACACAGACAATGTTCTGTAACATCTTGAAGTGCATTTTGAGAATCTTGATGCACAAAAAAAAATAAGGTCAAAACAGAATGGTGCCCTATGTTGCAAGTTTGTGCTCTCTGTTTAACTTGTGGGAACAAGGAAAGATAAATGCAGAGCAGAGCAGGTATATGAAAAATCATACAGACCAACAGGAGAGAGAAACAGTCTTCCCTAGTGCAGTTTAGGTGGCAGTCAGTGTCCTACAAGCTTAGAATATCCAAGGTATCCAACTGCAGTGGTCTCCCAAGCATGGCGAAGGCCACTCCTCTGGTTTCTTGTCACATTCCATTGTGAAGCATGTAACACATGTTTCCAAGCAGGCCATACAATTGATTTCTTAAAGTTTTGTACTGAAGGTCTGTGTTCAAAAATATCCTCCTACTTCAATATGCATGACCACTCTAAAAAGTAGCTCCATGAAGAAAGGTTTGTATTGATCATTATTCAGTCATTTTCCATATGGTCAGCTTGCAGATAAAGGTACACAGGGTTTGTAATTCCTCTGGGTTCCAAGCCAACAACCCAGCAAGTCTTTCCTAGATTCAGAAGGATTGTTTCAGTAATGAAAATAGGAAAAACTATTGCTGAGACCCAATAAGCATGTGCCAAATTATGACCACCAGCACCTACCAAATTTTGGCTAAGGTGAGGGATGGCTTTGTTATGAACTGCTTTTCTTCTTCTTGACACACTGATTTTTGCAAGTAGTCACTTAGTACTGTTTCTCCAGATTTCTGTAGTGATGTATGTTCAGCCAGTCACCTGGAAGCTCAGTCAGGAGAACATGATTTTAGGAGGCTAGCAAGAGTGGATGCTGCAGTTTGAGATGAGTGTAACTGGTATTTCTCCCTCTTCTTTGATAGACTGATTGCAAGAGAATTCTGGGCTGGCAATTTCAGGGCACTACAAAGCAGCAAAGCTGTTCATGAGAGGGCATGTGTTAGCTGTCTTCACCAGCTCTCACAGTCTTACATTGGAGAAGAAATTTCAATTATACAGCTCTGTGGAAAATGAAGCATTAAAACCAAGCTCTAACTGCAATAAACAGGATGACCCCACTTTGTTTGGTTTTCGTCTGAAGGGCATTGAGCACCCACACCCTCAGATGATCTAAATTTGGGACCTTAAATCTCCTCTGCCAGTTCCATTTGGGAGAGAAGGAACTAAAGTCTTGAAGTCAGAGGAGCTCTTGGGGACAAAAGTTCTGAAACCATTGAGTTGGTGTCCCTGTGAAGGCCAGTGGCATATTAGGATGACAAGCAGTGCTCATTTTTGGGAAATAGATGTTCCCTGCTACTTTTTGTGGAGAATAATTCAGGGTGGCAGAGGGGCTACAGTGTATTGTTGAAGCTCTAGTGGGGTTAAGTTCAGTCTTAACTCCAAAATCAGCAATATGAGAAAAAGCAATGATAAAAGCAGTGTGAGCTAGAACTCACAATGTTACTGTCAATAAATCTAGATATTAAGCACAGAGATAAGCTATAAAGAGGTTTAGAGTTTTTAAATATATGGCATTAAAATTGTGAACTAGGATTAGAACTGTTTTTCAAACATACATTCTCATGCTCACAAACTTACTCAGTTTAGCCACTGAGTCCTGTTGTGGTCAGAAGACAGGAAAAAGCAAGATCAATGCTTCTTTCCCAGATCTCTCCAAATCAGCCTATTTGTTATTAATCTGGCAAAAAGTTTGAACTCCCCTTGGACAAAAAATGTGATAATATTTGGTAAACTATTGGTATATCTTTAAACAACAACTAAAGAATTTATAGCAAAAAAACCCCAAAATATGAAAAATGGATAGAAGCTTTGTATGAAATATGTAACTTTTTCTTAAATTTGCTTTCTGCTCTGTTCATTGTTTACAAGTGCTAGTAATAAGTACAGCAAGGAAATATGTATTTAAAAGAAAACAGATGTTGCTGATTAATGTTGTTAGATAACAACAACAAAAACAATCAAAACCAAAAAACTCCTTCAAAAACCTTTAGGTGATAAGAAATTCTGGTGAGGATAATTTAGCTATGAAGATCCGCCTGACTTCTTTGGGCTGACAGACCCTCATGGTCAGTGCATATTTCCACACAGTTGAATGTAAGGCCAGAAAATTGAAGAGTGGTATGTGGGATTTTAACATGAACTGCTGAAACCTGGAACTGAGTGACCTTAAAAAGAGCTGAGTTCACATGGTGGGTAATTCATACAAACGAGCATTCCCAGAGTGATGGTGTATTCAAGACAGCAAATATGGTCTTTATTGACTATCCAACAGACATGAGGAGGTGGAATTAGACTATAAAACAAGAGTAGCACCAGAGTACTGTGTTGAATCCTGCAGTCCACATCCACAATGGATTTTGGAAAATCTGAGTGGGTACAGGAAAGAGTTTCAGCAATGATTTGAGGCTGGGAAAAATCTGCCTTGCAGTGAGAAATTTAAGGAGCTAAATCTGCTTACTTCATCCAGAAACATTAGCAGTTGACGTAATTATAGCATGCAAGTACCTACATGGGGAAGAGATTTCCGATATGAAACGGTCTTAAACTGGTAAATGGCAGAATGCAAGCCAACACTTGGAAGCTGAAGCTAGCCAGATTTAGACAAGTAATAGGGTTTTTTTTTTTTTGGTTTGTTTTTTTGGTTTGCTTGGTTGGTTGTTTTTTTTAAATTTTTATGGAGGTGATAATTAAGTATTAGAATAATTTACCTTTGGGGCATGGGAAATTCTCCAATCTTTAAATCAAGATTAGTACCTTTTAAAATAAGATGGAATATAGCTCACACAGAAGTTCTAGCCTCATGCAGAAATGGCTGGGTGAGGCTCTTGGCAAGGCAAGATGATCTTGGAGATCTCTTCTGACCTTGTTAAAAATATTAATGTCTGCATGCAGTGAGCATATATCTTGCTGTATAGTACTAATTTCTAAGAAGCTGATGATTGTTCTTTTCTCTTTGTAGCATACTAATGCAAACCTCAGAGCATTTTGAAAACATCAGTCCTTGGATCACATTCTTAATAAATGCTGTGCTTAGTTTGAACAGCTTGAGTTCAGTTTGAAAAGAATTGCCAAAGTCAAGTTAATCTAGTTAACCTAGGCTTAGCTAACTTAGTATGAGCCACATGAGTCCCTTCTCTGATTTACCTGTGAACGTCACACAAGAAGCAAAAGGACATATTTCTGGTTCTTATTGCTGTGGATATAAGGCAGAATTAGGGAGAAGTGGCTAAGACGTACTTGTGCAAGAAGCAGTAACAGTAATACCCATTTTGTGTCTTTCAAAGTGTTCCCTCCCAAACCTTATTTTCCTTATGGTATAACTCTTCAGAGAATGATGCTCTCACTGATTAGTACCCAGGAGGTGTCTTGAGGTCCAGAGCTATAAAAAATGCAGAGAGCAGAGGAACTACTGTGGAGCAGCACCCCAACTTGACTACCTGTTAATGAGAAACTGTGTAAATGGGAAGGGAAATCTTCTCACAACAGGCAAAGAAGTAATAAAACAGCAAGCTCTTTCACAGAACGGTTTTATTTGTAAAGCTGACAGGTCTTGGCATTCACTGGAGAGATGGTGGCGCTCATAATTTAAAGAAAGATGCTGACACAGGCATTCTCCAGGGCTGGAAGCCCATTTGATCCTGTAGACAGATGTGAGAGAAGCAGAAGGGAGGTAGAGGGTTTTCTCTAAGGGAGACCGTGTGTTTCCATTATCTTCTTTGACCTCTGTAGTTGAGAGTCACCCTGTCAGCATCTGCTGCCAAGCTCACAAGGAGCACAGATTTTTTGTGACCCAGCAAGAGAGAGAGAGGCTTATGCCTCATCCTTCATGGCTCACTTTATACTTCCAGCTAGGAAAACAAATATTATGTTTATTTGAATACCAGGCTCTAGGCAACAGTATTAACTAGTGCTGACAGAACACAGTGGGTTTGTTTCTTGTGGATTTGTATGTGTGTGTGTTTTGTATACCTATGGGTCTCAAAAACTGTTTCAGTGGTGTTTGTGTTTATGATGTGGCTCCCAGCAGTGTCCATCTGCCAGCCTTGAGAGATGCTCAAGAGCACCAGGCTCATCATGAAACCTTCATCTCTGCCTCAGAAACAAGCCCAGTAGGAAATGGGACAGGAAGCTGATCCAGATTGTAACGGGGCTGGCACTGATTGATGGCATCTGCTTTCAGGACAAGAACAACTGGATTATAAGGAAAACGAGTCAAAAAAAGGAGAAGTAGCTTAATTCTTGAATATTAAATTGGACTGGTTTATGAGTGGTCTTTTTTGAGGCTTGCCATCACAGCCTGTCAGGGTTTTGGGAGTCAGATAAGCAGCAAGATATGCACATAGCTAACTCACCTGTTAGTGCTGGCACAGCACTGCCAGGCTGTGCATTTGTTTCGCAGCATGGGACTGCAGAGATGCTTTGCTTCTCTGTAGCATGAAGCAACAGGGTAAGAGCAGCTCAATGTATAACTGTATCCTCCCATTGAGCTTTTACTGTTCACCCTGCTGAGCTCAATGAAAAGCATGCTGTTTCACAGCAGTTATTGCCTCTGCAATAATTAGACTCATGCTATTTGCTAAGTAAGTATCAGGCCCTGGTGACTCATGGTTGCTGGGATCTTCCTTGACCTCCTCTCTGCTTTACCTTCACTTCCCCTCGGCCTACAAAGTTGAAAAAATAAGCCAGCAAGTGGTATATGAACCCAACCTGAGCAGTCACTCCTGTGCGAATGGAGCAACTTCTTCTGCTACAGTTCTGCAGCTTTATCATCTCTGAGCAGGAAATCTTATCCCTGTGCCTTGGCAGCGGGACACATTAGCCAGCAAAGTCTGCTCTGTTGTTTTTCACTAACTCAGCACCTTGGCGCTGCTTCAGGTGGCAGTGGGGTAACAAGCATCCTTCGTGCAAGCAGTGAGACTTCTTGCATGATGAGGTGCTGCTCTGCAGGAGGAAGGGAGACAGGATCTGTTCCCTGGTAGCTTTACTTTTAATGGTGCTGGAAAGCCACTGCATTCCTGCTCCACTGTACTGAACAGCAACTGGTATATGCACTACAAGTATATTCTATCTAATGTTTAAACATGCTTTGACATGGAAATAATATAGTCATTCACCAACTTTGCTGTTAATTCTGCTCCCTATTTGTGCCCAAGTATTTTTTTCTCCCAGTACATGCTGGGTTTCTGACATGTGTTTTGCTTCTATTTCTTTGGGTGATGTGGTGTCAGCCCCTAGATTCTGTGATTAAGAGCATGTTCCTGGCCTAGAAGGTGTCACCACACATGTAGTGGTTCCCACCTGGGAAACTCTGGGTGAGCGTGCAGTGGCGCAGGAGAACTGAGGTGCCTGTGGCAAAGATGTGAGGCCAGCTCTTACAGTATGAGAAGGCTACAGTTCTACTTTGGAAACGATGTTCAAACTGCAGGTCTGAGCCCCTCTTCTGAATCAGCCAGGGAAAGCTGGAAGCCAGGGAGGCAACTGCTTTCCCAATTTCTCTACTTCTGGGGCACAGACTCAACTGGGCTGTGATTTCTCCTCTTGGGTGCTAGCACTACTCCCCCTTCTGGTGGAAATCCAAGTCTACGCTGCTTACTCGGGCCACCCCATCTGTCACAAGTTTCTATTTCCAGTTCAGGTACTCCTGTTTTATCATTGTAGCAGACCACCAGAAGATGCGAGGAAGGTGGTGGTGAGGGAGCTGAGTTATGCTAGCCCTGTAAACAGCCATGCTGAAAGTGCTCTGCAAAAGACTGCTAGAGACTCAAGTGCCTTGAAGCACGTTCCTTCAATGCCCCAAGGTGTGAAGGCTAACCAAACGTCCCATTGAGTACAGGCCTCTTTGCCCCCGGGAGAGGGCAGGAGCATCTGCAGACAGAGGGGTTGGGGTTTGGGAGTACACAAAGACTAGCCAGCTGGGGTTAACTGCACAACAGCTTTCTACCATGGGAGGAACTGACCCCATGTTTGTGCTATGGGTCAGCTAGCAGCTCTGCACTTGTTCTCCACCTGCAAAGACTTTCCAACGTGGCAGGCTAGTTTGATGGGCTTGGAGCAACGTTTACCCAGCCTATGGGAGCCAGTTTCACAGAGTCTACTGTATCAGATGTTCATGCACAAGAACAGCACTCAGGAAAATGGGAGACTCACTGCTGACAATCAGCAAAGCCATCAGCAAAGGGCTCAGGCTGGTGAGGAAATAGCTCTGCAGCCTCCTGGAGGTGGGCCCTGTTACTCAGGCTCAGAGCAGCATCCAGATATTTCCAAAACATTGGATAGCTTTTACTGCTGTTTAAATCACTTTCAAAATAAATGCCGTGAAGGAAACCAGGCCACTACTACTAAATGTTTTGAAGACTTCTCTTTTTGGTCTTTATCTGAGGTGTGTGCAACAGCAGAGGGAAGTCCTCATTCTGCCTGATGGCTCTTCACCAGTTACAGCACTTACTTCTGTCTCTAGCCTAGGTCTTCAACAGTTTTCCAAACGCAGCTACTTAAATCAGTAGGACTGAAGGTGAGAAGGTTTAAGGTAAAAAAGGCAGGACAATTTCATCACCAAACTCCAGAAATATCAAGATCCCAAGTTTGGCTCTTATCCTAAAATCTTGCTAATGCTTTATAGCATACTACATTGTTTCATGGCTAATGCTACAAATTCAGGGTTTATGACCATGCAGGGTTTACAGCCATGACAAGGCCAAACCCTTGCTAAACACTGAAGCCCATATACATTCCTCAGCAAGGCTGTACAGGTGGCCCAGCCAATTCCAGCCAGTGAAACCTTGTGCTTGGTTTGGTGGCTTGGACTTCTTTTCCATTTCTGGGTCTTTACTTAAAACTTCCACATCTCCCACTTGGCAGTTCAGAGCAGCTCTGTGAGATGCTGGGACAAAAACTCAAAGCTTTGAAATGGTGTAGTGACACTTCTCAAAATGTTTCTGGCTTTGATTGGCAGCATGTGCATCCTTAGTGTGCTCATGAGTGTTCCGGTTTAATATACCTACGGACTTGGGTGAAATGCAAGTTTTGGTTTCCTATTCACACCCAAACTCACTACCGTTTTTGAGCCTTTTTCACTGCAAAAACTTTTGTCCTCAAAATGAAAGTGGATGCCTGTTACATAATTCTCATAGGCTCTAGTTTATTTCTTATAAGAAAAAGTAGTCACTTTCATTCTTCAAATATTAACAAAACTACCAGTGACACATTGGAGATGGGTAATACTGAGCTGTTTTCTCTGCTATGGTTCAGTCCCATGAATCTTCTGTGCGTTAGCAGGGATCGTGGCAGGATCATGTTTGTCATCATGACAGTGTTATAGAAAATAAAGACAGAAAAAGTATAGAGAGATTGGGTAGCTGGTGACGTCTTTGGATTTGAAAATTTCCAAATATTTTAAAAAAACAATCTGTTTCTAATTCTTTCAGAACTTTCAACTGGATACACTCACTATTTGAACTAATACAAATGCCAACTTGGCAAAATGCGGCATGATATAAATCTGTAGAGATGACCTAAGCAATACAATTTAAATAAAAACATACTTTCTTTTCCTGATCAGATATTTGCTGTTCATTTGGATGTACAACATTTGATTCAAATAGATTTTGTCAGAACTGGCAAAAAGAACAACGAATCTTTCCAACTCCAGATGCCAAAGAGCCTGATCCAGTGCTTAGTGATGTCATTTGGAGTCTTTAGGTTGACTTCAAGAGACTTTGGAGAAACATCTTAATGTTAATTTTCTGTTAAGTAGCATTCACAGGCAGTGCAGAATAGGACTGTGTGGGTTCAACAGATACTGTAGAGCTATGTAAACCCTTCTGTTAGTAATTGCCTTGTCCCTCTTTCCTTCCATACCTTCTTTCTTATTCTCCAAAACTAGAATTTCCTAGCAATAACACTTATGATCTTGGATGAAACTAAGAGAAGTGTTTGGGAGTGGAGGGTTGGTGTGGGAGTAAGGTTAATCAGGAAGATAAAAATGTTTTCTTTGATACTTCCATTATAAAACTCTTTAGGTTTGCAAGAAGGTTTTGTTGTGGGTTTTTTAACTTCGAAGAGAGTGAGGCTAGATTTGCCAAATGTAATTTTTTATTTCCTGGAATTTAACAAAATGTTTATTAGGTAAAGAATGTTTTTGGCAGGTTTTAATTTCAAGGAAAGAATTTATTTATTTTTTTTAACTTGGATCAAGCTGATCTTTGTTTTTATGCACTTTTTTCTTTGGACACTGAACTGGAAAAAAGAACTCTTCATGCAGCACTATTTTTTAATACTCTTTGAGACAAGGAAAATGTAAACTTTTATAAAAAAAATAACTGATAAAGAAAGAGCTTGGTTCTCAATGAACATTTCAGTTTTTAAAGTAAAAGATTAGTTTCAAAATGCCTCAGTCTAGGAACAAATTATTTTGACAGACAAATAAATTAGTTCTTGGAAGTTTATGAGAGTGCCTCATGGGATTTATGGTTGGATTGCTCCATCCTCCTAGTTTATCTTCTTGGCTGAACTGTATATCCCATCATGCATCATATATCCTATCATGCACCATAATCTTCCCTCTTAAAAGGGAAAGTTATGTTGTCTCAAAGGGGATGAAACCTGTCTGCAGAATGTAGCTTATGGAAAGTAACATTGACCTGTATCAGATTCACAAGACTATGGCATTGTGTTGGAGCTTTTCAACAAACAAAACAAACAAAAATAGCTTTGTAAAGGCTCATCTTTCTATCAAAAGAAGTTTTGATGGAAAACTCTTGTTGTTTTTGGAGTGGCTTTTCATGTTCATTGCTGCTTCCACAGGAATGCCCAGGCAACCTGTTTCACACTCCGTACAGGCACCTCTTCTTCTAGGAATGTTTTTGATCTTCCTACTCCTTTTTGTAAAAGTCTAGTTCGCTCTGTTGAGTATGGAAACAGAAATACCATGTGACTAGTTAACATCAGGAATGAATGAAGGGTGGAAAACAGGGGTCAAATGAGTAGTTTGTAGAGAGGGCACCAAATGAATCTCATCTTTGAAACAGTTCATAATGATTAATGTATTTATTAAAATTGAAGTTGGTTTGAATGTCCTTTTCACACAAGAAAACAAGAGGCTTAATTACCAGATAAATTACTGGCTGCAAGAAATTACTTACCTTCCACACAGACTTTGTGTGTTCAGACAAGATGTTAGTTTAGTTCATAAACTAGATTTGGTATTTTATTTCCAAGTGCCACCAAGTCACAAGGGTTAAGGAAACCTTTCTCTCTTGTTATGTATTGCATGAGATTTGACACGTATGGGTTTTGCAGGCATGGTTTAAGGACATTTAGTTTGCCAGTTCTGAGAGAGGACTCGTACATCACAATGTCCAAATAGAAGTCAAACATAGTGAGCACATTTTGCTCCTCTCAAACAAACAGTACTTGAGGTATTATGGTATTTTTAACATCTGTTTTTCCAGCAGAAAGTTGAGTGCAACAAAAGAAGAATGATGATCTATAACCTGCTGAGAATTTTTGGGTTTTGGCAGTCTTGGAATGATCCTTTATTTACTTATTTATGTTTAATTGCAGAAGAATTTTAGAACAAGGTTATTTTTTTTAGCTGAAAAGCCTGTTTTTAAAACCCAATTAGTCATAAGTCAAATTCTTTGATCTTTAAATTTGCAGATGGTTTTTTATGTTCAGAATAGCTCTGAAGCTGTATTTTTTTCATTTCATTTTTCTGTAATTTTCTGGATGTTTCAAAATGCTTGTGCCTATATGAAGTTGCCAATTTGAGCTCAGTGTTAGAGGGAACACAGATTTCTAAAGTGTGTAATAATTTCATGTTAAAGAAAAACGCTGACTATGCCATCATTTCTTAAGAGAAAAACTAAAAAGAAAAATCAGTCCTGTAATACTGGATAATAATTTTTGTGGCTTCATGGGAGTCCAAAATCTGAAAAATGGGTTATTGAAGAAAGAATACTCTATATCTGAGAAGCAGAGAAGGGGCTTACTGCCAGTTCCCTGAGAAGTCCTGTACCAGCAGTGTTGAAGAACTGGTTTTGGTTGTATCCCATGAAGGTTTCTCTTCTCTCATAGGATAATTTTCCCAACAGAAGAATCCTGTGTGTAAAATATCAGTTGACTTTTAGGTAGAAAGAGAAATTACGATACCTTTTTGTTCCAACTTGTGTGGACTGGGAGAGGAGGTGGAAAGGTCCTCTTGGTGTATCTAATTTTTTGGAGGGTTTACTCTGGCTTTGGGAATGAACTGAAGCCTGGAGCCTCTTGCTGTGTTTCACACTGTGATTAGAATTAGGTGGGAGAGGATCATTTCTTCAGAATGAAGAATGGAGATGAAAGCAAGCATGTTTTCATTTTTTCTTCCAGCATATTTTTTGCTAACCAAATCACTCCCTATCTTCATTTGAAAAATGTAAATATACTTATGAAAATCTTTTCTGTAAAAAAGCCGTCTTCTATCAGGGAAACTATTCAGAAGAAGTTTGACTAGTTCTATTTATAGTGTGGTTGAATCCTTTAAGGTATATTTCAAATCAACCTAGTCAAAAGGTGAGAGGATCTCAGCTCCTTCCCAAGCAACATTTTGTTTGCCATTCATCAATAACATTTATAAAATCCACTGTTTAATTAGTAAATGAGGTAGTATATGAGGTAGTTCCTGAGAGTCTGAAACAAATGCGTGTACTTAATTCTGGTAATACCTTCTACTCCCAAGAATCTTCTATGATATATATTGTTTCTTGTAATCAACCCTTATGTAGGTAAATAAATAATACATCTTATATATTTTCCTTTTATTCCAAACTGATATTGGATTTCAGGCAATTTTAGATATGTAAGTGTATTTTTATATACATATGTGTGTGCGCATGTATATATGGTGTGTTTTAAATAAAATATTAAGCTGGTAGAAAATAGTGGTAAGATCTTAGTCTGAATGTGAGATCCTAGAACAGGAAATCAGGTATTTCTGAGTATTTCTAGCAATAGATTGCTAGATTTTTGATTATTGCAATAGATTACACAGAGATTACAATCTCTGTGTAAGAGAGATTGATTGCAGTGAGGAAACATATTGTACTTTCAGTTTTACAGGGGTTATATAAAATATGAGTGAAAAGGGATTTTTAAAGTTATGAAAGTTATTTTGCCTGCATCTTATCAAAGTAAATGAAATCGTAACATCCAAAGAAAGATGTGTAAAAGCTTCCACAACATTTATTTCAATTGTCATGCAATGAAATAACTCTTCCACAATAGTGTTTGCTCTCCATACCAACATGCTGCACTTCAAGGCAAAAGATTTATAATCCCACAGGTATTCTGTTTTAACTAAGTGTTATACAGAGCTCATTTCATGACCTAATATTCTGAGTTAAACTTGGATAACCACCTTTTCTTTTCTTTGAATGTTCTTTGCCTGAATATTACTCTTCAGCATTATAGGTTCAATACTCAACTTGTTGAGTTCAGGCTTTTTCAGATCCAGCATCTGGCTCAGAGCCACCCCTCAATGCAAATTAGAATACCTACAGGGTTGCTTTATCTTGTGCCAGTTGGAAGGACTCCTGCAGGACAACTTGTACCATACCAGCTTTTCAGTGTACATCACATCTTGCCGTGGTTCTGCTTGCTTTGAAGTCTGTTCTTCTGCTGAGGTAGGAAAGCTCTGTACTCACCATCATGGCAACAACTGCCAATTCAAGCAACTCTAAATCCATGTGGCACTACCAGAGTGCCCTAAAAGGATGTCAGGTATTGATCCGGCACTGGATTTTCCATGGTACACACTGTAATAACGTGCCCTCTTCTAATGAAAGACGTCATTGAGCATAACTGCTTGTGGCACTCAAGAAAATTGTAGTCTTATCTTAGCATCATGGAATCTCAGTTTTCATTTACTCTCTAGTGCAACAAGTTGATGCTGCTGCTAATCTTTTAATGAAACATCAAGGTTCATAATTCTCATTGCATCCTCAGGCAACATGGAAAATGAATAAGGTACAGGCGAGCTCTTACAGACATGTTTCTTTTTGAATGTTGTGGGCCCCTGAACAAGGGAAAAATAATGTTGGTGCTATACTGTTTTTGTTCTGGATGAAATTAATTTTTATTTTCATCTTTGTGAAAATGCAGGTCTGCAAAATTTTGGCTGAAGTCTTCAGAGTTGGAAATATTAGTGGGTTACCTCACAGGAACTGTAGTAGGGCCAGACTACCTAGCTGAGTTGCATCTCTGAAATTAGGCACACTTTGTCTTGGTTTTCTTTCCTTCTGTGCAAAGCTGAGATCTTTAGCAGGTGTAAACCGGCACCTTTCAGGTCGTATCAGTGGTGATAAGTCAGTTTACAGCTGCAAGCCTGTCTGACAACTTGCTCCATACTGTAACTTTTTCAGTTCTGTGGGGACAGTTAATTATTTTTAACAGAAACCTAAGCTTAACAGTAAAGAGCAAATAATATGGTTGTTTATTTGGTGAACTGAAGGCTTTAGGCAGTAACTTAACAATGAAGGTGCACTGCAGCAACAGTTTCATTTCTTACTTCTCTTGCGTGAAGCAGTTACCCACACATTTTTTCCTGATCCAGACATTAATGAAAATGTCTGACTTCAGTAATTAATCAGTTCTTACCAGTGGATCTAAAAAGCTTTTTCATCATATAGCATTACTATTATAATGTTGCAAATTATGAGTTGCTCAAAGCTGTTGTGACTTGTATATGTCCCAGTAGTCTGTGTTCTGCAACATAATTAAGAAGGCACCAGAAAACTACATGACTAGGAATTTCAGAGGGCCTCCCAGGCTGCATGTCCCGCTGCTGTTTAAATTGTGCCTACATCCTCCTGGTTCTTCTTGGCAAAGGCCAAACTATAACAGCAGCATAGTCCCTAATCACTCGTCTTTGCTGTAATTTCTTTGTTTTCATGCACACACGTTCCTCCTTCTTGCTTGCTTTTTCATTCACTGTACACACCAACCCTTCAATTTTTACTGGCTGCACAGAGAAACTCATGGTTCTCATATGTGCAAAATATTACTTTATAGCATTTTGCAAATGAATAGATGGGGGAGGGATTCATGTCAAATCTAAATAACAATTTGAAAAACTTGAATAATTTATGCCAATGGTACAGCTGGACAGGGTGATGGTTTTAAAATAAGAAGATGTTTTTGGAAGGACCTATCAAAATAATTTGTATCATCTTTTCATTAGTTTCAATACTGCTGATAGAGAAGACAAGTTAGTAGACTATGAGGATTCAGGACACCTGGGTTTAACAGATCATTTCACTTTCTTGTGACCCTACTGTGAATCAAAAACAACATTTCAGTGTGGGAAGGAAGTGTTTATGGCAGAACAAGCAGGGTAGGATGAGTGTATGTTAAAAAGAAGACTGTCATGTCCACATTTAAATAGTCATAGCTATCTTTATATGACTGGACTTTATTACAGAAATAAATTTCCTCCATCCTTTAATGTTCAGAAAATAGCTATTTCAGTTATTAAAATCATTAATATACCTGCACAACAGGTATATTGTGCCACAAACAAGTAAACATGCTTCAGTTGCCTTGAAAATACACACCATTATGACCTCTTGGGAAGCATTTGGAAAGAGTCATGAAGACTCATTTTTAAATTGATTTCACTTTCAAACCATGACTGCAGGTTTTCTTAGGGAGGGCCTTCTTCTTCCAGGCAGATCTGTCTCTGTCTTTAGGAAAGAATAAAAAAACTGCAAGGTTTGTGTGGAGCCTGTTGTGACCCCTAAAAATTTTCAATCAGATTTCTAAAAATATTTTGGCCCAGGTAGCCATCCTTAGTCCAAGGCACTGGCAGGAGACTTCTTCACATGACCACCAGTGCGGTAGGATTTCCCTACTTGATGGGTTGATGGCCAGACACGTGGTAGATTCAACTTAAGAAGCACAGAAGAAATATTCTGCAGCTAGCAGGAGGAGGAGGAGATACAACTCCTCCTTGGATGTTCATTGCAGGTCATCCTGAATCTCTGGCTTTGGTTGCAGTATTACAAGTGTTCACTGTGCGTAATGTCTGAGTGGAGGGATTATTGCCTGCAAGTCCCCCAAATAGGCAGAGCTGTCCTTTGCAGGTGCAAAATAGCCTCAAAGAAATCTGACAGCACTGTGGGGTCAGGTGACCAATAGTAGCAAAATCTTGTCTTAGGGGAGAGGTTCTTCAGAGACAAGTTCTGATTTCATTGCACCAGCATAAACCAGGTGCTCCCCTGACATCAGTGGGACCAGTCGCTCCTCTTGTGGAAGGACTGGAATCCAATCCAAGTAATTGCACCACCACAAAGAGGGAGGCTGTTGTGAGTTTTGTCCCCATGACAACCAGCAAGGTTTGCTGCTGAAGAAGGGTTTTCCAGCATGGTAGGTGCAGGTTTCACATCTTTCCTAGACTCCTTTCCATATCGATTGTGTTAGGATTACAGCTGTCTCCTAGCCTCCTCTGAAATCCTAGGTATCTTTTCCAATTCGTTTAGAGAGAAAAAACAATGAACTATGTATTTTTCTCACTTTTACATTAAGGTGGCTCTTAAGATTTAGTCCTTATTTGGTTGCATAAAGCTAGAAGTATAAATAGTACTTTCTACACGTGTGTGTATATATGTGGGAGAGGTTTTCCCTACTAGTGCCAGAAGATGTAAACCAAGGTATACTACACATGGGCTGCTATAAATAAGAGCAGAAGATAGAAGCTGTGGACTTCCATGTAGAAAGTAGGTGGCATTTACACATTATCAATGGTTCGTTTTGATCTGAGCAGCAGAATTAATACTCAGATTTCAAAACCTCATCCTTTTAGTGCAACTGTTTGTTTGTTTTTGTTTTGTTTTGTTTTTATTTAGATGTGGGGACTGCAGGGTCCCTGAAGTGTGGTTTTTTTCAACCTGCATCCATACAGGCATACCTGTGCAAAACCAGCAGAAAATAAGGTCAAAGGCATCTAGAAAGCCATAGAAACACAGCTTTAAATGATCCCTTCTTATCCTTCTATGTTCTGGAGAAATTACTCAATGGCCTCAAAGGTATGTCAGTGTAGTTCATGACAAACATACCTGTGGACAACATAATTACATTTGATGGTAGTTAAATCAATGAGCATTCTCTAAAGAATGCAAAGGATTAGTGGCAGCACGGAGTGCTTCCAGAAAGACAAGCACACTTCAGGGGAGCTTTCATCACTGCACAGATTAAAGAAATCAAATTTCATAGCTTCCTATTAATTGTTTTTCTATAACAATGTCATATTCAGGAGGTGGGTCAGGAGGGCTGTTGCAGTCCATTTTCTGTGTTTGCATACACATCATGATTCTGAGGAATGCAAAGAAACTCTTAAAATGAATTACCATTTCCTGATATTTCATAAAATTAAATGAAAGCAGATTAACTAATGGAAGGGAAGGTACTTAAAGATTTACTGCAGCTTCTATGACTGTGGAGACTAAACTGAATCCCACTGAGTCCCACACCGTTTTCCTTCATGTCTTTTGTTAGCCAGGAAATATCCTTAGCTAGTGCAAATCAAAAATAGCTCTTCCAGCTTCACTGAAGCCTCCACTGTCATTTCACACAGATACCAATATGACCTAGTAACCTCTTTAGAGCTCAAATGATGC
Source organism: Strix aluco (assembly GCF_031877795.1). Lineage (NCBI taxonomy): Eukaryota > Metazoa > Chordata > Aves > Strigiformes > Strigidae > Strix > Strix aluco. The sequence continues at coordinate 63,097,219 of NC_133971.1, forward strand.
ACTTAAGTATAGATGGGTGAGAACTGAACAGGCCGATGGCAAGCTTACTATGTGAAATACTGAAATACACAGACAGTGAATGTGCTTGGTCAGCTTTCCTTGCATAAAGAAATATATTTTTGGAAGCAGCCCCAGAATCAACTTATGTTGTCTTCTTACAACTCACCACATTAGTTCAGTGGTGAAGAAAGTTCTTCCCTCCCTGGTCTCTTGCTCATAACACGTGTGTCCTTCATCCCAGTCCCACATAATTGTAGCTGTAACAGGTCTACATGCTCCCTTTACTCTCAGCTGAATGTCTGGTACTCAACTACAATAACAACTGGTACATGCTCATTGCACTGTCAGCATGCTCTTCGCTTGGATGCCCTGAATCTGAGGAAATAAGTCTGGTAGACCTCCATGTGGGATGCAACCCACAGTTCACAAGCCCTCTGAGTTGTGTGGTCTTTCTTTGCTGAGTCAGTTAGATCCCTAAAGGCAGCTGCCACACCCAAATTCACATAGGGAGCTGCTGTCTCCAGTTAACAAGGCGCTTTTATTAACACAGTACCTGTCAAAAGCAGAGCAGCACTTGTAGACACCCATTTCTGTTATCTATGCTGAGAGGTACAGCCTGTAGGTTTGAAAGAATATATTTCCCTGTTTTTGCTGGCTGCCTCATAGGCCCAATCAGTGTCCTGATTTTCAGGGGGTAGGTTTGCTTTTGGATTTGTTTCGAATGTGTTTTCACTTGCTCCAGTGTATTTGTTTTAGCCCAGCTCAGGAACGAGAACATTCTGAACATAGTCTTGTTTGCTCTTCTGTTCCCTGAGGACTCTGGAGAGGCTGACTCAAAACCAAGTGAGATAATGTTTCTTCTTTTTTCTGAGCTCTCATTTGGGTTAGATTTTGTTTTGCTCAAAAATGATTGTTCTGGAAAAGAGACAGGTTGAAAACAGTGTCGAGTGAAGCTTTCTATTTATGGAATTGGTAGAGTATGATGATAAAACCTTCTCTTCCTGAGTCCCTTTTGGGATCTAGAGACTGGTGATGACTGGAGGACCTCGTATCTCCATGTCAATCTGATGTGTGGGCACCATGGCATGTGTTTAGATAGGGGAACTGTATTTGAAGAATTTAGCGGGAGCTACAAAATGGCAAAATATACATCAGGAAGATTGATCTTGACTTCTTTACACCAGCTAAGCCAGAATTGTGCCTGGTGAATATCAGTCTGCTTCCACTGAACAAACTGTGGAGAAACAGTAGAAACAGCCTTACCACCTCTCAGAAACTCCATGGGAAGATTTTGTCTGGAGCTGGAAACCATGTAGTAGTGACATGTAAAGCCAGGGTCTCAAGGATTTCAGCCTCCCCTGGGAAAAATAAATTGTAATTAGTTGCCTAGCCTTTTTTTCATGTTCTGATGCTGGAGATGGACATTGAAGCTTTCACATCTCTCCACCTTTCTCACAAGTAACCTAATGCCACATGAAGGAAGAGATGAGGAAAGCATTAAGAGGCAACATTTTCCCTTGCTGCCACAGTTGTCGTGAAGGGGTTCAAGTCACAGATGTAACCTCTCATTCACAAACTTAAGGAAAAGGGAGAAGGGGTCAGAGAGTCTGGTGGTATGAGTGGAGGAGGACGAAACTGCAGTCAGGGACACATGATATTTGGCACACACAACTGGGGAGAAGCTGGGCACATGGGACTGAGGAGGTGAGCACTGCCAAAAGGATCATGTAAGAAATGGTAATTTTGAATTTTCCCATGAAAGAAAAAAGCATAGGTAACCTTTGAGGGTGATGAGAGCTCTTGCAATATCTGTGTGTCAAAAACCGATATTTTAAATTTGCTGTTAGAGTCAGCAAATCTTACTGCAATATGTGCACATGCCAGATTCTCTTGGATGCACAGGAATGTAGTCGTGTTAGGAGGCAGGAATGTAAAAAACTGAAAAAGAGACAGAAAACAATGCTGTCATCTAAAAGGCTCAAGCTCTGACTCTTTGGGTCTTTTTGCTCTCCTCAGGGAACTTAACTGGTGTTTCCAGGCCCCTAAAGTGAAATACGCTGCAGATCCATCCCATCTGAGAAACCATCTCCACGTCCCAAGTGACCTGCACTATTTTCCCTTCAGTGACAGTGCCACCATCAGGCTCCAGCACTGTTTCACTAGACTGCAAATCAAACACCCTGCAGAAAACTGAAACTTGGAAAATAGGAGGGAACAATGAATGTAGACATAAGAATCAGGACAAGGCTGAGGAAACAGTTGTCCAGAAAGGTCACTGAATCCAGTGGAAACCAAACATGCATGTGGAGTTCTTTTCTGGAAAGACGGGTTGAAAACAAAAAAACACAGAAAGCTGACTTTATGATCATCCAAAGGAAGGGTGGAGGTGTGCTGGGTTAGATGTTTTTACTTAATCAAGATGTCTGGCTTTTAAATTTTTTTTTTTTTCCACAATAAGAGCAGAACATATTGCATCCTGTCAGGTTCTTAATCCCTTGCATTTCACTCTTTAGTTTTAAGATTGTTGGGAAACTACATTGTTTAACCTCTAGATTGGTCAAAAAAGAAAGCAAGCCATGAAATTCTTAAAATCATTAGAGCTTGTCCCTCAGCTGACCACACAAGGCTGTCTTCACTGGGGAGATAACAGCATAACAGTTCTTAGTTGCAACTAAAAAATGAAAAAGGTTACTTCTTCCTCAGGTTTTGGTTCGTTATTGTTTTTCATCTGGGATGTCTTATTCCAGCATCAGATTCCAGAAGAAGAATCAGAAAAGTCATGGGAATATTTGCAAGAAAATTAGTACAATCTAAATGAATGTAAAGCTTAACTTAATTTCATAGTAATTTAAGAAATTACATGGTTATTCATTAAACACATCGTTTTCCATTTCTAATTGTGGTGGGATATATAATTTGTTTCCACTGGTGTTTGAAGTTGTGGGGAGGTGGTGAATTAAGTCTGAATTTCCCCCTGGTCACTAACTTCATCATAAAGAATTGTTGAATTTCATCTGCTACATATGCCATGGTATTGTTTTTAAGGCTGAATAATTTCTTTTACTTCACATTAGCATCCCAGAGATCAGAATGTCATTCAGGTCTTTCATGTTTGCTAGTTCAAAAGATGGGATTCGTTACTTAGTTTTCTGTCCTCCAGCTGTTGTGGACACAACGCAGAGATCATCTGATGTGATTTTCTACTACTCCATGTTCAGTATCGTCAGTTACACCTGTATAAAACAAGCATAAAATCCTAGGACTGTGGAGTTAAAATCACTTCACATCAGTTGAAATGTCAAGGATTACTCTGAGGTTGGAAAATTCATTTTGGAAATAGCTTTTGAGATTTTTAAATATGATTTTTGCAACACAGTACAACTTCAGAAATTCTCAGAAATGACTGAGAATTGGGGTTAAACATAATACCCTGAAATTTAGGCTTGTAAAACACTTTTTATATTTAACTACTTTGAGTGATACTGCTACACAGTGCAAGTCGGATGCCCAGAAAAACCTTGGCATTGGTGAGCTTATGCTTTTTACCAGAGACATATAGATGTCAAGCACAGAGAAGCAGGAACACCAAACTGACTGCAAATACCTCGAACGAACATTTCCTTTGTTAATTTCGGTTGAATAGGGAAACAAAGGGCAGGATGTACAATAACTCTTTTGCCAGTGGCATGGGATACTGCTAAGGAATGGTGCTGGTTTTGGCAGGTATCAATAGCAATGTGCTCAGAAAAAAAAAAAAAAAAAAAAAAAAGGATATGGAAGAGAAAGGCATTGTCTTTCTCTGTACCCAAAGAACTGCAAAAACAAATGGCCACTCATCCTGTGGTGTACAGCAGCATACCTTGGAGTGATTAATGAATTTTTTCAGTGTAACAGCTGGAATAAAATAGTTGGGAGGTTGTGGCTTGCCTTGACTCACAGCTGAATATGATTTTAAAAAAAAGTTTTGTGTTGACTCAAAACATTACATCAAATTGAAATGAAAATCCTCCCTCCTCCATTTCTCCTGCACTGTAAAAAATGATGGGACTAATTTGAAATGCATCTTGTTTATGAACATACTAACCCCAAAGTGTGCTTGGCTGTGAAAAAACCTCAGTGGTAGACACAGAACTAAAAATTAAATTTTATGCATCTGAGATCCAAGCCAAGAGACTGGGCAAGTTTCAATAGCACCTCATCAACTAAATTTTAAAGCAGGGTAACAAATATGAAACATTACAGAGAAGTTACTTTTATTACCCCCTTCAATTTTTCTGTGAAAACACTAAAGTAATCTAATAAGAAAGCTTGGAAGGGCTTGATTTTGAAGATGAAAAGCGATGTTCTACTAAGTCTTACATCTACTTTTTCTGCCCTCTGCAGAGACACGACCAAACTCTCTTTACTTTGTCAAAAACATGAAAAAAACTCCTGTAATATATATATTAACTACCTTGCAGGGAAAAAAAACGGATTTGCTCTTCTGTGTAAGGTTGTTATAGTGTTACCTAATCAGTCCACAGCGCTGTAGGGAATTCAGATGCTGATGGTGTTAGGTCCTTTCCATCTGAGAAGCATGAAATAGTTTTATTTCCTCAGGACCAAAGTGCTTTTGCTTAGCCAATGTAAAGGAGAGGTACATTTGTGTGTGGGACACTACACAGTGATAGAAAAGAGGGAAAGACAGATGGTCAAAATGTCATTTCAACTAATTTGAAATACCTGTGGAAAATGAGAGCACTTGATGAATACTAAGGAGTGCGGGTGTTTAATTGTTTTTTCTTACTTTCTGGCTGCTCTCATTTCAGTGCCAATTTCAGTTCTTGCAATGATAATCATGATTACAGGACTGAATAATCTCTATGAACCAATGTTGTAGAGGCGTTGTGAAAGGGAAACTGTTATAGCGACAGTAACAGGGTTGACTGCACCTGGGTAAAATATTTGGTTTTGTTAAAGCTAAGGAATAAATTTTTTTCTATTTCATTAAGAACTTTGAATTTCTGAAATAACTGGATTTGTATCACTCTAAATTTATTACGTCTCAATTATAAAAGACATCAATCTGCCTTTATTTAAAAAAAAATCTTTGACCCACACCTAGCTTTTACTTTTAATTCAAACATTTTAAAATTTTTGTTACTATTAATTCTATATGTATTTAAGTGTCAGCTACAAAGAAAAAAAGCTCAAGTTTAAAAACAGAAATAAGCCAAACGTCCGATTTCAGGTACTTTCAGATACTATTTCAGACACAGCATCCAGACATTATCATGATTTAGACGTTAGCATGATGTTACTCAGTCTGCTATTTCTGGCAATAAAAGGTTTTGCTTGAAAACTTAAGTCCTACTCAACTTTGAGTGTTTGATAGAATGTTTCAGCCTCTGCATGCAAGCTCTTCACAAATTGTACTGTATTTCTGCCAGTATATTGATCATGCTTAAGTATTCTTTCTAAAGTTTGAAACACAAGGAATGTGGTTCCTAGTGTGCCATGTGACAAGCTGAAGCTGACTCTGTAAGTTGTAGCTTGAAAGCAAAGTGATGGGCAAGGAGCCAGAACCTTCTCCATTGCAAATTCTGATTTTCTGTGCATGCATGTGAGCATATGCATGCTGTAATGGTCACTTCTAGTTCTGCACACTGATAGCTGAGTGTTTGTCATGCCTCAAAGGAGGCTGATTTTCTTAGAAACAGTAAGCTTGTGCCTACTGTAAAACATGACCCTTTGCGCTGTCTAAGTTTATGCACCCAAAACTGAGATTTTCCCTTTCCCTGCTATTCATCTCAGAATACTGTGGCCCAAATCCCTGCACCTAAAAAGCTCCCACAGAACAAGGCAGGCACAGTGGCATCAGAGGAGGTAAACTGCCAAGAATTGCATTGCTTTGAGACAGTCACATGAGCAGTCCCTGAGAAACTGCAGTTTCTTGCTAACAGGCCATTCCCAAAATATGAACAATATTGGGAAGTATCATTTTTATGATGTGCCAGGGGAGCTGAAGAGGCAGTGTTTCCTTCTGGGGCAAATTTTCAAAAGCAATCGGAAAGCACTTAATTCTACTCCAACTGATACTTTTCTGGAATGTATTAACTGCTGTGAGAATACAGCAAAGTCAGAAGTGAATGCTTCTGAAAGAAAACATTCACTGTTTTCTTTAATAAGATACAAATTCTACATCACTGGAGAAGGAGCAAACGAAATAGGAAATGTTAAAGCAACAGATGTGTTCATTCTTCTCCGAACATACATGCCTGAACATTCTCGGAATATTCTCAAGCCTGAACCAGAAGTAATGTGCACCACTATCTACAGTATAATAATAACGACTATTTAAACCCATCAGCATAAAATAAGCGTATTGGGCCACTTAGTTGATTTTACAAAGAGAAGATTTTATCTGTTTAGCAATGGTTACTCCTCTAATACATGGTAATTTACCCTGTATAACTGCAGGTGCCTTACTGAAAAGAATACAAATCCCGCAAATGTTTTTTTCAATTTTTTTTGTGAAATGCATTATTTTCATCATTATATCTTCTGCAAAAGCTGGGATAAGAAAAATGTCTCTTGGGCTTATTTATTTATTTTAAACTATGGAAATATGTTTCAAGTAAAACCTATTAACTAAAAGGAAGAAAACCTAACCTATTTTGCAAGTATGTTAAAAGCAGGTCAGTTCTGAGCAAACACATGCATGTTTTAAACTGAGCCCAGTTTGGCTGAGAGTTGAAAATGCCATGTGTTGGATGTGTTTTGCATAACGTGGATATAAAATCAGATGAAACAAAGAAGTGGCAATTAAGCTTGAGATTCTTCTCACTTTTAAATTATATACTTGTGGTCTGCAGATTACCATTGGTATCCATGGACATAGTCAACATGACCATATTGGCTTGTTAGTGCTTTTAATTAATATTTGGCTGGAAGTATGAGAGTTGCTCAGTGAGCATCCTGCTGGGTGACAGTGCTTTGTGGTGCCGAAAGTTTGAGGGCTGCTGGTTTAAATCCATATCTTTTGACTGTATATTCATAATGGAGTCAACACATCTTTGTGATACCAAAGATTAAGCAGAGTTTTGGCATCCAGGCTGGAGAGGAAAACAGTTGTTAGTGTTGCTAAGTTTGGCTTCCAACAGGCAAAAGAAATTCAAAGATGTGAAGATGGAGAAGGCAAAAGCAATTTGTGACAGTACAATTTAGAGGAGAGGAGAAATTTGGGTTTGGAAGTTGATTTGTGTTCACTCTTTCACACAAATCATTAACCTCAGCCTCAGCCCAGAAATTTTCCAGTTATAATTTTACAAACTTGTACTGCAAGATCGAAACAGTAAAAAATAATAGGAGCATCAGAATTTTTAGGGGCAGCACACATGATCTACTCATTGTTGTAGACCAAAGAAAGAACAGAGAAGAGATGTGGGACTTAGACACAGGTTCTTCCAGATATAGCTGGGTCTCATAAAATCAAACATTTCAAACAGTAGCTATGGACCTAGCACAAAGTCTTTTGTCATGGTGTCTCACTGTACAATGCCATGGAAAAGAAGGTTATGTGTGATTATGTGAACAAGGCCAAGTATCAGCTCTACTGCTACCAAAAAACTTTCTAGTTAAACACAAGAATAAACTATAGTTTCTCCAGTATTTGGGACCCTGAAGATCAGATAAGAAAACAACTGTGTACTTAACTATAACTGATCCTGCCTCTGGGCAGGACAAGTAAAGAGGTCACCTGTGATGTTAGAACTGGAGTGTTCATTGTTTATCTCTATATACTCAGTTTTTGTTAGGTCTGAATCAGGCTTTCTCTGTGGAAGACCTCTTAGGAAAAAACAAAACCAAAAACCAGCAAGACAAGGAAAGAATGGGAAAAAATTTATTTCATTCTTTTTTTCTTTTTGTGGGGAGGAAAAATAACAAGGTGAATCTAAAAGAAAAAAGAGGAAGAAAGAAGGATTGGACAAAACCAAATCTCTTTATTAAAAACAAATCCTCTGCCAGAACTATGCTTTAAAGCACCTGGACCATCTTTGTTTTCCCAATATAATTACATGACTTTTTAATTTCCAGTTAACTCTGTGAGTGGAAACATCTTGGTAGAGTTAAGTCAGATGGACTGCCACAGGACGTTTCTCATCATTCCTATGAAAAAGACCTCTCCATTTCTGTTACACACTGTTTTAATTGGCAGCTGGCTATACCCACATAAACCAATTCGCAGGGGTATTCTAACATGTGCATGACACTGTTCATAGTGCATGAGATAAAATCCCCAATATGAAAGACTTTGCCAGAAATAGGATGATAAAAACCATCTGTTTCTGCAAGCGTTACTTCACTGAGCGTACTTACCAAAGCTTCAAACATTCCTTCTTTGATGGAGAATTATTGAAGGAGAAGCAGTGAGGGATTTTGTGACTTGGTGGGAGGGTGTAAAGAAGATAGAACCAGATCCTTCTTAGTGGTGCCCAGTGAAGGACAAGAGGCAATCTGCACAAACTGAAATTCAGAAAAGTCCACTTAAATATGAAAAACCTGACCAGCCAGTCAGGCACTGGAACAGGTTGCCTAGAGTGGTTGTGGAGTCTCCATCAGTGGAGATGAACAGAGCTCTGAGCAGCCGGCTGTACTGACCCTGCTTGGGCAGGGGGGGTTGGACTAGATGATCTCCAGAGGTTCCTTCCAGTGTCATCTGTGCATGGGTCTCTGAAATATGCAGGATCCTAGGATCACATCTTAAGAATGCTCTGGCACGCCTTCCTGAAAACAACAGAAATTGTGCTGTTCCCAACTCGGTTTTAAATCTGGTTCTGGATGCAAAGTTAACATCTCTGAAACTGAGCTATAATGTTCAGTTTCTTTTCTTTTTTAAACTACTTGTCTTTAGATTTCAGGTTATTCCAAATGCTTTCAGTGCCAGAATCATGCACTGTCCCTCCAGATATTTTGTTTGCATTCCTCCTCCTTTCTGAAAATGTCAACACTTAACAGTGCAGGCACAGTAGTCATACTGGTGGAATGAATTACTATTATTATTTTAGCAGCACGCTGCTTAGCAGTAGTATTCTTCTGTCATCTTCCTTTTTTTCTCTAAAGGCAGGTTGTATAGACATACCAAAAAAATACACATCAAATTTGTTAGGGTAGAGGAAAAAATCAAATTTCAATATACTATCGCAATTTTTTGGAACAGTGTTTCATTTTCATGTAAGGATTTATTATAAGGAAAGTAATAAATACCAGTTTACCATGTGTATTAATAATCTGGACATGGGTCTAGGTTCTTCTGAGAATTTCACCTGTTTAGAACAGTAAAGTGAAAGGTGTTATTTCTTCAAAGGTGAATTCTTCAAGGTTATCTCTTCAAAGGTGAAGAAATAACCTTGAAGAATTCACCTTTGAAAAAATAACACCAGTTAGCATGACGTATTTACGTCTGAGTAAATAAAAGCCTGATTCTCTTACCATATTTCCCCTTCTTTTTTTCCCTATTTCTACCAATTTCTACAATTTTGGAGAGCTACAGCTGCAGAATTACTTGCAGAAAGCCCAGCTTTGAACTGTTTGAAACCAGTGAATAAGCATCTGAAAAGACGGATTTTTATCTCAGATGAACTTACACACATTTTTGTGGCTAAGACAACACCTATCTACTGTAAGGAAGTGTTTTGTCAGGCACTGACAGGAACAGTGAAATAATTTCAACATAAACAGGTATCTATAGATTTCATGTGAAAAGAAAGTCCTTCTGATTCAGAGCAGTAGATTTTCTTAGTAAGATACTTTGATGCTAGATTTCTCAAGCTGACCTCGTGTTTTGAAGCCGTAAGCTCCCACACGATATTCTGCATAAAGTCAAGATTTCCAGGGAGCATAGCTTCCTACCAGTTTAAAAATGTTTCAGGATAAGCTGACCCACTCACAAGCATACTGGTGCCAAGGCAGCCTTGGGTCTCTGAATGGTCTGAACCACACCCACATGCAACAGCCAGACAACAGATTAATTCCCCGCACAAACAGTACAAAGCAGGAAGAAGATACAACTAGCCTCATCCTTGCATTGACGGCCTCTGGTGAGAACAACCATTTGTCTACAGCTGAATATTCTGTTGTTTGGAAAAACTCTGCCCTTTTATGTCTGGAGATTAAGCTGCATGTTTGTTTTTTTATATTATTTCCTATAGGATACAATGTAAGGACAGTGCTAAGAAGTCTTCCTTTGCTAGAATATTCAGGTCAGCTTTGTCACTTAGTCTAAAACAGAAATTATTAAAATTTTGGCTGGACTGAAAGCTTTTTGGGTACTAATATTCTAAAATTTATAAATCTAACTTGATTTATTGCTGGATAGTCATTCAGGTTTTCTTCATTTGAGAATTTCCATAAGAAAACAACAGAGCTAAAGTTTGGAAACTGGACTGAGAATACGCATCTCCTAGACTGTAATGTTGAGCACACTAGGAAGTCACTGATTTCTGGTAATTCACTTAGTACCTTTGTGCAAATTTCTCAGAGGTGTGCAGTGCAGGAATACTAGGGATCTGGTTCCTGTGAGCAAGAGAATTAACTGATGCCCAGTTTCTACTAGCTTTGTGGGGAGCAGGACTTGCCCAAAACTGCAGATTTAGCAGTCAGTGTTGCTCATTTTTCCAGTCTCCTCCATAGCAATGAAAAGCAGATCAATTAGAGATGTAAGACATTCAGATACATTGCTAGTGCTATTCATTCTGCTCAGTGCTATGGTGATACAAAACATTCTATTGATCTAAATGATTATTATTCCTTATTCAAATAATTTGGTATTTATTAATAACTAGTATTATGTTCATTAATCTGATTCCCACAATTTCTTCTGCTATTCCCTCTACTTCATTTAAAAATCCCAGCTGAAGTATTCACACTAGTTTCTTATTTGCAGTCTACCTCTCTGTTTAGGGCTTTCTAGACAAGAGAAGGATTCCATATAGGCCACAAAGTTGTGTTCTAGCATGTAGACTTATAAAACTTAGGATATAAAATAAAAAGCTTGCTTTCCTTAGTTTTAAAAAATCAGGGAGGGGGGAGGCATAAATTAAATTTAAACAGATGCAATGTGGACTTCACTGAGCATGTAAAGAACCTCACTTTTAAGAAATGACAAATCAGAAGACTGGATTAATTTCAATTTCTTCTAATGAGATTCTTATCACTGTCAAATATGAGATAACAGTGTGACTACTTGCCTTTCAGTATCATAGCAGCTGGATTTTTCACCTTTGGCAGAAATCTTTGCCTGTTTTACCTGGCACAGAGAAACCTCTAAAGCTTTCCTGGAACACAAACACAGAGCCAATTGCCCTGCCTCCCTCTCCCCCATTGATTCTCTGACTCCTTCTTCTCCCTGCACCCCTCCCCATTCACACCTTCCCCCCCTGCCATTTTCTACACTCCAGCTGTGAATCACACATAGATTCTGTTTTCCAAGTAGGTTTTGATACATGTTGCATAACCGTAGTTGACAAAGTAATAGGCATGGTAACTGAATTATGAGATGGATGGTAGATGATGGCCTGAGATTACCACATCCACTGACATCACCTGTCTGGATTAGGTGGGGCGTTAGATTTGTTTCTTGTTCTTACAAAATATTGTCATTATCTGATTTGTGACACAAGGTAAATAACTGGAGTGCAAACAGTAGTAATTAGCAGGCTTAGAAAAGAAATGGTGCTGAAACAGTCTTGTGAGATACGGTTTCATTTTAATTTTCAGACTGAACACAATGTTTCAACAAAAGTGGGGGGTTTTTTGTTTTTCCCCTCTTTTAGGAAAAAACACCAAAATCATGTCCCCAGACAAAGAAATTTTATTTCCAGGAGGTTTTTTTTTTTTTTGGCTGTGTTTGTTTAGGAGATTTTTGGCCAAAATGGAGAGCTTGACTAAATAAATAAAACAAGTTATTAAAAAATAACTGTTTTTTTCCTTGGTCCTGCCGCCATGCCTTACTGGTTGCCTGCTTTCCCACATGTGTTTCACTTTCCTGCAGGGCTGGACTCCCCAGCTGGGCTTTGCTTTGCAAATATGTTGTGGCAAGAACTTGGAGCGACACTACCACCACTGCCTCCCCACCCCTCGGTAGCAGATCTTACCGTGGAAGTCCTTACCCCAGCCTGCAGCGCAGGGGGGAGAGGGGAGCAGGAGGAGGCTGGGCACAGCTCTCAGGAGACGTCACAGCCACATTCCCAGCCAAAATATTTGTGCGTTGGCCAAAACCGTGTGCTCTGGGCTCTTCTGCAGCAAGTCAGAGATATTCTAGGCAAAGATTGGTGGCCCAGATCCAGCTGTGCAGTTACATTTGTGCTTCGCTTTATGCACAACAGCAGGTCTGTAAACATAAGGGCTTGAAATTAATTATGTGCAAAACTGTTTGTGTTTGGGAGGATTTAGATTGTTGTGATGCGAAAAATTAATTGTAGATAGCAGGAACCTTAGAAACTTCCAGATCCACCCATATGATAACAAATCACAGACATTAGCTATGAATTTTTAATGTCATTACAGCAATAAGAGAAGACATTGTTCAGATTGTGGTCACTTGATCAATCATGTCAGAGCTTTCAATAATGCTAAGTGTCTGTCCAGAGGCTATCATTATGGCAAACAGTACAAAACTGGACAGCTACAACGCTTCATTCCTTTCCTATGTCACAGTCACTTAATCCTTGCCAATGAATGTGTTTTCTTTTTTCATAGTCTTATATTGCTTAGCCTCAAACTGGAAGCCTTTTCTCGACATATTTCAGCATGTAGAATTTATATCATCAAATAATTCCACAAGTTGGCCAAGTTTGATGCATTTCAGGTATTGCAAAGCCTAATGAGCCCTTGGGGAGAGAGAACAGCTTGCCAGGTGGCATACAGAGTCAAGAGATGGAGGGAAAGAAAACCTCCTACAAGGAGGGAGTAGCTTTTGCAGACCTATTAATACACCCATTGTCACTATGCCTACCTCCATACTTCCCAGTGCTGGACAGGTTAGGAAACAAGAAGTACAAGAGCAAAACACCTCCTCCCACCTTTGTTTCCTGTATTTTGGGAGTAAAGCAACAATTTGAATCAATGGTGTTTCTTGAGTGAAGAAGACTCCTCATCCATTCGGTTTAAAGGAGGACCTGATTTTAGTTCCCAGTTGAAAGCAGTTTACTAAATTTTTTTAGTTCCTCTTTAACTACAAAATGAGCTGAGATTTTCATTAAGTGAGGCAGCGCCAACTAATGACTGAAAAAAAAAACCTTAAAGCACTTGCACATTTTCATAAAAAGTGGCAGCACTTGGTTTGCTGCCACATGCAGCCTTGTTCTGTCCTCCATTTCCCACTGCTAGAGCAAAGGTGCAGCTGTTTTTCACAACCTTAAAAGAATTCCCAGGGTTCCCCCTATGTTAATACCTGTCATGACTTCCACTTAACTTTGTAAACCAAAGTAAAATGGCTAGCCATCTGATCCACTGAGGAAATACCCATTTGAATCATCCCTGCAGGATCAGTTACATGTCACCAGTGACAAATGTTAAACAAATTAGGTGCAAGGTCCAAAATCTAGTCCTAGGTTGAAGGTATTTATCCAAATACAAAACTGAATCTGGGGCAGTTATTAAAGAGATTGGCAGCTGCTTTCTTGATAGGACTTTGACTGAGAATATGGAGGGGTGGGGGTGGAAAAGGTTTTTTGTTACTGGGTTTTAATTCAGTGTCTTTACTGCCTATAAGTTTTCATCAATAACCTCGTTACTTATATCTTATATTGTTCTCTCAGGTTTAGTAACTACTGGAATAGAAGATAAGGTTTTGGAAGACAGGCTGTTCACGGGGCTAGTACTCAATTTCTTTAAACTGTAGGATTCAATCTGAAAAAGAAGCTGTCCATGGAGCATAGGAACAGGTGTAATCATCTTCTTCCTAAACTGATCTATAAAAGAAAATATAGACTTCCACTGAAAGATATGAAAAATCAGCAAAGCACAGAGAACAGCTAAATTAGCTTAAAAAAATGACTTTACGTTACAATGGATTGGTGATTTGAACAAGGGTTGAGCTTTCTAATGATTGTTTTTGTAAGGAATAATCCCACATATTTTAGTTCCAAGGTTCTTTGTGGTGTAAGGTCTGTTTAATCTCACATTTGCTGTTACATGGACAAAACTTGAACTTGGAGACAAAGATATGAAAAGCTTTGCCAGAACAGAGGAGGAAGGACTTATTTATAAATTATGTCTATAAAACATGTATATATTTGTATGTGTATAGAAGTATAGTAAACTTCACACTCAGGGTGGATCTGATCTGCTCTCCTTTATATTTCATGCATTTACATTTAATATATAGGTTCTTCACTAAGTAAATCAGAACATAATATTACCCACTGAAAAGCGAAAAGAAATCTACTACTATTTTTTAGTACTCTAAAACCATGGGTGTGATTTTGCTGTATGTATAAAAGCTTTTACATTAATTGCCGGAGCAAATGAGCTTCTTTTGACTCTTGGTGCATGTTAGATCAGAGACATACTCCAGAAGCTAAGGGGAAGGATTCTCAAAGTAATATTTGTGTCTTCCTTCACAGGGCTAAACTTTGGGTTTACACCTTCAGCCTCACTAAGCCAAGAAAAAGAAACTCTCCCTAAGAGGACGCTGGTGCTGCTGTTCTTGCAGTGCTGGACCCTGACAGCCAACAGGCAGGGCCAACCTCTGCCAGATCAAACTCCTGTTTCTGTTTGCAGCTTCAGACATTCGAGGCTCACAAAGCATCACTGGCAGAAGCGAGCGAGTCCATAAAAGCACCAGGGGAATTTGACATTGTCTTTAGCCTTTGCAAAATCCTGGAGGAGAAAATAGTTCTATTTATGCATTGCTTGTTGTAAAGACTCAGAAAACATTTCCAATATTTCTTCTTTTCTGGCAGGATTAATTTACAACATAAAATGCAAGGTTTTTCTACCCACTGTGATCAACAAGTCATGGCTGATGTCATTGTCTCTCTCTGTAAGGTGCAAATTTAACCAGCCTGGTTGAGGAAAGCACATCTCAAATTGCAAGGGTCAGATTTTTCCAGTGTCAAGAAATTTGTGCAGGTATCAATGAAATCACAGTATGGGGCAAAATCATGATTAATCCTTTTCAGCATTATTTTCATACATTTTGATGTGCTTTGCATTATTATGTCAGTAATATTTTAGCAGGTAATCAGACTAGTTAACAAAGATTTTTGCAAAGCAGCAATTTCTATTCTATAGATGATCCATGGTTCTGAGAAAAAATAGTAGGATATTGAACATGCTAAAAAAAATTACTCCCAGAGTTATTTTTCAGAAGATCCTAATTTTTAAAAAAGTTACAAATTTGAATGGCACAACAGTCCCTCTAGAAATATAATTACAAAATTAATAAATGCCTCTGGAGATGAAAAATAATTTCTAAGACTGATAGTGAAGTATTTCTAGAAACCAACATTATCCATGAAAAAGAGATTAATTGAGGTGAAAACCAGTATGGCATCAAGGTATTTTTTAAAGTATTATTAAACTTCTTGTAGGCTTAGGTGTGACCTAACAAAAACTTCCATGCCTGCTTGCAACTGTAAAGCTGATCTGAATGAGTGTATACAGAAAGTGAACACTCAAGGCATGCCAACAATGCCAAAGTAAATTTGTTGGGAAGAAAATAAATAAGAAATATTGTCTTACTAAATTTCTTGATCAAGGAAATTAAGAGAAGCTTTGATAGTTTCTGTCAATTTTATGTATTTCATGGCTGAAAATCAAAAGATTGGTATAAAGGAGTGAATTACTGTGTCTTGACAGTCATATTTTAACAGTCAGAGTTATTCTGGATTTCTTTTTCAAGGTCTTTCTGAGTGGAGCAACTAAGGTGCCTGAAAAAGTCAACACTGGCAAATTACACTACACTTTAATCTCAACATCACTATTAAGAATTGAATCTGACAGATCGTTATCACATAGGACCAAAGTCCTTCTTTTCCTTTTTTACACAGCTGAACTCCCCCCTGCAGAAGTTGTGAGGGAGAAATAAATCTGCACTTTGGCTGTGCAGTGTCCCAGCCCAGTCCCACAGCATGGCTCATCCTACCCAGCATCAACCAGCACACTCCGCTGGCCTCGGCACAGGAGCAGAATGGGAGAGTGCTGCACAAGGGAGGGGGGACTCACTGTCTGTGAAAGGTTTTTCTGTTTCATAATACTCATTCAGAGAAGAGGACTTCCCTGAAAAGGCTGCCACTGCCAGCACAGATGCATTGCAAACTGGTTCCGACTGATGCAATCAAAGGGAACTGAAAGAATACTGAACCTGACAACTCAAGCATATGCCCGGTTACCCAAGCAATGCAACATTCAGTCAGAGATTATTAATATTACACTGGCTGGCAGTTTTTTTATTTTTTACATTTGAACGTAAATTGGACAAACCCCTTAAACTTTCTGGCTAACAAACCAGTGGTCTTTTCAATCAAAATGTTACCACACTGCTTTCTCCTCTTTTGAAAGTCCATATGGACAGATAAACTGAGAATAGAACAACCACATCTGACTTAAAGGCCAACATACAAATTATTACCACTGCGATCATCTCATTTTCCCTGGACTAGCATTAGGCCTGGAGCCAGACGCTTTGAAAACTCTGTTTTAGTTAAAGACTGAACATGGTCAGAGGAGAAACCAACTCCAAAGCACTGTGTGTCTGAAATAGTAAATATAGGGGTATATATAAATTTTCACTCTGTAAGGTCTTGGGCACTGTTAGTGTTTAGATTTTGCTGTGGCTTGAGGTCTGGAATAAAATCAAGTCCTCGTACAATTGCATACAGAGCATGAAGAGATTGATAGCATTTTCTTGTCTGAAGGACAAGTGAATTCAATAAAGAATGAGCACAAAGGGAAAATATTGGCTTTCCTTGGGGACCATTGACACCGTTTGGAGAGCAAGCCATATAACATGCATCCTGGCACCAGGGGCAGGTCCTGAGCAGCAGAAATCTTCTCGATGTCAGACTAAAAGCTTTTTTCTTTCTGTGGCCTTCTTTTTCATGCAGACACAAAGAAATTTGGAAAGGTCAAGCACAGGTGGTTGGCTGGAGGATTCCTGTGTACTGCCTGTAGCTTTGGAGAGTGCACAAACCACGCCTGCTATGAAGGCTGAGGTTAAGGAACCCAAGAAAAAGGATGGAAGAGTACTTAGATGGGAAGCTTCAGATGCAACAGGACTCCCAGCCACAGGGGAAATGAATCTCTCAGGATCTCTAGAACAATGTAAACATATTTCTGCAGGAGAAGCAAGGACAAATGTTAAGAATATGTGAGAAGAAGGTAGAAAATTCTAGGAGGAAACAGATGTTCCAAGAAATTAAGTAAATGCATTTATTTCACCTGAGAAGGACTGCGTATCTCCATATCTCTCTACTTCACTGTGAATTTCTCTTCCACCTGTTTTTAGTGTTAAATCCATAAAGATAACAAAGGTCAGAATTGCAGCTCTTCCACAGCACAGAACCGCACACAACCATAGGACTTAATTAGCTGATGGACCAGTTTATCTTCTTGAAACAGTTTTGGTTTGTTTTGTTTTGTGGTAGCAGCCATGTGACTTCTGTCATCACCTTTGGGAGGGAATGAGTCCTCCTGAGGCTACCACATGAAATACAGCCCAGAGTTAGGATTTATCAAGTAGAAAAGTTCTCATCTCATAAGGATTCCTGCACAGGCCTGAACCAAACAGAGATTTCTGTAGCACATGGTCTCAAGAAGTAGAGGCATAGTTATTAAGTTGTCATCCTTACATATAGACCAATTTTGCAGAAAGTAAGAACAATCTGGGTTTTTTTTTACTGTGTGTGGAATATAGTTTAATTAAAAAAAAAAAAAAAAAAAAAAGGAAAAGGAGAGAAAAAAGAACGCTGAAAAGTAATAAGGAGGAACAAAGGATGCCAAATCCTCATCCTCTGATAGGTCCAATTGCTGCAAGAGAAATTAGTTGCTTGCTGTAGCTGATTATAACAGTTCATGAACGTACCACTTGCTGGTTTTGGCAGCGTCCGTGACTACAGACTAAGCGTGTCTATTCTCTTGTCCATTGAGAATCTGAAGTGAGACAGGCTCCTGACATCAGATACAAGGCTGCAAAAGGGGAGAGGAAAAAAAAAAGCGAAAGAAAGAAGGTGATGGGTTCTTATCATCCTCAGGTGACTATTTCTCTGGAGAGCAGTAGCTAGAAGAACTCTATCTTTTCATTTGTTTTCAAATGGTCATGTATTTCATTCAAATATCTCTTTACTTTTTTTGGTTTGTAATTTATTTGTAAATGTGTCCTGATATTTAATATCTAGCCTGTACCATGTGAGCTGCTTTGATGGGAATATGTATAATCACATGATATATTTCTATTTCAAAATGAGCTGAGGCAGGGTCCCAGAATCAGCTTTCCCAGGTAGAGTATTTCTGGATGTGGACTGAAACCTGCTGTTTTGCTGAAGTTTCATACTTTGAATTCATCTTTAGTGTCAATGTTTCTGAGAGAGTCACAGGAAGCCAAAACTAAAGGGGTATGAACATACAAAAAAGACACTCATTTGAAAGTATTGAAGGGAAGTATACTTGAAATTGCTAATGTACAGGGACCTGTAAAATAAGATATTTAGTTTTAATGTTAGACATCACTCATGTTTTACTAGCTTTTATTTTTCCTGTATTTTTCCTGTATTTTACTGTAATGTATATAATTTCTTTATACTTTTTCCTAACTACCCTCTGTAGTCGTTACCCAGTTACCCACTTATAAGATGTTTTAAAACCTTTAACTCCTTGCCTAGTAAAGATAGGACAGACCTTGGACAGTCTGAAAAAACTCCCTGAGTACATCCCTGATAGCAGGAACCTAAAGAAAACAAGTGTCTAAGAAGACACCAGTGTCAAGATAAGTGCTGAATGCTGGAAGAAACAGGAGTTGAAGGACGGATGAGGTAACTCTATGACCATATATGGACGCTAGAGACCTAAAGTTCACTAACGAACAGTGTGAGGAAGGCTGTGTGGACCCCTAAGGAGGGGAGAAGACCCTCACTCTATTTTTACTACGCATGCTCAGAATATGTAAATGAATTCTAAGAACCCCATTAGCATAAGACTGCCTTTTCTAAGAAAACTAATGCATATGTGTATCGGGTCTGGCTGAGCCAGAATTGGTTTTCCCCTGTAGCAGCCCTCATGGTGCTGTGTTTTATGCTGGGAGCTGGCAGGGTGTTGATAGCACACTGGTGTTGTAGCTACTGCTGAGTGGTGCTTACACAGCACCAAGGCTCTTTCCGACATTCCCCCCCCACAGTGGGACAGGGTGGGCAAGATCTTGGGAGGGGACACAACCAGGACAGCTGACCCGAACTGACCAAAGGGATATTCCATACCATATGACGTCTGCTCAGTATAAAGCTGGGAAAAAGGAGGAAGGGGGTGGGGTCACCCTTGGTCCTCCGAGGCAACCACTACACGTATCAGAGCCCTGCTTCGTGAGAAGGCCCGACATCGCCTGTTCATGGGAAGTAGAGAATAAATCTGTTTTCTTTTTTTTTGCTTCCGCGCGCAGACCTTTGCTTCGCTTTGCTTATATTAAAACTGCTGTTGTTTTACCCACAAGGGTTGTTTTGTTTTCCTATCTTATTTTCTTTCCCTTCTTTGCCCTATTGAGAAAAAAAGGGGAAAGGGGGGGAAGTGATAGAGCGACTTGGTGGGTACCTGGCATTTAGCCAAGGTCAAACCACCACAATATGTATGCTTTTTGTGTATATTACTCAGAGAGTTTTGTTAGTAAGTGCGGCACTTGTGGTGGGGTGATCCCCAGTGCTGCCCAGCGCTGCAAAAAAGAATACCTGCTCAACAGTTATACTCAATTCTGACTGTTGAGTGAAGCTCTTTGTTTCAGTATGAACGAGTATTAACAAACCTGAGGCAGCTTTCCACAGATCTCTGAGCCTGCAGACCAGGAAGGAGTTCCACTTTCACGTTGTTGTGAAATACATGAAAACATGCAAACCCCAGCAAAATACACGCTACTTCCATTTTTGTTAAAATCCCAGTGGTCAGCATTCAGGAAACTCTTCTTGTCTGGTCTAGCCTGATTCCAGATTTTTATTCATTATATATTTATTCACAACAGACAAGTCTGAAACAGTTATGCAATGCAATAATATTTATCTTTTTTTCTACAACAAATGAAATTATATTAATCTTTTCTCATAAAAGAAATATTTCTGAAGACTCTTGTTGAGAAACATTCCTTTTCCTGAACAGCCCCATCTGTTGTTCATTTCTGTTGTCCTGCTTGGTCGGGACCTCCCCTGTCTCGTGTTAGCTGAGCTGATGTGCACCAGGGCTTATGAAATTGGTCACTGCAAATTGAAACGTCACCCACCCTGCAGAGCCTGGGCTTGACAGTCAGGAACTGTGAGCACAGCCCAGAGCGTGGAGGTTTTGGGGGCTGGCACCTGCAGAGTCTGTGTAAAAACACCATGTGCAGAGGTGTCAGGGATTGGGCCCCTTGGAGGGAGGTGTTGGGAGGTGTGCACACGTGCTGCTGCGCTGGGGAGTGATTGGCTGCAACTAACAGCTTGTTACTTGCCTCCAATGAAGGACTTGCTTAATTTGCTTAAAGGGCTTTGGAGTTTTCCCTCTCCCAAAGGTGTTGGACATTGGAGAATGGATTTTG